>NC_140496.1:101004765-102204765 GCF_964271855.1 Acomys minous
GATAGTCCTGTACGCGGTGAGAAGGGAGCTCTAGTGATATTAATTCTACATCAGTGAGGCTTACGAGAATCAGAGGCAGTTTAGGATATTTGTGGCATTTACGTAAGAGTCCGAGCTTTCAACCAGCTCCAGATGATGAAGGAAGGATGGTTAACAACTGCCTCACTCTGCTCTTGAACCAGGACTGGCCCTCGATGCTTTATAAGGTTCCACTCCTTGCTGTGCCTGCCTTTTGAGCATATCTGTTAAAGTTACCAGATCCTCAAATCTCTTGTGGCGGTTTCTGAATCCAAATTCATTACATATCTTTAATTACCATTCATATTTTCTTTGTATGCTTAGGGTACAGGCTGTTTAGGCATCATGCACTGTATCTAATCTACAGGAAGGAGACAGAGGAAGAGCTGCAGACAGTAGCTGCCTTGAAACTACGTATATTTCAACACTGCAATCAATACTTAGCCCACCATGTCTCTGAATCTGGAAAATTTAATGTCTCGGGATGTTTCGTCAAGGACTGTTCTGAGAATGTCCTCTCTTTATATTGGGTCTTCCTCAGCTCCTTGCAAGCATCACTTTGGCATTTGTGACCTCTCATTCACTGCGTTTCCATAAGTTTCTCCCTCTCTGAATCACCCCCCCCCCACACACACACAGTGTGAAGTGCTGTGATATGCCGTAACTTAACAGGAGTTCTTATTTTGACTCAGCATTACCTTCATGTGTTTATGAGTCTCCGAACAGCAGAACTTTCTGAAAGAGTTATCACCACATCCTGCCTCCATGTTTCAGTTCTCATTGCATGGCTAGAACACAATACAAAGTCAGAGTCATATATATATATAGCGACATTTATCCCGCATTGCTCTGGAAGTCTGGAAGGCCCACATCAAGCTATCAGGAGGATTGTCTGCTTCCAAGGTGGCAGAGGGACAGGAGTTAAAAATAGAAGGCTAAGAAAGTTCCCTCTGTTCCCCCTTTAAGGTACAAATCCATTAATGAGATCAGGGTCCTCATAATTTACTGACTTTGCAAAGATTCCAACACTTGATGCCACTGTAATGAGGACTGAATCCAATGGAGACATGCTTTCCTTTAGTGAGGTGTGTGTGTTTGTGTTCCACAGGTGTTAAACTCTAACCGCAAACCTCAGGGAACCTTTATTAAATTGATATTACTCATATGTAAACAAAAACTGTTGTGCACTATATACCCACTCATTTTATAAGTACCCAATGTAAGAAGCAGACCAATGTGACTACCAACAATATACTTTCTTTTCTATATAAACTTCTCCTAATCTCCGGAGGTGTCTTGTGTCTATTGTTGGCAAACCTGCACTTCACAGACAATCACTGTTTTGATTCTAAGCCTCAGCTTTTTCATGGCTATTTGGGAATTCCTATGAGTGGGGTAATACTTTTTAAGCCTTTAAATTTCTTGTTTCAACACACTTTTGCGACTCATCTAGTTGTTGCTTGAATCAATACTCCATCTTTGTTATTTGTAGTAATTGTGAGGCAATCCCACAGCTGGTTTTTGTTTCTGGTTTTGTTTTGGGTTTGTTGGTTTGTTTGTTTTGTCTAGGATGAATAAGGTTCCTTAAGAATTTTTCACACAAGTGTCTTGGTGTGTATTTTTATTTCTCTGGGGTCACTTTCTGGGAAAAGAACTGCCAGGTAGTAGAGTACATGTGTGGTTTTTGCTTTGCTTTGTTTTGTTTTTCTATTTATTTACTTATTTAATTTACAGCCTGATAGCAACCTACCTCCCTCCTCTCCCCCCAGTCCCACAGTCATACCCCCCCTCATCCCTCCATCCCCTTTTCCTCAGAGAAGGGGAAGGAACTACATGAGCACCAACTCGCTCTGTACATCATGTTCCAGCAGGAATGGAGTATCCTCTCCCTCTGAGGCCAGACTAGGTAGCCCAGCTATGTGAAAGGTATCCAAAGGCAGGCAGCAGAGTCAGAGACAGCTCTTGCTCTAATTGTTAGGGAACCCACATGCAGAATAAGCTGCACATCAGCTACAGATGTGTAGGGGGCTTAGGTCTAGCCTTTGCATGCTCTTTGTCTGGTTATTCAGTCTTCATAAGCCCCCATGGGCCTCGGTTGGTGTACTCTGTACGTCTTCTTGTGGTCCCTCCAGCTTCTTCAATCCTTCCTTCAACTCTTCCACAAGACTCCCTGGCTGTGGGTCTCTGCATCTGTTTCCATCAGATGCTGGATGGAGACTCTCAGAAGATAGTTATGCTAGGCTCCTTCCTGCAAGCATAGGAGGGTACCATTAATAATGCCAGGGCTTGTCTCTCTCCCATGGGGTGGGTCTAAAGTTGGGCCAGTCATTGTTTGACCAGTGCCTTGATCTCTACTCCATCTTTACCCCTACACTACCTGTAGGCAGAACAAATTTTTAGTCCAGGGTTTTGTGAATGGGTTGGTGTCCCCCTTTCTTCCCTGGAAGTCCCCTATGGCTACAGGAGGTGGCCTCCACAGGCTCCATATCCCTCGCTGGTAAAAGTTTCAGCTAAGGTCACCCTATAGACTTCCAGTAGCTTCTTGTGGGTGTACAAACTTGTACAACCACAGTGGAAATAAATCTGGTGGTTTCTCAGAAAATTGGGACTAGCTCTACCTCAACAGCCAGCTATAGCACTCCTGGGCATATACCCAAAAGATGCTCCACCATGCTGTGACTCTTTCTGCTCCTGGCGATCCAAGGGAGGATGCTTGAATCTCATTCAGAAGGGGAAATACAATAGACATCTGAAGTAGGTGGAAGGAGAGAACTGGCTGGGAGAGAAATAGTGAAACAGGGAGGGGCCAGGGGTAGGGAGGCAGGAGGGCTGGGAAATGGTGGGAATCGGTTGAGTGGGCATCTCTAGGGCAGAGTACATGTGCATTTAACATTAGAAGAAACTGCTTGTGTTCATTGTCACACTGTTTTTGTCAGCTTTCTGTGAATGGATTCCAGTAGTTTCACAGTCTCTCCCATCTATAGTGGTATCAGCATTTTAAGTTTTGGCCGTTCTTGAATATGTGCAATTATACTGGATTTTGAACTGAGTTTATATTTACTAATGAAAAGTATTCAAGTACTTACTGTCCATTTTTGTACTTTGTAAAAATTGTTTAGGCCTTTTGACCACTGAAGAATTGGGGATCGCGTTGGTCAGTGGGCACAGTGCTTGCTGTAGAAGCTCTTTCTCAGCTGAGGAGCAGAGGCACTCAGATCCTAGGTGCTGCCTGTCAGTCAAGCTGAAATGGCACATTAGGATTGGGAAAAGATTGTGTGTCGCTGGGCGTGGTGGCGCACGCCTTTAATACCAGCACTCAGGAGGCAGAGGCAGGCAGAACGCTGTGAGTTCGAGGCCAGCCTGGTCTACACAGTGAGTTCAGGACAGCCAAGGCTACAGAGAGAAACCCTGCCTTGAAAAACCAAAAACCAAAACCAACTAACCAAACAAACAAAAAGACTGTGTCTCAAGCAATGGGGAGGAGAGAAGCAATGTGGAGGAAAGACAACCTTTGGCCTCCACATGGACCGGCATGGGTGTGTATTACTGCACACACATAAACATGCACTACACATGGGCATACACATGAACAACTTTCATGAGATTTCTTTATTTTTATTTTATGTGTGTGAAGGTTTGCCAGACTGTAAATATACAAACTGTGTGCATGTCTAGTGTCTGTGAAGTCTAGAACGGGGCATCATATCTCTTGGAACCGTGATAAAGTTATGGATGGTTGTGGACTACCCTGTGGGTGCGGGAACTGAACCTGGGCTCTCTGCATGAGCAAAAAGAGCTCTTAATTGGTGAACTGTCTCTCCAGCTCCAGAGACTTAAATTACAAAAAAATAAAAAATAAAATTGAAAGGGTTCTTATGATTATAGTAGTGAACTGCATTTTGTATGCAAATTCTTTGTTAGATTTGTATCCTGGGAGTCTCTCTTTTTGTTTAAATGATGCATACTGTTAAAGAAACTTTATTATTGATAGTGATCTTGTCATTATGGATTTTTGAGCCATTACTTTTGTGTGTGTTTCATGTAAAAAGTCTGGAAATGTCACAAAGTGATGAAGGCGTTCTTTTATATTTCCTTCTCCAGGTTTTAAGTTATGGCTCTTACATTTAATTCTGTAACCCATCACAAATTAGGTTTTGTCTATTGAGTGAGACAGGTGTTGGGGATTGTTTGTTTTCCCAGAAGGATGTCCCATTGCTACACCATCATTTGTTGAAAAGAATTTTCTTCCTCTACTTAATTATCTTAGCACTTTGATTAAAAAAAACTCTCATGCATTTTTATGTAACACATTTTATTATTTTTTATTTTTATGTATGTGTGCCTTCATACCTGTAGGTGTGCTTGCATGCAGGTACCTATAGAGGTCAACACAAGGAGTCAGATCTCTTAGAGGAGTTAGAGTTGTTTGTTGGACGCCTGTTCTGGATGCTGGGGATGGACCCTTGTTCTCTGTAAAAGCAGCATGAGCGTTGGATGGTTGAACCATCTTTCCAGGCTTTCCTTACGTGTTTTGTTTCATAGGATATTTTGGGTTTATCTTTATGTTAATGCTTATCATACTTGGATTTCTTTTGGAGGTTCTTTTAGTCCGCTTCAAACCCTTTATTTTACCATGTGAATATAAGAACATGTCAAATTCTGTGAAATTCTTATGGGTTTTGACTGTATTACTTTGGTTAAATTATACATCAATTTGAGTAAAGTTATCACTTGAACATCATTACATATTTTGACAATGGATGTGGTTTTACCTCTCCACCTATTTAGACTTCTTTAATATGTCTCAGAAATTTTTGAGTTTTTAATATATAGACAGTGTATTTTTTGTTGTTGTTAACGGCATAGCCAAATATTGCCCAGTCTTGGTACAACTATAAAGTATGTTTGTACATAGGATATAGAAATATATGGTCTCCATCACTTTATGCTAGTTCCACCTGTGGGAGAGTCTATGCCCATCCTGTGTGAGGCAAGAGAGGCTGTCGGCCTTTTCCTGCAGGCAGATGATGGAGCCTCAGTTTCTGGTGTTTAGTTAATTTGGCTTCTGTTTCTATTTGGTAGTCTGATATATTTTAAGAACTTAAAGTTTGTAGTTTGATGAGCTGCCTCACTTGGCTGTTGTGGGGGGGAGGTGGTGGTCCCTCTTTTTGAGCAGCTCCACTGTTGAAAGGGTAATTTGTGTTATGTGATAATAAAAAGACTATTGTACTTTCTGGTGGATTTACCAATTAATATTACAAAGTGTCCAACCTTTTAAGTTTTGTCATTTCCTCTCTCAAATTAGTTACGTGTCAGGTTATTTATGGTTCTATGATTCTCAGCATTCTGAACATTTGCACTTAAACTCTGAATCTTTTATTTCAAGTCTGTTTCTTATAGACAGTTTATCATACTTTCTTCTTCTTCTTCTTCTTCTCTCTCTCTCTCTCTCCCTCTCCCATTTTCTTTCTTTCTCTTCCCCCCCCCCTTTTTTTCTGGGACAGAGTTTTTCTATGTAGCCTTGGCTGTCCTAGACTCACTTTGTAGACCAGGCTGACCTCAAACTCAGAGATCCACCTGCTTCCTCACAGAGTGCTGGGATTACAGGCATGCCCCACAGTGCCCGGCTTTGGCTTTATCATGCTTTCTTAACTAGATGCTAATCTCTGGTTTTCTCCCCTCCCTTCCCTGTTTTTGCTCCTTCATTGCTCTCTTTCTCTTTCTTTTTGCAGTGCATGATACGAATCAAACATGTGCTGTATCATGGTCCCACCTCCCGATCTTGCAGCAACCTCTGATTATAATTGATTGTGATCACATTTATTGCATGTAGCTTCTGAAATGTCTGCGTTACATCTGCCATCATGCTGTTTGTTTTCAACCTGTCCCATCTGTTTACTTTTCTTTGGTGTTCTCTGTATTTCTCTCCTGTTTCTCAAGGTTCCATTGCATTTCACCTGCCACCCTCACTTAGCCGCTCTCTTTTATCCACACCAGTGAAAAGCCAAGCACACTCTCACTTCATGCTTTGTCTTTGTATTGCTTGTGTTCATTGCATTCTCCTGTCAGTCACCCTTGTAACTTGCAGCCTCCTCTCCCGCTGCTGATGTGTGATGTTCCAAGGCCTTCCATTAACACCCTTATTCTCTGTCAGTATTTCATTACCTTAATTTTCTTTTACAATAGCACATTTTACTGCTTGAGACTGTATTTACTTTTTCCTTTCTTAAGACTTAGATGTAACTCTGGAGAACAGACCTTTATCTTATTCATGGCTGTCTCCCCTGCACTTGGAATAAATTCCAATGGTTATCAGGTATACAGGAATGCTTTTGGGGTAAATGAATGAAAGGGACATGTAAAAAGGAGCTAAAGATCCAGATTAATAACATTAACTGCACTAAAACCCAGAACACTGAGAGTTTTTATAGTTAGGAATAATAACATAATATGAATAGAAAAGAAATAAAACCAGATATTTATATTGCTTATGTTTCTATGTTACCTGACAAGGAAACCAACCTTCAATCTTTAATTTACACATAGGAGAAATGAAAATACCTTGTGAGAACAGAGTTCTATACCTATACCTTCGAGGTCAGTGGTTCTCAACCTTCCCAATGCTGCTACTCTTTAATACAGCAATGCAGCCCCTGATGTTGTGGTGACTTGACCCTCAACTATAAGATTCTTTTTGTTGCTTCTTCATTACTGAAATTTTGCTACTTTACAAATCACAATGCAAATGTCTGATATGCAGATGATCTATGAAAAGGTCATTCACTTCTCAAAGAGGTCGAGATCCACAGGTTGAGATCCCCTGCTCCAACAGTTGCCCATGTCCACTACTGTGGAGAGTGGCTGTGCTGTTAACTTGACTGAAGCTGCAGTCATCTGAGAAAAGGGAACCTCAACTGAGAAAATGTCCCTGTCGGCAAGCCTATGGAGCAGTTTCCTGATTGACCAGTAGGGCCCAGCCCACTGTGTGTCATCCTTAGGAAAGTGGTCCAGCAGCATATAGGAAAGTTAAACTGAGCAATATGGGAACATCCAGGAAGCAGCACTTCCCCATGGCCTGCATTTCCGCTTCCTCCGCCAGCTTCCTGCAACAACACGGTGTAATTAGTAAGTCAAAGAGTTACATCGGCTTAATGATGAAAGCATCAGAACCAGTGTGTGTTCTCTGGCTGGCAATAGAGTTACATTCAGAACCCTAGCCCAGGATACAGGCCAGTCTAAGCTCGGTTCAACAAATCAATCCAGAGTGGTCTGGCCTGTATGAAACCATAATCTAATAACGGTGCGCAGAATCATTGTAAGGGACTAAAGTTAGGGCTCCTTTAGCTAGTCAGGATGCATGAAAGAATCACAAGGTGTGCAACTCACCTGCAATTGTTTCAGAACCTACTGGAAGCGATCTTGGCCATGAATGGGCATCATTACGGGACAGACAACTTGACAAATTGTGGAAGAGGATGAGAAACAGACAAAACTCATTGGATATTTAAATCCTTGGGAAAATGGGCCCAGGGCAGGAGTGGGGGATGGGGGGGGGTGGGAGGTGGCAAGGAGTACCTGCCATGTAAGCCTGAGGATCTGAGTCCTCTAGTGCATGGATCCCAAGTGCTAAAGCAGAGTATGGTTTCACATGCAACCCCGACACTGGGCATAGGAGAGATTACAGGAACTCATTGGCCAGTCAGTCTAGCCAATTGCCTACCCCCAAGTTCAATAATAGACCTTGTCTGCAAAAATGTGGCAGAGAGCTAGTAAAACACCCACTGTTGACTTCTGGCCTTCACATGCAAGTGCACTTGCACCTGCATACACACACACACACACACACACACACACACACACACACACAGTGTAGAAAAGTAATCAACATTTATTGGATGCCTGCTGTGTGCTGAGCACTGTGAAGGGTTCTCAGGACAGAAGGTTGTTAAGACCATCTGACCTCAGGGCATCTTCAGGGAGATAAACTCAAATTGATACCAGGTCCAGGCAGAATAACAGGACAGTTGTTGGGCTGATGCAAGGATTTTTACTAAAATCAAAATATTCCCTCCTAGTTCTTTTTGTGTCAGAGCCATTTTTCTGGAAGATGTTAGAAATGTACTCCTTTATTCTGACTTTTTTCCCATTGCATTATAGTAAGGTTGAATTGAGACAAGTTTCTTCGAAGTAAAATAGGGTATTGTCATCACAGGTAGAGCGAATATATATTTCTGTCAAATTAATCAATACTAATATGTAGCAAGCTTATAATATTTCTATCTTCAAACATGTTCTGCGTAACATGCTGTTAATAGTTTCCTTGAAAATATAAAAGGTGTGATTTTTCAGACATGCTAACAAGGTGAAGCCGGGGAGATTTCCAAATATTTGATGTGTGGAGACATCAAGAGAAAACTAGGAAGCTGGTGTCCCACATCTCCTTGGCTTCCATCAGATATATCTGTCTTGGGTAATGTTTGGCAAATGCTTCTTTAAGCATCCGCCAGGATGGGTGTAACCCATCTAACTTTCAAAAGATCTCTTGTGTAAAAATTATGTAGTCATTTTAATCCCAAGGACAAATTTGGCAGTATGGATACCAGGGCTCCATAAATCAGAGTCATAGGACAGAATGTGGAGGTTGCAAAATACTCATAAACAGTAAACATTCACTGAACATGTATTGACCAAAATCAATTAAAAAGTCAAAAGTGTGGTGGACCTGGGGCGTTTATGACGGCTCTCACCTACGCTGAGTCGCACAACCACACTGCAGCCTTGCTTCTGAACACACAACATGCTCTGTGGGGTCACACACAATAATGCTGCCTGAGCCCTTCACCTTGTTGTGTAATAAACTGCAACTGTTTCTGCTGCACACGACTTTCTGTTCTTATTTAATGGCTTAAATTTAGAAAGCAAAGATGTTTAATGTTTTCCTACCGTCAGTCTTCAGCATGTAAGTATCAAATTACCACATCTTAGGACTGTACTGTATTAGAATGTTTGATTTAAAAGACCACTGTTTGAATTGATAGCCTGATTTTGTAAAAAGAAAGATTGAATGCGTTTTGGCTTGGAATTAAGGCAGAATTTCTAACCCGTTCTGAAATGGCTCTAAATGTGTTTCTGCCATTTAGTTAGCGACATGTGTTTATGCTAATTGATGTTCTCAACATTGATGATTATAAAATAAAAAAATATTGGTCAGCTCTAAAAAATGTTGACAATGGTTCATGCCCTATGATACCAAATATTCACTCAGGGTTTAATTCTCTACATAAAGCACAGAAGCACATCTATGACGTTAATGTACAAGTCTGCTTTCATCTTTAATAAGTAGTACAATTATATGAATAACAAAGAATTGTTTTATGGTAAATTTCTTCATGATTTATGAACAGAGAATGCTTGATTTATAAGCCCATGTCTATGTACCCAGGATCATGCACAGTTTCTGAGGCAAAAAGAGGTCACTAAGTGAAAAAGGCTTATGGAGATTTGCCATAGATGCAGATGTTGGTAACCTGAAAGGATTATCGGGGTGTAATCTGGGTGATGCTTGAATTACTTAGGGGGAAAGGCGTGGGGCAGGAGGCATAGCTTTGCAACAATGTGTAATCTAGTGAGCACAGTCCAAGTGCCACATGAGACATAGTCACTCACAAGCTCATGTGATCTCACCTTGTAAAGTTGAAATTGTAGAATACTAACTGGCGATCATCTATAATACTTCAGAAAAACATCATAAATTCAGGGCAACTGGGAGGTAAAGGGTCTTAGAGTCTTGGTACGACAGCTGAGGAAATAGATGGCTTGCCTTGGTTGGTAAAACGCTTGCTGTACAAACATAACAACAAGAGTTTGAGGTCCAGAACCTGTGTGAAAAGCTGCACGTGGTGGCATGCCCTGTGCTGAGGGTGTGGACACAGGAGGATCCCTGGGGCTCAGTGGACAGCTACCTGAGTCAGCAGACCAGTGAGAGTTTTAGTAAAAAAAAAAAAATAGAACAGTCTGTTCTGTGGAAATGCATCTGAAGCTGTCCTCTGCACTCCACATGTCCTTGTGTGCACATGCAAGTACACATGCCTTCCACATGTAATCACGTACCTGGGCCCAAATGAACAAAATGTGAAAAATTAAATATATAGGAACAATATACTAAATATATATATACACATAAATACTATATATACAGATATATAGGCATAAGAGGAAAAATTGAAAAAGCTGGGAATAATTAACTTAGAGATGGCTTGAAGGGAGAAGATATAAAAGGGTACCAAGAAGAGACTTGATACCCTATGAGCATACACAGGGGGAGGTAATCCCCCTCAGGCACAGTCATAGGGGAGGGGAATAAGGGGAAAATGGGAGCGAGGGAAGAATGGGAGGATACAAGGGATGGGATAACCATTGAGATGTAACAAGAATAAATTAATAAAAAATTAAAAAAAGAGAGAGGTTGTACATTGTTAAGGAGAAAGAATAATAATCATGATCTAATGTAATGTCGAGAATTAGGTAAGTGCCAGGGAGTATTAATCTACAGTACAGTGTGCTTGGGAATCCATAAAAAGTAAGTAATTTTCCAATATTCTGAATAGTCTTCACAGAATGGGCTATATCAGAGTGACGCACAGAGGTAAAGGGAATCCCTCCCACCATTGGGAGTCTGTAAGTTGCACACTTTTTACCTTCTTAAGTGATACTGTTAGGGAACTGAGTTTGGAAAGTGCCAGGCTGCCCAACCTTTTCCAGACATAACGTGTAATAGAGTACCGGTAATCGATGAGGAGGCTGTGGGGAGTTAGGCTGCATGACCTATCAAGTCTTTTCTCCTGAAACCCATAAAGTGGTATTTACCCCTGTGAGTTCACCTCAGTTCAGACGCCAGCCTTCACCCTTGCAACCCTAAGAACTTAAATTGGTTTTATTTCAAATGCAAGCCAACTATGGCCTTCTGGGTCACATGAAAAATAATTGTTGAAACCTGTCCTTGCTGTGTTGATTTGGGCTATTAAATGTCTCTTCCTTTTTTCTTCAAGCACATTTTTTTTTATTTGAAAAAGGATAATTCTTCTCTTTTATTGCTTGTTCTCTTTGTACAGCGAGTCCCAGTACCCGCTCTCTTTCTGTAATTGATGAACAGCTTCTGCTGCCATGCCTATCATTTCTTATTCTGTCATGGCCCGGAACAGTTATCTGAGTGAACGTGACCAGTCCTTCCAGGATTCAGATTTTGAGCATATGATGTGAAAGCATGAAAGATAGATGGAATTTAAGTATCCTACTGCGTGCTTTCTGTGCAGATTGTCCCACTCCAGGACCATGGCACCACCTTGGTTTCTGGCCTCTGAAGCTGCCTTGGTTCTTATGTCTTTCTCTAAGATCATACTCTGCTCTGTCAATAATGTAAGCTTCTCATGAATTCTTCTTTGATTACAGTAGCCAAAGTCAATTTGTAATGATTTCATCCAGAGAGTCCCAAGTGATGTAAGACTTACACATAAAATCAGAAAGTTTAATTTACCAATTTATAAAAATAATGGAAAGCTGTTGGATAGGTGAAGTATCTTCCTAAAGAAGAGATCCATAAGGATCTGGGATATCAAAATATTTATTGATGATCATAGAATTAGAATATGTACATATATTGATTCAAAGAGTTTGTAATAGAACCTTGTGGTTGTGGTGTTTTCTGTTGTAAATCAAAATTACTATAAGCACAATGCCTTCCAACACTGATGGATGCCCCCCATGAATTCCTTCTTTGGTTTGAAATGATCAATATAATTCAGATTTTTAAAAAAAAAAACTTTCAGTCAGGTTACTGGTAATCCATACAGGTCTCAGATTCCATTCTTTAAGAAAAATGTTCATTTCTTAGTAATTGAAGGCAGAAGTAGGGGATCATGAAATTGAAGCCAACTTGGACTGCATAGTGATTCTCCTCCCCCAACCCCCCTCTCTCTCCTCTGTCTCTCTCTCACATACAAGATACAGAAGAGGAAATCACAACTGAAATAATCAATAAATGTTATAGTATTAAAATACTTAACAGTTTTTACATTATACCATCTATAAGCACTTATATAAAGTGCAAGAAAAGAGAAATATTTGTGTTCATTCCTCTTATTCATAAATAATAGCATCACCTTCATCCTTAAGTACTCTCATAATGTCCTTGGGTGTGTCTTTTATTTGCCACCCATACCTAAATTTCCAAGTCTCTTTAGGACAGGCATTAAGACATAGAATTGCACAAATTTTGTCACCTTTGACCAGAATATAAGTCTCAATGCTTTTGTTCCATCTCAAATGTTTATTGAGGAACACAGGCTGTTTTGTGGGCACAGAAATTGATATTTGACATTGAGTTGGATTATGGCCAGGATGAAATTGAACATTATGTAGCCTATAAAAAGATGACTGTCCTGGTGCATCGTTAGCCAGGGATATTCCTGGAGAGAATGCTCAGATTTACCTGTGGTGGGGTTGTGTGCTGTATCATACGATACAATCAACAAACGGGGATACAGTTTCTTCAGGGTCAAGCTAGATCTGATGGGTTACTTCTCCTTGTAGAATGTTTGCCTGAAAAACCAGACATGCTAGATTCAGCTTACTAATTATTTTTCCTATTACCTAATAGGCTTAGAGCAGTCTTCCTATTTATTAGAGGTTGGGCAATGTGAGTCTCATGTTGTATGTATTTAGACCGGAAATGAACTTCTGTGGGCTCTCCTCATACAGCAAGAAAATGGATTCTCTATTCTACCAAATTGATCTGAAACTCAAAGTGAAGTATCAATATACAGATGATTGATCATTTAGACATACAGGTTATCTATACATTTTGACTGATGACCAAATAACATTTGTGTGAGAAGCTAACACTATGATTTTTTTAAATTTATTAGCAACATAAAATCTGTGAGGTACAAGTTTAGTGAAAGACTGTCAAAAGTACTGTAGAGATTTACTGAGGAAAATTTATTCAATACTGATCTCTGATCTCTACACACACCTGCATACACAGATGCACACACACAATTGACACATATAGACACATACACAGGAATACTGAGCCATGCCAACATGAGGATAGCTATTTCACCTGATAATAGATTAGCCTAAGGTAAGTGGGTGATATGAGCTACTAGCTATACCATGTGAAATAAGAAGTCAAATTGCAAAGCTTTGTTTGAGGAAGAACTGGTTTAGAATTTTGTCTTCATTCCTCATTAGTTATATGATCTTGAACAGGCTGTTTGACCTTTTTAAATTCCATATTCATTGCTATAGAATAGGCATAAAGTAATATTACTACCATATTTTTTGCCAACTAATGGCCATAAAAATGTCTTGAGAAAGATGCTCCTTTTGATGGGAAGGGTATGTGGTGTGTCTGTGGTGCATGTTGTGTGGATGTGGACACATGCCATGGTGATCAGAGGACAAGGAGTAGAAATCACTTTTCTCCCCTTTCATTATGGGGATGCTAGCATCAAAGTCAGATTGTTGTGTTTGATGGCAAGCACTTTTGTGCATTTGGCCATCTTGCTGCCCAGAAACAGAGGTAATTTTTGCTATCTTATTTGATATCCCTTCACTAAAATGTGCTAGCTCCAACAGGATATTGAATTGACAATATTGAATATTGTCTAGATTTGCAGTGAGATCCCCCAAATGAGGAAAATAATTTCCCTCTTCTAAATATTGCCTCCAAAAGTCTCTGAGGAATCTACTGAACAGGTTGTAGGATGAATGATAAACTCATCTTCTCATGCGTGTAAGAAACACACGGAATGATCAGAGTTGTTCATTTGTAGACAATCCTATCTTAGGACACCTGTTTCCTCCCGCATGGATCCAGGTGGTGGGAGGCCTGTGTCAGCCCCTCACATTTACAAGAGTAGCTGGATGAAATGCATGACTCCCCTTTAGATGGATTTCTGTGTGTTAGGTGCTGGTTTTGGGTGAAAGGGTAAGAGACAAAACGTCATTGTTGGCATAGAAAAACTTGATGCATGTGTCTTCTGGACCTTCAGACATCTGAGGAGCTCACTGAGCCTGAGCCACATGGCCAGGATCCACAAATGCTGCATGAAGGGATAAGGTACATCTTGTCAAGAGGGAAGGAGATGCTGGAAGATGTCAGAGGACAGCTGCACTGAGAGTAACGCAGCCCAGTGGCATCCTTGCAAACCTCATTGTCAAGGACACAGATTAAAGCTACGCTCTTTCGATATACTTGTTTGCAACCAAACAGCAAGCCCATAGGGATGAAAACTAATGTTTTTGGAGTTGGCATCCATCAGGGAAACCAGTGGGCACATATCCCCAAGCCCTTCCCAGCAGGAAAAGGAGCATGCTGCCCTTTTTGTTAAGTCTTTTGATGCAGTAGATCTCCGTAAGACTTTACCCCATCCTCCTGTCTCTCCCAGAAAAGGCCTTGATGTATCTCTTGCCCCAAGTAGTTTTCGTCTAATGGCTTGACTTTTCTCTGGACTTAGCTGGTGTGTGTGTGTGTGTGTGTGTGTGTGTGTGTGTGTGTGTGTGTGTGTGTGTGTTTGTGTGTGTGTGTGTGTGTACGTGCACATGCATGCACTTTTTTTAAAGCATATGTGTTTACATGTGTTTGCCCACAGAATCCCTGAGTTAATGTGGAGTTTTCCTTGCTCACTCTTCACCTGATTCACTGAAGTAGAATCTTTCAAATGAACCTAATGCTTACCTGACACAGATAGTAAATCTGTCTAGCTTGCTTGAGGGAATGTTGTTCCAGACGTCATAGCACTGGAATGACACGTGGCTTCCAAGTCTACCCAGCACTTGACTCTGGGGAACAAAACTCCAGTTCTCCTGCTTACACAGCAAGCATTTTATCCACTGAGTCCTCTGCCCAATGCCTGGACTTATTTGTTATAAACATTTTTTTTCTTTAAAGCTTTTCTTTAAAGTTTTAGTGTCATCAAACTAAAAAGCAGTCAACGTTATTCGACCCTAGGAACCTACAAGTGTCAGATGTTGGGCCGCCATCTTTCTTAAAACAGTTTCTTTTCCCTACTAGATTATCAGCATCCTATCAGAGTGTCCCTCAGTCCTTCATCGCCCCCAGCACCTGCACCAGTGGCTCTTTAGTAGACATAGTAGAGGCTTAGCATTTACAATCCAGGTTTCAGGGTTTCCAAGGATTTCCTGACTTCTTGCTAATAAAATCTGACTAGCCTTTGTTACTAGCCCTGATGAGGTAAATGAAGCCCATTGAAACCTGTAGCATACACTTAGTTTTAAGACTTCATTCTGGCACCCGTTCATTGAGCGACTGGTCCTTGCAGGTGATGCCAATACAATTTAAAAAATGTTCAAAGGAAGGGAGCCTTGGTTCATAGTATTTAAAGTTTTTCTTTTCTCCAATGAATCCTATCTTCATAATCCAGCTTACGCATGTTGGCGACTCTTGAGGCTTTGCTTTCTAGCTGCTTTCAGAACTGCCAGTAGCTACAGGTGATGGCTAATAGCTGTACACATTTTCCTGCCATGCAATAAAGAAGTACCAAGTCTTATAAACAGGGAAAGGGCCAAGTTTTTTTTTTTTTTAATGTAAGAAGAAGGAAATGGAGCATTTAATAAGATTTTTTAAAAAGCTGTTATTTTGGAGATTTAAGTAAATCCTCTTAAGTACTTCAGATTTTGAGTCATAAGTGCGCCTTAAGATATTTCCCCAATGGTGTAAACTGAAACAAAACCAACCATCCTACTTCTGGGTATAAAGACGTCTTCTTTCCTACCAAGGCCATGGGAGGTCATGCTATGAGGCCTGTGAGTAATGTAGTCACATTGGTTATGCTATTTAAAAGGTGTCTTCACTTAAAAAAAAAAAAAAGAACATTGACATTTTCAGGATTTGACTATTTAGAGATCAAAGTCCAACCTTCTTGGTTAGGATAATTTAGGCAGACATATTTTAGTGCTTAACAACAGAGTGCGTTCCTCACATATAAATTTCCGTTTCCTGTCATAGAAACCCCCAAAGGGATACCTGTCAAAACCAGAATATTTGTATTAATTGGGGTTTCTGTGATCCTTTTCAACCCAGGAGGACCTCACCACCCCAGGTAGGTCTGCATTATCCTTTGAAAGACCCCAAGGCTCACAGGTTGCATAACCTTCTGAAATCATTCTCACCTTCTAGAAATGTCCTCTGTCTGCATGGGCGCTTCCGTTCCTGTTTTTGTTTTCTTTCTTTCCTATGGTGGTAAGGCACAGCTGGTCCACATTAGTATACAGTTATTTTATTTATGATAATTCTATCTCCTTGCTCTGATTAAAAAGGGAGACACTAATTTCTAATTTAAAATACTCTTCAATTAATTAAAACCACCAACTCTTAGTTCCTTTTGCACTTGGGAAGTCTTGCTAATCTATTGGGAACACACAGTTTGAGGAATATCACCACTGCTTTGTAAAATGTCAAACATTTGTTTCCAACTAACATTTATCTAGAGGAATAGTTTGCTTATAAAAGAAATGTCTTCCTGGAAACTTAAATAGGTAGACACAAACTATGCAGGATTTTCACAGAACTCTTAGCATCTCAAGATGGCCTCTTATGAGTTACAGAACCTTGATCCGTATAGACCCCTAGGTTCCTAAATCTATCCACTAATATACAAAGGTTGGGCATGGTTATTTTCTTAATGCTTTTATCAGGTCTAATATGCCCAATTGGTGAGAATTCATTTAAATACCAGTGAAATACTGAAAAATCCATGAGAACAACAAATTCATCTCAAATCTTCCCAAATTCTTATATATCTTGAACAATTTCCCAGTTGCTTCATCTGAGAGTGGAATTTTTAAAAGTCAAATTTGTGTTCGCCACAGTTAAGATGCTCACAGCTGGGAAGCTGGCTTCCTTCATACTTCTCAATTTATGACCATTCAATGAGAAGAATGTTATTTCATATGTAGAGACATTTTAATAAAAGCCTCCAGCCTTCATGTCCTTTCTTCAGATTTTTAACAGATGGCACTGTATCATTCTTGATTCTTAAAGAGACAACTTGCCTTAAGCGGTTTGAAAACATGACCTTAATGTAAAACAGGAATGTGTATTTCTTAGCCAGTGACTGAAGACAGAACAGAAATGCAGCTATGCTAAGCAAAGATTTGTTGTTTCCAGAAATTTCTCATCTAACAAACATAATTAATTGTTGTTAGTTACCAGGTGGCTTCTCTGTGTTGATCATGACACTGAGCCCTTTATGTTTCACAACCTCCAGCAGTACTTACTGCCTTCTTAACAGCTCTACCAAATACCTGAACTTTCTTTGAGAGGGCAGGTGACTAGTCCGAGGTCGTTGCTTTTCTTGGCAGCCGAGCTAAGGTTTGAACCCAAGCTACCTGACAAAACTCTTGCTTTTAAGCCACCTGATCGCTTTGTTTTCCACTAGAAACATATGTCATTTGTTCACTCATGAGGTCTTTAAAATTCTCAAGCATTTTCCATTTTAAAACCACAAAGTCATATGCAAGCAGTTTGAAAGGATGTTGAGCTCAGCATCGTCAATGTCAAGACCTTGTCTTTCCTCGGAGATTTAGCCTGGTCACCAGTGTTTCAGAGATATACATTGGCTACAGCAATTACATTTATGCATTAGCAGAACTCAGAGAACAGTCCTTTCTGAAGCTATTTTTCTTCTTCTTTTAATTGCTTGGAGGGAGACTGCCTTTTCTACTTGTTAGAAAATAACATCAAGTCTTTACCTAATTTATGTGGAATTGCCTACACACATTCTGTCTTATGTTGACATTTGCTCCAACTCATTTCATTTCTCTTTCACAAAAACTACCCAGTGACTGAGCCACTTGAAGGGGTGTGGTGACATAGTGGGACCTCACATGACTCCACTGTGTATAGAACATGACCAGAGCAGGGGGTGGGATATTTAAATATGCATCTTTCTATGGACTTTGGCCATTTTGTTCTGGTGGCATTCTTTTATGTGTTTTTATTACTAAAAAGCATATAAATTCTATGATTCACCAACAAATAAAAAACAAGGACTAGAATTGTTTTTATACCTGTAGTTTGTCAGGCAGAATTTTCTGTATAAATAATGTAATCAAAACAGAAATTAGATTAATGGGATGCTATTTAATAACGTTCATTAGTCTGACTTTTAGAGACTCTACATGTTAGAAATGGCTGTCATTCCATATACAAGACAAACACCAGCAATTTATTTCATCAGAGTCACCTATAATTTATATTGATATTAGATTTTTAAAGTTAAAGACTACATAGTTTTTTTCCATATCTTGTAGTTCAACTATTGCTGTTGCTAAAACACCTACATTTTCTTTGCTCATGTGCTCATGTGTGAATGCCTGATTTTGCACATATGTGGGAGCATGTGTATGTGTGCACACAAAAGTGTGGAGGCCTGCACCTGATGTTGGGAGCACTCTTCAATTGCTTTCTACTCGATTTCTTGTGGCAAGATCTCAGCTGAACACAGAGTTGGTGGCATGGCTGGACTGGCTCTGGCTCTTTTGCTTACTGTAGGCATTTCATGACTGAGCCTTCTGAACATTGCAATCACAGGGGAGTGCCCATGCCCACCTGACACATATGCTGGTTCTGAGGATCCCAGTTCTATCCTCATGCCTGGCAGCAGGTGCTTTAACCACCAAGCAATCTCTCCAACTCCCAAATTTACAATAAAAAAAATTAAGATCCATAATTTTTAGGAGGTAATTGGTTAAGTGATTGATCAACCTAACAAACAAATTTTTCTTTAAACAACGAGTCTCATTTACAAATGTGGGCATTTGAAGTTGAAGCTATAAGTGTTGTATATGCAGTTTTCTTTTAAGCCTTTCAAGGACTTGGCCAGACAAGTTCATGTCTCTAATGAGCATAGCTGCCTTGAGAATTTAAATAAGACTTTAATTCTAATAAATTATTGAACTTACAAATATGGTAAATCTAGTTATCTGAAATGTTCTAATTCTGTTTACAAACTCAGTCAAAAATCTTGCACCTTTGACTTGAAATCACAAGTCAATTACATATTTTAAATTGGAATTCGAAGGTTAATCTGTCAGACTCTAATGTGCCAATTCCATGTCAGTACAAACACTTTAAGTATGGAATATACACAGATTGTCCTAACGATTAAAAACCTATTCTTGAACTTGACACAAAAGTATTAATGCTTCATCATCTTTATAATTAATTCTAAGCCACCCTGGATTTGGAAAGACATTCACCAAGGGATTATTTTATCATCTCAGATGTGGAATCTGAGGTTTTGTATTGCAAAGTGGTTCTTTTTATCTTCACTGTGGACACCTGCTGTGATAACAAGGCTCCTAGCTTTGTCCTCTGCTGAGGTTTGTTTTATCACTCCTCCCTCTGCTAATCGCTTCAGCTGACAGAGGCAAAGAGGAGCCAGTCTGAGACATCCAACCAGTATATACCCAATTTTTTTTTAACACATTGGCTTCTATTTATATATTTCCAGATTAAATTTGAATATCCCCCACATTCTTCCTCCCTCTCTGGGCCATAATACAGATATTTTAATGACATGTTTTGATTCTCTGTATATCTCATTATAATGTATACTAATATATGTATATGGATACATAATAATGACATAAAATATGATATAAAATCACAAAATATTTTATCTAATTCACTTTAAAAGTTTTAAAAAAGATTTATTCATTATTTTATATGTATGAGTGTTTGTATGCGCATCATGTATACATGCCTGGTGCCCCCAGAGGTCAGGATAGGGTGTTGGGTCCTCTGCAACTGGAGCTACAGATGGACCACCAAGTAGGTCCTCTGCCAGAGAAAAAAATGTTGTTAATCATAGAACCATCACTCCAGGCCCATAGTTTAGCAAATAAATAAACTAAGGCTGAGAAGAAAAGATTATGGAAATCTTCCAAACAATTTCAGTGTATTGATTAAGAATTTTATTTTTCTTTTCCATTAGTTTATTCCTAAAATAGTCAAACTTTAGAAAACAGAAATTTCTTTCCTTTCTTTTTCTTTCTTTCTTTCTTTCTTTCTTTCTTTCTTCCTTCCTTCC
The DNA here is from genome assembly GCF_964271855.1 of Acomys minous. Taxonomy (NCBI): domain Eukaryota; kingdom Metazoa; phylum Chordata; class Mammalia; order Rodentia; family Muridae; genus Acomys; species Acomys minous. The sequence goes on from NC_140496.1 coordinate 101,024,901, forward strand.
TTCCTTTCTTTCTTTCTTTTTTCTTTTTCTTTTTTAAATAGGGCCTCTTTATGTAACCCAGGCTGGCCTTAAAAAGGATGATACTCTCACATCAATCTTCTGGAGTGTTGGGACTACAGAAATGTGCCATCATGCCTGGGTCCACACAAATATCTTTCAAATGACTTTTTAATGATGTGATAACCAAAACTGCAGCAAGGAAAAAGCAGGCCATTAGACTTCATCAAAACGGAACCCTTCGTGGATAGACTAGCAAAACAGCTGTTTACAGGTGCTCGAGGCCGCTCTCTTCTCAGTAAGGAAAAATCACAACAAATAAACAGTAACATTCTCAGGTACAGAGGAGGGCATTGGAACCCAGTGATGGAGGGATACAGGACTGGGATGTCAGTGAATCAGCAGGTGCTTCCCTGCTTTCCCAGGCACAAGGGCCTCCCCTCTTCAACTGAGAGGGTCCCCCATTACAGAGTGAACTAATGCCATAATCATGTATGCCTATGGCTTTTGCTACTAAAGGGATTCCACAGTCATCACAGGTTTGGAACCTCCTTAGGAAGCTACTAGCATTGCCTCCCGACCCCCAGCATGCTGACTTTTGCAGCAAGGCACCACCACCTTGTGAATAGAGCTATGTTGTAGGTAGGCTACTAGCAGCATTTCACCACTCAGCCTGATGCACCATGCGGTCCAGCTATCCTACTTCATCTATACATTTGAAGGAGGTAACATCGGCATGTCAAATAGATGCCCCAAGTCCTTTTCTTAATATAGCATTTCCATAATAGCTGGTATATGAAATCAACATAGGTGTTCCCCAGTGCTTGGGTGGATAAATAAAATGTGTTGTATACAGTGTTCAGTCCCAATAAAGAAGAAAATTCTGTCATATGTGATACAATGAATGAAGATGTTCTGTTATGTGTAATGACAAATACACAGCAAGAAAAATCTAGCATGCTCTACCTCATATGTTCAAACAAACAAACAAACAAACAAACAGAGAATCAATTTGTGTGTGCTGATTACCAAAGGCTGTAAGGGCTAGGAGAAGGGATAGGTACATAAAGGTAAAAAGGTAGATTTAGGTTTCAGTAGCACAGAAGGGTGAATATATTCTTTAAAACATAAAATATATTTAACTGAAAATAGATCTTCCTTATACATCGTGACCACAGTTTCCCCTCTCTTTACTTCTCTCAGCTTCCTCTCACCTGCCCCATTCCCCAGATACATTCACACTCCATTTCTCTTCAGAAAGAAGCAGGCATTTAAGAGACAACAAACAGGAAAAAACATGATACAATGAAACAAGACAAAAGCCCTCATATTGAGGCTGGACAAGGCAACCTAATAGGAGGAAAAGAGTCCTAAGAGCAGGCAAAGGAGCCCGAGACACACCCACTCCTTCTGTTAGGAGTCTTCCAAACCCCACCAGCTAACAACTGTAACATATGGGGAATACCCTACGCAGACCCACTCAGGCCCACTCAGGCCGTCTCTGTGAGCCTATCTGAGCCCCTTCTTAGTTGATTCAGTGGGCCATGCTCTGGTGTCCTCCATCCCCTCTGACTCTTCCAGTCTTTCCTCTTCCTCTTCAGTGAGGCTCCCTGAGCTCTGAGGGGAGAGACCCAATGGAGACCTCTGTGTGCATAATATCTGGCACCTGCTCTCATCTTCTGCCTCAGAGGGAGCATCTCTGATGATGACCAGACAAGGTGTTTATCTATGAGTATTGTTAAGAATCACTTCACTGATTTTATTGCCAGTTGTGTTTGGTTCTCTGGCTATCCAGTCTCTTGTTCCTGGCTATCCAGGCAGTGTGGGTATGGACTCCCTATTGGGACCTCAGCCTCAAGTTAAAGCAGACATTGGTTGGCCATTCCCCTAAGTTTTTCACTACCTTTGCTCCAGCACATCTTGCAGGCAGGGCAAATTGTAGGTAAAAAGGTTTTGTGTCTGGGTTAGTGTCCAGAGTTCTCTTTTGGTAGCTTGCAGTGCGTGTATCTCCCTGCACCGAAGACACTAGAAAGTAGGAGTGAAGACCTACACCAGCTTGACCTCTCTACATTCAATGACCTGTGTGGATCGTGTTGTTGGCAATGGGTCTCCACTGGCAGTTTTCTGAGAGCAATCCTCTATCCTAGCACCAGCCTTGGTTGTTTAGGGTCCCAGGATGCCCTTGGCCAACAATTTGACAAAACGAATTCCAGTCTATCACTGGAATCCTTTCCTGGATACAGAAGATGGCCAGTCAAGACTCCATATGCTCCATTGCTAGGACTTCTCACTAGGTCACCATCATTGACTCAAGGGATTTTCTGTTGCACTAGGTTTTCACCCTGCACCCCAAGTGCCCCACAGTTCTAGCACTCTTTCCCTCTGTCCCCCTTGTCTGGTCCATCCAGATCCCATTCCTCCTATCCCTGGTCCACCCACAAAAGCTATTTTGTTTCTCATACCCAAGAAGACCCATGTGCACTCTCCTTCCCCTGCCCACCTTCCTCTTTAACCTCTCTGGTATGTGGATTATACCTTGATTATCATTTACTTAACAGCTAATATCCACATATAAGTGAGTACATACCATGTTTGCCTTTCTGGACCTTTCTAAGAAGGTTAAAAGAGGAATTTGAAGTCTTCAACCATGAAATAATGATGGATAAATATAGGACGCTATACCCCATGTATATTATTATTGTTATTGATTTTTGTGAATTATAGAATGTTACCATGAAACTAAAATACAAATTACAGAATAGAAAGAATATTTACAAATTGTTTATTTGCTAAGATCATAGTATCAAAAATGCATTAACAATAATCTCAAACAGTTCCACAACAGAAAGACAAAAATCCAAATAAAGACAGAGAATGAATTTGAATAGATATTTCTCCAAAGAATGTAAGCGGATGTCCAACAAGAGAATGGGAAAGTTTTCAGCTTTACCAACCACTGGGGAGCTATGAAATTAGAATCCCAAAGAGCTACCAACTTGCCTCAACTAGGATGGTTATTAAATAAAGGAAATTAACTAGTATGAGCAAGGATGTAGGGAAATTAGGCTATCTGTACATTGCCAGTGGGAATAAAAAGTGATGAGGCTACTGTGGAAAGTAGCTGGGCAGCACCATTGAAAGAGTTAAATTCATAATTAGCATATGACCCTAATTCATCTCCCATCCCAAAGAACGGAAAGCAGATGTTCAAACAAAATATTGTTCATGAATATTCATGACAGCACTATTCACAGCAGACAAGACATGGAAACAACTTTGTGTCTCTACTGATGAATAGATTAAAGAAAAAAAGAGTATGCCCTTATACAGGAGTATTATTCAGCTATCAAAAGGAATGACCCATGCCATGGCATGAATTGAAAAAACATATCAAGTGACAGAATCCATACAAAAAGGGACTGCAGAGATGGTTCAGTAGTTATGAGTGCTTGATGCTCTGGCAGAGGACCTGAGCTCTAGCCCTAGAGTGTATGTTGGGCATCTCACAACCACTGTAACTCCAAAGCCATGGATCTGATTGCTTCTTTTGTTCTCCAAGGGCTCTGTACATGTGTGAGTGCATGCACACACACACACACACACACACACACACACACACACACACACACACACACACATTAATATTTAAAAAGAGGAATGCAGACAAGAAGATCATAGGGTATGGTTCTTGTACATAAATATACAGAATAGGTAAATTTATAGGTTCATTTATACAAGTTTTTCAGGAGTTTAGGAGACAGAATGCAGAATGACTATGGGATGGACTTCACTTTAGACTTTGAAATGTTTTGGGAAAAGACTGAAAAGACATTTACATAAAATTTAGCTGTGTTTAATGCAGCTGAACTGTTACTTTAAAATGGCTAATTGCTGTTATGAGTTTCCCCTCAATTAAAAAAAAAGATTTATTTATTTTTATTTGATGTGTATGAGTGTTTACCTGCATTAATGTCTGTGCATCTTGTGTATGACTGGTACCCAAAGAAGCTAAAAGAAGGTTGGGTGCTTTGGGACTGGGAGTTACAGATGGTTGTGGGTCAACATGAAGGTGTTGGAATTTGAACTCACATCCTTCCCAAGAGTAGCCAATGCTCTTAATATCCGTGTCATCTCTCTAGCTTCTCCATTAATAAACATAGCATGTCTTCATGTCAGCCCTTTCCCCCACTATCTCTGCCAATATGACTAGGGAAGTACACGTGAGGGAATCCTGTAGTTTTATAAAGAGTGCTGTCTTTTCAAAAAAAAAAAAAACTTATTTTTTTCTCTTTTCAACACAGGGTTTCTCTGTGTAGCCTTGGCTGTCCTGGATTCACTTGGCAGACCAGGTTGACCAAAAACATTTGTTAACTGAAAAGGAAAATGCTTTTTCAGAAAGTCCTGTATTTTTTCTTTCTTTTAAAAATTTTAAAAATTCTTTCTTTTACATTTCTTTCTGCTTCCACTGAGGGTGATCTTAAGGAAGAAATGCTGATTGCACCCTCCCCACTTTCAGGGGCACACCTTACCACTGTGGGAAGATATTCTCACGTGGTAAGTGGTGAACAAAGTGATGAAGATAGTTGCTAAGTGTAAGTAAGGTCGTGCCTCTTTAGAAACAAGCTGGCCTAAGTCCTTCTTAGGAATCAGATGATTGACAATGACGCTATCAATGATGACTTTCCATTATCTTTTGTGCCACTCAAACCTGAGTGCCCTTTCTTCCATACCAGAAATTTTGTTAAGCAAGATTCTCAAGACCAAGATAGTAAACAATCCCCATGTTTATTTCACTCCTACTTTATAAAGTGATCAAAAGAGAATAGCACAGTTTTTTTTGTTGTTGTTGGTTTTTTTCTATTTTGCTCTTTTGCCATAGAAACATTTATAACAAAACAAGTACCATATTTATCTTGTGGAACAAGCTCTAAAGGTAGAAAGAATCATTACCCTCATTTTTAAGAAGGAGATTGAGGGACAATAAAACCAAAAAGACCATCTATCTATCTATCTATCTATCTATCTATCTATCTATCTATCTAAAACTAGAAAACGGGTGAGCTAGCATTCCTATCAGAAAGTCTTAATCCTGAGCTAATTGTCTTAATCTCATGGTTTCCTGTTTTGCCTCTCTAACAATTTGTAAACAGAACGGCCTGAAGCACTTCCTGGTCCTCCAACACCCCCAGGGTTCTATGCACTTCTAGCTTTCTTCACAGTTGAGTCCATGTGACTGACTCTGACCTATGAGCTATAAAGGGACGTGTGTCATTGTTTATCTACAGGTCTGAAGAGAAGTAAATTCTCCAGGATTTCTCTCCCATCTGCAAACAAAAAGGAGGGAACTTTGGGAGAGTGAAGATCCAGATGAGGCCTATGTACATCCCTGAGTGCGTACAAGAATACTCTGTGTGCCACCAGGCCTCTCCACCAAGGGGGAAGTGATCAAATCCAGGGCAAAAGAGCTCATGCCAGAGGCAACAACTGTGGAGAGTGTGCTCTCCATTGGCTAGAGCTGAACAGGAGGTCTATGTTTACTTCATGCATTGTCCTTGGTTGGTGCAACAGTTTGTACAGGCCCCCTGGCTCCAGTTCAGCTGGTCTTGATTGTCTCCTTGAAGAGGAAGCAGGCTATCTGGATGAGACCTGATATGCTGTGGGCATATAGTAGGGGAGGAGATCCCATTCTGCCAGAGGTCTGGGGGAGGGGAATTAGGTGGAAGAGAGAGGGAAGGTGGGAACAGGAAGAGACAAGCGAGAGGATGACATTTGGGATGCAATCGAATAAATTATAATAAATTAAAATAAATTTTAAAAAGAAAGAAAAAAACAAAAAAGGAAGAAAAATGAAAGAAATGGAAGGAAGGAAGAAAAAAAAGGAAAGAAGAATATTGTTCCCCCACTTTAAACAAATGGTTACAAGACTCAGACATGAGTGAGAAACATTTACTGTGTTAAGTCATGGATTGACTTGATACTGAAACATATGCTAGTGTCTTGTGACTAAGATTGTCTCACTAAAAATGACAGAAAATCTTGACATGATGTTTCTGGAGGTGGAGGGGGTTGGTGCCTCCTTAGAGATTTAATGTGGCAGATGTAGTTAACAAGGAGTCATTCGTGTAGTTGCAAATCCAAAAGAAATTTTTATCCTACATGGACATTGGATACAAAAATGGAGACACAGGAAGACTACTTCTTCAGACCAAGATAGTTGCCTACCAGCAACATTCTGAAGATTGGCTTCACGCCAGTACCCAGCTGCAGCTGAAAGACAGACTGGACAGACTGGACAGACTGACTCTCAGCCTTCTGCAGAATCCAGACTTACAAGCACCTTGATCTTGCAATTCCGACGTCCAGATGCCTGAGGGAGTACATTTCTTGTCAACTTTAGCTAACCAACACAGCAGCCTCTGTAAGCTGAGTATGAGGAGAAGGGCAATTCAGATGAGTGCCTTCTTGGGATGACTCACCAGGAGATGTTAGAAGTGGGATGACTCACCAGGAGATGTTAGAAGCTGGGGCTATCCAAGAACCCCATCGTGTAAAATGACTCAGATAAAGCAACAATCCTTTGCCAGGAAGAAAATCCTTTTACAGAAAACCTGGAGAGGCTTGTGGGGGTGAAACAATGTTCAAACAGTGATAGGGTGTGCTCCAATATGTTGTACTGAAGATCTTGAGGTCAAGCAAGACAATTTTAAGGTCTGAAATTGAAATTTCTCACTAATAAATTCTTTACCCTGGGAGAAAGGGGAGCCTCGGACAAGAGAACCTGCTAACCCCTGGGAGCTCGTTCCCACACTGAGAGCAAACTCAATCTTCCTGGGCCAGGCAGAGGTCATGCCCAAGTGGAAGTATCTTTCTCTTTCTGCCTGTGGATTCTGGCTCCTACCCTCCCTGCTTGAGATACTCAGTCAGCATCTATAAGCGAGCTCCCTGAAGGAGGAGAGGAAAGCGGGAGGCCTCCTTCGTGTTGGCAGCCTGAGCTCAAATATTTGTCAGGCTCCTAAAGAGAGGATTCAGATGCACAGAGCATCCTTATGGAAAGATGGTAGAGTACCAGAAAAGCTCTGCTCTAAGCGTCTGCAGCCCCTCACAGCAGAAATGATTAAAAACCCCATTATAACGAATCACCCTGATAACCCCAAATGACGTGCCTTAAATCTGAGTGGGGGCAATGCAGACTCTTGCATAATTCACAGTCTTTATTATTTTTTCCTGCACATACCTTGCTTGAGTAGAAGTGGATTAATAGTTATGAATCATGCCTGGGACTGCTATTTATATACTCAGTTTTAATTCCCTTAAAGAGAATGGCTTGGGTCCTTAGATGCCTGGGCTATGCCTTTCCTCACATACCTCTAGAAAGGCCTATTTGATGACCATTGTAAAATATGCAGTGCCAGGGGATTTTACAAAACAATGACCCAGACCCTTCAAGGACTTTCAGGAATATGATGATGAACCACGGTGGTTGGCTGCAGTAGTAGGGGAAGTCTCATGATATGAACATACTGCCAGTGCCCACTTCAGGAAGTAGGAGACTGCTGTGCACACCTTCCAGTGTGAGCTCCCTTGTCCACAGCTGAATAGGAGCTTAGTTAGCTCGGTGGCAATATGGAGTCTCCAAGCTTGAGATCCCACCTACCTCCCTGTGGAGGAATGTCTTGAGTGGATGTAACAACTGTCAATTAAAGCCCTGTTTATCCATTCAGCTGGGCAGGAGGACAGGAAGTGGAAGGTGGGACTTCCTGGAGAGGGGGCAGAGCCAAGATTGACAGTTGAGAGGGAGAAGGAAGAAGGTTGACAGTTGACGGGAAGGAGGAGAGAAGTCTCTGAGAATCATAGTGCAAGTGCTTGAATAAATGTATGTTATGAGGACTAGAGTAGTTTATGTTAGCTTAAGAGTAGATTTGTACCAGTTTAGATTCTGCCTGGCTTAGTGCTGGCAGCTTTAAAGTACGCTTCAGACTGTGTGTCAGTTACTGGTTTCCTAGGCCAAATCGATACAATTTACTGTAAACACGCCCCCCTCACACCCCGCCTCTGCAATCACAGAAATCCTCACCCCCCTCAGTCAGTTTATACTTAATAGGCAGGCCTTTTCCACTTATTTCCATTGTTTATTCTTCTCTTGTGCTATTCAAAGTAGTAGGAGAGGCTGAGGAGATCCAAATCTGAGGCAGAGCTCTGACCTCTAAGAGTTCACCGGGAAGGGACAGCTGACATGCTGGCAATGAGCGAAAGCTATAATGCAGCAGTCATCTCAATCCATGTTGAATTCATTCCTCAAATCTCAAGTTGGTTCTTTGAGAGCTATAGAAAGACAACTATTTGAGAAAAACCTGGTAAATTAATTGGGCGGATTTTATGGAGAAGCTGAAGTTTGGGCGAAGGTTGTCAAGTTAGGAAGCACACTCAATTGAAAGAGAGGAGAGAGGATAATGAGGAAGGGCTCCTTGAGGTCTGTGGAGCAGTAAAGAATGCCCTGGAATGTTCCAGAATGAGGAGGAGAACAAGAGGAACAGTATACCTTGATTTCTGCCATGAAACCTGATGCTTACATAGTTGGGAGGATCAAAACTGTGAAAGCATGTGTATAATTAGACAATATTTCTGGTGAAAAAAAAAACTCACCAAATTATTTTAGCCTTGTGTATTCAAGAAGATTTCTATGATCTGATATCTTTGAAAAACATTATCATAAGTGCTGAGGTAGAAATTCTCTATCTTTGAAACCTGACAGTTATCCTCACCCAACCCAAGCAGAACTACAAATCCCAGCATGCCTATCCCACCCAGAGGCCTGAGGTAAGATGGCTAATTTTAACTGTCAGCTTTAAGTAACCTAGAATCCCCTGGGAAGAATCTCAATGAGGGTTTGTCTACATTGGGTCAGTCTATGGGTATAAGTTAATTGATATGAGAAGACACAGCCCACTGTGGGTGACTGGTTGAAGGCAGGGAACCCTGAACTGTGTACATATAGAGAGATGGGTGAGCAAGTGTAAACATGCAGGCATTTCTTCTCTCTGCTTTGGGTGTGGTGTAAACCGTTGACTCAAGCTCCTTCCTTGTTTTTATTCTGTGACTTCTCCACAGCGATGGGCTATAACCCAAGACTGTGAGCTACAATAAGTCTTTCTCTCTCTTAAGTTTCTTTTTGTCAAGGAATTTTATTACAGCAACAGGAAATCAGCTGGAACATGAAATAGGATCTTGAAGATTAAATTACTTTAGCATCAGGGCAAATCTACATTTGAGTGATTCTTTACTAGTTTGTAGCTAGGAGCCTGGAGTGACATGATTGATCCCTTCAAGGAAAAGCACTTGCTGCTGAATCTAGGAGGGGATAAGTAAGACAGAAGCGTCTTACCATAAACTCTAAACACCTTTGAAATAGGGAAGGAGTTCTTCCCTGAAAGAATGGTGATGAGCAGAAGTTTGGGCCACTAAAAAAGGAATTAAGAGGACAAATATGCTAAGGAGGTAAAATAGAAAGTGGAAAGTGGGGCTTTAGGTATGAAGCCAAGATAGTCTTGGCTGAAGCTGACAGTAATGGGTAAAGAAGTGCAGGAACAGTCACGGTACTACAAGGAAGAGATGAGAAACATACCTCTCAGGCCTTTCACCGCAGTGAGCAAATCCATAAAAGCACACCCTCTCCCCCGCCCCCCCACCCCCGAAATGCTCAAACTACAGGCACTGCTCTAGTACAGATCAAGCCATGTTGAGGGATATCTTATACCTACTTACTACCCTAATATGTACTATGGATTCTATCAGTGATTTATGGCAGTCCTTCATGCCTACTTTTCAAGCCTCAAGGTAGAAATTTACACTTCTTTTCCTTGTCAGAGGTCACAACACATGTCCCTGCACAAAGGCATGGCAGAAGGTTAGTTTCTGATTACTTAAAATGGTGTCTTAGGACAATTTTCATGTATGTCTTTGCAATGGCAGCATCATTATTTCTTGAATAGACTGTCTCTGGCCTTCTTATGAGTAGCAGTCGGGTCAGCTTCCATATGTAATGACTCCCACTCGAGCCATAAAGCTTTGATATACTTAAACTAGTCTTTTACCAAAAGTTAGTAGTAAACAAGTGGCCTATAAAGCTTTCTAAGAGGTGGGAGAGCGCTCGCTCTCTCGCAATAATTATTACTTCTCTCTTCATGATGACCCCTGAGGAATAGAGTTACAAAGTGGAGGTAGCACCTTCCTCTTTTATTTCATCTGTTTATTTTGCACAGTAAATTACCAGCTCTGTTTGACATAGGAGTCAAACACTCTTGTGCCTCTTATCTGTAATTTTTGAAAGTGCAGCAAAGCATATACCTTTTAATTCCAACATAATCAAGAATTTACTTTCCCTAAACTACATTTCATCTTTCCCTCTCATGTGGCTGGTGATATTTGGAGCACTTTCAAGTTGCTGGAGAATGTGCTTACATCAACAAAAGAGGCAACTTTATTTCTGCACAGGGGAAAAGGCAGAAAGATGGGAATTCCAGCAAGGTTAATGGGATTCTGCCTGTGACCAACATGTGCTTGTGGTCTGTGATACTATTATTCAAAAGATGCTTAATTAGGCGATGTGCTCACAGCAACAGATGCAGTAACCACTGTAGGGTAAATGGCTTGGAGTCTCATGCCATTTCATGAACCTTAAAGCCTTTGTAGCTGAAGGATGTGGAACTTTTCTCTTTTGTGACCCTGCCTGACAATACCATTGAAGTCACTGTGCCTCAGGATGGTGGCATTCAGTGGGTCAAGCTTCTTTCTGAAGGGAGCTGAAGAAATGGAATAATTGATTGTATCCCGAGTAGTTATGCACTCTGAAATTTTGAGGGATGTTCATTAATTCACACATCTGTGAACATCAACTCTCAGTTTTTTTTCAACATGCACTTATTTGGTTCGTTCTCTGTGGCAGGTACCAACATTACAGCTGAGTACTCAAAACTAAGTCACATATAGTCTTACTTAGGGATTCTCTTCCTGTAATAAACACTATGATCAAAAGCAGCTTTGGGAGACAAAGGTTTAGTTCAGCTTCTACCTCCTCAGGCCACACTCAAAACTGGGGGGAGTCAGGGCAGGAACTCACTCAAGGAACCTGAAGGTATGGACCAAAGCAGAGGCTGTGGACGAATACTGCTTACTGGCTTGCACCTCATGGATTTCTAATCCTGCTTATACAGCTCAGGACCATTCTCAGGGTTGCAGCTCCTGCAGTGTTGACCCTGGCTTTAGTGTCTTTCTGTTTCTAACTTCATAAGAAGGCAGCCTTCCATGCCTTCTGCTCATGCTGTTTAGAAGGGTAATGGTGGCTTCAGACAAACAGATGCCCTAGAGTAAGCAGTCTTCCTCCACCCCTCACAGGATGTGTGCTGGGTAGAGTTGGGGATGGAATGGTTCTCAAGGATTGCTTTTACTATTCACCTGGAGGGATTTTACCACTCTCTGTGCCTCTGGTTCCCGTATGTGAAAACGTCACCATGCACAGGCACATATTCAGGTCAGCTTGGTGTCTAGTGTAAGACACCAAACCTTCATTCACTTAAGTCAATCTTTATGCTAGACATGTGAAACTGCTTCTTAGATCACCCCCTAACATGTGAGGGAAAGCCCCCATATAGCTCTGTGACGTAGGTAAAGATAATTTATTATCATATTCTTTGGTCTTTATTCCTTGGTGTGTCTGAGCTATACCCCAAAGTAAAAGAATCATCACAGTTGTGTTGATCAATGAGACCAGTCATTCTTTGGTCACTAGACGTTGGCTGAGCAACTTGTTAGGCCTCACACTGGGACCTAGCGTAACAAAGATGGATTAGGTCTACTTAACAGTCATTGAATTATTCACAGTCTAGGAAGATAATTCATGTAAGTTGTAGTTCTTTGTGAGCTCTTATAGTCTTCCTCTTTAGTGCCTCATGCTTTACACCCTAGACGTCCCAGTGTGTAGATTAAAAAGCAGAATGGCAAGATGAACACCAAAGCATCTTATGCAGCTAGGTAGGTATTGCTCTGGAGGCTTAAATGTGCATATATGTGCACACATATGGAGGGGCCGTGAGTCAGCTCCTTGGCCAGGCTTGAGGCAGGGTATCTCACTACACCTTGGAGCTGAGCCGTTCATCTGGGATGGTGGGCCAGTGAGTGAGCACCAGGGAGCTGACTGCCTTTGTGTTCTTGGCTACAGAGTGACACTTATGCTCCACCATGCACAGCTTTTTATGTAGGCCATTGAGGTCAAACTCATACCCTTCTGTGTGTGCTTCGAGTACTTTCCTGACCAAGCCATCTCTTCAGGGCCAAGGCAATTGTGATTTTTTTGCAATGGAAATTTTGTTTGGAGGACTGACCTTCAGCACCACTCAGATTCACCATTTATTGCACAGCTCCTGGGCTCTAGTCTCTAGGTTCAGAAGCCTTAGACCATAACAGAGGAGGATTTCTGTTTCTTTCAGGACTCCAAGAATTCTCCTTCTTGAAAGAGTGAGTGGAAAAATCTCTGTTTCCATGTAAACACACACAGCAGTAAATACTACATCAAATCCCCAATATAATCACTACATTTGGCCACTTGTCATTTTATGATGGCCAACATGCTATTAATTAGCAAAAGACACGTTTGATATAATATTCCCAGCAATGTGCCCTTTTCTCCTTCTAGCTAAGTGTTTATGTAAAACGCTTTGTTTTTATGGTTAAAAATCTTATAATCACATTCTCTTCATGCTCACAAAATACCATTTGGCTTAAAGAACTGATGTTTTCTCTGGTAACTTCCACACGGCATCTGCTCAAACTACTGCATTAATTTGCTAAATGATTATGTCTTTGCAGTTGCCTTGTGGAAACCTATCTTTTGCTAATTCCCATTTCCTAAAACTTCAGCAAGCTACTGCAGAACTCCAGTCTGTTCCATCTGGCAGGGCATTCTTTCCCAAGTGGCTGTGTACTACTGTGGTTGTGTGTCTGTGGGGTTTAAAGTCCACAGGGCATTTGTTTCTGCCAAAGTTTTAAAACATGATAGATGTGGCCTTCAATAATTTACATCAATTTCTTCCTAGATTTCCAGTCTGGAAAATGGGCTGACTGATGTTAACCCTCTTATAGTACTATCATGGTGTGAGGAGCACAGTGTCTGGTGGCGTGGAAAAAATTTGTCGTCATTTCTTCCTTTGCAATGCTATAATTTTCATGGTAGAACAAGTGTTGGAAATCAGACTGTGTTACTGGGTAAGCTTGCTGCTTGAAGCATATTTCCTGACTTGCTAAGTAGAATATTTATTAAATAACAGGATGTTATGGTGCTGACGTGCTATTATTACGACCACTTTAGACGACATGTGCAACAGAGGCATTGTGGTGCATCATGTCCTGAATCTTGTCATGATTAGGTCCTCAGACTTACAGCATCCTTTCTTGCTACCCATCTCCAGCCCAATCTACAGGTATTTTCTTCACTATAGATGGCTTTATGTGAAACCTCATTGAGAATGTGTGGTATTTACTAGTCACAGAAACCCCTTCATAATTATTTCTCTGCAGGTGTGTGTTTAGAAGTTTTAACTGAGAATATTTTTCCCGAGGTACTTGAGAGTGTCTCTGTTTTATATCATGTTTGTTATCACCCTGGAAGCACGCATCTACTCACTCTCTCAACAGTGTCTGTTTGTGTTGCCTATGTGGAAGGCAATGTGCAGGTACTTAGTATAATCAATGAATAAACCAAATGCGGATGTCTTTTTTTTTTTTAATGAAACTTACAGTCTCATGAAGGGAAGACAGACAACAAACAATCATATAAATATACACTGTAGAGTGTTAGTGATTATCATCAGTATATTTTGCAGATAAACATAGCATAAAACATCTTGATCCAGGGGATAGGTCTCTAGGATGGGACTGAAATGCTAAGTAGGGAGATTCACAACAACACATGGAGACGATGACAGTTACACAAACATTTAGATAAAAGTTGCTCTAAGTCTAGTTTTTTTGAAAAGTAGGTTTCTCTAACTTTGTAAAACTGTGGTACTTTGAATTTGCTTGTTTCTCAAAATGCAAGAATCCTTTCCTGACCCTTGTTTTTGCTTTTGCCTAATTGGAATTTGAGTAGCTTTCACTTGTCCACATCGTGTGCCTGCTGTCACAACTGCTATGACGTCATACGCACAAATACCCTCCTGGGTCTGGAGAACCACTTCTGGCAGCCATCCGCAGCCTCTGGCTCTTAAATCTCCGCCTGCCCTGCCCTGCATAATGACCTCTGGGCCTTCATTGGAGGGGGTATGATAAAGATGAGGAGGGTGTGTGTTACTATGCAGATATCCCACTTAGAGCTAAGCAATCTGCAGTGTCTTGTTTTGTGCACCTTGACCAGCTGTGGGTCTCTGTGTTAATCAAGATGTTCTGCAAACAAAAGCTTTGCAAATGAAGGCTGATGGGTGCATTGACCTATGGATATAAGGATAAGTCATTAGGGCAAGTTTAATCTTATGCCTGCTTACCAGAATGATAGCAGTAGGATCTTCCCCAGGGCCTATGAGCCGTCTACCCATAGGTTGTTGGCCCTGATAACAGTGCCAGGTATGGGTTTCAGATTGTGAAAATGGCCTTAATCCAATTAGAAAGTGGTTGGTTTTTCTGGAGTTCATGCCACTATTAGACAAGCAGGCACAGCTTGTTAGGTTGGTTGTCATTGCATTTTGGAGAATTAACAGCTGGGTAAGACTTAGGGTTATTTTTGTCCCCTTGTAATGTACTTAGCATCTTCCCACTCCATGAAAGCTTGCCAGTAGGGACTAAGCTTCCAGGTGAGTACCAGTTTGGTATCTTCATGTCTTATGACCCAAGTGTGTGCTACCTCAGCAGTAGGGGCTTACTGTCAAGTTACATGTGTTACATACAGCTGATAAAGTGGCGTTGTCTGTCAAAGCCATAGTTTACAGTAGAGTTACACACTCGATGCTTTATTTATTCTTTGTACACTTTATAAGTATCTTATCCTTCATGAGTTTTGACAAATGTATAATTCTATGGTGCATTATACATATTGTTCTACGCATTATACATATATTCTCTCTCTATATATAGAGTGTCATTTCAACTGATGTCTGACATGTATCCATCTTTACTGTACTACACAGAACAGTTATATTGACCTTGTATACTTCATACTTATCACCCTCCTCACCCCAGGAAATCAGTTGTTTTTCTTTTTTTTCCATAGGTTTACCGTTTCAAGACATCATGAATCATACATTACAGTATTTTCAGATAAACACATTTAACTTACCAATATGCGTTTAAGAATTCTCCGTGTTTAATGTAGTTTAGTAGCTCATGACTTTCTCATAATGAATAAAGTTCCATTGTGTAGGGTAGATTTGTTTATCTGGTTTGTGAGAATGCCTTTACCCTGTTTTGAGTCCTGGCTAGAGGTGAGTCAGTTGTTCCTGATTAGAAAAGTAAGGTCTAGAGCCCATGTACTAGCCCATTATAGACCTGCCACATCAACCCAAGTGGAGGACCAGACAGCCAGGAATAGCCCCTGCAGCAGAATCCTTTGGTAAGTCAGCTGACACCACTCTATCTCCTCCTCCCTTTGGAAAGCATAGATACACATCCATAGTCCTTTCTCTCCTGACTTGTGAATGACTTTGGTGTTTTTCTTGTCACTGCATGGTGTATTATTTCTCCCTTGAGGACTCTGGTCATAATTCATTTACAAGTTTTATAATTCTGCTTTCTCTGTCAGTCTCTGTCTTGTTTCAGCAGAGATCACCAATGGTAACAGGCAAAATATACTGAATATATAGTTCATGTTGCCATTCGTCTATCAAAAACATTCTCAGATGTTTCCAAGTCTCAGAAACCATGAATAAAGTTGCTATATATACTTACATTCAGGTTTATGTTTGCATACATGTTAAATTCTTTTGAATAAATAGCCAAGAAAGTGATTTTTAAATATAAAAATAATGGTTTTTTTTTGTTTTGTAAAAAAACAAAACAAAACAAAACAAAACAAAACCACTGAACTGTTTTCTCAAATGTTTACCATTTTCCACTGCCATTAGCAATGAATGAGCATCCACATTGCCTTACAACCTTGTCAGCACTTGGTACTGTCAGTTTAGGATTTAGCTTTTCTAATAAAAGTATAGTGGTTGTCACAGTTTGGATGTGCCACAGAAGGCCTATTTGCTCAAAGCTTGGCTACCAGACAGCCATACTAAGAGGTGATGGAATCATTATGTTGGAGTCTAAAGGGAGGTTCTTAGATCATTATGGATATGACCTGAAGATAGTTCTTATGGGACTCTTTGATATTTCTCCCAAGAACATTGTTATAAAAGCCTGAGCTTCCACCCAGTGGGAAGAGGTACTTTAAGCCAAACCTGATGATTCATGTTGGATCCCATATCACAAAGTGAAGAGAAAGAATTGACTTCATCAAATTTCATCTGGCATCCATACCTGGTCCATGGTATGGACATGGGCACACACTATCTCTCTTCTCTCCCCACTTTCTCTTGCTCTCACACACAGAGTCATATATGTGTGCACACATGTGCACCCATATGATTGGATGCCCCAGGGTTTGGCTCACTTATTCTGTTTTTGTTCCTGGTTTAGACTCCAATTACGTGTTTACTCCTGGTGTGTGTATCTGCCATATTCCTTACAGTAACACAACCAAGGAACAATGTCTGCTGAGATTGCTCTGTGCCACCTATACTTTCAACCTCCACAACCATGTGATAAACATGTCTTTCCTTTGTAAGCTTTCAGTCTTATTAATGCTTTTGTGGTAAAGAAAATCTGACTAATATACTACTATCCCATTGTTTAAATTTCCAACTCGTAACTGGCAGGACACTGAGCATCTTTTTAGTGCTTGCTTTCTATCTCCGTGCCATTTTTTTTTCTTTGTGAATATCTGCTCACATATTTTGCTCATTTTTAATTGTATGCTAATTTTTCATATTGTTGAGTTTTAGGAACTAATTGGATAAATGTCAAATATGACTTTTATGTGTCTTCTGCTTTCAGACTGATGTCTGGCTCTCTGAGCTTCATGGCTGTATTCTTATAACTGATGACTTTCTGTAACAACTTTAATTTATTTAAGTGTATTTTGTGGGTATTTATTGAAGTAACAAAGTTATTGAAGTAACAAACCCATGAGGGTTACTAACTACTAATTTCTATTACTATAATACTTTCATACTCACCAGATGCCAACAAGCAATAAATCAATTTTTAGACACATGGGAGAAAGCATGATAATAAAAAGCTTTGTTCTTCTTCTGAAGAATCATAGTTTATTCCAAGTGGTAACTAATGAAGATACAGGGCCGGGTTTGTGGTACTAAGTACTGGAAGAAATTCAGAGAATAGGCACCCATGTGGAAACAGTTACTGAGAAGTTTTATGATGTTGTGAGGGCTGGCTTTGACTTCTGAAGTCAGGTACTTTGTGGACAAGTGGCAAAGAATAAACTTAAAGTTATGTAAAGTGCCCTTCACCAGAACACTTCAACATCCTAACACTCTGTATTATACCACTAGTCCCTAAGGAGACAGAACACACAGCTTCCTGATGTCAGTTACATGAAAAGACTAGAAAGAGCCTGATTCTGTGTCCACAACATCACGTTTATTTTCTATTTACTCCTGTTAGATATTATGCACCTGGTGCTACAAAGCATTTACTTTTTAAGGAGTACTAGGTGACTAATCCTATTAGATGAATAGCTAGCTGTAATATAATGGTTCAATCATTCATTAGGAGATCTTTGATTTTCTACTGAATAAACATGTATTGGGCTTTCCTCCATGATAATCATTATGCTGGGTCCTGTGCCTAAATGATCAATAGGCTATAATCTCTGTCTGAAGTCAAAGCCAGTGACCCTGTGCACCCCAGTGCCTATGATTCAATGTTATTCATCCATTTTCTATGTGAGAAGAGCATTCTAGAGAATGCTGTTTGGGCCCTTTTTCTTGTCTTCATCTTTCTCATTCCCTCTTACAGTTATGTAGAGGCTTCAGGAGGACGAAGCAGATGAGTATCCTTAGGGCATAATAACAGGGATCCTCCATGGTTCTTCCAAAGAGGAGTCATTGTAATTGAGTTGTAGTTGGCCTATGAGGGGTGAAAAGATCTGCCCTACAGGAAAGCTCTGGTGAGTAGGGGAACCAAAGCCCAGGGATGCTAAGAGAGTGTCTAGGGCCTAGGGTCTAGGGAGAGACAGTACTTGGGACATGGAGGTGGGGAAACTAAAGCAAACACAGTAGGAATAAGGTGAAGCAGACCTCTGCGCTTTTTTTTTTTCTTTTTTTTTTTGCTTTTTATTTCTTCCAGAGAAAGTAATTCCACATGTTAAAATGGAAAATAATAACGGACTTCGTGCTGCTTTAAAACTGAAATTACTAAAATAAACTCATGTATTTCCCTCTCCATGTATGTACAGAAGTTGTCTGTCTGTCTGTCTGTCTCTCTCTCTCTCTCTCTGTCTCTCTCTCTCTCTTTCTCCCTCCCCCTCTCCCTCTCTCTCTCTCTCTCTCTCTCTCTCTCTCTCTCTCTCTCTCTGTAAGCTCTGAACACTTTGCACACTGATGGTGCTTAAGTGTGGTGACAAACCAGTTGCAATAAACACAATTTGGTGCCCAGAACTTTTGCTTTATGCAATCACTGGGACAGGCCAATTTAGAGACAAGCCTGTCTAATGCTGTTCCAGAAAACAGTGAAGTGTTTGAAAGTATGCCAAGCATGCAGACTATGTCTGGAAGGGGCTCCCACTGGTCAGTGTTGAGGCAAACTGGGGCTCTTAGGTACTTAGCAAAAGCAACAGATTTTTACTTCTTCAATACTTAAATACTTCAATAAAACAAGTCAATACCACTGATGGAGTAAGTGAATAGACATAGAAAGCAACATGAGAAATAGGGCATGTAAGTTTTGGTAAGCCTCTTGCTGTGCTCACCTCACAATAGGAAATCCTAAGTTAAATAAGATGCATGTCCAAGGGCAAAGAGAGTATGAGGCTTGCTTAACATGACGCACTTACGCAGAAATGATCTCAATCTTATGAAAGTAAGACATCTCTTCTTCTTCTTCTTCTTCTTCTTCTTCTTCTTCTTCTTCTTCTTCTTCTTCTTCTTCTTCTTCTTCCTCTTCCTCTTCTTCAATAACAACAATAACAAAAACAAAAACATCTACCATCTCTCTTGAAGTACTAGTAACTCTCAGTGCCATTGTCTTAGGAATCAAGTATTTTCGCAAGGAAAAAAAACTCTAAACTATCACAATCCCATGTGAAGACATGTTTTCCCTCTGTGTACTTATTAATTGAAGAGGGAAAAAGTAATCATTCAGTGGAGATATTAGGCAGAAATTAAGTATTCATGTTAGCACTATTTGAAATGAGACAAATGTACATGAAGAGGTGCAATGAATTACACACAGTGGTTATTCCTAAAATATTGCTAAAAATGTAAGAATCTGGCCTGGAGCATGGAAGAAAACCAAACAAAAACAAAAAGTAAGGACGTTAGATAAAAATGTTCTTGTGATCTCAGGTGTGTGTGTGTATGTGTGTGTGTGTGTGTGTGTGTGTGTGTGTGTGTGTAGGAGAGATTTTTACTTCTGTGCATACATGGAGGATCCGCTCACATTGATTGGTACTGAGGTAATAAAAAAGCATTGTGGGATTCTGGATTGGACTCTTCTGCTATGAAAGAAATCTTTATGAAGCTGAGGAAATAGATGAGTTTTATAAATTAGATGGGAGTCCTGTATTAATGTCAATGATTGTATAAGTAATATGTGGGAATACACTTTTGTAATACATAAGGTCATTTTTTGTATGAGATACATACTCTGTGTTGGTTGGTCTTGATTGCAAACTTGATGACTTGGAGTCACCTCAGAGACACTCCTCTATCATGTCTATGATAAGTGAAAGAGGATGGTTCACCCTCACGATGGGCTCCACCAAAGGATGGTGCAGTATAAAGACTGGGAAAAAGCAGTGTGTCCCTGATTGCCTCATTCCCAAGTGGGTGTGTCTGTCACTGAGGCTGCTATCCTTCACTGACATCAGGCTTTAGCCTTCTGAGGAGGACTCAGTATGCTGAGTCAGGATGTCTGATGTATCCAGATTCACTAAGTTACTGCATTTTGAAGATGGCTCTTGTTGGACTACACAGACAAATCTCCCTTGATTATAAAAAATGAATATATATGCATATAGATGATTGATATATCACCGTTTTATATATAATATATATCACTGTTTTATGTATAGTTAGTGTTTCTCAACCTTCCTAATGCTGCAACCTTTAATATAATTCCTCATGTTGTGGTAACCCCCCCAACCATAAAATCATTTTATTGCTACTTCATAAATGTAATTTTGCTACTGTGATGAATCGCAATGTAAATATATGATATCTGATATGCAACCCCTATGACTACTTTATTGATTCTGCTTTTTGAGACGACTTTGACCAATGTGTATAGCAGAGTGTTTGAGGCTGTGAGATATCATGTAGTAATTCACTACACATGATTTAGGGGAAGCACTTTATTGTGTGGCACTGCAGTAGCTTAGAGAGGTTCTATCCTTATGCAAATATTTGATTTCTAAGATAACAGTATTGAGAGAGACTGGTGATGTAAGAGGGATTGTTGCTTCTCTTGAAAGACTGAAGTCTTGCTTTCATGGGACTTGGGATGCTTTCTATAGAAACGGGTTTTACTCAGCGAGCTCCATGCTTCCCTTGACCTTACACATGCAGCTCATTTACCATTTAGGTTTTTCTGTTATGAGCTGAACACAGTAAGATGGTTAGCAGAACTCTAGAAGATTTCAGCATCATGCTTGTGGGCTTCTAGAACTACTGTCTAAGGAAAATGTCTTTTCATCCATAGTTTGATAATAGAAAACAAGTATGTAGAATGTCTTTGCAAATTTGAGGTTAAGAAATAAAAGGCAGAAGGGTTTGGTGGCCAAGTGTGTAATACAACATGAAATGAAGTAAGGAAGAGTGTAAGTGCAAGGCCAGCCTGGGCTACAGATTGAATCCATGGAGAGCTGGGCAACTTAATGAGAGACCCTGTGTCAGAATTAAAAGGGCTAGGGATGTGACTCAGTGGTAGAGCTTTAGCTTAGTATGAGAAACCCTCAGCTCAATTCCTAGGAAACAGACTTGTGAGAGAACACATGATGTTTGTCCACTAGAAGAGGAACTGCCTCTTGTGGGTTCATGGCCTTTGCTTTGCCGACTGATACATCCTAGGATATATTATCCAAAACAAGAGCTGTGGCTTTTTGGTCTTGGCATCATTTCCTATTGTTTGGCTGTTCATCGTTCTGCTTCAAGATGCTCCTCGAGAGGAATGGGCCATAGAACACTTTGAGGTTCTGGATTTGGCTGCTACTCCAGATTCCAGCTGCTGTGGCTACAGTCACCTTTGCTGAAGTGCTGGTTTGCTGCTTAACGGGTCTGCAGAAATCCTGACTATGAAGAGTGGAATCATTTCAAGGAACTGAGTCTTAAAAAAAGGTCTCCTTCTCCTGTTCCCATTAACCTCCTTTCTCTCCTTCTAGGGTAGGTGGGTTGGAAGGGAGGTATAGGCATTAAAGGACCCCAAGTAAAGTAAGTTTGAAAAAGTTTAAATATTACACCTTCCCCTCTTGTTTCCAGCCACTATGAGATAAGCAGAGCTCTTCCATCACCTGCCCCGTCCATGATATACCATGCTGACACAGGCCTACTACAAAGGGCCGTGTATTCAGCAACCAGGAGCTGAAACTGTGAAACAGTGAAGCCCACATCAGCCACTCCTCATTTGAGGTTGATTTACACGAGGTATCCTTTACAGTAGCATAAACCAGACTAACACAAATCATCTGTGATCATGATAGGAAATATAGTTGCCGAAAACGCAACAACCAGAGGGATGCCTGAAATAGCTTTCAGTGAACAGCTGCTGCTGGGATTTCAGATGTGAGGTCTAGGCCTGGTTTTGCGCTTTAGTCCTGAAATGCCCTCAGTTGAAGCACCTACTTTCCCAGGGTGGCCATTTCTTCATCTTAAAACGTAAGTCAAATCAAGTCTTTTCCTGATCTAAAATTCAACCCTGTAGTTTCATCTTAGTATATTGTTATAGTTCATCCCCAACTCTGAGCGGTTGTTGTTGTTGTTGTTTTGTGCTGCTACAAAGCCCTCTGCATCTTCTGCCCCAGGCACATCTCTGACTAATGTAGTCTTGTAGCTTGGCAGCGAGGCCACAGTGGCTCCACTTAATCCTCCTCCGGCAGTCAGGATCAGTGTTTCTGATGCACTGAGCTCTGGAAAGGGAGCACAGCCTGGCTTAACAGTTAGAGATAAATCCATGTTCCCTTCTGTCCTGGATAATTCCAGCAACATGAGTTGATGCTCACTTGGGAACTTGCCACAGAGAACATTCCCTTGGACGGCTTCCAGATGTTAATTCTGGGGATCATGGCAGTTCCAGGAGGGGCCGAGCCAGATGGGCAAGACTGGACAGTCATAGGAGTCTCATCTCTCCACACCAAGGCTTGTCTGAATTTGAGAACACACCAAGCAACATTAGCAACCTCCACAGAAATACGGACCAACCACACATAAAAATAGTCATCGCAATTGACATTTAGCCAATGGAAATGTATGCACCATAATATGCTGAAAAACCTCTCTACTTAATAATAACCAGATACAAGAGAATGAAAACAAGATGCAAGGCTACTGAAAAATAAAGACAGGGACCTGCATATTATATACGCAATGTAGTGTTAGCTTTTAAAACCAAAGGCAGCAAATTTTATGCATCATTTATTTGAGGTATTTTCTGCCAGTTGTTTGTTATAAGAATCAGTAGTGATATTATGTGATTAGAAAGAACACCAGCAGTAATTAGGGATCCCTTTGCCCAGTTACCATAGAGCATGACACAGCATTTATGTTCAGTAAGCACTTATAGAATAAAGTCATGAAAGAATATATTCTCCCATGATTATTATTTTTGTGGAGGTAGACTTAGGCAGCTATTAAAAAAAAAACAGTAGTAGAATTTGGGTTTTCTGTAGAATTTAAAACCAGATGGGGATCAAGTAAGAATTTATTAAACCTAATGGTAAATATTTCAAGTGAAATAAAACACACACAAAGATATCTTTTTTTGTGTGAGAATTCTGTTTCAATTTTTATTATTTTAGCTATAAGTAAGATAGGCGTGTGTGTGTGTGTATCTGTGTGTATATGCATATGCATGTGCATACATGCATGTGTTCCTGTGTGTGTGTATGTGTGTGTGTGTGTGTGTGTGTGTGTGTGTGTGTGTGTGTGTGTGTGTGTGTGTGATTCTGGCTTCATATGCACTTCTCCCATCTAGCAGTCAAGACTACCATAAACTGGAATGATGCTTCCGTATGTGTGCTCTGAGATTTCCCCACTGCATCTCGATGCTGCCTCAGGAATGATGGCTTCCTTATGATGCTTGGGTAATGAACAGTCCAAGATTTATTCTCAAATTTATTTAGGACAATCTCCTCTCTGTCACTGTGCCAGCATCACCAGCACAATGTGACGTGGCATATAAAAAGAAGCACAAGCTTTGCAGAAAGGGAAGAAAATGCCCTGGCCTTCAAGATCTTCTCTGCCACTCATCAATCTCATGCCCTCCGGCAGTCATGGAACATATCTGAGCCTCTTTTTCCAGTCACAGTGGTTGTTCTAGTTTTTTAAAAGCACATATTTGTCATACCACTTCTCTGGCACTTAGTAGGCATGGAAGTTAATTGTCTCTTAGCTAATTTTCTATGGGCTTCCCCCCCCCCTTTCATTCACCTTGATGCTCTTGTTTGTCCCAACTCTGTCCTGGTTTCTCATCCCTCCTCACTCCCACTTGTAGCAAATCACACCACCCTCCATCAGAGCTCCCTGTGATGGTGAACTTCATGGGTCTGCATCTCCTTGCTGACCATGTAAGGAAAGTAAGAGTTTGGCATTTGCTGAGGATCCCTAGGCTGCCGTCTGCCAGAACAGAAGTCTTCTTTTATTTCCTTACACCATCAATAGCGGCGTGTCTAACTTTGTTTTCAGTGTTAACTTGCCACGAATTAGAATTACCGGAACAGGAAATAATTGTCTTAATTACCTTACCTGATGTGGGAAGACTCACACTGAAAATGTGAACAGCCTCTTCTGTTAGCAGGCCAGATGAAAGGCTGATGGCAGCCCAGAGGAAAAGGTTTGCCTTTTGCTGGCTTGGCCTTCCCTCTCATTCCCAAGCTACTCGGGATGATCCCTGTGCTAGTATCAGAACAAGAACTGGCAGTCTTCCACTGTTGGCTGAGGAGGAGCCATAGCTCTTGAGGAACCTTGCCTATGTTTTCAGGACCATGTTGGGACTGCTCAGACACCTAGCCTCAAGGACTGGCAGTGGGCCTCTCTGATGTTTTCTACCTTGCAGAAATCAAGGTAACACTTCTGGGCTTTTGTTCCTGCTGTTTCTGCTGCCAGAAAACTGGTCTCCAATATAGCCTAATTATCACAGGTGACCTTAAATTCACCTTCTTGAGAAATCTTCCTGTGCTGTCTAAATTAGTACATGCGATACCACTTTAATCAGTCTTTTAATTGGTCTTTTATTTCTATACACACACAAGTCCAGTTGAAACATTTTTGTTGTTGTTTGTGTAAAACCAGTATCTTCAGGCACAGGATTCCTGGAATGAGGTGTGACTGTTCCCTCACTGAAAGTGTCTCCAGCAAGTAGAACAAGGAGTGGATAAGAAAGGCCTTCGGAAAATGGTGACTGAGTGGAGAAATGCATTCACGAACGGATGCTGTCAAGGTTATTGTCAAAAGGGCTGGGAAATGGCTTTTTCTTTCTGGGAGATGTTAAGATGCTATGTCTCTAATACAAGAACAGTAATAGAATAGCTTCAGTTTATTGAACATTATGATGCTTCTGTGGGAATTTACACTTGTTTGTGATCATCCAGGAGCTGATCATTTTATCACATTGGCTTATAGGAAAACGGGTAGTATTTGGTATGAGGCGATTACAAAGGAAATGTGCAGTTTTAAAAGTCCGCTACAATGACGGCACCTTCTGAAAACTCACACTCTCCCGAATGATAGACACAAATCGTGAGACCACCGGAGACATCCAACTTTCAGCTCTTTCCCCAAAGCGTGCCTCGACACTCTACCATGGCCCCAAGCTCCCAGGAGACAAAAAGATGCAAAGCCTCCAAAGATGCAGGATTGAGATTCAGAAACGTGAAGGGTAGCATCAGATTGGTCTGGTTATTTCTATACTGGTCCCCAAATTATTTAAGTCTACCCCAATTATTTTTTTATCCTTTAAATGGGAATCATGGTAGGTACTCATATAATAGAATATGGGACCTGAGGAATTAATGCTGTCACTCAACAATTATTAACATAAAAACGGGGGCCTGGGTGTCAAACACTAACCAGTTTGTCTTGATTTCTTTCTGTTGCTGTAATGTAATAAAATACCATGACAAAAAGCAACATAAAGGAGAATAACTTATTTTGGCTCACAGCTCAAGTTCCCATCATGGTGGAAAGCCACGACAGCTGAATTTTGAAGCAGCTGGTCACACTGAATCCACAGTAGGGAGTAGAGTGTGGTGGACGCATCTGTTGTCCTCCAAAGCTCACGCACTTGAGACTTCCTTCCTGGTTGGTGGTGCTGTTTGGGGCGGGTTATGGGACCTTTGAGAGGTCCCATATTTCCTTGCTGAGGAAATATGTACTGGGTGTGGGTTTGGAGTGTTTGCAGCCTCATCCTACTTCGTGTTCTTTATCTCTGCTTCCTGCATGTATGTGAAAACAAAATTACCCAGATTTCTGCTCCTGCTGCCGTGCTCTCTCCTCCTGTTGCCATGCCTTTCATGACAGGGTTGACCCTTTCTCTCTGGAACCATAAGCCTAAGTAAACACCTTCTTATTTAAATTACTCTCATTAGAGTGTTTTGTTCACAGCAATAGAAAAGCAACTAGAACAGCATCCATGTTAGTTCTGTACTTTACTCATATACAGACCAGGCCCTCTACTTAGGGACTGATTCCTCCCATAGTGGGCAAGTCTCAGATCAATGAATGTACTTCAGATAATTCTCCACAGACATGCTGATAGGCCAAGCTTATCTAGGCAGTCCATCACAGAGACTCTATTCCCTAATGATTCTGGCTTCTGTCACATTAACGGTAACCACCCCAGTGTTTCCTTTCTAATAGGATATAAAGAAATAAATATCCTTTGAGAGTTTAATATTTACCCTCACAGCAAACTTAGCATTTCTATGGCTTATTCAGCTATTCTGATCTCCTCTTCCAAGATGATTCCTAAGCCTTGGGTGCACGAGTTGAATTGTGGTTTTATCCTTTAGGAGCAGGGCTCCACATTCTGTATTTTGATTGGCTGTAGTTTTCTGTAATGGTCCCCATCTGTTGCAAAGAGAAGTTTTGTGATGATGGCAAAGGGCTACACTTATCTGTGTGTATAAGGACGAATATTAAGGATATAGTTAAGGGATGGTTGAGTAAAGTGGCAGGTCTCCAAGAGCCACAACTTCACTGGCCCTAAGTGTCTCCTAGGAATGTCAGAAGCGACACCCATAAAGTCTCACCAACATGACTGCCTAAACGTGAGCTGAAGAAGGACAGCAGCAAGAACAGTTATTCCAAAGTGGGTGGGGCGGGGGTGGGGAAAGCCTAAGAGGCCTTAGCCTTCCACAAAGAGCTACAGGGAGCCAAGGGATTCTGTCACAGTTCTCACGACTTTAGCTACCTGACTTCATCCTCACAGGTTCTGAACGCATCTTTAAGATTTTCCTTGTGATGTAATTACTACTTTCCCCTTCTTACTTTGGCTTAGATTTTAGGGGGAATTTGTATCAGCTGCTTAATAAAACAACTGTTGCTGTCTCTTGAATAGTATAAGAAGAGTGTTCTCAGGTCTTGCTTAGGGAACGGCCAGATCAGCTGTGTGCTGAACTCCTGTGGGAGCCCCACCCGGCGAGATGTTAAGAGCTTGTGTCCCTATCTTACAGTTTGACTCTTCTTTCCTTTACCTACGCTCTCTACCAGGTGCACTCTGACCTTATCTAAGAGGAAGCACAATTTACTAGCACTGCCTTTATCAAGCATTGGATTTTACTTAGAGGAATATATATGTATATTAATTTAAATGTGTGTGCATGTTTGTATATATACACATATGTATGCATGTGTGTGTGTTAAACATACATATAAAAATCCTACTGATCCACTGAAACTTTTCAGTGTAGAAATAAGAAAAATTACATATCTTGCCAGGTGATAAGCCCCTCATCCCCTGCTACTCAAGAGGCTGGTGCAGGAGTGTGCCTTAATGCTAGCAGCTCTGGGCCATGTGCATATGCAGAGCGAGTGCACATTTGAAGCTGGGGGAAGTCCACAAACACTTCGAAAAAGAGTAAGTGAATGCACGGGCATATCTTTCAAATACTCTCACATCAACTGTTTGACGTAGAAATTCCTCAGGAACAACCTTTTGTCTCTCTGGAATACATTTTATAGTTCTACTGGAAAAATGTCTCCGCTGAGCTCTGCAACTGCCATGTGTGTCCATGTGTGTGGCGAAGGCCAGGGCGGGGCAGGAGTGTCAGGGAATGGGTGATCAAGAAACTGAAGCTGGTCCAACAGAAATATGCTCTTTTTTTTTCCCTTGACTATCCTCCCCACTCAAAATAAAATATACTTTTCTAAATTACACATCAGCTGTTTGCAGCATTGGAGATGGAATGCCTCGGCTGTGATTCTTTTTCTCCTGCAGAAAACTAGGAAATGAGTCATAAAACATTAATACTGCCTTAACATAACCTGGGGGAGGGTGATCCCAGGGTGAGCTTGAGTGCAGCACCAGGAGGAGGCTGCACCTCCAGAGGAGAAATCTCATTAGTGAGGACTTGCCCTTTCCCGTGGAGAGTTCCCAGGGCAGACTTCTTGAAGCTAGGAGGGGCTGTGTCATGCTGGGTGGGAATTTTGGCTGCTTTAGACATCTAAGCAGCTCCTCTCAGAACCGGAAAGAACTGAGGAAGCCAGGCACCATCCGTACCTTGCACAAAGGCTTTCTCACACACGAACTAGGTCCATTCCAAAGCGTCCCCAGCTTGCTGGGACCTCCCCTGGCTTAGGACTTCATTAACGCAGACATGTGGAGAGTTAGGTGGAGCCAGGCAGAATGGAAGAGCAGTGATAACGTGCAAGGCTTCGGGAGTCAGGCAAACCTGGATTAGAATATCACCTTTATTAACTGTGACCAAAGACATTTATTTTTCACCTGCAAGGTTCCTTCCTCCTCTGTGAAACTAGGATGAAGACCATCTAATTCTAATGTAGTTTTCAGAATTAAATGAGAAAAGTGCACCTTAGTTCATGACTAACAGTAAACTCAGCTTTCCTGTTCTGCTTAATCTCACCTATTGTAAGAAGTCCAGTTTTCTGTTGGATTCCTCTTCTCCAGCTATTTCTGGGATGATCAGAGAAAATACTTTCATGTTCCCCATGTTAACCCTGGAAATCATTTGATTTCTACTCCAGAAAACTGGTCTAACCTTAATGACAGCAGCAGCAATGTGCTGGGCTGGAATTAGCTAGCCTACACGCTTCCTGTAGGGGGCGCTGCTGCTTGATGAGGGATGGGGGAAACAGTGTCTGTTTTCCAGGCAGACTCAGCCCCTGTTGAGGGTAGCAAGTGCGAGCTAGATTTCATCCTTTGCTTTCTACTTCACCCAGGTGCTTTAAGAAAACAAAAACAAAAACAGTGCAACTGTGATCAATAATCTAGATATTCCCTGAATGTGTACAACGTTGAACACACCGTAAGCACCTGTAACATGAACAAACCAGAATTTATTGCCAGCTCAATATTCAAGAAAATATGCTTTCTGGGTTTCATCTGACCACCTCATAGCATTATCAGAGTCCTAAGGTCTTTCTGCCCCGTAGTCTGAAGTGCGCAGGTTCTAGTCTGCTTGTCTGTTGCTCTGATTGACACCGTGACCAAAAGCTGTTTGGGGAAGGAAGCACTAATTTCAGTTTGCACATAGCACTCCATCAAGAGAAACCAAGGCAAGAGCTCAAGGGAAGAACTGATGCAAAGCCTACAGAGAGGCATTGCTCACTGGCTTGCTTTCTCTGGCTTGTTTAGTCACGTTTCTTACACAGCATAGGCGTTCCTACCTGGAGACAGCACCACTCACAGAGGGGGCGGGGTCCTCCTACACAAATCAGCAACCAAGAAAATGCCACACAGGCAAGCCCACGTGCCCATCTGACGGAGGCAATTTCTCAACTGAGATTCGTCTTCCAGTCGACTCTAGTTTGTATTAAAGTGTCACTAGCAAGCACAGTTAGGCATTCACAATTGTCCAGACTGGCCTAGAACTCCTGCCTCTGCTTCACAAGTAGCTGATATAATAGCGTGTTATACCACATCAAACTGCGTTATTACTTTGTCTCGCTTCAGTGAGCACTTCCGACAGCAGCTGTAGAGTTCCTGCAGTCTTGACTGAGGCGCCAAATGGAAGCAGAACGCGATAAAGACAAACACACTCTCTATGCACATTAGCATAGTTTTGCTTAGGTCTTGCTGACCAACAGTTGATTAAATGGCCACGCTTGTCTGTGGGGGGTGGGAAACTGAGAAATGTGACTGTCGCACTGGGCAGCGGAGGGAGTGGATGCTAGGCTTGGAACTGAGCATTTTCTCAAAAGGCTCTTCTTATTTCCGAGTCTACTTTGTTCTAAGCATGTACCCAGGAAATTTCCTTTCTGTGACTACTCCTTCCTTTGACTTAAAAAAAAGCGAGAGTCTGACTTAATCAGCTTTAACCGAATGCAGACGAGGGTGAGAAGGCAACGTGGCAGTGCCCTGGAGGCATTCTGGAACCGTGCTGCTGCTCTGTGTCACACTGTCTGGCCTAATCATCGACTGTGTGATCATTTCCCAGCTGTAAGACCTTGGAGACCTTTTCTCCTAACCTATCAGAGATCTTCTCCAGTCTGCGACATGATAGGACTGTCATAGGCACTGAGTGAGCTGATATACATGTATGCCATTGTGTGCATGGTGGGTGTACTGCAAATTACTACGCCAAGCCAGAGCGCACAGGATCTGACACACCCTCGGCCTTTAGTCTCTTGTAGGTGTCCCTCATAAGAATAACATCCTGTCTTCACTCTGCAGTGACATCCGTGAGGCCTTGCCTAATGCCAAAGGCCAATCAATTCTTACCTTTATTCTTTGCAGCTTGCTCCACTGCATTTGAGCTGTTACTACGATTTTTATTCTTGCTGTCAACATGGACATTTTGTTTGCTTGCCGTTGTGTGCTGCCAGTCATCAGAACCCCCTTCCAGGAACAAAAGGCCGAATTAAAATCTACAGAGGGGTAGGGATTGAAGAAGAATCGCAGCTGTGGATAACATCTGCCTCCCAAGATCACCTGTCACAAGTCAACAACACATGTGCGCTGCCAGTGCTCACGTTTATCCACACAGCATTATGTAAACTATAGAGGATGGTCACATATAAATGTTTCTTTTTTTTTTTTAATTTTGAGGAAGCAGAGAGAAACATATCGAGTTATCACTGTGATAAACGAAGCATGCAAAAAATATAATACATAAATATAATATTAATACATGATAAGCATGCATATACAAATCCTACTATTTCACTGGAAGTTTTCAGTGTAGAAATAAGAAAAATAATATAGCCTGGCAGTTGCCATAGCCCTGCATCCCCTCTGCTACTTGGGAGGCTGGTGCAGAAGTGTTCCTTGACCCTAGCAACTCCAGGCCATTTGGGTAACAACTATAACAGTGTCTCAGAAATACAACCAAAACACTCCACTTGCTTCTGCCAACAGTGGCTGCTTCTGGTGTTTCCAGGACCTTACTCTCACTCAAAGGACCTTGCCTCCCTCCCCACAGGCTCACAAGCACGCAGGCTCCACTCCTGGTGTGAATGGCTCTGCCTCAACACCCCGAATTCTCATTTCCAATCATCAGCTGTCTCTGTCCTCAGCATGTGAGGTTGGTGGTTTTCCCTGTGGCTCTGTCTTCCTAGCCAAGCATGACAAATAGCGGACACTTTCATTTTGTTCAGGAGGAGCTTCTCACCCATCCTGGAGTACAGTCTGAACTCTATTGTCCCGACAAGACAATCACAAAGTTTAGAGTCCATTGCTCAGAAATAACTTTTGTTCCAACCTAAGTAATGCCATGTGTGGGCTCCAAAACACAGGCTAGATACACTTCTGGAAAAGCCTAGCTCCACATGTGCAAGAAGATAAGGGCAACCTGGCAGGGTTAGCTGCAGCAATATACGAAAAACTTATCTTGACCTACAACATGAAGACTTGTGTGATTTCACAGTTTTCCCCCACAAATAAAAGCATGGATTGGAACTGGGTTTACATTAGTCAGAGCCAAATTTCCTGTTAATAGCATCAATCCTCTTGTTCCCAAAGGAGTCTCAAAGGTCTTGATCTAAAAAAGAACTGAAAATTGTTAATCATTCCAAAGTTCCATTTCTTTTACTCAAATAGAAAATAAAATTTGTTTCCAGGACACTAGCTACACACAAAAAGGTCTTGCCAGAGTTTGTCTTTATGTTAAATATTAAAACAATAGTTCCTGTTTCTACTTGCTTTGCTCCAAAAATGGATGTCCCATGACTTTAGATAAAGGACTTGTGGAACCAAAGATCATGATATTGCAAGATCAGAATTATGTAAAAGAAAAGAGCTACTTTAACCAGTAAAAGACATCATATAATTGAGTTTCCTTGCATCCAGGGAAAAGAAAGAAACTATTCCAAGTGTGAGATCTGGTGTGCTGGCACGTCAGAGGAGCAAGGCTTTGTGTCAGTGTCCTCCATGAGCTCCTGTCCAGCAGAGCCTTCCGTGAAGGCCCTGGGAGGCATGGGGGAAGGGCAATGTTCCTAAGAGCAGGTGGAGAGAACTGATACCAACACATCCTGCAAGCATGTCTCTTCCAAGAGCTGATAACTTGAAAGGCAGCTTTGGGCAGTTGTACAGGCAGCTGGACTGAAGCAGAGGAGGGTCTTCCTGGATGGAATCCTTGGTGGATACCACAATGACCTTGGGTTTTCTGCCTGCTTCCCAAAGCATTTTTCCTATTAGATGTTATAGGGTAATCTTCCCATTTTACAGGACAAAATAAAAGTCGGAGGTCACAATTGAATGTGACCTCTAGGAATATCTTCAGTTTAAAAAAAAAAGGTTTTTTTTTTGACTCTTATCAATTGCAGAGATATAATCCCTGTCTTAGTTAGGGTTTTGTTGCTGTGAAGAGACACCGTGGCTGTGGGAACTGTTGTAAAGGAGAACATTTAATTGGGGCTGCCTTATAGTTCAGAGGTTTAGTCCATTGTCATCATGGCAGAAAGCATGGTGGCATGCAGGCAGACATGGTGCTAGAGAAGGAGCTGAGAGTTCTACATCCTGACCAGCAGGCAGCAGGAAGAGAACTACTGAGCCTAGCTTGGGCATTTGAAACCTCAAAGCCACCCCAGTGACACACTCTTTCCAATTGTCAAACCTACTCCAACAAAGCCAAATGTCCTAATAGTGCCACTCTCTGGTGACCAAGTATTCAAGTCTATAAGCCTACGGGGTTCATTTTTATTCAAACTACCACAATCACTAATTATACACTAAAATGTCTCATTCCTTGAATGAGAGGCATATTTGGAGAATCAATTTTAACAGTAGAACATTCTGGAAATGAAAACACATGCTTTCTTAGCTTTGGCCACGAGATTTGTGGCTTTCTCTGTGTTTTTACACCACTGTCCTCATGCATTCTGGCTGCCATTTTGCAGCATGTGGCCCATGTGTCAAGGAAGTAGTGTTTCCTACCAAGGGACACAGAAGGGGTGTTTCCTGCCACAGCTGTGTCTTGTGCTCCCACTAGCTCCCACAGCCTGGAGACTAACTCACGAGCTTCAACATGGCCTCTGTAGAAGCCCTCATCCAGTAAACCACTCCGACATCTCTGCCTGCAGAAAGCGGTGTAAGTGATTGCCGCTTCAAGCTAAACTTTGGTGGGAGGCAATTTAGTGACATAGTGACAGGTCGCTAACAAAATCGACATTGCTGTCTTTTTGGTTTATTAATCTTTACTCCTTTCCTTTCTTCTCTGCTGCAGAGATGATTTTTGTTGCTCTATAGGTCCAAAGAAAAGTAAGTTGATGTGGTTCCTTTAAGTTTTCATTCAACGGTGGAGACATGGGGTGCTATAGGAGAGACTGAAAATACAAACCGTGGAGCTGAATTTTCTGGGCTTGAATCCTCTCTGTGTGATGTAGGTTATGGCACTTCCTTTGTGTTTGGTTTTTCTCCTGTGCCATAGGAACAAGATGGCATCACAAGGGTTCTTGTAGAGATTAAATGAAGAACTGTATCAAGAGGATTAACAGAGTGTCTGCCCATGGTAAGTGCCTGCGGAAGTCAAGCCAAATCATCACACCACAGGAATAATGGCAGGCACTTCTAATGGCGACAGCTGCAGCATATTTATTCATCTTTCTATTCTTCAGAGCAGGTTATCTTGACATTTTCCCATTATAAATAAAACAGTGATAAATATAATTGACCGACTATTTAAAAAAAAAACAATCCTGATACATAGACATAAATTAGTTCAAAGATGCTCTTGAAACTGGTAAAGCCACGCTTTCAAGAACTCTGAAATTCAACTTCACACAGTATATGCATCAGTTAATGAATGGCTTTACAGCTTCAAGCATATCCACTTTATGTGTCTCTCTGTGAACTTGTGACTAACAGTGAACATTTCATCTGGGTATAGCCCTTCAGTGGGGACTTGGAGACCTGGAAAGGGTTAGAGGTCCAGATAGTAGCCCCTGTGGGTCCATATACCCAAGGATTAGCACATCCAAGCTTAAGCGCCCGCCGTTGTTACTTATCCATTATGTGGCTTTGAACTGGGCTGATTCTTTTTTCTCAACTGCAAATTGCAGGCTAGAGATTCCCATCTTTCTACAGGGTATCCAGTGCATGCAACAGAAACAGCTTCTTTCCAAGTACAAAGCAAGAGTATAAAGGTCACCAGCCCCAGGGCTGTGAGCTTCTTGGTAGGAGCCTTTCTCTCCTTGTAAATAAGGACTACTACATCTTGAAGGTAGCATTGCTTTGTGGGTTCCATGGATCTTCAGGTCCTGGCACGTGGTGCATAATCGATAATTAAGGGCAAGGAGAGACATTTGACAGGGATGTCTAAGCAGGTCCTTTGTATCAAGAACTACTGTCAGCTCCAATGTCCACAGCTGTCATGAGAGAGGCCCAGGGTCTCCTATTGGGACAGTGAAAACCCAAGTTAAAAACTTGGCTTCTTTGAGTGATTCCTAGTCTGTTTCATGGCATCCTCCATCCTTCCCTCAGACCTGTTTTTCTCTCCCTTCCACCCAAAGTGACTCACAAACCTTCCAAGTGTCAACTTAGGGCTAGAGTCCATGCACTTGCCACATAGTAGAGTCTCAGACAGCCCAGTGGGTGTCTTTATAGTCAGCATTAAAAAAAAATTGCCACACAACTAATAAAGTTTTTCTTATTGCTGTAACAGTTGGCAAAGGCGAGTGTCTAGGGAGACTGAAGGCTTGAAAAGCTTCATTATTCTGTAAGAATATTTTGATATGATTTCAACAGCTCCTGACTGACGGCTGGCCTCACTGTGTGGCTTTTAAAAAAAGTGCCCCCTCACCTCCCTCATCTGCAGACTCACAAAAGCTTTCAGGTCAGTTGTTGAGTACCTGTGTCTTTCTAAGTAATTAGCAGGTAGAATTACCAGGTAGCAGGCAATGCTTGCTGGTAATCTGTCAATAGGAGCCACAGTGGGGGAAATTTTGATTTCAAGTGGCCTTGGAACCACATCTAATTTAAAGTGTCAATGGAGTTTATTTCTGTCCTTTGCTCCCACTGCCAGACTGTGAATTTTCCCTTTAGAAATCTTGTCTCGAAGTATGACAGATATCTGGAACACATGAACTTCAAGGGGAATTATTCCTCAGCCACCACAAACTAAGTAAAAACACTTAAGCCTCATTTTTTCTTTTTTTTTTTTTAGCCTGTAATGTGCTAGCATTTTTTTAAACAGCAGTTATAGTCCAGGCATCTTGTCTAAGTCCAAGCAAGATTAGGCAGCTCTTTCCTAAGCAGCGAAGACACTGTGCCAGCTGGACCAGAGGCGATGGTAGGGAGAATAACAGGAAAGTCTTTGAAGCCTCCTTGCTGTTGCCTGGTGTTGGGTTCCAGAGGCTCTTATGCTAATTCACAGATGGTTTGGGGAGATGCCTTTCCTGTTGCCATTTGTGTCATTTAGGTTATCTACCATTTTTAATACTGAGAAAAAGCATTCTAAGGAGACGTTTGGCACCACATGGTGCCCAGTGAATTCTTCAGGTGCTACAATTGATGCAGTTGAGTAACGGTTGTGACTGTGAAACAAATATGAGGTTAATTTGGACTTGTCTTCCTAAAGATCTGTGGAAGCGACAGCTGGTATCCAACATTAGCTTTGAATGTCCATCTTATAAAAATAAACAGATCTTTTTCCAGGCAAAAGAAGCCTTAAAGTCGGGAGTAAGACTGGCTGTATTTATAACCAATACTCTCTGACTGAACATATCAACTCTGATATTAATCATCTTTTCTTGGGGAGTACACCGAAGAGTGAGCAGAGAGGGGTGTTTTTAGCATTGCAGTGTACTGTACTGCCATTCAATATCAATTTGGCTTTGTAAAGTGATCATATAAAAGGAGAATCAAATCTGAGAAAGAAAGCCCACTAAAACATTGCCTTGATACATTCACATTTTAAGATGTGTTCTCTGGCTCCATTCCTAGGCAGCCGTTAGTTAAGTACATAGGTGATCCTTGCAACTTTGGGCACGAAGAACAGGCCCCGTGCCGTAAACCTATCCATGATATAATGGAGTCCCATTGCATGGGGATTTTTGACAAATTCTGTGGCAACCTAACAGATGTGTCATAGCATCTAATCCGTTTACGTTCCCCAAAGCTCCCGGAAAGTAGATGCTCTCAAAGAACGGACTGGAAAGCAAATGGTTCGTGTATTGCGACTTTTCCTTCCGTGTCCAGGCAGATCCTCAGTCTTTCCCTTCTGCACCAGAAAACGGATGGGCAAGATGTCAATGTGGGCATTGAAATAGTAATGGGAAATCAGGCATGAGGTGGCATTTCCCTGCTGCTAAACCAATAAAAGGGAAGAGAGGTGAAGTCACAGGGGCTTGCGTTTCCCCACGTGAGACCCAAAGCACTGTCTACCAACTTCACCAGAACACCGGCAACTGCACGTCTGACTGTGCGTTCCAGATCAGAATCTCGGAAGGCAAGAGAGGAAAGTGGGGAGCTTCTCATAAAAGAAGTCAGTGCCACCCCTCCCGGACCTGCTCTGTGCTTTTGAGCTTAGGCTTGCATTTCCTAACTGCGCAAATCCACGCTGGGTGTGCGGCATGGAGCCAGGCTCAGTGGAGGCCGGGAGGTGATTTCATGGCGCACTGACACCCTTGGAATCGTGCACAGTTGTGAGGCCTGCTTCTCAGACATTTGGACAACTGCCACGAGGGAGGGAGGGAGGAAATTGGGCCAGTTTGCATTCTGTTACAGACCAGCCTTTTGGATGACAGAATTCCTTCCAATCAAAATGCCATGGATTACTCCCTGCTGTGAGCTAATAGGGTGCTAATTAGCATATTTCATTTATTTACTTAACTGGGATAGAAACCATTGGGCACGTGGCCCACTTAGAATGGTTTCCTGGGGAAAGCCACGAGATGTTCTGAGCACACCTCCCTATGCATTGCGGAAACCAGTTCATAGAAGCACAATGTCCACTCCTTCTCTGCTCTCTCCTTCACACCTCTACTTCCTACACACACACACACACACACACACACACACACACACACACACACACACAGAGAGAGAGAGAGAGAGAGAGAGAGAGAGAGAGAGAGAGAGAGAGAGAGGGACAGAGAGGGAGAGAGTCACCGAGGGAGGGAGACTGGAGTCTATTCCTGTCTTGCTTCAATAAGAATCTGAAATGAAATGTGAATTTTCCCTGCCATTCCCTGGCTTTATCGACAGCTGTTTGCACCTCTCTGTTCTTGCCTCTCACTTGTAATAATGACTCTAGATCATCAGTGGAGATGCGGACCTCACTATCTCCATACCACGCATTTTCTCTTGCAGACTGTGAATGGACTTTCGTAGCAATGAGATGGTTTCTGGGTTCCTTGGCCCTCTCTGGACTACTTCCTGGGGACTATTAAAACCCATTTGCCATCATTCCCCCCTCATTTGGGGGAAGAAAGCACTTTAAAATTCTCATATTACCCACGAGTACTTTTAGATTCTCTGGATTTCCATGGCTGTTCATCTCCCTAATGGTGAATTTTCAGTTTGTTCAGGGACAAATCATTAGCAGTGTACAGTGAAAACAAAGCAGCCAGAACCCACTAAGCAAAGAGAAATGGATCCTGGTCCCAAAATGCTTCCTGCGATGCCTAACCCATGTGTTAAGCAGCAGTAGTAAAACCAAAGGGCAGAAAAACAGGCAGTAGTTGCTCTATCAAAATCCTGCCTAAGTGGATAGTGCGCGCGCGCGCGCGCGCACACACACACACACACACACACACACACACACATGCACACACCCAACTTCACTCACTAAGAACATTCCTACAATCTTGTCAAAATAAAGATGTGTACAGTTCTCTTATTTAATGAAGACTCAGTTAATGTCACCACAGTCCTCTCAATTACTTACTCCTAAGATCCTTGGAGGAAGCATGACTATTTCCTGTTACCCTGGTTGGTTACTGAGCCCTGTCATTTCTACTGCCTGGTGCAGCAAAATTCAACCTGGACTTCTGTCCCTTTGACATTGTCTAGATAAGCCCCAGTAACCATCTGCTCAGACCCTGGTCCTTCAAAAGAAGCTCCATGGACTTAGCATTGTCTGGTTCTTGTTAGGAACCCAGGCATTTGGTGACTCCTAGAACTCAGGACAGCTCTGAATACACTAAAACATGCAGGTGATTTTTTTCTGCCTGTTACAACTCAAGGATACTAAAGTGACAACGTAGCCTGCCTCCTAACATGTTTCCCTCATCTTTTTCTTCTTAGCAGGTGTCCTCCAGACACTTCTCCTCAGATCTGATTGTTATTACGCAGCCTGTCTTCTGGGAAGTTCTGCTTGCTGCAACCTACAACCTGGAACATCGCAGCAAATGAGATGTTGTCGGTCAATGCTGTAAGGTAGCCTCAAGGTACTATCAGATCCCCTGTAGGTTGGGTCCTGGAAATCTGGCTGGGGTAGTAAGGGAATGAAGAAAGGACAGACACACAGACACTTGTAGTATACAGAAAACTTGGCATCAGGTGGGCTGTGTGCACTCCAATGGAATGGCCCAATCTATGCAACAAACCGAACCTTAGCCCTTATATTATAGACAGCACGGGGTGGGGTTAGATGCTGTAGACAGGAGGTCCCTGTAAGGGAGCAGCATGAGAGGAAGCTGCAGCTGCTGGTTTTTGCACACATGGATCAATCATTCATAAACATTCATACTCTCCCACATGGCCCAAGTTTACAGAGGAAGGCTTTGCCAGTCTCAAGCCTGACCTGTAGGGGAAAGGCTTTGCCATTCTGATGTGTCTGAGGCCATTAGTCTTTGTCATGGTTGTGCCCGTATCAAACAACACACATCATTCAGGGCTTTGCCCATCCCTTACACACTTAAATAAACTGAATTTTTATTCACTCAGATTCCTTCAGCTTCTCACAAACACAACTTTAGTTTTCTATGCACAGTGCTGCTTCTGTGTCAAGTCAAAATTTCCTTCTAGTCTGTTCTGAATGGCCCCAGTCTCTTCACATTATCTTAGACCTTCAGAGTGAGACTGGGCTGATCAGGGCTTGCTGTTCCCTTCTAGCCACTGGCACTGATGTTCCTAAAGCAGACATCTCAGGTGTCCTTCAGAGTTACTTCCTGTCCATGGCATTTGCTCATGTTGGAGCAGGTTTTCAGGTACTCACACCCTTCCATGCTGGTGGGTCCCCATGCATTCAATGCCAGATGTTATTATCTCTGCTACGTTGACTTACTGCCCTTTGTGGTAGTCCAGGAGTCCATTTTGAGCCAGCTGGCTTGTTCTCCTTTTAGTTAATTTGTGAATCCATCTGGGCAATATAGAAAGACTTGATGGTTCTTTGTAGCCAATAGAGATGTCGGGACACTGCCAAAGTCCTGTGTAGCCCAGACTTTACTGACCCTTCTAAGCTACCACTTTCTAGCTTTTATATCTGGGTACTTGAGAATCATCCACTTCCCACATCCTTTCTCCTTATTTCTTCTCACACTCTGCATTTTGCACTATGCTTTACCAAAGGGCATGTAACTTCCCTTATTGCTAAACTGATCTGACCTTCTCTTTGAAAAAAAAAAAATCGTGTTTATTTTTTTCTGTTTTCCTGGTCAGATTAGATGTTCTTGTCACAACAGAAGCAGCAGAGTTCTTTGGTAGGCCACATCAGACCATCCAACAAATATCTACCAATAAATTGAGTTTTATTAAATTGAAATATCAAAGCTTTCTGTTTTTAAAATGATTTTTAACTCTTATTAACTATTTGCAATTATAGTTTTATCTTTCAATATAAGATTTGATTTATCTGGGGGAACATAATGAAGACTCTCAAGACATTAATGGTTCAGGCTGCCTTTTCTTTGGAGTTTATCCTTAAAACTGAGTCCTCCACAAACACCAATGTGTTATTTGAAAAAAAAATTGTGAGAAGCAGCAGATCTGACTGGTTGATGATACACTGATTTTTGTTTGGTGACAGACTGCTGGGGGTTAAAAATGATGGGAGGAATTTATACATCAATTAGAATTATTATTCACATACTAACACAATTAGAGTTGAGCCCTGACTTTTTTGTTTTAATATTCTGTTGATGAAGGAAAAAAACTGCATGTGTGAAGGGGCGGTCACAAAGAGTTCCCTGCTACGGTGAGAGCCCTTATTGTGTAGTGAAAGAGTCCAGGGAGCAGACACAGTTCATTGAAGAAGAGTTTCTATGGGAGGTCTTTAGAGATAAAGTAATGAAGTCCCTTTCATATTCTGATTTCCAAACATAAGGTCTTTATCTACACTTGCAGAGTGCCTGTTACTCATGAATTGAGGAAAGAGAAGTGCTATCATATGTCTTCCCTTCCCTTAAAGTTTCAGGACAATCTCCCTTACTGTGAAGGAACAGGGTATTGGCAGGGCTCATATTACCAAAAGGAGAAAACCGGGCTTGGCCACAGTACTTCCCAGTATGGTTCTCTGAGTATAAGTTATCAAATTGGAGCAAAGGCAGAGCAAGGATTGTACAAAGCTGAAGTGATTTGTCAGCCAAGCCAGTAGACACAATGCTGTTGGAATAAATGGATAAAAATCGAGGAGAGTAACATGGAAGGAAAATTATATCTGAGAGCCATCGAGGATCTGGCTCCCTGTGTTGTTCTGAGGCCTCTTACTCCATAGGGGATACATTGGGATAAGAACTCATCCCCAAATGGATTGATGGACACTGTGTTCCTTGGAGTGTCTAGATACTTCTTGGAGTTTATCTAGACATGGTGATGATGGTAAATTGATGGAGATTTCATCTCATTTGACTCCAGCTCAGCATATTATGTCCATATGTCATCCAAAAGGCTATGTCTCCTTGGTTTGACTGTTGTAAGAGATGTTATTTAGCAGGAGTAGAAAACTTTGTAGGTGACCTTTGATGCATCACTAAATACAAATGGCATTGTAGGTGTTCTGGGACTCCATTTTGTAAATACGCATCCAAATATCACTAGCAGGTAAGTAGGAACTAGTGATGCTCTCAGGCAGGGCCTGTTTATATTGCTAGGTGTGGCTTTTTATGAAGGTCCCCATTCTTACACTAGGGGATTTCTAGGAGAAAGTTAGAATCTGATGACTGTGTTGTATGAGCTGCTGTTTTTAGACTTTTGGAATAACATTGGCTTTGGAAATAGATAAAGCCATTAAACTCATATTACTCGCATAACTGTATTCATAATGGGGGACAACTCCTTCCATTTATTGCTGAACCAACCTAAAGGGCTGGCATTAGGTCAGAGAGATCTGCAGTTCATCAGGAGAATTAGAGAATGTTGTTAACAGCCAAGGTCAAGATAAAGCCTGGAGCCTGCAAAGATGAAGTAGTTGATTGATAAAATGCTTGCTGCATAAGCACAAGGACCTGGTTTTGGTCCCCAGCACTCACATAAAAGCCAGGTGCAATGGCACATGCATATTATCTAAGACAGGTGGATCCCTGGGCTTGTTGGCCATGTAACCACACAGAATTGACCATCCTCAAGCTCAATGAGTGACCTTGTCTCAAAAAATAATATAGTGGTTAGTGATAGTGCAAAATGCCGAATGTTGGCCCTTGGCCTCAATACCATGTGTAGATATGGGAGGTGCACCAGCCTCAAACACACACACACACACACACACACACACACACACACACACACACACACACACAGAGAGAGAGAGAGAGAGAGAGAGAGAGAGAGAGAGAGAGAGAGAGAGAGACAGACAGACAGACAGACAGACAGACAGACAGAGACAGAGACAGAGACACAGAGAGACAGAGACAGAGACAGAGAAACTAGGTCTTCAACAATGGGACTCTGACTAATATGAACTATAAAGAGCATTGTGGGTAGAATATCTTGAAAAATGCTGCTACTTGTCAGGCTTTGCTCAATAGGAGGAGATTCTTAAGTTCATGCCACCTCATGGAAGAAAACACGGTCTTAGAACAGGATTGGAAGATGGTGACTTGGGTCAGAAATTTCCTTATAGAACTTTTGGACCTTGACACTCTGACCTCTGTCTGATTTAGGACCAGTCTGTTGAATATTCTGTGTGACATCACAGCATAGCTACATGTGACTATGGACTGCAGTGCAGCGGAGATTGGAGACAGTAGCTTCCTGTTAAGAGCATGGGGCTTCTCTGCAGAGGTCATCTAGGGATGCTGCTGCCTTCCTAAAAACACGAATAAGCAGATACACAAGCTTGTCTCATCTCATCCTGCAGCTTCAGTGGCTGACTAGTCCGAGCAGCAGCAGATTTCTATCTGTAGATCACGGTGTGGTCAGTTTGAATAAGGGTAATGCTCATCAAAGGTCCAGGTGTTAACAGTTGAACTCTCAAAAGGAGCTATTGAGATGTCACTGCATTTTTAGGAGATGCATTCTAATGATGAGTCACTAGGTCCTTGTGGGTGTGCTTTCCCAGAAGGCCATGGGACCTTTCTATCTTCCTTCTCTTGTCTCATGCTGCTTATTAATGATGTTGGAGGTTTTCTCAGACCTAATCTCCTACCACAATATCCTGCTCTGCTGAAGACTCAAGGTGATGAGGGCTCTCAGCTGAGCTTTGGAATCTTGAATGTTGTGAACCACTTTTTCCTCTTTATTAATGAGCCTGAGAATACATTGATTTACTTGGGCTTTCTATGGCTTTTTAATATTTGTATTCTGTGTGGCAAGAAGAGAAAATTCACAGAGAGGTGGGCAGAATTCCTCTTTTTCTTGGGTCTTGTCAGTATATCTATCATTGGCTATCTATTTGTAGATAGGTCATGGGATTCATTGTTTGGTAATGCAATGTGTCACTGCTCTTTGGCCAGAGAGAAGGCCCCTTTCCTTTCTCTGCATCATGAACAAAGAACAAAGTTAACATAGCTAAGCTGCTAGAGACATTTATGGGTTCAATAAGGTTAAAAGGAAATAAATCAGCTCCATTTTAAATGAAGCTGCATACAATAGAGCAACATTTTACTAGACATTTGTTTTGTTTTGTATTTTCCCCCTTAACTGCTATGTTGGTTTTAGTCCAAAGCTGGCAGTCTTAACATGGCTTTGAACAGTGGCTGGGGTATTCCATTTTTATTCACATAGACCAGGAAGCAAAAGCACCCTTTCTTTCTCAGAAGCCCTACACATTACTTCCTATTGTCTCAAACTAGATTATATACCTATTATTGGTTCAATAAATATAAAGACTAGGAAATTAGTTTTGCTGATAAATTAAATTAATCAGGGTCCTTTATAGATGTTTAAACCAATAATTACTACTGATATTTTTAATAAAATACAAGTTCATGTTTAAACACAACCACAATTTCTAGAATAGAAGATTTATGGTAAACTAGAATGTGTAAGACATCGTAGTGTCCTATTAATTCAATAAAGAACTAGATAAAGTATAAGAGTTCTGTTAATCTGATAAATATTAAAAACAATATGTTTTCAGGCTGGTTGTAGCTCCAACACAGGGAGAGACAGAAGGAGATGAGAGAAAAGGGAAAAGGAAGAGAGGAAATATGTATACAATGAAGTTTGCTGAACCATAGCTCTTGAAAGTTTGTAAATAACTTGTCTTCAAACAGAAACCTGGTCTTTCTGTCTGGTTTCTGTGAAATCCGTCTTTGATGCAGGGGGATGGAACAGATGAAGGCAGGAAGATCCTTTCGGCTCTGTAGTACTAAGAGAGTGCACTGGAAAATAGCTGAGTTGCTCCTACCACAGAGGAAAAAAAAAGCCACAATACTTGAAAAACGCTTCTCTCCTAGTGGGTGTTTTAGCATCATCTGAGAATGTGGGAGCGGCAGGCACATGGGAAGTGGAGGAGGGCTGGTTCCTGACCTCTGCTCTGCCATCTAGAAGAGTGTTATCATGGTCCCACTGTTTCTCATGTCCAAGCCCTCCTCGTCTGGAAAAAGGTAGAAGATGAGGCTGTCTTTCTACCTTCTGACTTAGCCTGAGGATGGGGTGAAAGGCATCTTGAATGGGAGGAATGACAGCTGTTATTGTTGTTAACACACCCCTAAATAATTTATGGTCTTGGCTGAGATAGTTAGCATCTCACTTTATTTTTCTTCTATAATACGAGATAACAAGTCTGCTGTTCTCTGATAGCTCCTCTAGCAAAGCTGCAGGAGCATCAGATCACAGTTTTTCTCAAGATGCTAAAAGGAATGTGAAGAATGGGGAGACCATCAAGGCTGGAAGATCTGGACCCAGGGGGCCTTCGCAAACTGCTGTACCAACCAAGGACAATGCATGCAGTAAACTCAGACCCTCATTCAGATCCAGCCAATGGAGAACTCATTCTCCACGGTTGTGGGGAGAGCAGGGACTGCCTCTGACATGAACTCTGGTGCCCCCTATTTGACCACCTCCCCTTGGTGGGGAGGCCTGGTGGCACTCAGAGGAAGGGAAAGCAGGCGATCCAGATGAGACTTGAAAATCTGTGATCATATGGTGGGAGAGGAGGTCCCTTTCTGTCACAGGTCTAGGGGAGGGGAATAGGGTGAAAGAGGGAGGGATGGGGAACAGGAAGATACAAGTGAGGGGAAAACAATTGGGATGTAATCTGAATAAATTATTTAAAAAAGAAAAAAGAATGTTTACATGGACAGAGAGTTGAGGGCAGAGACTCTTTAGTTTTTGTCCCTGGTGCTATGGGTCAAATCCAGTGTTTTCCATTTCCTCGGGATTCTCAGGGCATTGATTGTAACCTAATGTAGAA
Organism: Acomys minous; assembly: GCF_964271855.1. Classification (NCBI taxonomy): domain Eukaryota; kingdom Metazoa; phylum Chordata; class Mammalia; order Rodentia; family Muridae; genus Acomys; species Acomys minous. The sequence goes on from NC_140496.1 coordinate 101,069,725, forward strand.
CAGCTGCTCATTGTCTTTGGTTTATATTTTTTATTTAGATGTTGGTGTATGTCAGGCCATTAGTTTGTAGACATGTCTACTAAGAAAGAATGTGCACACTTCTAAGAAATAGCAATATATATTTCTGTATTGACAACCTTAGGAATACAAATCACAAATGTTGATCTTGATGGGAGATTTGCAGTGATTATATTTTGAGTTTTAAAGAAATAACTGATTTGTTGTGCAAATGGCCTCAAAAATAATGGGGTTTGGTTTTGATGTTGAGAGACTGTGACTTACATCCTAGATAGAAAAGGAAAGCTCAGAGAATTAGGGGTTCGTAACAAGGAATCATAAAGTTTGTAAGTTAAAGTAAGGTTATTTGAGAATCTTCCCTGTGGTTATTGTAGCCAAGGCTTTTATCTGTTAAAATTTTGAGAATATAGATGTGAGTTCCTTTAAAAGAGGTAATGGTGATGATGATGATGGTGATGATGATGATGATGATAGGTACACAACATTGACAATAATAGTTGTTGCTCATTACATTCTGACTCACTGTGAGGCCCTAATGTCAGTGTTTACACAGTGTTTGCACAGTGTCTCTCATTGTATCCTACTACAACTCTGTGTAATGTTACTGTTATTCTCTCTCTGTGGATGAGTAAATTCAGGCATACACTGGTTAACCAATTACTACAGTCCATATAGCAAGTAAGGGTTATGCTGGAAGTCAAACTCATGTAATCCTAAGGCTAAATTTCCATCACTGGATATAACTCTTAACACATTACCACCACCGATACAATTATTCTGCTCCTTTGTTTGCAATGCAAAGCATATCATCTGTTAACTTTCTTGTCTCTGTGATAATCCTGTGCAACAACTATAAGCATTATTGCTATCTTATAGATGTGAAAGCCAGAGGCCAGAGGGCTGGCTCTAGTAAGTTTGTGTGGTTAACTACTATGTTATTATAAAATGGAAGATTTGATTATGAAAGTATTAAGGATAAGAGCAGGAACAACTTGCAAGATACTTATAGATCAATTGCAAAACATTACGTGCACACTTTTTACTATAATTATGTTAGAAATGAATAGGTTGGTCATTGTCCAAAGATTGTAACTGAGACTCATAAAACTTAGGAAAGTTACCCCAAATCTCAAAAATGATAATAAGGGGACCCAAGGCATAGACTTCGGCTATGGGCAATAAGACCTACGATCTTAGCAGCACTTTCTTCAAGCACAGTCAACTGGATTTAGGAGATGAAACGTTGGCTCTTTGTGTCCCTAGCATTATTTAACTCAGTCATTCAATTATTTAGCCCTACATATCATGTAAAAGGTAACAAGTCTCCTTGGTTTTCCAAGCATGTTCTTTAGTAATAGAACAACACCCCTAGACTAGAAGTGTGACTAAATAAATGGTGGCAGAGATCTTTAAACAAATGCAAGGGACAGTTTGATAGTGGTCATTCCATGGTTATTCTAAACCTTTATCTAAACTGCCTCCTTAAAAAAAAAACTTAAGACTGTGACTGAGGGGGACCTCCTCCCCCTGTATATGCTCATAGGGTATCAAGTCTCTTCTTGGTAGGTCCCCCTCAGTCACAGTCATAGAGGAGGGGAGTAAGGGGAAAATGGGAGGGAGGGAGGAATGGGAGGATACAAGGGACGGGATAACAATTGAGATGTAATATGGATAAATTAATAAAATATATTTAAAATAATAAATAAATAACCTAGAGATTCTAAAAAAACAAAACAAAACAAAACACTTAATTTTGACAAGCAGCAGCAACAACCCACAAGTGTACATATTACCCCCATATGCATATCCAGACTACACTCTATCAAGTTTTATCTAAAGGGGGTTTCCATTTTGTCACAGCTGTGTGGATGTTTGATGGCGTTGCTCAGCATGGTCCTGTTCATGATCCACTACTGCATGTTAGAAGATTTTTGCTATTTTATTTGCGAAGTGAGTGTTGATTAAGTGACCCATGGTCTAGGGCTGGAATTGTTCCTGGGAACATCGAGTGACAGTAATCATAAAGCCAGTCACTGTGTGGCGAGGGGAGACCACAGGGCAGCCCAGGCAAGGGTCTCTGTGTCACTGACGGGTTTCACATGCACTTCCCTCTGAGACTGTCTACTTATTCCAATGCATTGAACTTCTCATTTCAAGGACATTAGAGGCAGAAGTTAATTGTTGTTGCTGCTTTCTTTCCTCTGAATTTGAAAAGCAAGACTGTGAGTTCATTGTATATGCTCTGGGGACTGCAGGTCTATTATTTGTTTATTTATTGGCGACAGTCCCCACTTTCAGGCCTTCAACTCTCCTTGTAGTAGACAACAGCCCTGAACTGATGATCACTCCCCCCGCCCCTGCCCCAGCTCCCAAACCCCTATGAGCTAGCATTATAGAATTATCCACTAAACCCAGTTTTTAATAAATAATTTTGTCAGAATTTTTATAGCTAATCAATGCTGGGCGAAAAGGAGAATTCTTTCACTGGTTTAGGGCATCCATATACCTGGCCTTGGTTCAATTTCAATAATACAGCATTTCACAGTGTAACATGGTAACTTCCAAGTTGTAAATCTTAAAGATAGGTTTGTAGGAATGGAACTTGAAATTTTTGTTTAGCCATTATTTTGTTGATGGACATTCCAGTTATTTCTAGAGTGAAGCCCATTAACAATATGATATCCTGTTTTGGTGGGTAACACTCATTTTGGATAATTTCCAATAGCAGAATTACAGGTTTATAGAACAAGTGTATGTTTGCAGGGTAAATTTAACTTTACAAGAAATTGCTGGGGCCCACAGAGATGGCTCAGCTGGCAAGGGCATTTGCTGCCAAGCCTGGCAGTCTGAGTTTGACACCTGGAACTTTCCCTCTCGCTCTCTCCCCCTCCATCTCCCTCTCTGTCTGTCTCTGTCTGTCTGTCTGTCTGTCTGTCTGTCTCTCTCTCTCTCTGTCCCTGTCCCTGTGTTTCTCTCTCTTTTTCTCTCTCATGTGGTCTGTGTGGGTCTGTGTGTGATGAGAGAGATAGAGGGAAGGGAGGGAGAAAGAGAGAGAGAGAGAGAGAGAGAGAGAGAGAGAGAGAGAGAGACTGAGACAGAGACAGAGGGATATTTGGTTATATAACCAAATATTTTTCCAGCTTATGGTTTGCTTATTTTTGTAATATAAAAATGATATATTAAAGATAAAATATAAAAATAATATTTTGAAAAACAGGAAATTTAATTTTTGATGATTTCCATTTTTTTCTTGGAATTAAAAAAAGCAAGTGTTAAAAAGTTGTTTTTTATCCTGTCCAAAGAATCCTTGCCTACTGCAATGTTGCAAATCTATTCTCTTATATCCCATATTTTCTTTCAGATATTCTGTGGCTCTGGAGTTTTCATAGGTTAAAAGTGCATTTAACGTTTGTAAATATCGTGACGTCAGAATTGAAGTTTATTGCTTTGTTTCCATAAAGATATCTAGTTGTTCATGCACCATTTATTAAAAGGACATTGTCTCCTTATTAACATGATACCATCATTTAACAAACAATTAATTGACCTTAGAAGGCAGGGCCATTTCTGGGCCTTCATCCTCACTGTCTTGCATCTCCTTCGTTAGTACCACTTTATCTTGCTTACTAGGCTTTAGGAGTCTTGAATTTAGGTCCTGTTCTTCCTCCAAAACCTTTTTAATTTGTTTAGGCAATTCTATAATCTTTTTATTTATTTGAAGGTTTAGAAATACTTTGAAGTTTTTTGTTTTTGTTTTTTAAATTCTGCTGTAGTTTTGAAAGGATTGTATTTGAGCCACTAAATTAATGATTTTGGGAAATAGTCATACTAACAAGAGTATGCCACCATCCAGGCCATTCCTTGTTTTAAAAAGGCTATTTTTCTCAGTTTTTTTGAAATATTTAATTTTGAGTTCTTCCACATTTTTTATCAAGGTTTAAACCAGATATTGGATGGCTTAAAAACTGTCATAAGGCATCAAGTCTCTTCTTGGTATCCTGCTATCCTGAGCATATACAGGGAGAGGAGGTCCCCCTCAGTCACAGTCATAGGGGAGGGGAGTAAGGGGAAAATGGGAGGGAGGGAGGAATGGGAGGATACAAGGGATGGGATAACCATTGAGATGTAATATGGATAAATTAATAAAATAAAATTTAAAAAATAATAAATAAAAATTTTAAAAAACTGTCATAAATTGTGTCTTAACAAATGGTATGACACTAGGTTTATCAACCAACCCAGGACAGGCTTTATGCTTAAGAGTAAACCAAGTCAGACCCCATGGGATTTTATGTACTTTTATTTGGTTTTATGGGTTTTTTTTGTTTTGTTGTTTTGCTTTCATTTGGTATTTTTTAAATTTTGTTTTCTTGTTTGTTTGGGGTTTTTTTGGTGTGATTTTTATTTTATTTTAAAACATATTTTGACTTTCAATGGACACATCTGTAGGGGGACAACACAGCATTTTAATTCATATACACAATAGAATGATTTGATCAGAAGAATTGCCTTATCTATCAACTGGAACAAGTATTGTTTTATTTTTGCATTTCTTTTTTTCCCCCCTCAAGTTCTCTTTGTTTAGACATTTTTTGGTATTAGTGTCTCCTCTATTTTTCACAGACAGTAGTTAGGTCTCTGGCTAGGTCTTGGCTGACCTGGACTTGCTTTGTAGACCAGGCTGGCCTCGAACTCACAGTGATCCGCCTGCCTTTGCATCCCAAGTGCTGGGATTAAAGGCGTGCACCACTATACCCGGCCTGAAAAAACTGATCTTAAATAATGAATTGTGTTTTGTAACCTTAGTAAACTCATTTAGCATTATAGGTATCTTTCCTGGGTCAATTTAGTAAGGTTTACTACGTATTTTGTCATATTGTTAGTGAATAGTTATAATTTTGCTACATTCAATATTTTTAAAAATATTTATCTTCATTTGCTTGGGCTTCCAATAAGATGTGGGAAATAAGCAAAATTAGATACTTTTTACCTCAATTTCAGTCTAAACTTTTAATAATTATATATGATGCTTGCTGTTGGTGTTATTTATTCCTACATCAATATTGGTACAATGTGTTCTTCAAAACATGTCTGTTTTGTTTAGTTGCCTAATTTATTGCTATACAATTATTCATAGTAGTCATTTTATTCTCTTTTAAAATGTTAGATGATATCTAACTTTTACTAATGATATTAATGATTCGTATACTTTGTAATATTTTTCTTCATCAGCCTTACTAGGGGTTTATAAATCATATAAATCTTTTAAAGGAAACAACTTTTGACTTTGATTGTTTTGCATTTGTTTTCCAGTTCACTGCTTTCTTATCTTAATTCTTTTGTTCACTTTTAGCTTAATCCACTTCTACTTTTTTAGGTTCTTAAATGGAATCCTAGCTCATTGATTTAAATATGTCCCCCTAAGGATCATTAGTTCACAAGCTGATCTGCTAGCCTGCTAGCCCACCTGATCTACCTCTAGGTTGCTTAGCAAATCTCTGAAGTCATTACCTGCTGCCTGCCACCAGGTGTGTGCCAGAGGCACTGGATATAAAAGGACCAACTGGCCACCTCTCTCTCTCTCTCTCTCTCTCTCTCACTCTTGCACTCTCCATGCCTAGGGCTTCTTTCCCCGTCCCTGCATCTGGGCTGCCACCTCCCCACATCTCTGTCTCTCTGTCTCTCTGTCTCTCTTTGTTTCTCTCTGTCTCTCTGTCTCTCTGTCTCTCTGTCTCTCTCTCTGTCTCTCTGTCTCTCTGTTTCTCTGTCTCTCTGTCTCTCTCTGTCTCTCTGTCTCTCTCTGTCTCTCTGTCTCTCTCTGTCTCTCTGTCTCTGTCTCTCTGTCTCTCTGTCTCTCTTTCTCTCTCTCTGTCTTTCTCTCTATCTGTCTATCCTCATGGCCCACTTAGGCCTTAACTCCTTTCTCCTTCCCTTCTCCCAAATAAATCTCTCCATATCAGATATGTTGTGTTTCTCTCTATTTTTAATGATAATAAGAACAATCTCGATGGCAGTATGACTGTGTGGATGTGTTCCAGACTCCTTCACAGGACTTTGGGAAGGGCTGTTGCAACTGAGAGACTGGAAGGAGCTCTTCATTAGGTTCCCTAGAAACACACCTCTCGAATCACTGTGTTGTGTTTATATTTGTTCCCTATTTTAACGTGCCTGAAGCAGGCATGTCCTAACAGTTCCCCAGTGTCAGCTAGGCAGAGTCATACCATCCTTGCCATTGGCTGAGTGTGCGCAGCTCAGAGGTGGATGCTCACGTCGTCGTCATCCATTCAGTGACATGCATTTCCGGCACCCGTGTTGAGTTGAAGTGTTAAAACACTGTGAAATGATCACATGATGAATCATCATGGAAATGGAAAGGCAGTGCGTATTCATAAAGGCACGAAGAGGACACAGTCTCAGCCTGTGGAGCAGCTCGTGGAGGGGAAGGGTCAAAACGTAACGCCTTCTTCAGAATAAGCACCAATTTATTCCATTTATATTTTGTTTTTTTTTTAAATGTGTACATAAATAGTAATACAGAAAGAAAAACTGTCCAAATCACAGCTATGCTGAACAGTTTAAGTGATGAAAAAAAAAAAGCATTGAGTCATAATTTTATTGGCAGTGCTTTCTGTTTCCTGATGTGTCTTGCAGTTGACAGTTCTGTCTATTTAATGAAACACAAGTAAATCTTTTACTCCTCACTCAGATAGCAGTTGCAGTTGCACTCAGAATGCAGTTGCAAACTGTTATTACTCACTTTGAGAAGGGGGAACATGGAAGCACAGAAGGTTAAGTTGTCAAGTGTTGCATAGATCGCAGGTGACAGAGCTGGGGACGGAACATAGAAATCCGAACTGAGTCTGTGCTTTCTACCATACTGTGTCGCCTTAGTGCGCGAGGGCACATGGGGGCAGCTTATCTCCTGACTGCCTCACCAGCTGGTGCTAGACCTTCCAAAATGACCTTTGACCTTGTCCCACTCCTGCTGAACTTCTTTTGTCAGTCCTTTATTACAAATAGAGGAGGTAAAAGCTCCGTCTCAGGTCTCAGACGGTTCTTGAGCTTTGCCCGTTCCATGCAACAGCAAACGCCAGCCTCCTCTTGCCACAGCTGCAGGTCCACATCAGGACTTCCTAGTCTCTTTTAGCATGATGTTTAGTCTGCTTTCTGAAGAATGCCAGTTCAGATAACATAGTCACGTGTGCAAGGGCAGGTAAGTCTTGCTTCCTTAAGGTTATTCATGCCAAGCCCTACACAGTACAATGTTCCGCTACGTGTGTTCTCCTGGGCTGATTTTACCTTGCACTCTCACTGTTATAAAGTGTAGCTTTGGGTCATGTAGACTCCCATAAAAACATAGCAAGACTTCAAACTTGGGGACAGTCTGGATACCGCAGCACACACCTCTTACAGGTTATGAGCTAAGGCTGTTCCTTTCCTCTTTCATCAGTAACCTGTCCAAGAAGCAGACTCTAAGCCGCTCCCCCACGTCCTTCTGTGCTTGATAGGTTTTTTTTTTGAAGCCACTATAATATAGCCAAGCAATCTCTATTGTCCGTATTTATCGCATCATTTTCTGTGTACAGGGCCGTGGTTCTCTACTGCAATAGAACATAAGCTTCCTTAGGGTGAACATTTTGCTATATTCATCTTTGTATGTGCGTAGCTATCATTTAATTTTTTGTTGTTGAATAAGTTATCAATTTGCCCAATCCAAAATATCCTTTTTATGGCTAATAGCAACTAAAATTAAAACAGTAATTGAGAACTATAGTAAGAGATGGATTTAGGATTCAAAGACAAACTTGGCCACATACTTACTGATTAATTACATTGTTTTCTTGTTTCACAGACAGTTAGAAACATCAGCTGTGATCTTAGGCACATCTCTGCGGAAAAGACAAGAGCAGCGGCTTGATGTGAGGGAATCAGGGGAGGAAGCACAAGCTGTTGTTCTGCACATTCTGCACAGTGGAAGATGTACCCATTCCTCTTAATTTATAGATACAGTGAGAAATAAAACTAGAAGGATGTTATAGAAGAGGTTCGGGTAGGTGCCAGCATTGTCTGGGGGGTTCTTACCCTCACTAACTCCAAAGAAAATTAATTTATTTTCTTTTTTGAGATTACTCATTAAGTTAAAAACTCACAGTTTTGTTCTGATACAACCCATTTCCTCGTGCACTCCTGAAGACGGTTGTTTAGAGTTATTTTTTTCCTTTACTCATGTGCTTGCTAATGCCTTTCTTTTCCCTCCCACAGTTGTTCAATCAGCTTGCTATTTTTAATACTGCTTTTCTGACAGAAGGAATTCTAAGCTGTAAGAGATATATTTTATATCTTGCAAGTTGCCTCAATGATTCACTCTGCTAGGAACTGAATATATTATATATCTTTTTGATTGTTCCACCTCTTTAAAAAAAAAAAGGATATTGGGTTTCCTGAGATGTGATTTTTCAAGTTAAAATTAGGACTAGGAAAAAGATACTCACTCTCCATCTAGCAGGGGTAGGGCTTTGTACTGCAAGGAGTGGAAGTTGCTAGTAATTCAAGACAGAAATAGTCTAAGCTAAATTCAGCCAATGTCATAATTATATACTATATTTTTACTCATGAAGTGAATGAGTCTGTGCAAATGACTAGTATAGGGAACTGGACCAATGTGTGCATCATTCAGTTTCTGAGGAGTTAGGCAGATGTTGTACAGTTCAAAAAAATCATTTATACCCGTTCCCTTTAGCACTATTAATAACCCTCATCTAATGAGAAAGCAGTGAATGGGATCTTGTTTTTGACTACATAAAACTCTTAGGGGGCAGGCCACTGAGAGATGCTGAATATGTTTCAGTGATTATACAGATAAAACTGATTGGACTTAAAATTTTTTTATTTGTTTTTTCATTTTTACTTCTGTTGCAGGGGGAGCTCACAAGGGTAAAGGGGGAAGACAGAAAAGGACAGGGCAGTGAGTGTGGCTGGGGTGCATGATGTGAAATTCCCAGAGAATCTATAAAAATGTTATGTTAGAAAACGATTCATGGAATTAATCATTTAGCTTTTTTTTCATTTTGGTTTTCATACCCATTTTTCCTGACTCATACACAATTTTAAAAATTACATATGATCTATGGGAATACTTTAGATTGCTAATTTTAATACTAACAATTCATATCTATAAAGAAGTGGAAGGTCCAGACTTGAAGCTGAATAATTCACCAACCTTGTATGGAAATTCTTGAGACAATCTTATTTAAAAAACATTATGCAAAATTTCACATTGCTCAAGCCTCATTTACTTTTTACCAAGATAAAAATTTATATCTTAATCAAGTCCATGATCCAGTTGATGAAGGCAAAATCCATGGAGCTCTGGCCAGATAATCAAGCTGCTGTTCTGAGCATCGGGTGGACACTTTCTTAAGTGATGCTGCTTTCCTGTCTTGTTCTCCTCTCTCACAGCGAACCCTCTGTAGAAACCTAGGCTTTCTGTTTTCTAATCATAGGCCCATTGGCTGCTTAAAAACACAGAGTCAGCACATCTTCAGCAATGCTTCGATTTTACCAATTTAAGATGGTTTACAGTTTTGTTCTTTAGTGAGCCCTATGCCCTGGCTCACATTGTGCTTTTACGATTCAACTTCAAGCTATTGAAATACACCCAAGGATTACAGCCTTCTCCAATCCTTTCAGAGATATTTCTTTGGGTACCATTTTCATTGCTATTTTATTCCTAAGTCCTACCCTCCAGATGTTGGCTTTTACAGGTAGAAAACAGCTTCCTAAAATTCTGATACTGCAACATAAAAACACAGTTTTCACATCGGAACAAGAACCAAACCAGACTTACAAACTGTGTGGTGCAGAGCGAGCAGAACAGCGTGATAGCCGAAGGAAGTCTCCACTCTGCTTCCTTCCTCCTGCTCCATGTTTCTTTCACATTGCTCTCACTTTGCTCCAGAAAAGAAAGGCGAACAAAGGCCTATTCTACCAGCACAGTTTCTCTCTGACAGGAAAACAGCTTAACACTCAGCATCTTAGTGTGAAATAACTGTTGGAAGACAAAAGAATCCAAATGAGGCTCTCCAACTCACACTGAACTAAGTTCAAACTGCATTATTAATAAGAGGCTGGTTGGTTTCTGCTCCTAAACACTGGTCTCTGAACGAATAAACAGTATCCTAATTGTTATTGCCTCCAGTTCTAAGATTTCCCATGCCTAGCCTTTACATTTCAGATTTCTTATCAGAATTGCAATCCTCTGAGGCTGAGCGTGGGCATTGACAGCTCTGGGAAACTGGGCAGCCTCTGAACACACAGTGATTGATTCTTGCTCTAATTGAGATAGCCTTGAATGAAAACTGACCGAATAAGAAAGACTACTTATTTCAAAACAATAACAAAAATAGTCAGACTGTTGAGAACAGCCTGGCCGGGTAATCATCATCTTTCTATTATGGCAATATATATTTGTAAGTGTTGAAAAAATAAGGAAGGACACCATCAGCCAGAGATTAGTTGAAATGTAAAGATGTGCATCTGCTGAAAGGGTAGAAGTTATTTTTCACCACTGGTTTTATTAGTGCACATCTCAGTTTCCTGGTTGTTTCAATCTCCTTTATTAGGATGAGCTGAAAGTCTTGTCATTATTTGTCACTTCGGTGCCTCAGGTTTCCCTGTCTTGGTCTGAATTTTCCTTGCCAACTTCTTTTGACATGGAAACTGAAATGTTGTTTGTGTGAGATGTGCGAGTGGGTCTGTGGTGGGTGTTTTATATGAAAACAATCACAGAAAATCAGTTGTGTGAGCAAATTCTATCTTCAGGCAAAATTCTGCTTTGGCTGCAAATGCTACCCCCACTGTAAGTGCTGTCTTATCGTCGCTTTCTCTGGACTGATGTGGTCCTCTCTCGTTGATCCCTCCCTTTCATGGCGCCCCCAAACTACAATAAAACTAGAAGCACTATTGTGCAAATGGAGGAAGGCAGGCACACAGTTCTCTTCTCCAAAGGCGCTTTCCTGGGAAAGGGAATATACCACAAACTGTTTTAGCACTTGGATGCAGCTTCTGTAAAGAAGAAAGGGTTAACTCCTCCGGTCTGCAGCTGATCCCCCGCACACGCTCAAGCAGTCCACTGGCATCATGGTTATAAATGTGAGAGAATATCCCAGGAGGCTGACACGATTTTCTACTATTTTTAATAAATAAGTAAAAATGCATCAGAAGGCATTCCCACTTCCCAAGGAGAGCGCAATTAAAGGAAATGCAGAACGCCCAGACCCTGCACGCAGAACTCTGGCTCCAGCCCGGGAGATGCAAAAGCATTCTGCTTTTCTTCTTTATTTTAATTTTAATTAATTTATTTATTTTGCTTTCCTCAGTCCTCTGATTGAGTAATGACAATAGTTCAGTAGGAAAGCACACAGAAAGAAAATAATGCCCCAGAGCAATCAGTAGTAAAAGTAATTAGTTCATTGTTAGCATCAGGGTGCTGTTAACAAGCACACAGGCCCCTCTCTGACTAAGCTGCCACACTGGTAGTCAACTCTAAAAGAAATAAAAGATGATTTTGTGCAGAAGAAAGGAGGGGGGGTTACGAGCTTGAGAAGGACTAAATTAGGAAATGGGGATTTTTTTCAAAAGCGTATCAGAATCTGCAAATGCTGCCCTTGCCTCCCAGATCTGCCCATTAGGCACCTGAAGTATTTTAAAGCATGTGTGCTTGGGAGCGGCAGAGACAGCTGAAACATGCATGCACGTGCACACGCACGCACACAAACACACACACAGAAAGGAGGAGGGGGAGAGAGACAGAGAGACAGAGAGAGAGAGAGAGAGAGAGAGAGAGAGAGAGAGAGAGAGAGAGAGAGAGAGAGAGAAAGGCTGTAAGCTAGCAAGTGTGGGAGACCAAGCAAACACATTATTTCACGAGGTGCCTAGGGAACACAAGGTCTAATTGGAGAATCAATAACTGAAACCCCATTTTAAATATTCTGCTCTATTAATTCTTTAGGTTAATAAAAGCTGCCTGCGTGGTGATATTTTGGGGATATAGATATTCAGAGTTGGATCACTTTTGACAAGAGCGTAAGGAATCTATTCAAAGCTGATTCCCCCCCTTTTGTTCACCGAGGACCTGCAGAATCTAAGATAAAAATGGCAGTTGTCCTGAGGGCACCCCGAGGCATGTCATTAAAATCGGAATTTGATCCTCTTTTCATGGTTACTTGGGACGATCAGGCACATGAAACCTGAAAACTCATCAGTTTTCCAAAATATGACATGCCCTTGACTTTGCCATGCAGCAAGTCCCGGCTATTTCAAAATCCCTTTAGATGTCACTCTGTCTTCAAGAATGCGATGCTGCTGTCCAGAGCAAGACATGCCAAGCCCCAGAGCATCTTGTTCCCACCCTTGCTGGGTTGAAGCACTTGCCTCTGTATTTCCCATAAGACAAAGTCCATCGCGTCTTCCAGTAAAAGGCTTGCATGTTTTCAAAGAGACCACGTATTTACTAATTGTAATTAACGTCAATCTGAGAAGTGTTTTCAATCTACTTGTTCAAGCATTCCAGGTAATGGGTTCCTCCACCTTTTAAATCTGATGGAGCTGCAGAGAAGCTGGGAGATAATGTGTTACCATATAAAATTATACGGTGGGTTATCGTGCGCTCTCTCTCTGTCTCTCTCTCTCTCTGTCTCTCTGTCTCTCTCTCTCTCTGTCTCTCTGTCTCTCTCTCTCTCTGTCTCTCTCTGTCTCTCTCTGTCTCTCTCTGTCTCTGTCTCTGTCTCTGTCTCTCTCTCTCTCTTTCTCCCTCTCCCTTTTAAATTTCTACTAATAAAGGCTTTCTTTATTCTATTGCTCCTGGTACCTAAAGACAGAGCATTTGTAAGCATAGATATATGCCCGTGTTGAGAGGCTTTGGGAATGAAAAGTGTATTTTACAAGGTAATCCCTGGGAACCAAAGTTTTCCTTTAACTAATAAATTCTTAAATAAATTTGTGAACCAAGGTCTCATCCCACCCTCTCCCCCAACACTTATTTTTCAAGATGAATAGTAGAGAGTCTCCTCCCTGGGCCCTTCTGTTTTCCCTGACCTGAGAGATATTTGAATATTCCCAGCAGTGAGACTAGCTTTTCATGAAGAAAGGGCAATACTCTAACCCCAGGGCAAACAGGAAGCTTTTCCAAGGAGGAAGCAGGTGGGTTAGCGATTTCCCCATATACCTTAAAAGTAACTTTTCTTTCCATAAAAGAGAAAATAAGAAAAGAGATTTGGCTATGGAACTTTACCTGCCCAGTAAAGCCAGCTGCATTTTGATAGATGTTGCTGTTGCTAGTACTGTCAGTTCAAGACTGTGGAAGAGGCAGCCATGTGACTAGGCAGTATGCACTACAGAATGAAAGTCATTTAGCATCGCTGGCAGGTCCAGAAATTCTTGGGCATGGGTCTTATGCATGAGCTATTCCTCTGCTTGTGTGTAGGGTTTTATTTCGTGGACTTTGGTTGGTTAAAGCTGTTGTTGAATAACACAAACTTTCTTTTGAGTTTGTTTTTAATGTATGACTTGTCACATAATAAAATTCCTCGTTGGCAGAGGCACATGGTTGAATTTATTTCCTCAAATCATCTTTCCATAAGAATAGCATTTGAGAACTCTTTTTTGTCTTGCTGTATTTCTAGTTGTCAAGTCTCATAATGTGAACAACTAAAGGAATAACTTAGAGTGAGCAAGATTTCATGCAATTCATATATATAGTTGGTGTTTACCAAAGAATTGTTTCTTTTTTCTTTTTCATATTTTTTCAAGACAGAGTTTCTCTGTGTAGCCTTAGCCATCCTGGACTCGCTTTGTAGACCAGGCTGGCCTCGAACTCACAGAGGTCCACCTGCCTCTGCTTCCCAGAGTGCTGGCATTACAGGTGTGTGCCACAGTGCATGGCTCAGAATGATTCCTTATAAGCTGATAAATGTATCTTTTGTTTGCTTTGTCCTGTGGCTTCACACATTAGTTCTGTCCTATCTGGATGTGTTTTCTCTCTCTCTCTCTCCACCTTCAAGTGTCCTACTTTGTCTTATTTCACTTCCAAAAGAAGTTTCTGCTGGTAGGTTTTAATCATTAACAACTTGGCAAGTTGTGTGTTGCTTTGCACTCACCTTTGACAAAATGGTCATTATTGCAGAAAGTTGAATGTATTGTACGTTATACTATGTGCTCACCAACCTCAAAGGAATATCCTAGAATAGTTCTTGTTGCCATATAGTAACAGTGTCTGTCAAGAGATTTCGTTGCAGTGAACAATTAGTCCTCTTGGATGTGATAAGTCTCTTTTTCATATGGGTATACTCCTCAGGCTAATGTTCTTCTTTTTTTTCTCCAGGGCACATAACACAGCATCTAGTATACAATTCAGTTAAGTTTCTTTACTTCAGCAAAGTGGTATTGTGTGTTAATTATACACAAGACACCAGGAGTAATACAATAAAGATATGTGACTCTTGAAGAAATATGATGCCTATAAAGAGCTAGGATCATTGGGTAATGCTCAGGGATTGATAAGCTAGACAGCCTTTGGGGCAAATTCAGCCTGACATCAACTTTTGTAAATAAATTCTTATTTGTTACAAATGACAAATATGTCGTTCATGTACATATTATCTGTCTGATGTTGTGTTATAAGTTTAGAATACGGGCAGCGATCCTATGAATCACAGCAATAAATTCTTTACTATCTGGGCCTTTATGAGAAAAGCCAGCTGACTTTTGACTTAAATTTGTTCAATGGATCACTGTTAGAAGCCAATCACCTGACCAAGAGGCAGCTGCAAGTAGACAAAAATCAACCCAGATAAACTGTTAATGGACGCACATCTCAAATGCATAGGGAAGAGCAATTTTAAAAGTAGCCCCTTTCTATAAGTAATTATATCAGAACTTCTACTTTCAATGGGGAGAAATAGATCAGCGCTGAGAGAATTGCCATTATCAGCCCCCAATTGACGTAAAGCTTGATACTTATCGAGTGCTATTTATACAACTGCCCATGAGATATTGATTTCACTTATTTATTCAACAATTATTTGTTTAGAACTAGCTGTCTTTCAAAAGTTCATGCAGAAGATTCATTGGTAAGCTAGAGTGGAAGTAGATATTTAAATTCCTGTTCCCTACATTAAACAGAGTCTTAAGACAAAGTGGCACAGTCATGTTGAGGCAGGGTACAAATATTCCAGCTTCATGTCTAGTGGACTTAGGTGAGTAATTGGTATGGGAAACACAGCTTTTTCTCTAACTGTATGCTCATTGTTTGTGATAGTCCATTTCGCCCAATACATTTTCACATATAATATTAGTTAAAAGGAAATTTTTTTCTCTTTAACTTATGTATTTATTCATTTTACATACATATTACAGTCTCGTCCATCCTTTCCTCCCAGTCCCTCTCCCTCTCTCCTTCCTCCATTCCTGACTTCCCTTCTTCTCAGAGATAGCATCCTCTCTCTCATGTCATCCTGCCCTGCCGCTTCATGTCACATCATGACTAACCTCATCCTCTTCCCCTGAGGCCAGACACAGGGAAAGTGATGCAATAGTGGGC
This sequence comes from Acomys minous, assembly GCF_964271855.1. Classification (NCBI taxonomy): domain Eukaryota; kingdom Metazoa; phylum Chordata; class Mammalia; order Rodentia; family Muridae; genus Acomys; species Acomys minous. Next base: position 101,085,341 of record NC_140496.1, read on the forward strand.
AATGGCATCCATGTCAGTGACAGCTCCACTCCAGTTGCTAAGGGATATACATGAAGACTGAGCTGTCTATTAGCTCCATAAGTGTAGGGGGCCTAGGTCCAGTCCATGCATGCACTTGGGTTGGTGGTTCAGTCTCTGTGAGCCCCTGTGGGCCTAGGTTAGTTTCTGTGTTGCTCTGCTTGTGGAGTTCTTTTCCCCTTTGGGTCTCTTTCTCCTTCCCTCAACTCTTCCACAAGATTCCCAGATCTCTGTCTAGGATTTGGCTGTGAGTCTCGGCATCTGTTTTGATCTGGTGCTGGGAGAAGCTTCTCAGAAGACAGTTAGCTTGGCTCATGTCTACAAGCATAGCAGAGTGTTATTAATAGTGACAGGGGATAGCTTTCTTTTAATAGGAACTGGTAGTGGCACTTTTTAGCTTTGTGAAAACAGTCTCTTCCCACTTTGATTTTTTTTCCCCATATTTACAGTGGGGACAAATAGCATTTAAATGTTAGTTTGTGAATGGCAATTGGATATGTCAAAACAACAACAACAACAACAACAACAACAACAACAAACGACAACGCCAGGATCCTGAATAATCTTAGCCTTATAGGACTTCTCTAAATCCCATGTTTAGAGAATCTGTGTACAGGCGACATCACCCAGATATGCCTAATTATTTGCTACCCTCAACACATAGCATCCTCAAAGTTTATGCTCGGGAATTGAGCACGTGAGTCATGCAATCAACTATCATGTTTTAAGGACATTCATGATTTGTGTTGGACCACATATCTACCCTTTCTGAGAGGCCCATGCTGCCCGCAGATGGAAATGCCTTTGAGAATGTTTTTAGAGATGAATTTGTATGCTCATCAAGAAAATTTACAAGCCATTCAGGGAGGCAAAGGCAGGCAGATCTCTGTGGGTTCGAGGCCAGCCTGGTCTACAAAGCTAGTTCAGAACATCTTAGGCCACCCAGAGAAACCCTGTCTCAAAACACACACACACACACACACACACACACACACACACACACACACACACACACACACACATGATGTGTGGCCATCTTTCTGTATAGCCCACTCTGGCACTCTCATTTTCCACTTTGTAACCTTATTTGCTTGGCTCTTGTTCACTTCATTATTGTGAAAATGAAGAGAAAGAGCTTCAGGGTAACAAAGAGGTGGGAATCAGCTGGAGACAAGTGCTATGTGCACGACTGAGTTCACTTTGTATTAGAGACCAAGATGTTGGTCACATTTTTTTTGTCACACCTTCGTAAAGCTAAGGCTCCAGTCAGGTCACTGCTACCTCACCACTGGGCTGTTAGTGACATCCTGGGAGGCCTTCGAAAGGATCTTACTCTCCAGTGTGTGGACATTGAGGAAAACAGCAGGAATTCCAATTGATGAAAACCTGTTAGCGCATCCCACTAGAAAATCATGTTGCTCTGCCTTGCCTTGAAATTTGAAGACAGAGGAGACTCCCTTTTATCACTTTAGTAGCCAGGAGCTATTGGACAAATTAAACGCAACAATAGTATTTAAGGGTCAGGTAATTATTCTTGCAACTTGGGGGAACTCACCCACTAACAGAAGAAACGCTTGCCTCTTAATTTTGAAGTCTAAGCCTCTTTGGTGCCAGCCTGCTTTCAAATCAGATGACACCACTGCTGGCTGTCATTCCATGATGTTAGAGGAAGTGGTGAGCATTTAATGAATTCAAGGGGGTGTTCCCAGGGATGAGAAGAGCTGTCTTGTGTTAACGGTGTCAGCGCGAGGGAAACTTGAAGGCACAAAAGACTATGTTTATGTAGGTGTTCTTTCATGTCGGGCGCTACACTTACTGCTTTTGATTAAGATGCATGATTGAGTTACTGAAAATGACATTTGTTGAGAGATGGAAGATTATCATGGGTGAACTGCGAGAGAGTAAAGACCGAGGTGGTGGATGAAGTGTGAACGAGAGCTTCCATGCATTGATGTCTTGTTTATTTGACTTAAGAGTTTGAGATAGAATCATCCATTTTGCTTTTTAGTAATGGTAGGAGAAACATCTTTAAAATAGTCACCAATACAAAATCAGAATCTATCACACTAGGTTCTGACAGGTAAGTTAAGGTGATTTTCGGTTAGATGAGTCTGTGCTGGACTGAAAATGAGTACCAGACAGCCTCAAGGATGCTTACATCATATCCACAGATATTATTATACTATTAGCATTTGTAATATAGCAGTGTTGGTAGGTAAAGTGAGATTTTTTTTCCCCCTGAAGTTGATGTTTCAACTGAAATGTTTCAAGAGAAAAATCTTGCTTTGTTTTTTCTTTAAACACCACGGACAGGAACAGAACCCATCTCCTCTGCACATAGAAATTAAAGAATGAACAATCTAATTTCACTCTTGCAGTTAATATGGTGAGGGGGAAAAAAAAACAAACCTCAAACCACGAATGTTTAAAGGGCAGAAAAATCATGCAATGTCTGGGGTTGGATTCTCTAAATAGCACCTGTAGTTGGGCAGTTGGAAATGATGCTAAAATCCGCTGTGCAGAACGGAATCTCTCCCAGAAGGAATCACGCTCCAGATGTGCACAGCGTCCTCTTTGATTGTTAGCTGGTCTTCTGCTTTGCCGAGGGGCCGTCCTGAGCGTGCTATTGCATTTTATAGATGAAGGCTGGGGGAAAGAGAAGGCTCTAAGTGGCAGTGACTCAGAAAGTGAGGCCGCACTGCGCGTAGAAAACGGATACCTGGATCTTCTTGTGTCTGACCGGAATCCTAAGCCTAGCTCCTCCTCTGCTCTGGGCTCCACTCTCGCCTATTTATTCTCATTTACATAACGAAGCCACAGCATCTGCAGTGTCAGTTACTGCTTCTCCTCGGATTGGTCTGGGTTAGCATCCAGTGCAGCAAGAGCTGACTTCAGCTTATGTGGATTTTACTCTGTCACTACCTGCTAGCTAGTCCGAACTCCCCACCACAAAGCCGTCTCCCTGCCCAGAGGCTTTACGCTCAGCTTTCATTTGGCGAGTATTTTACAAAATGGCCCAGTATTTACAATTGCATTTAAAAGAAACTTTTAAATTGGTGGTTTTTGTTGCCAATTTTGAAAGCAGTCGGACTCTGTTGTAGAAACATGTGGAAATATGAAGTAAAGAAAAAACACAATCCCAAAGTTTTCTGGAGAATATTAATGCCCGTGAAGAATTAACGCAGATTTCATTCTCCGTTTTGATGAGTGCCGTCAGCATCCTTCCTGGTACCAGGGCTGGTCGAATATTTTAATGTGCATTTATTTCTGTGAATATGTATAACAGTCTTTATTATATAGCTGTGTAGAGAGAGTCAATGGAAATATTTGTTCCCTGTTCTCCATTTTGATCACTTTTCATAGCTGTGCTTGGTGGCTTACACCTGTAATCCCCTTAGGAGGTAAAAGCAGGATCAAGTCAGCAATGCCATCTTAGTCTATGTAAGGCAGTTTGAGGCCAGCCTCAGCTACATGAGACACTGCCTGAAAGACAAAAACATCAAACATCTCTGTTAAATCTCAATGCAGAGACACAGTTCCTAATAATAGTTCACTTTTTCCTTCTTTGCACACACAAACACACACACACACATACACACACACACACACACACACACACACACACACGGTAATCCAAAATTGCATTCATTTCAGTGCCCCCCACCCCCTCCACACACAAAAGAATGTCTTTTAGGACAGTCTGGAATTTAGCAAAGGGCCTTGCTCAACAGTTGCCTGGCTCAAGGTGTGATCAAGTGCTGACCAGCACGAAGGAATGGAATCAGATCTGAAGTTGGGGGCCAATTTTTCAGATTTGGCCTTGGGAACAAGAGAAACATTTGATCATGAATGACTGGTTGTTGTTTTATTTAATTTAAGGCAGAGTCCCTGGTAGTCCAGGCTGGCTTTCAACTAACTATGTAGCTCAAGATGGCCTTAAACTCCTGATTCTCCTGCCTTCACTTCCCTTATGCTGAGACTATAGACATTTGACACCACACCCAATTTTGGATTTTTTTTTTTGTATTAGAAAATATACTTTTTTTTTTTTTTTTGGTCAATAAGGGGAAAAAACCCTAGTTTTGGTTAGCAAAAAACAATCTTTTCTGTGATTTTAAAGGAGTGTGGCTCCAGTTTCTTTTTTATGGTGTCAATAAACTAGTAGACATGGCAGCAAATAAATCCCACAGAAAGTAGTTAGGAAGGATCAGACACAACCTTCACTGTGACGCAGGGGTGCCCTTTCCTCACTCAGAAAACGACCCTGATGTGAAGACATCCTTCCTGACAGTCAGTGTGGTTTTTTTTTCCCCTTTGCCTCAATATTTACAAAAAAATAAAATAAAATAAACTGTCCTACTTAAATCACATAGAGGTGTTTCATTAGTTGGGTCCCTGCCAGGTAGCATTATGAAATTATAAACAACACTTGATAGTAAACTTGAAGAGGAATATTAATAAATGATTAATTTTTAATAGGGGAGGCTGCCAGGAATGTTTTAAGGGTAGTTTTCCTACACTGCATTCAGCTGAATTATGTTAATAAATTACATATCTATCTGACTTTGATATTTGGGAGGTCATTTCCCTTTTCAAAGCCACAGACAGATTTAAAGACATGTAATGAAGACGATTCTTTGAAGTGGGTTTCATTTACCTTTCCTTTAAACACACACTGAATGAATTTTCCCCTCAACTTGTTTTCGACTTTGAAATCTCTGAATGTTTACACTTTATCTGCGACATTACATTATTATTCCAGTTAGAATTTTCCTGACCAGAATAACTTGGTACCTTGGCGGAGAATGTTTCCATGAGGAGCTTGATGCTTACATGGCAATTGGGTAATGAAGGGCCTGTAAATCGAGTCAGAGCATGTAATTCTCTGCCTAGGTTGCTCTCCAGCTAGATTTTTATGACTTTAAGTACTTCATGATCAGTAAATAATAAATTCAATTTACCAGATAGAAGTTTTGTCACTTAGAAACACTCACTTGGAATATATATTTCTTAATTGGCATCAGTGGCACATTTCCCAGGAAGCATAACAAAATGGATCATTTAATAGATGCCCAATCTCTCCATCCATCTATCTATCAGTGCGGTACATGATGTTTTGACTTTAATATGGTAATTATCTCAGGCTGACTTCAGAGCAGGAAGCTGCCTCCCACACAGCACTGCTTAATTACTTTAGACTTCAGCTTGCCAAGTGAAAAATTGACTGTTTTTTGCACATTGCATGGAATCGAAATGATTTCATTGTCATTTCAGTTGAAATACAGCCTGACATCTGCATAGACTCATGGCAAAGATAATGCAAAATTTCTCTGAAATTCTAAAATGGTCTGAAAGCTGCCTTATTTTATTATTATTTTTTTATGAAGCTGCATTTCGTTTTCAGAATGCTAATGAAGATCCATTTCATATCCAGAGAAGCAAACTTTTAGGAATTCTCTTCTGCAGAGCCCTGGGTGGCAAGTCAATAACCGGCTGTGTTAGCTACAGTCCAATGCCTGCTCTCACAATTAGGGGGCAGAAGAGCAATTGGAATTGGCGTGGACTGTAATTAGCAATGAAAATGGTTAGCTTGGGTGTTTAATCAAATGAAAGTCAAAAATTTGGAGAACTGCATCTTTGTGTAGATTTTGAAGCTAGACATTCTTGAGATGAAATTGGCAAATAAACCCAGTCTGGCTTTGTGTTGAAATTCATCAAAAAATTGCTTTGTTTGCCTTCCCTTCAGATTGCAACTGTCAATCACATGCCCTTAATTGAATAATTTGCACAATACCAAGAGCAGATTTTGGGAACAAAATGTCCACAAAACATGTGATTGGATAGAGTGAAGAAGTAAAATTACAAGAGAAGGCGTTGGTGTCGCGGAGCAAATCACAGCCACGCTTTCCCTTTGGCCAGGAGCACTCCACGAGTAGCAATGACACCTTTGCCATGTAAACCGCAGGGGAAAGTAATTAAATTTAACAGAAGCTGCCCTTGATTTAAAGCCACAGGGGAAGTAATTAAATTTAATAGAAGCCACTACTTCTAAACAAAGATATATGGTATTTCTATCACCAAATGCTACCCCTGCTACTTGTGCCTATAGAGCCTAGTGGCCAGCTTTAAAAACCAGCTCCAGAACACCCAGTGGGTGTGCACCATCGGATATTATGAGTTAGATTTCTAGGAAGGAAGCGCAGTGCAGTGCTTGCCTGGGATGTGCGAAGCCTTGAGTTTGATCCCTAGGGAGACAGTCAAGGTGTCTCAGAAATTCCAGGTCGTCCTTGGCTGCATAATGAGTGAGAAAAACCAATCAGGGATGCATGAGACTCAGTCTCCAGCAAAACGAAAACCAGAGTGCGGGTTAGGCCGACCATTTATCTAGTGCCAGCACATCCAAACTACAGTTCAATAACTGGTGCTACCCTCCCTGCAAACCTAACCACAACAATTTGGCTTCGGGATGACAGTAAATTTGGGGAGGAAAATAGAGTTTTGCTTTTTGTTTCAGTCGATGCATTTTGCCTACCTGCTTCAACTATCTGAGTCTCTGTGACTGAGGCTGCCTCTGCCATTGCCTTTCTGAACTGGTCCAGTGTGCTGGCTTTGGAAGATACTTGCTAGACGTGATTGCTTCTTAACTATGCCTGGTACCCTGTATGCACCTGCCTGGCTGACTGGATGCCTTAATTTTTTTCTTTTTGTAAAGAACTTCTTCTTTAACCACAAGCACTTGGGGCTTTGTCCTAAATCTCACGCAAAGAAGAGCTGGGTATGGTAGTTCACCTGCATGGTCCTAGCACTTAGGAGGCAGAGGAAGAAGGCACTTGGTTAATAGTGAAATACCAACTACACATACATACATATGTAAATACGTAAATAAATAAATAACTTTAACATGCTAAAATACTACATAGCATTGAACTTTACATAAGACCAAGAAGTCCCACACAGCTCTGGCTTTTCTTGTCTTTTTTCTGTTTTTAGTTGAGAATGGTAGGAAATAGTTCTTGACTATTTCTACAGAGTCAGATTGGAAGGCAGAGGAGGAGAATCGTGCTTTCCTCCCTGAATTTTATAAAATAAAATAACTATTCCATTCCTTCCAGTAGGGGTGGGAGTGCCCTGGAGGATCAGCCCCTGGGAGTTGCTAAGACAGTGGGGTGGCTGAGGTCCTTGGGACACAGTGTGGCTTACTGAAACAAAGCAGTGACAGCCAGGTACTGGCCAGATTACCTGAGTTTGAACCTGATTCAGCTCTTTCTAACCTCATACTGTTGGCCAGTTACATCCTTGTACCGTGGTTTTCTCACGTGTGAAGTTGATATGACAACAGCATCTGGCACGTGGAGCTGGGAAAGGTGCCAAAATTGGGACATGGGTTCACATGCACAGACACATACCTGATTGCTGGCAAATATTGTTTGAATGTTGACTTGTTACTTACTACATAGGTTGACGTTTGCTCACTACTGATAACAGTTTCACATTACACCCTACACCATAAGTCTACCCCACATGATTTTAATTGCACATCCCATCAACGCTGGAAACATGGGTTACCATGTATTATATTCATAGAAAAAGAAAAACTATGCAGCCACCATCCCTAATGCTAAAGTTGGAGACTGGCAGCAAGCCATTCACTCGGTTGGGAAGTTGGCCTGTATGTATGGGGTGGTCGAGGGGATGGGATAGATTAGTCAGCTAGCTCTGTTGTTGTGAGAAGTGTACCTCAGGACATGGTGTTAAAGCCCCCTCTGAAGCTGAAGAATGCCTCCTTGGAAGCTACGCGTTCTGCTAGCTGTCTTGGTGAGGCCAGGATGGGAACCGAAGTAAACGAAAGCCATTACTGCTTCATCCAGGACTGAACACGCAGTCACAACGCATTTGTCAGTTATACATTTTCCTGTCAAGGAGTTGGTGGATAGAAAACCACCAAAGAAAGTATTTTTCTTTGTCACATAAACTTTTCACAATGGAAAAGGCTTCTGAAATAAATCTAGTGGCACTGGGGAGTTTACAAATACTAGCATATTAATATACAGCTAAAATAATAATAAAAAAAACACCATGCTGCTAAAGATGGTTAGTATTATCAGCTCACTGCAGGAGTTTATTAGAAACTCCTGCTTTCTTTTATTAAAATTTCAATTGGCTTGGTGAATGAGATCCTATGTTAGTGCCATAAAGTGAGGAGTCAGAAGGAGAAGATATTGGCAACTAAGTGCAGATTTCATTTTAAAAACACTTTACATTATAAAGGGAAGGTTTCATATAGTAAATATCACATATCATCTGGCGTCATTAAAGCAGGCTTAGTAATTTTTAAAAATTCATCAAATTGTCTTTGTCTATGATGATATCTGGCACATTTTATTTTTCTGCAGTAAAGTTTCAAATTTATCCCAAGACATTTTTAGATATAATCAGCAGACATGATTTTAAAAAAAAGTTTTCATAAGATAGCACGAGAGTGTTATTTAATGGGAATCCTCATTGGCAGTGTAGCATGTAACAACTGCTTAGTTTAATAGCCAGCTGGTTATTTTTCTTTTCCGCATTTTCGAAGCTTTTTGCTAAGCCAACACAGTTTAGGTGGCCGAATGAGAGCTTACTTATCTGACTCTCTGGTTGGATGTTTGGGCTTGTAGTGTGGATGTGAATTCTGTGGAGCGTTCTCCGCTGCCATTTGCTCTTCTCTCCTGTTCCGGTGCCTGAGTCTTTACCTGGAGTAGCACTGCACCGAGACGGTGGTAGGCAAGGATCCAAGGGGCAGGAGCTGGGGAGCTGGGAGCAGAGCCTCGCCTCCCCGGTCCACCAGCTGGAGTCCTCGAGGAAGGCAGAAGGGTTCACCACGCTGCTGCAGCTGCAGCCCCTTTCATAACAAGTTCGGTAAATGTTACACATGGTTGCTTGCTTAGAAAGTATTTTCCAGATTGACCATGTTTATGGCATTGGCATCTGAAGCTAGAGTTCCTTCCCTTCCTGGTTAGAGAAGAGAGAGAGCGCTTGCAGACTGCATTCTGACTTCATGGGGGTGGAAAACTGGCAATGGGTCGTTTACAATTTTCAAACAAATCAAAATGCACTTTGGCCATTAGTCCAACTTTGTTTAAATGCAATAAATAATAGTAATTAAAAATACTAATATATTAGCTAAACATAGCTGTTTTCTCTAAAATATGAATACTTTAATGTAATCTTTTTATTCTGTTCTAGATTTGAGCTAGCATATTTAATCCATCTTGGTCACAGCATGTATTTTTGGACAAGAGACATTAACTTAGGAGGGGAGTATCTGTGTGTGTGTGTGTGTGTGTGTGTGTGTGTGTGTGTGTACGTGCCTGTCTGTATATCTGTCTTCATGGGTTTATTTTCACAATTTAAATCACAACACATTTTCTGAAAATGTGTTTTTATATAATACAGGCAGCATTTATTTTTACATAGATTTTCTGAGTGAAATATCAGATTTTATTTATAAATCATTAGATGCTTGGAGTGTTGTCAAAGAAAGGGTAGAGTGTTTCAGCAAAGAGATGCATTCAAAGCAAAGAGACTGTGTGCTTGAGTCTTTTGGTGTTTAAAAATCCTAAATTGGAAATATAATTTAATGAATAAATTTTCTTATAATATCAGTTATTTAGCATTAATTTTGATCATAACTTTTAAATATGATGAGAAATAGTTACTTTTAATTGGTTCAGTTTTTATTTCTGTTTGTACATAAATGCTACGCTGACTGTCAAAATGCCCTCGGGTTGCTAACAGGCATTCAGATAACACCGTGCACTTAACCAGCCGCGTCTCCAAAATATGTCTTACTGCTTTTAAATGGAAGTCTTACTGGCAGCTGGATACATAATCCTGAGAATTTTCTTTTATATTAGTTACAATATTAACTGCAATATCCTTCCTTCTTGCTTTAAGGCAAATGTGCCTCATATCCCATGGAAAAGCCTTTAAATGATGGACTTCAGATTACGGCATTTTAAATACAAAAACAAGAGTTACCTTTGTCCACACCAAACGCCTTGCCATTGTGAGTGAAATGCGCTTGGCAGACATCAATATTGTACCTAGGATTTGGAAAGGAAAACACAGGCAATTCTTCTGTGAACCAAGTTACTTCACTCGCCTTCCCTCCCCAAAACCTGCACGCTGGATAGATGCCCTGAAGGCTTTTGATGTAGCTTAGGAATGACCTTTGTGAGCCAACAAATGGTTTGCATTGTCTCTGATCTTTAGATACATGTAATAATATTTTAGCAAGTTTGTAAAAGAGTAAAGTACTTCAAAAGCCAAATCTACGTGTGATTAATTGCAGAGTCAAACGTTTTAATTTCAACCCAGGGGAAAGGCGAGAACAAATGAAAGCATACAAAAACCCATAATGAAGGGCAGTAAAATAATCTAAGTGAATCATTTTATTAAAATGGTTGTTTCACTATAAATAAGGAACCATAAAAAGAGCAATTTGTATATTCTCTTACAAAAAGCCTCACTCTAGGCAGCCAACCACTAAAATTTTATATGGAAACACACCGATGTGCTCCCCTAAGGAACATGTAGATATCTGCTGTTCTTTTTAACAAAGATTGAGATGCTTATAAAGCGCTTAGCAAAGACTTCTAAAAATAACCCCCTTCCTGCAGTCCTTTGCCCCCTCCACTGCACACAGCGTAGGTGAGAGCATCCTCCCCTCCCTGTGCCAGTCGCATTGTTTGACTCCAACCGAAAACAGCTCCTCAGTGTTGCCAGGCTTTGTGTGGCCGTCTCTAACGCTTCCCTTTAGGCATCTCTCTTGCAGATGACAATGGACAGTGGTGCTGCACCACTGATGCTTTACCGTCTCTCATCTGTGGGAAACTAACAAGCATACTGATCTGATGGTTTAATCGTGACTGGTCAAGCTAAAAATGAAATGAGCAGCAAGGTCAGGGAAAATGTATGGTGCACAACCCTGCTGAGGAACCCGGGGATGGGAAAGATATTTTATTATTTGTAACAGCTGCCTTGTGGCTTCCGACACCAGCCCCCCCCCCCCCACGCAATGCCCCACAGACTGCTCCTGAACAACACCCCACCAGTGTGGCACATCCTTTCATGGTTTCCCTAAGCAAAGCTCTCTTGGCCATTTACCTTGCTCCAGGTAAGTTGGGGGAAACACAGGGGATTTGTATCATGCCAGGAGTCTATGGAGTTATTTGGCTGCTAATTGATTCTCAAAGGAAGCCGGCTGCTACTCTCACCACAATGCTAGGTTAAGAATTCTTCCACTTAGGTGTGCTTATTTTAATGAAATTTAAAGTGCTAGCAGAATTGATATTGGCCTGGAAAAGGGGTCTTTGAAGGAAAAGTTGTAACAAATCCTGTCTTCAGGAGTCAGGAAAAGAAACTGCCAGTTTTCAAGATTTAGGAGCACTTTTATATTTAAAATTTTTTACTGTACTCTTAACTGTTGATGCCATTGACACATACCATAATAAAAATGAAAGCTAGAGGCTTTAAACTAGTGATTTAAAGGGACTCATGCCATGGAGCAAGACTTTTAGAGGACAATGTAATAACTAACTCGTTTGAATGTGGTTTTTACCTCTCCCCAGCTTTTTCCAGGGAGCTATGTTTGTATTCAGTGTTCAGTAGAACATGTTGTAACAGTGTGGAAACTTCTGCAGAGAAGCCTCCTTACTTCAAAACACAGCATGGCAGACTTGCTAAAGGTGCATTATTTCTGTGAATGGGTTTATCAGCAGTACAACAACATTACAAGACAAGCTAAGCCATAAAAAGGATTAAGTGGCGCTGTGTAATACTGATTAAGTAACAGAGCAATACAAGCGAATTGTGAGAGTAACTAGGGCTGCCAAGTCTTCGGAAACAACACAGCCGTAAAAGTTTACTTTCCTTGCAGACCCAGCGTTTCCCTCTGGGATCTTCCCGAACAATATTCAAACATCAGCTCTTCTGCAGTCACTAAATCCTGCCTGCATTAAAACGGTCATCAGCAGCCCAAACTGGTCTCCAGTCCTCCTATTTCAATAGGCGTTTTGTGATATACAGACTTGACCTGTCTTGAATCCTGCTCTGCCGCTTAGTGGCTGGCTAAGTGTGAGTGCATGCTAAACATTTGCAGATTCTTTATCTGTAAAATGTGGGAAGGACCTAAACGAAGAAGAGGGTCAGAAGAGAAACTGCATGTACAGTGCCAATGATACTACGTTGCTTATTTAAAGCACTACAAATACTACCATTAAAAAGAATAATTGTACTTTCCCCCCCTATCCAATGTTTAAGAGATAAACATCCTTTTATTTTGAATGCAAAGGGAGATCCCAGTTTTTTTCTCTTTTAACAGCTACTTATTTTTATTTTCTAAATGGTGGATGATGTCTCAACATTTTATGGTGTTATGTTCTAGTGAGGAGTACCATAAAGGGTCCCTGATTTAGACTGCATGAAGTGGAACAGATTTGCGTTATTCAACAAAATATAAAACTATTCTGCAAATGAAGTTTTCTCACCTGCTGGCTGCTTATGGAAGGGTTCTTCCTGTTCAAGCTTTAAGTGAGAAATTAGTTTCAGGAGATAATTTCACCCATATCACTTGAAATGTTTTTCATATGGACTATGGAGTGTTACAAATTCTGACTTAATATGAGGAGAAGAGGGGGGAAAGGCTGTAGATTTCACATGTGGAATCCATTCTACATTGTTTTTGCTAGATTTTTCTGAGACCCCAAGGGATCCAGTAACAATGGGTTATATAGAGCGTAATTAGAACCATGATGCCGAAGCAGGAAGATCAGGGCAGATGTTGGTATTTGCAGGCTGGGCAGTTTTTCTTGCACACGATGTCTGAGATGAGCTCGGAAGACCTTGGAACACGGATCTTGTGTTTCTTTCAATACTTCAGGAATATTTCCAGATAGCAGGGAAACAATATCCATTGGAGAAACTTTAAATTTTCACCTCAAACGGTGCTATTCGTCAATACAGGAAAATGACAGTTATGCAATGACACCTGAAATTAGAGTTGTTGGTTTTAAACATATATGTTCACTTGCATGTGTTACCTTTCTGTGAACTGGAATGGGATGTGGTAAAGTACGTGTGGTTGGCTGATACCAGCAAAGGGATTAAGATTGGGAACGCTAAAGGATGCCAGGGCATTAGACGCCAAGGCTGCTGATGGCTTAGCAAAGCTCTCTTGATTTGGGAAGAACTTCTGTGCCCAGGCTGGGAAAAAAAAAAAAAAACAAAGAAAGATGCCTGGTGGGAGCAGACAAGGTACAGAGCGGGGCTGGGTGTCAGTGATGGCTGACGAATGGGCCTTGCAGTTGGGAGCTTGCAGACACATCTGAGAAGGGAGCTAGGCAGTAGAGAGGCACCATATTGTAACAGCTTCGTGGAAACCCTCCCCAGGTTTTGTGAAATCAGCAATCGAACATCTTCAGCCAAAGTGACTCTGGGTTGGGAGGTACACTATTTTATTTTTGTTATCACAACGCACACTATAAATTTTAAATCCTATCCGGATAATTTCCCCTGAGTAGGAAATCTGACCCCAGTCCCACAGCTAAATGCTCCACAAAGCATGTGAAAGGCTTTCTTTAAAGTTCCAGGTCATTCTTCCATTCTCGGGGCATCAAGTCTAGCTCACCGGGCCTTGTCATATTGGAGATTATTTATTTATGGGCATCAGGGATGAGGGCATCGAGGAAGGTGACAGCTGCATGTCTGCCCTGTACTCTTGGAGATTTGTGATGATCTGAGTTAGAGGGAGAGACGATGACCATTTAGAGATATCCTATTTGGGCAACTGTTATATAATTTTAAAAATGTCAGTGGCTCTGAGTATGAACTCTCTTAGGGAGAGTGCTGCTGGAAGCAGTTGGAGACTTTTTTTTTTTAAAACCAAATGAGCAAACAGGAGTTCAGGGCTTTATTGTGAGAAGGGGCGCCCTTGTGGCCCTCCTGTCTTCCTCTTGGCTAGACTTCCTGTTTGTTAAACTACCCCAGAGGGACTCCTGCTCCTGAGTCTACTGCTGCCACTGAGTAAGCAGGTTCTGGCATTTGGACAGGGTTGACAAAAGCATCATGGAGGGATGAGTCGGGTACAGGTTTGCAAAATACACCAAAATGTACAGAAAATGTGCAGATACACTACACTACATATACTATGTTATATGTATTTCCACAAAATAGAACTAATATGACTCATACTGAACTGTGTCAGATAGCAAGAGAGGTTTCCAGTGTGGAGAAGGTGGGGAGAAGCATCTTGGGGCTTCTCTAGGGAACAGCCACTAGCTGGTAGCTGCAGGATGGCCTGCCAGGCTGTAATCTAGGGACTCTCCAGATCTGTGCAGCCACAGACAAGAGCAGCAAGGGTGCGTCTCCAAAAAGGCATCAGTATCTACAAATGTCTGCTGGGGAATTTTGAGGTCACAAACCTTGAACTCTGGCACTGATCCCTCCTCTTTGCTTATAACCTGGAATGATCTCTCTCTGTGTCCATATGCATGTAAGTGTGTGTGTGTGTGTGTGTGTGTGTGTGTGTGTGTGTGAGAGAGAGAGAGAGAGAGAGAGAGAGAGAGAGAGAGAGAGAGAGAGAGAGAGAGAGAGAGAGACTGTGCTCCTCAGGAGTCATACTCCTTATGTTTCAATTCAGGATCTTCCACTGTCCAGGAACTGGCTGATTGAGTAAAAATGGCTAGTCAGAAACCCCCGGCTTCTCCTGTCTCTGCTTCCCAAGTACTGCGATTAAAAGTACTTCAAACCACAGCCTACTTTTTACATGGTTCTGGGGAAATGAAACTCAGGTCCTCATGTTTGTTAGGCAAACACGTTGCTACCTAAGCTATTTTCTCAAGCCCTTGATGGATGGCTAACAAATGCCATTTGCCTCTTTCTGGGGAAGGGATTGGCAGTGAAGCAAGAGGTGGCAAAGAGAGCCACAGACACCCTGACTTTAAGAAGACCAGCTGCTTATCCTAGCTTTGCAAAGCTCCCACACAGGCAGTGTCTCCTCATGCGTCTGTATACCAAACACAAAGCAGTGTGGTCTACAAGTGTGGTCCTGCGGATTGCAGGAGCCCTATCTGGCTGTTAGACAGGTTTGAAGGATCGATGCTCGCCACGGTGCCTGGAGCTGCCACGTGGGGCTGCCCTCCAGCGTATCTGTCTCCAGGCATGGGGAGCTCATAATTAGAGGACTTAGCCTCCACGACTCATCTCTTAGAAGCCCATTCCTGGCTCTGAGATGGTCCCTGCTGAAGAGAGAGCGGGAGACTCCTTCAGTTCCTCCTAATAGCTATTTACCCTGCTTTGTATTACCTCCCTGGCATTTGAATGTGCCCAGGTTGCACCTAATATATATTTATTCTCCAGGACCAGGAGCCGCAGCAAGCCACTGAAGCTCATGGAGGTGAATGACACGGTGGCACTGGGGAAGGTTCATTACGGGCACATTGCTAGCTTTTTTGATGTGGGGGGATTTTAGGCAGTTTATATGGTAAGGAGAAAGCAACGTGACAATGTAAGAGCCTCTTATGAAATGCAAAACTGTGCACTCAACACAGGATTGCCATTTATTAGAAAGTAAATATGATGCCAGGTTTTCTCCAAGAGCAGCAGCAGGGAAAATTCCTCCAGCCTTGGGTGCTGTCCATGGCTACAGGACTCTGCTTCTGGAGATGGGATTAAACTCCCTTAGCAGCAGCATTATTAGGCAGGCTTACTAGTATGACTCCTTTGCATATGAAAAACAGAGAGAACTTCCTTTTTAATCTTTGTTTTTATGGCTGCAAACATGATTACATAGAGGAAAATCAATCCCAATGGAACACAGTGGATAATACAATGTAATTGATTGGCCTTTATCATTTTCCGTTAGGATATTAAAATATCAGTGTAATATCAAGTGGCAGCCACTGATACATAAAGGGAAACAGGAGTGATGATGTCTAAGGGTAATCAGGTCAGGGAAGTGTGAAGGTAAGATAAATGAGGTAAATGCAAGAAAAATAGAAAAAGGCTCTTAAAGGATCAGGAAGGGAGTCAGTGGCAAGGAGGCTGCGTAACAGAAGGAACAGAGCTTTAGAATGTCATTAAGCAGGAAGCCACGAGAGAACAGTCCATTGCAACTACGTGATGGCAGTGTGTCTCGGTTGGTGTGCCGAGCCGTGGGGGCAGAAGCTGGCACGGCTTTGACATGCCGGGAGGTGCAAGAATCCTTTCCAGACACAATGCCTGCAGCCTGACTGCTAGCCGACTATGAAGCTTAGAGAAGGAAATAGAGAAGACATTTCTGTACGGCTGCTTTCCAGGCTTGAAAGCCACCAGCACACTTTGCAGACGGCTTTCCTGGCTACCAGGGACAACTGTGGCTCGCTAGAAAGCTGTGGTTTGTGTCCCCTTGGCAAGCTACTGAACTAGAACCATTGAGGGGAAAAAATGCACAAATAGAATGCCAAGACCCTTTACTGTGTGATCTTCTTATTTTACCTTTTAAAAAATGCATTTATTCTCTATTTTAACATGTATTCATGAGTAATAATCAATTCATAAATGTCACTAATTATGCCACTTTATGTAAAGCCTGACCAAAATCCTTAATTTTAATCCCTATCAGTCTTCTTTGATAATGTTTAATGAATGGAAACATATGCTGCTTTGTATATGATCAAGAAATGAAATAAAAGCAGCCCAGCAAAGGTTTTTATTTTAGCCTGTACATTACTACAAGCTTCTAATTGAGATCTCTCCTGCAGTGTCATACTTGTGTTAACCGGCTGTCACAAACAACCCTGTTGTGGCTACAAGTCAGCCTTTCACATTCACCCTTCAAACATAGCAGAAAAATGTCATGCCTACCAGAATGATCCTGCCCTTTGGATAAGCAGAAATCAGGAAAATCGCTTGAGGTGATGGAGGCGGTCACTGTGTAGACCAGGGCATTAGCAGCCTGCTAAGCTATGATAGCCTGAAGACATGCGGGAAGCAGTTGTGTCTCTGCAGAAGGATTCTAGATGTTATAGGACTTCTAACTTTTCAAATCCCAGTGGATTCCACTCATTTCTTTACTTGTTTTGTTCTTTCATGCATGACAACTAATATCTACCATGGTCCTGAAGTGATAGAGATGGATTTCAGGGCTACCTTGTCAGTCAGCCTCCCTGAGAAACAACATTCAAGGACCAGACTCACATGTCTGAGGGCAGGAGAAGGAGCTCTGTTCCACCTGGGTTCACAGGAGATAGGCTGAAGCCTACTCACACATCTGAGGGCAGATGCTTCTCAGTCCTGTGACTTTAAGGCTAATCTTTCTAGGAAACAACTTTGTGAATGAATCAGGAATAGTGATCTACCACTCACTTTACCATTCTTTGGTAAATTTGATGCTCAGTGTTGCTCATCACAGGTACCCAGGCTGACCAGAAAGATTGAGGCATGCACGGAAACAAATAAAAATGTTCTAGATAGAACGCAGATGCTAGAAAACTCAGAAGAAAGGGAAGCCAACGGTAAAGATTGGTAGAAAAACAGATTTTCCAGATAGGTTGGAAGGGGATTGTGGGACTGAATACAAATTGTCAATTTTCCAAGATCCAGGGTCACTTAGGAGGCAAACTGTGGGGCATGTCTGTAAGAGAATTTCTGGTTCAGATTAAGCAAGATGGGAAGACGCACTCTAAACATGGGAGGCAGCATCGCATGGACTGTGGTCCTGAGCTGAATATAATAGAGAAAGCAGGAACCATACCAGCACTTGCCTCCCTACTTCCTGATTGCAGAGGCAATGTGATGAGACACCTCCTGCTCCTCCTGCCCTGCGTTCTCTGCTGAGACGGACGGTTCCCTTAAACTAGGAGCCCAAACAGCCCTGTCCTCAGCTGTTTTTATCAGGCGTTTGTTACAGCAATGGAAAAGTAACTGACATAGGAATTACAAATAATGCAATCTTTGGCTGATGTACTGTGACAATGAAGGAAACAGAACAGCTCATGTGCCGGATGTATGGGACAGAGAGGAGGGGAGCTGATGGGATTACAGATGAAGTGCAGTTTCAAAAGGATCTTCCCTCTCATAGAAGAGGGGTTCATCCACAAAACCCAGGAAGCCTATGGAGGTGTTTAAGAAGAGGGATAATCTAACAGGATTATTTGGGGATGATGGTGCTTTCGTATAGGGTAGATAATAGGTAAGAGTTCCGTGCTCCAGCTGAGCCTTAGCACGCTGTTGTAAGTAGTGGAGTAATCACAATTAAGCAGTCATGTCTTTGTTTTCCAGTGCTCCTGACAGTACACAGCAGGGAACTGGCCTAAGCAATATTGAAAGTTGTATAAGAAGTATATTTTGGAGATGAATTGTCTCCCACAGGTTTATTTATTGAGGGGTTGCTCGACAGCCAATGAATGGGCTTTAGGAAATCGATTGGATCCTAAGGCTTTGACCTAATCAATGGTGTAATAATTTAGTGAATTCGCTGCATGGTGGCATTATTGGGGGACAATGAAGAGTAGGAGGCAGAGCGCAGGTGGACCCAGTAGGTCACTGGGAGAGGGTCCTGAGAGATGCACCTTGTCTGCTTCTCTGCCATGAGGCGAGCTGCTTTGTTCAGCCACCTGATCCCCTTCATGAGGTTTGGCTTTGCTTCAGCCACAAGGCAGGACCACCAGCTGACCACGCGCCACACTCTACGAACCCACGGACCACAAAACAAAATGTCTTCCTGCACCCAAGCTGTTCCTTCAGACATTTATCACAGAGGCAACTGGGTCTCTCAGGGACCCAGGTTCATGTGTCCACCAATATCTCAGCTGTTCCACTCTTCTCTCTGTGTTAAGTTGACCTGTTGGCTGCCTGTGGTAGTTCTAGGAACTCCATGCAGACATTCAAGTTGCAGAGCGAGATGTGGGACCATCGTCTTTCCTTCTTTTTTTTATGTTTCTTTATTAGGAGTGAATAGTCCTTTTTCACTAATCTCCGGGTGCGATTTTCTTCTTGTTTCTTTGGGCGTATGCTCAAATTAGATGCTGACACAACTCATTAGATGTTACAGTGAACTTTAGAGAATAACTACCAGGCCTGCCCTGCATACTTTAATTATCTTCACTCCTGACCTTGCATCTCTGTTCATGGTAATGATCATTTGTTGGTAGTTCTTCAATACACCCTGGCCTATTTCATGCCATTTTGTGTGCAAGCAATGTTTCCTTTCTCTATCAAGAACGGATATGGCTTAGCCTCATCCACAAAGAATGGTGGAGTGGCTTCTACTAGTCTGTACTCATGGTTCTTTCCAGTTCTTCATGCTGATGGGTGAGTCCTGGCATTTATAAAGATTCACAAGCTATGATGAGACCCACTCTTTATTCCAGCATGCTCCACTGTGGCATTCCCCACCTAGACAGGTGTCATCTTCTTGGTGTGGTTAGAAACTCAACACAGCACTCTCAGAATTGACATAGCTGATGCCATGCTCAGTTGCTGGGGATCCAAGTCCGCCTCAATATGAGCTTGAAATTGTCTTTCTATTTAACTTTGACACACTCTGTTTAGGCATCTCAGTTGACACTCCTATTTGGATGTTGCGTGTCCTGCAGAAGCCCACATTTTAAAGTCTGGGGTTTTGGGGGTGGCAGAATTAGAAAGGAGAAGAGTCTTTGAGATGTGGAGTCTTATGAGAGACACTTGGTTTATGGAGGGCATGCCCTCGCTTGGGATTGTGGGATCCTGGCTGGACTTCTTTGCTTTCAGTCTGATGAAGCGGCCAGCCTGTCCTACCATGTATTTCTCCCATTGCCATCCTACACTCTCATCAGGAGCCAAAATAATACATCTACCTCATTGGGATGATGTGTCCAAAACTGTACGTTCAAACAAGCCACTGCTCTTGCAAGGTAGTTAACTCAGTGTCTCACTAAAATGATAGAAAGGTGACTGATGCAATGGGGTATGTGTCCCTTTTTAAAATGATATCCTTCCCAGGTCCACCTGAACTTCACCCTTTCCCCAGACCTTGAGAACCCTTATGTCTGGTCATATTGTCTAGGGAGGTAGGGAATATAAAGTGTAAAATTCATTCAGTTTTTCCGGGTGAGCCCAGATGCAGCCAAAGTTAGTAAATTGTCCAATTGTCCAATTGTCCATCCTACAGAATCAACTGTTGTTCAGTGTCCTGACAGAACACATCTGGGGATTCCAGGAGGAAGCAAGGTGGTTTGGAGCTACCCCAAGTCCCAGTTGGTCTCGTAGAGAAAGTCAAACTTTGTTTCCAAATTCTCTTTTTTCCCTTATCCTTGCTCTTCAAGCTCTGAGACAACTGTTTTTTCACATGCTTGCTCTTGGAACGATGATCAGGTTGATTAATTCACACCATCTAGGAACAACTGTCAATCCTGATTAAAGTGATACTCTTACCAGGGTTATTTAAAATGTAATGGGAGATGCTGTCAATCCCAGATGAATCAATCTGTAACGGCATAATTGCTGGCAATAGAGACATATACTTATTGTCAGGTTGCCATGCCTTTACAGCAAAGGTTCTGTCCACACTTTCTGCAGACCTTTAGTGCAACATCCTAATGTCGGAAGGGATTTCTTCCCTACAGTGCAGTGTTCTTTGAGACTTTTCCTTATTTATTACTTTGTTCTCAGATCCTAGTAACATTCCTGTTGCAGAGCTGTTTATCATGGTTTTTGTTGGTGTTTCTGATATATTTTAAGATCACTCATTTTTCTTTTTTACAATGAGACTGTTACATGAACTTCGGGGGAAATAACAAGAGGGAAGCGAAGATACAGTTTTCACTTTTCTGTCCACTAAATAACCTGTGCTTTTCTGATCTTTCTCGAGGTTTATATTCTGTAAGTCCCTATTGCTTTATGTTTACCTGCTTACATGGCCTCACAATTCCCTTAAAAAGCAAAGCTGTGTCTGGAGGGTTGCTATGTGGATGTTTACATGACTAGTGAAGATGTGCTTCTCGTTGGAATACATGTGCTTTGGGTTTGTCCGGGGGTGGGGGGGTGAGGGGGGTTTGGCATGACTCACTCACAGCCTCCTTTCCAGGCAAGATTCTTCTAAATTTCTTGTGTCAACTCTTTACAGAGTTGAAAATCCTTGTTTTAGTCTGAGCCTATACTTTGTGTTTGCCTTTTCATTTGATCCTTTCTCTTCGAGCTGAAATAAGATTTTAAATACATGAAGACATAATGGATGATCCTCACCATAACTTTTGCTGATACGGAATAATTAGAAAGTCAGTGGACAGTGAGGTTGGGCGCACTCAAAGACTCTCGTGCCCCAGCTAAAGTAGAAAAAATATGCATCATGCCTGATCTTTTTTCTCATTAGACTAAATGTCTCTCATGTTGTTTATTCAGCCTTTTATTCTTTCAGAAGTTGTTACTCCCAAACTGTAGAGATACTGTCTGAAGGCAGGTGTCTTCCTAGCCATGATGGTGGGCATGCAGTTCAGTTTTGGCTGATCAGGCAAGGCGTTTCTGCTCGTCAAGGAACATACATGATTTACCCAGAGTCATCCTCAGGAACTTTGCAGAATACATTTGGAAAATACCCTCTCATCTCTGTGCCACGACTTGCTATAAAGACGACAAGCTTTGATTTGAGCTTCTGGGGACTATTTTTGCTGTATGGACAGTGTGATGGCCAAAACAAGACACTGACGGGTGAGGGGAGGGAGGGTGAGAGCAAGAAAGAGCGCGGGTGATAGTGTGTGAGGACCCAGGTCCCGCAGATTCTGACAACTGGATAATTTCTCTTTTATTTAGACCAATTTGAATTGGTTTCTGTAAATTACATCGGGAAGACTGCAGATAAACAAACAAGCATGCTCACAGTTTGTTTACACGAGTACAAATTATTTATACTTTATACGATAAAGATGCCTATTTTCGGTCATTTTGAAATTGCATTTTGAAGAGAGCAGGCTGAATCCGTTGAACTTGGCATTGTCAAATATTAACTTTGAATAAACTAAAAGAAGAGCAATGGAAGACTAGTACGTGCTTTGTGCTTTAAAGCACTACTTTGCCAGAAGAGCAATGGATGCTGCCAGCCTCAGATGAAAGAAACATCCAGTGACTTCTAGGCCATTCTACTCAAGTGTGGTTCATAGTAACTTCTAAAGCAATTAAAAAGGATTGGGAAAGTGAAAAATTGGTTTTGAACTAAAATTAAGATTACATTCAGAACAATACTAACAGGTGGTGAGGAAGAAAGAGAGGGGTGGGGAAGTGGAAGAAAACAAAAATTTAGGGTCAAATTATAAAAAAAACCCCAATGTGGTCAATTTCTATCCACAATGTGGAGGATTTCCATTTCTTCTGAGAACCCCTCCTTCATAGCACCCAATGCTTCCTCCTCAGACACTGATGACATCACACTAGAACTGCAGTAGCTCATGGGTGCTAACTACAAGGTGGATATTTCCAGTGTAAAGGAATGTCTTGTTTGTTCTGAGGTCCACTTTGTACAAAGTGGTCAGGCACTGTAGGCTCCAACTCAGGCCATCCTCCTAACTGCCTTAGGAAGATTGGTTTCCATTCCACACATGATCAATAAGACCCCAGACAGCCTCTTCCAAGGTAGAAAGATTTCTCCGAGGGAGGTTGGGCAGCATTCTCCTTCTCTTCCCAAACCAAGGCTTCCTAGAGAGTGTATTTAGAAAAGTCGTGTTGACCTAAGGGATATTTCCAGGAGATGTCAAAGGTATCTACTTAGAGATACATCGCCCTTGACCAAAAGTAATGTGTTACAAAATGAGCTCATTACAATCATCTCTCAATCATCAGCAATAAAGGTTTTGTGAGGAGAGCAGGTCACTAGCGAATTTTATGTGGCTAAAGCTCATCAATAATATGTAAGTAACTCAAAGCTACCATGGAACCCCCGCCCCCGCACCAGCTATAAAAGGGATTGTTTATAAGCTCGATATGATGAGCATCATGTCAGGTCAATTTACTCCTCTAAGTTTATGGCAAATAATTATTTAACAGATGGAATTTTCTGTAGGAGATTTCATTTATGCGGCTTCTATAATGTTGATTGTACTTAAAAATAACGTCTGGGATACTATTTGAGAGAGAAACACAGGCTTGCTTTATTCCAGAGGGAAAACAGACTATTGTCCAAACATCAGCTTAATCCATACACTGTAACAGGGAGGGCTATGTCTGTCCTCCACAAGGAGGTCTGGGAGAGCAGAATAAATATTCGGTGCGGTAACTCCAGAAGGGGCCTCTGTTGTAAAGTCTGAATTATGAGGTGTTCTCAGGAAACATGTATTTTATCCCAGGCCGAGGCCAGCTGAAGTTGAAAAGTCAGTCTCCAGTGATTAGCTACTTCCCTGAGACCTGGAGGAAATGGAAAAGGTCTGAGAGGGGAGTATGGCCCTGGTTGACAACTTACGTCTATTTTCAAGGCACCATTACCCTGAACAAGTGATGAAACACTGTAAGTTCTGACATGGTGAAAGTTGAAATAACTCAAAGGAGTCTTTCTCTCGTGGGCTGAAAAGCCTACAGCTGCTCTTACAGATCCTCCCCTAATGAACCTAAGTGCATAGTCATGGAGCCAGGAATGTGTTCATGTGTGTATGCATGCCTATCATATCCATTTACATGTGGTGGAACTCACTCTGCAGACTCCGCTGGTCTCAAACTCAGCGATTTACCTGGCCCTGCTTTCAAGTGCTGGGATTAATTTCTTAACTTGGCACCTTAAGAAAAGACTTGCGTCCAGGAGTGGTAGTGGATGCCTTTAATCCAAGCATTCAGGAGGGAGAGGCAGGTGGACTTCTGTGAGTATGAGGCCAGCCTTGTCTACAAAACTAGTTGCAGGACGGCCAAGGCTGTTAACACAGAGAAATCCTATCTCTAAAAACAAAAACAGAAAGGGGGGAGGGGGACGGGGGTGGGGTGTCTTTCAATTTTAGTGACAAATAAAAAGGATAATATTTTGAAACAGTACTAATCTTGTTCCTTTTAAGCCTTCTACATTCTCTACTAAGCATAAAGAACCATCCTAGTGCATGACATCTGAAAAAGGATGGGTTGGAGGATGTGCTTTCAGAACAAAGAAAAATTATCATTATTTACTGACTACTCTCCCCAGAACTCATGTGTTGAAAATTTAACTTCTATTCACATGGGATTCTGAAATGTAGCCCTTGAAAATCAAGTATGTCATAAGGGGTAGGATCATTGTGATAAGCTCAATATCTTGTAAAAGGATAGATGAGGAAGGCTGCATCCTCTCTCTCTTTTTTCTGGTCTCTCCCTCCCTGTCTGTATCTCCTTCTCTTCCTCTCTCCCTCTCTCCCTGTCTGTCTGCCTGTCTGCATCCTTTCCTCCTTCGGTTTCCTCTCTCTTCCATAAGAAAATACAATAGGGAGATAGCTATAAGCAAACATGAGAAAGAGAGCCTTCATCAGGAACTGCACTGACTCGATTTGGGACTTCTCAGTTTCTTCAACTATAAGAAATAGGTATTTTAGTCTATGACAATTTGTTACAACTGCCTGAACTAATACAATGATGAAAGGAATATATCCTATTGATTGAGGAGACAAAGATAAGCATACCATCTGTCCTATGAGATGGTAAGAAGGGGAGAAGTTGAAATAGGGACAGAAGGTGGTAAGACATGCTCTCAGCTCTGATAAAAGCAATACAGTACAATATAATAAAATACAAAACATTGGGATATCGCCACACTAAGACTGTAGACTTCAGAAAAATTAGTGAGATACGTGTTAGAATCAGTCAACTGGGAGACGACCTGGCCCTTCAAGGACTATGTCAAGTATATATTCTTATTTCAAAGATGAATACAAGAATACATCCATCCAGAAAATGTTAAAAATGTGGCCAGTGAGTCTAACATGGTACCAGCATGAGAGTCAGCTTGTCCCCAGCAGCAAGTCATAAGGTCTACACTTACCTCTTTTACTGAAGCAGCATTCGTCTCAAGAATAAGAAGAGAGAAGTAATTACTTTAGCGAGTTTACTAAAACATATTTCAAAGAGGCTATTTCACTCTAAGTGACCGAACATTGTTAGTAGCCCACTGTCCTCTGTGTCCTAACTCCAGGGGCCTCCCAGTAGGATGAGGGCTTTTGAGAAAGAATCTACCATTTGTTGAAAATAAAGAAGGTCCCTTACTCTGAACATCTGGTGTGTTAATTGCAACCCTCCCAACATAAGTAAAACCTGCAGCACAATTTTAGTGTCCCTGCTGGGACAAATGCCATTTTCAAAGGTCTATCATTCTCTGGATCCAGGAAAAGCACCACTAAGTAGAACTGTCAATGCAACCCCATGTCTGTCTTCTTGAACATCAGAAGGCTTCCAGGTTTAGTTGGGGCATGTTCTGAAAATGAAAAGTGCATCTTAGCCCAAGTTTTCCAATGGAGCTGAATAGCTTAGTGGTGTCACAAGATGCTGGTACACAAATCTGTATCATGTTCTCATAATATTACATCTACAAATGAGGCCTTAAAGGTATTGCCTTCTCTTTCTTCCAATGACAGAGCCAATGAAGCTTTTAGACAAAAGCAGGAAAGAAGGATGATGGGGCTCAAGTCAACATGACACTAGGATTTCACTCAGAAATCAGAACAGAATTACCAAACCCATTCAGAAGGTAGTCTGAAACATCTAAAAAAAATTCCCTCTGTGATGGAACATCCATGATTCACAAGTCAACAAGAAATCTTCATGTCTTTATGATTTTCTGGTCACAAAGGTTAAGCCAAAAGCTTCTGAATTTTGTTCAGGTCCTTGTTAACCCCTTGTTCACCAGCATGTTACAGAACCTCTAAACAATGAGAAAATAGGATATTTTATTATTATTATTATTATTATTATTATTATTATTATTATTATTATTATTATTATTATTAAAATAATTTAATCAGATTACATCTCAATTGTTATCCCCTCACTTGTAACTTCCCGTTCCCTCCTCCCTTCCTTGTTCACCCTATTCCCCTCCCTTAGGTCTGTGACAGAAGGGGACCTCCTTCCCCACCATATGATCACAGCCTATCTGAGTGGCCTGCTTTCCCTTCCTCTGAGTGCCACTGGCTCTCAGAGGATGTTATATTTTGTATTAATTACTTTTCTGTGCCATGCCACGGCCAAGGGAACATATAGAAGAGTCTATTTGGGGTTGTGTAACTGGAGGGCTGAGAGTCCATCGTGTTGGGCGGGCATGGCAACAAAGAGCAGGATGGCCATAGGAGCAGAAACCCAGAGTCCATCTCTTCATCCAAGAGCACCGAGCAAAGAGTGAATGGGAGATGATTTGAGATTTCAAACTCTCAAAGCTTACCCCTGACAAGACCAAACCTCCTAAACTGTTCCAAATTGTTCTACCAAAGCAGGAACAAGTCTTCAAACACACATCCTTGTGTGTGTAGAGAAATTCTCATTCAAAGTACCACATATAACTAACCCAGTCTTGACAAACTTATGCAAGTCAGAAAAAAAAATCAAAGAATATTGGGTTAGGAATAAGTAGATTTCACCCACATCTCACTTTTATTTGTGGCTCTCCTGTCCCCAGCAGTGTATTCACCAGAGTTAATATGAAACCTTTGTACTGATTAGCATAATTGTTCCATGTAATTCTGAGGATCCATATACCTTCTGTTTTTACCTTTCACATTTTCATAAGGTTTCTGGCAAGAAGATTTGCATTATTCTTGTTAAACCTTGTACCAAAAAAGTCATTTGTTTTCAAATGTAATTTACAAAGCACACCTCTTAGGCAGACATCTAAATTGCTGTTAAGGAATTCTCTCTTGGGGATGAGTTCCTCCCCTTTCCTCTTTAATTCAAAGTATGAGATTGTCGATTCTGTCATTAGGAATTGCAAGTAACTGTTTCCTCTTCAGACCAAGGTCAAAACCTCCTGTTGTTAGTCTCTATGAAGGTGCATGAACATACATAGCCACACATGCATATTTATGCTGCTAGGCATTAAAGCAAATATAAGAGGGATGAATTTTTAAGAGCCAGGTATGACTGGAAAAGTGTTGTTTGGACATTGACTGTTTTATACTTTTATGAACTTACATGATGCAAGTGAAGGGAAAGAAAATAAGCTTAGTCTCCTCGTACTTGAGAAAACTCTTTCAGAATGAAAAGCTTCAGAGTGAGAATAGGAAAGATATAAATAAAGCTATAGGTACAGTTTCTGCCCTTATCTGTAGGGTTTGCTGTCAGGACCCTGCGTATCTCCAGGCCCTTACAAACTTGAGTCTCTTCTATAAAATAGTACAGCATTTGCATCCAACCTACACACTCCATTCCGTTTACTTTGAACTATGTCTACATTGCTTGTAATACTGAAAATAATGTGAATATCTTGTGTTTAGTTAATGACTAATAATATGTATAGAGTTGTATTATATTGTTTAAGGAGTGATGGGAAGAAATTGAAGTTTATCCATCTAGACACGCATATATGTGTGTTTGTGCATTCTTTCAAGACATTTATAGATCTACGTCTTATTCATTGACATACATTGGATCCTTGACCTGTGACATGTGGAGTCCTCTATTTGCCTTCGGCCCCTTGTTCTAGTTGAACTAAACTTTATTTACTGAGACTTAGTATCTACTTCCAAGACTACTTGTAGCAACTTACAGGAGCTTTGTGATATTAAGGTTCTTCTGTAGATTCTTAGCTCTAATAAAGGTGAATATACCATGGCAACTCCCATGTGGCTCCTTAAACACAAATTCTCTGTATCAAATAACCCAAGTTACTTGGTGCTTAAGCACCTTCAAGCTTTCAAAGCTCGAAGCACATTGAGTGTGTGAGTGTGTGTGTGTCTGTGTGTGTGTGTGTGTGTGTGTGTGTGTGCGCGCGCGCCCAGATGCATTTATGTATGCAGGTGAATGTGCACTTGTGTACATATGCATGTGGACTCTAGAGGCCAACTCTAGGGGTCATGTGCAGAAAGGCCTGTTCACTTCCTTTTAGACAGGCTCTTTAACTGAACCTGGAGGTTACCAATGAGGCTAGGCTGCTGGCCAACAAACACTAGGGTCTTTACATCTACAGCGCTGGGATTACAAATGTATGCCACCATGGCCCAAGGTTTTTATGCCTTTCCTGGAGGTTGCATTCTAGTCCTTATGATCGATTGTGAGGTACTTATGATGGATTGTTTTGCTGATTGAAAACAAAACAAGTAAAACTCCTCAGCCCCTAAAGTCCACTCTTTATTACAGACCTGGGGTCTGACAGTCTAGAACACCAGCCTCCAAGAACAGTTTTTGTACTTGAAGGCAGAGTGGCGAAGCTGGAAAGAGGACTGGAAGTGATGTTTTCTCTCTTCTTTTATGGGTTCTGTGACTACTATGTCCTGAGATGAAATCGAAGGTTTGGGGAGTGTGAGGATGGGGAAAGATCTCAAGAGCGTCATAAACGATAGGATCTGGAAGGTCCCTGGGGAGCCACACTGCATGCTGAAGAGGAGGCCAGGTTTCATTTGCTAGGGCTACCGAGGTTCTGCTTGTAACTTTTATCTCTTGGTTATTTCTCTTTCTGTAGCAGAAGAGGTTGCAAGTTGTCAAAAAGAGGGGAAAAAACATCTTCAACTGAAAAAAAAGTCACTGAAAGTCTTGATGGAGCACAGGCGTCACTATTCAATTTTGCACAAAGGGTCTTGGACTCTGACTGCATCAGAGCTGTTGGAAAGGTGTTGTCTGAGAAGAGCAAAGAGGTCTTTGTCTTGTGGTTCCTCTTAGAGAACAGCAGCAACCAGCAACATATTGCCTGATTCTATCTGACTTTAAAATATTTCCTTCTCACTCAAACAGACTCAAGGCATTCACAGTGGTAAAGCCACGTGCCCAGCAACAGTTACCTTTCAACAGAGCTACATTTAAATAGAAGATTGGCACATTGTCTGGGTTGTGCTCACCATTTAAAAACTAATTACTTCTTCCCCATTGCTTATAATCACTACTTTAAGCTCACAAGTGAAACCTATTTCCTCACCTCAATTTTCCCTCCTCTGCCAGGTCTGCATCACAGTCACACCGTGGGACTCCTGGGGACTGCTGGGTGGCTGGCATTGATCTTTTCTTCCCCTGGGGTGGGGACAAACTTCTCTTCAATTTTACCCTTTAGGGAAAATATCACACCTTTTACAAGATGGCTGGGCTCTCTCTTATCTGCAGAGACTTACATTATTTTGCATCATTAAACAGTTGGGCTGGCTTGGTAGTCATGTATACAGCCAGCTGCTCATGTACTTGTACACTTAAGTCATTTATCTATTCACCCAGGATATATTTTTGATGTCTTCTATGCGAGTCATTGTGCAAAGTGTTTGAAGTGATGACTTATAACAGATGATGTATGCACTTTTGAGAGCTTTTTTTCCAGCAGGTTCTATTAGGTTGGGAAGAAACTTGTGTAGGTGGATGTTTATACTTCCAGATAAAATGATAAGAATTTTCATTTTGCCAAAGAAAATGTCTGGTATAGGAATTTCCTTTGATAGTCAGGAATCTTGACAATAATCTACTAATCAATTAATTCTGTTCTTTCACATGTGACAAACTTTTACCGATGTCAGAGTCATCCTGAAACAGAGAAAAGACAGGGTGGCAAATTTGAGTTTCAGAAAATTATGTGGTCAGCTTCAAATTCAAACAGATTATTAATTTCTCAGTTAGATCATCTTACAAGTGAAGGGAGATTCACTCATGCCATTGAAAGTATCCTTTTAAGGCTGCCTAGAGAGAACAACTTTTTAAAAAATATATTTTATTAATTTATTCATATTACATCTTAATTGTTACCCCATCCCCTTGTATCCTCCCATTCCTCCCTCCCTCCCAGTTTCCCCTTACTCTGCTCCCCTATGACTGTGCCTGAGGGGCACCTCCTCCCCCTGTATATGCTCATAGGATATCAAGTCTCTTCTGGCTACCAAGAAGAGAGAACCACCTTTAACTGTATGGGAAGCAAAAGTTGGCCCTGGAGAAGAAAGTGTCACTTAAGCTATGATTGACTTGCATTGTGTGATCTAAGAGTGGGTGGAACCTTGGCTGTTATGTACCAAGGAAAGACAAAGTTCTGCTGAAACTCAGTAAGGTGCCCTGTGTCTGACCCGTGCAAACATTTCAGGTGTGTTGTAGAGTTGGAGTGAGGCAGTGTGCTGTGAGCTTCAAGGCGCACTTAGTTCCCATGCATGTGATTTATGGGCCTTGAGTGGACTTAGATGCATAGTTTTACTGAATGCAGAATTTTCTCATGGCTGCTGGTTGATAAAGGCGAAGGAATCCCACTCTCACCAGAATGAAGGGCAAAAGGAGACCAGTACTGTTCGACCTTTGACAGCTTCAGAGTCACTCACCCCTGTTTTATTGCTTTTTTTTTCCTACAGTGTATCAAAGCCAAAAACTTCTCATCTCAGTGAGGCAGGAAGATGTCATTTTTCTAGGGACCAGGGCTTCTTTAATTAAAATTGGGCTTTATTTAGAAATGTTTGGCTTTGCATTTGAATCAAAAGGGGAAGGAGAAAGGAGAGAAATTCAGAGCAGTTGATGGTTTCCCTAATGGCAAGAAGATCAATTAATTTACAATGAGGAAAAAGAAAAAGCTGCAGTACAGATTTACAAAATGTTCATTATCTATGGACTTTGGATATGACCCGCTGTCAGCCCCGTTATCTACAGCAGAGATCTGACAGTTCCAATCCTGAATTCGGGGACCAGTTGATAAATTAAAAATCATTTTAAAATTTAATATTAAAATTGATAATTGCTCTGTGGGAAATAGATTTTTCTGAACTTACACCCTTTTCCTGCAGTGCTGAGCAAATGATGAGCGATAAACTGCCCATTTGTCACAATGATAGATAGACAAATCCTACTTTTACCCTTGTTCCTCAGTACCCACACATTTCAATTAAGGAGAATAAGTGCTGCCATTTGTAATGCACCCAGAGTTCTTCAGTGCTTCTGTGGGGCTTACAGAATTCTCTTTGGAAATAGAATGCACCCAGTTGCTCCATACACTCATTGCAGAGTGTGTCCCATCACTTCAAAATACAAGGCAGGAAGGCTAAAGGGCACGATTGATTAGCATCTATGTCTTAGCAAGGTAGCACAGAAGGTTGGATCTGAGAATCGTTGTCTACATCTTGGTCCTAAATCCTCCGCTACGAGGCTAATCCTGGTTAGTCTTTCAGGTTTGAGCATGATTTTCACCTAAGGTATATGGGATCCCTCCTTCCTTTTTTGTACTGACTCTGAATGCTATGTGACTTTGCAAAGAGTTAGAGAAGATGAAGTTTCCCATCCTGCTAATGTTTGACTTGGTCATGTGACTTTCTTCAGTCTGGCTGTTAGGGGATATGACCTGCTCAAAAGTACTACATACAATTGGAGTTTGGGTTTGAGCACTTGGACCCCTCTGCTTAGCATGTTCTAGATTCCAGTTGCAGCTTTTCCCTGGACTGCAAAGAAAGGCATATAACAGTGACCTAAACCTGACCTGAAGCTGGTGCCTACTAAGAATCTGAAGCAAAACTGTCCTGATGATACACAGAGCTTGAGTGAGAAGAAAAGTGCTTATGTATTTAAATACATAAATACATATATTAGTTGTGAAGCAATGCTGGCTTCCTAAGGGTAATTCCCAAAGTAAAGCAGACTAGAATTAATCACAGCTGCAATGAATTTATGCCTTGTTCACCACTCTATCCCCACTGCAGGGCAGATACAGTTAAGGTTTTAAAAGGTTATGTGTTGAATGAATAAATGACGGGCTTCCTAGGTGGAGCTTCTGTCTTCTTCCCATCATGTTCAATCAGCTTGTCTTAGTTCTTAGCTGCATGGCAGCCTTCTTGAGGGCACGTGACTTTGTTCCCAGTCCTATCTGTCTTCCAGGGCTTTCTGCTCTGAAGAGGAGAGAGATTAGATTAGTGTGTGCTGTGAGAAGAGAAGGTAGAGTTTACAGAGTTTAGAGACAAATTCAGTCTGAAGGCACAAGCGAGTTGGTGCTGTAGAATATTCCAGTACAGTTTCTGGGAAAGAAATATTTCATCTATTTTAGGGCTGTGGATGCAAAATTTTGAAGCAAATGGTAGGCATTTGTGTTACATGATTAATGTGAGTTACACAGACAAAACAGGTGCTGTGGCTGCATCCATTCTGCAACTTTCTGATACCCATTTCACAAAGGCAAAGTGAGGTTTGGAAACAGCAAGCATTTCCACCCCTTTTACAGAGACAGTACGTGGTAAATGGCGGGGTTGGCTTTTTGAAATCTGGCACGGAGGGCCCCAACAGCAACTTTTATGATCAACCAACATTATGGCTGCTGATTCTGACCCCTGGACCTCGATATACATTTTGCTTCCTGGTATGGTTCATTATCTCCTATCTTCTTTTCCTTTCTTGGAAAAAAAAAGTCCATTCATAATTACAGCTGTGGGTTGTGGGGAGGCGCTCTCGCCTATGCCATAGAAAGGAAAGAACTGCAGGAAGGGGGCCACTAATTAGCTGGTCCCAGAGCGTCATGAGGCTGGCATGGTTTCTTTATTTTTAGGGCTTCAAGGCAGGGGCCAGGCTGGGCAAAGAACAACGAGTATATTGCAGAGGTGATGCTTTTAATGACACAGTCGCTAATGAAATGGCACTCCACGGGTTCACTTATTAGTAACTTAGCTCAAACAGCCATGTCCTACTGTCAGCTTGCCACTGAAGACCCAGGGTGACCTCAGAATTGTCAGCTCCACCTGAAAAAGAGCAAATGTAGCAGAAAATCCAGAAGCAGCAAGCATAATTTGGAGTGGGAAGATTAACAGCAACAAAGAGTGCCGTTGAATCTCTGCATTTCCAGTTTGCTGTGACATTACGCCAAAAGTGGAGCTCTCTGAAGAACAGCCTAACCTTGCGCTATTTGGGTCTGCATCTGATGTGTAAACAATGGAACGGCTTGATTGAATGTTTTTGGAGGCTTGGATGACAGTGTTGGTATTAGAGGAGTGGCGGGTACAACTCCATTCTCAGCTAATTATATACTGCGGCTCTTCCTGATGTTTTTTCAGGGCACAGAGATTTCTAACTTTATGTTTGGAAAATGATTTATAGTCAAAATACTTCTGTACAAATCTTGCTTGACAACTGGGGCATCTTGAAGGATATATGGATGCACAATTTCATGACGCCTTCCATTTCTATAACTTTATTTGTTTGAGTAACTCAGTACCCTTTACATAAATTATTGAGTTACACCTGTTACTATCCCTCTGTCAAATGTGAATTGTTTTACCTTTTAATTTAGAGTTGGACAGGCAGAGCTGTCATTCTGGGAACTATCTTTCTGAGGGACAACCCACATCTTATACCCTTGGTTGGTTTGCATCTATGTTTAAAGACTACTCCCTAAATGTACACTAATAAATGGAATTTCCCCCTTTAAATGCCTATTTATATCCTTATTAACAATTCATGGTGCCTGTGTGTTTGCTACTTTCTTTTTGCAAAGCTAAACAAACACATAGTTTCCTTGTGTCTGAACTCTGGTTATAAACTAGAGTTTGTCCAAGGTGACACGAATTCCCAAGAATCACACAGTGTGAAATCTAACAGTTTTCTTTCTCACTGATGTACAAGTCATGCTTGTCGGTAATAAAATTACGGAAAAGACAGATATACACAGCTTAATAGGCAGTTTGGGCTAGAAAAAAAACATTCTCCGTCAGATGTGTGGTGAGTCCTATTGGAGCTGACCCTCCCCATGGCAACCCTATCAGAGATTCTTTTCATCACTTTCCTGTGTCCATATAATCCACCAGCTTCTCACTTTGCCTCCCTGTGATTTCAGAGTAATCAGCTCGTTTCTCTCAGCCTCTCAGGCAGCCCCACTTAGCTCCAGCTTCTGTTTCTTTTCCCGCCTTTGGCTATCTAGTCACGGAGCAAGGCAGTAATGAAAATGGGTTTCATTAAACAGGAATCCTACTTATTTTCTCAAACCACTATGCTAATAATCTCCCATCTCAATATAAAGGCTTAGACACATACCAATATCACTAGGGGTTTTTTTTTTGTCAGCTATTTTTTTTTCTAAAGAAGATTATTTCCCAGGGATAAAAATGCCCCTCTTCAAAATCCAAGACTTTCTTGTTAGAAATGAAGACCTAAAGTGTCTAGAACTCTTTCTTCCTCCATGAGGGAATGCAAGATGAAATTCCTACCTTTTAGTCATGCAATTTTTAAAAAATGACCACAAAAGAGATATGAAGAGCTAAAACATTTCCTCATGGAAGCATAAATTTTGCAGACCCTTATGAATAAATCACGATGAGCATTAGAATACAGATATAGTTTGTCGGCATATGAATACGAGTATTAGAGATATGTTTCCCCTGCCCCCACACTCCGCAATTGAAACACATGCCCAGACATATACAGTGTAGTGCTAGAGAAATGGCACATCAATAGAAATCATGACAGGCTTTTGGGCTCTTTTTTACAAAGAAGTTGTATTCCCAGTGAAATGTGACCACACCCCTTCGGCAGCTGTTATTCCAGCCTCTATTTTGACTGGGGTTGAGGTCTGTCAGACTCTGTAGCCCCGAGCTAATGACTGTAGTTTCTAGCAGACTCTCTAACTTCCCATTTGGAAACCATCCTCGGTGACTGTTCTCCCGACGTTGCTTCTCAGCCTCCACCTCCCCTTTCTTCTGCTTTGTCCTGTCAGGAAGTTTGGCATCATCAGCAAGAAGTCAATTTTGACTCTTCGCTCTCTAGAGCTTTCAGGGCTCTTTGCAAACACAAGGAGCGTGACCCTGGAAATATTTTTCCCCCAGAAAAAGAAAAAAGCTCCACTTGTCAATCAGTCATCCTGGGCATAACTTCTCACAAAGGAACTCGGAGTAGGCCCTGTCTTAATCCATCAAGGTTGGGAGAGGACTGGGGACAGAAGGTCATGTAAGTAAATGACCGTGATAGGCTTGAAAGTGTAGCTTCAATTATAACACATAGTGCCTTCATGCCTCACAAACAGTGCAAAATGCACGAAAGAGCAGAGGAAGACTAGACCCTGCTTGGTGGAGGAATTTGAGGGGCAAGGCAGCTGATTAGCTGACTTTCTGCTTAATTGAAAATTAAGCTGTTTGTTGAAGGGACATGTGCAAGGCAGGGTTTGGTAAGGAGCACAGAAAGATGAATATTTCTTTCTAGACAGTCACAATTCAGCGATTCCTCCATCCCGCTTTGTAGCTTTCTGCTGCTTCTTTCATTTGTCTTATTTTACCGTGAGCTGTCTATAAGTTTCTCTCACCCAAGAGGTTATAAGCAATTTTAGATCAGAAGACTTTTTCCATCTTTGTAAAGCCTGTAAACATTTTCAGACGGCGGGCACCCATGTATTATTTGCTGAGTTGCATTGATTTTTACCTCCTTAATATATTTTTAAATGTATTGTTTCGCCAACAACAAATAGCCACAATATCTGTCAATGCCTTAAGTGCAAAAAGGAAGTCTAAGAACATGAAGCTAATGTACACTTGGGTGACTTTTGTAAAAGTTAAAAGCAAATATTTTCCTGATAACATCAAATGTTTACAAAGTAATACCTGAAATACTGGAAGCTTTTACACAGATATGTAGAAACACATAGAGACACAGTCACAAATGTGTATACACACCTGCATACATACCTGTATAAGATATATGAAATTATATATTCGCATATATATGAAGAATAGAGACTTACCTCTTGAAAATGCTGAAAAGAAAAAGTAAAGAGCCTGAAAATGATTTATTAGTAAATTATTACTAGATTACTCTTGGCTTTACAATGCTGGTGAGGTATTTGAAAGGCATAGAAACGAGAAAGCCAAACACCAAGGCCCTACTTTTCTTCATGCACTGTTTTAAGACCACTGGACACATCAGCGAATGATATAGGACACTCCTTCTTTTTGCTGTCCTAGAGCTAAAGGGGGCAACTGAACAGATGAAAATGGATTTGATCAGAAAGTCACACAAGGAAGGAATAACTAGGTAAAGAGGAAGCAGAAGAGAGCAAATTAATGTGGCTACATAGCAAGTTAAGTAGCATGGGTGGCTCAGGCACCACTGAAGAGGAAGGATCTGAGCCAAGACTTAAGGGAGGTGGGGTTGGCCAAGCAGGCAGCTGGAGAATATCTTTCCAGGTAGAGGGAGCGACCAGTGCAATAGGAGAAGGACGTACGTAAGCCAGGCACGTTGAGGGATGATGATTGGCCAAGGTGGCTGGAGTAGGACCTCTTGAGGAAGTACTATATATAGTAGGGAATAAAGCCAGGAGAATATCAAAAGGACAGATGCATTCGATATTTTAGACCACCACAAATAAATTGCCGAATAGAGTGCGCATCCCACAGATTGCTTCTAATATGAAGGCGGTTCCGGTCGCTGTAAATTCTAGATGGTTCACTACTGATGTTAAGGTACAAGCACAGGAGCAGAGGTATCCAAATGGGTGATTTTTGCATAATGTAGCTGAGACATGACCGTGCTTGACATGTTGTCTGTCCTCTGCATCGGGCCGTGAACTCTCAAAGGGAAGGCGTATCTTGCCCGTACTGCCTTTTCTAACACTGGTTCTGCATTAACTTAGAGCCTCAACAAATGTACCTTGAATACTTGGGAATGGACCCATATAATATTACAGACAATGGCTGAAGTTCCTGCAAAAAGGTCTGTATATAAGGTGATCAACACATAGGGAAGAGAGACACTGTAACTTATAAGGTTTGGCACATATCACAGTCCATGCTGGGTATTCCCTGCTTAATGAGTATTATGAATTGAAAATGCCAGAGAGGGAAAGTTCCAGTCACATAAGGTCTTGGGCATGATTTTATGATTTTATTCTACTCTGTGTGTGTGTGTGGTGAGTGGCAGGTGTGCATGCGATGTACTTGCATGTGGGGTGTATACACATGCCAGAGGTTCATGTCAAATGTCTTCCTCAATTGCTCTCCATGTGATTTTTTTTTTTTGAGACAAGTTTTGTCATTGAAGTTGACTTTGCCAATTCTGGTTAGCTGGTGGGCATCAAGAGCCCTTTCCCCGTCCTTCCAGTGTGGGATCACGCTGTTCCTGGCGTTTCATTATGGTGCTTCAGACAGATTCGAACTCAGGTCCTTATGCTTGTATCACAGGCAGTAGCTCCTGAGTTCTTTGCCCAGCCTGGGGTCCTGGAGTCGAGCAGAAAGACGGCTACTTGTGCACTTTATTGAAAACCTGATGCAGAATACATAGTGGGAAATAAATTCGGAAGATGGTTTCAGGCTAGACTGTAGAAGACTTAAATGTATGAATCCTGTGGGTGTGCTGGGTATTATTCCGGGTTTGAAGTTTGTTTGTTTGTTTATGTAGCAGGGAGGTGACAGATTTAACGTCGAGACTGGAGAAGATCAGTATAACTCTGAAATTACCTCTGGATCATTTAGCTAGAGAATAAAACTAGATGAGCAGTTATTTCTAAGGTCAAAATTACAGTTTTATCATTTGGAAGCGCTGATGTGGAAAACAGAGAAACGACACACCCTACTCTCTGCATGAGTCTGTGTACCTCCTAAGCCCTTGCATATGTAATAAGCCGCGGTCGTCACAGCAACCCTGCTAGGTGGCATTGTTATCACATTTTACAAATTGAGATGATTTATGCAAAGGAGATCAGTGCAGTCTGGCCTGTAGAAGATACTCAAGAAATCTCAGCTGAAGTAGAAAAATGAGAAGCACCGGCTTAGAAAGCCTAAGCGCGTCGTCGCCCAAGGTCATAGTGCCGGAAATAAGTGTCGGAGCCAGGACTAAAGCCAGCTTGTCTGAGTCTCCATTTAATTCTCTTTGCTTATGCCCTCATGGAAAATGCCTCAGACACTGAAAAAAAAAAAAAAAAGCAGGTGAGGAAATTAAGCATAATGCTTATTTACCAGCCTGATACAATGCTACATGTGGCGAGCGCCTGTTCCTCACCTGGTGATGAAGTTAAGGAGGCTATGGGACTTCAGGAGGCGAGTAGCTCGCGATGGTGGTCTTTGTAGGTCCAGTCAAATCCGGCTCCAGCCTGCTCATTTGCTTGCTGGTGACTGCAGTGTGAATGACTCCTCCCCATGCCCCCACTGCCTCAGTGTACTCCCCCTGTCTTCCCCACTGGGCTGGAATGAAATGCCTAAAACCATGATCTAAAAAAACAGCTGTGTTCCCTGCTTCTGTCACCACGATGCAGGAGTAGCTAACCATGCTTTCCGTGCTGTCTGTGTGTGTGTGTGTGTGTGTGTGTGTGTGTGTGTGTGTGTGTGTGTGTGTGTGTGTGTTATATGATACTAGACAATAGAAGGAATGGGTTTCTTACAAGAGAAATTTATAAATTCTGAAGGACGATGTCCAAGACCAAAGTGTTGAGTTTAATGTCCCCTGGGGCCTCTGTTTTGGGCTTTGAGATGGCTGCTTTCTCACTATATCCTCTGATGGTCTGTCGCTGTGACTCTTTGTATGTTTGCTGTCTCTGAACACTCAACTTCTTCTTTGTATGCAAGAATAAATTAGGTTCCACTCTCAGGGTATCTTTTAAACTTACTTCTTTAAAAATGGTGTTTCCTAATATAGCCTCATTCTGAGGTGCTGGGGGTTAGACTTTCAACTCATAAATTGTACAAGATTCACTTCGGCTCATCTTCTCTCTCTCTCTCTTTCTCTCTTACACACTCACACACACTCTTTCACACACTAATACTCACATAATATATCCACACTCACTTATTTTTTATTATTTTTGTAGACAAGAATAGAATGTGTACTGTTACTGCTATTGGAAACCAGTAGCATATGTAATGTCCCCCAGTGTTTCAAAACTGTGGTGTTTATTCACTAACCATTTCATGGGAAAATACACAGTGGCACAAGGTGTGCTCTAGTGTACCTGTTGGCACAGTATGAGTTTAGAAGCACCTCCCACTGTCTAGTTTTAATCTGGATTGCGTTCTCAATGCATAAGGCCGTGTGCTGATTCCTTGATTTCATCCTTGTCTGTGATTTGGAGTGACAAGGCTACATGTCAAGTGTGTGAGGAAATTACCAACATTCTATGTAAATATATCGAGCCTAGGGTCTGCTCCATCACAGCAGCTTGGCAGTGCTACAGGGCTCTATGAAACAAAGACTGTTTCTGGCTGAGTGTTCTATGGGGTTAGCTTAGCCAGCATCTTTCTATGATCAACACAAACAATGCAATAGGTACCTAGCTCCTGATGCTATAATAAGATTACCAGAGAAGCTTAAAAGTCAAAGATGGAAAAGGAAAAAAAAAAGTCAAAGAAGGAGTATTGTAAAATGATGGGGGTCAAGGAAATCTGAGTAAAAGCCCAGATGGCTTCTCCTTTGAGGCATCTCCTCAGAAGTCTGCATGCAATCCCCAGCTCCCTGTACTTACGTTCTTGTTGCCTCCTGCCCTTTCTTGAATGGAGCTGGAGCAGTGACGTCCTTCAAACAACCAGAAAGAGAGAGAGAGAGAGAAAGAGAGAGAGAGAGAGAGAGAGAGAGAGAGAGAGAGAGAGAGAGAGAGAGAGAGATGCAGTGCACCTCTGAGAGACTGTTGCAAAAATAAAAATTCTGTGGCCTTTACCCTCTGTGTTCTATCACTTTGTGAATTCCTCACCAACTTTTACCTATATCTCATGCCTCTCTCATCACCAGCTGCTGCATTTTAAGGATAGCCAAGAAGCAAAGAAACCTTCATGGTGAGAATCATACAAGTGAGCTGAACTTAGAACTGTTTTTTTTTTTCAAGTAGTGACAACTGTCATGTGAAAGTTAGAAGAAGGGGGCGTGGCTCCCCTACCCCAGCAGCAGCTTGACATTACTTGATCTTGAAGCACAAGTGTCCCATGCCAATTCTGACCTCCAAATCTCCAAGACATTGGAGGATTGGTTCTCTCGCTTTCTCTCATGTGCACATATGTGTGTGCTGTGCATGAGTGGGGGTGCACATGCATGTATGTGTTACCTGCACTTGGGCCACAAGGTTCACTTCAGACTTTCTCGGTGCCTCTCTGCCTTATGTACTGAGGCAGGGTCACGGAACTGAGCCTAGGGTTCAGCGGTTCAGGTCACCTGGCCAGCCTCTTACTCCTGGGTTCACCGTCTCTGCCTCCTGGCTAGTGAGGTTACAGGTGACAGCCATGCTGAGCCAGTTTATGCTCTGGAGCTACAAACTTTGGTCCTCATATTTGCCCAGCAAGTGATTTAACCACGGCGCCATCACCTCAGCAGCATATTAACTAGTTTAAGCTGTGAACTTTGGTGGTACTTTGCTGTGAAGCAACTTCACCCAATATGCTCCAAATCTGTTTTTTTTTCAGATACAGAAATACAAGTATTGTATCTTGACTATTTCAATAATATGCTGCAAATTTCAGTTTCTTTTCTAATCTTATAGCTATCTTGAAACCAGGACTATGTCAAAACAAATCAACAAAGCATCCAAATAGCCTATCCAACCAAAATTTATATAATTTTTTTTTGCACTTAGGAGTATCAGTAAGTGAAATGTAGACTCCCCACAATAAAATAAAGGCAATGTTATTTTATTTTGCCCAGTCATAAGGAACCAGGCAAGGCATTGTTGAGAAAGTGCTTCGAGTGTCACAGCAATAAATCACAGGACAATTTGGGATCAAAGCTCACAAATGAGATCTGTGCACAGAGGTCCAGATGTTCACAAGCGTCAGAGAAAGTGTAATAATGACGACCCCAGGAAAAGGAGGCGTCAACCCACAGGCATGCGTCTAAGTATTGCTTTGCTAGATAAATGTGCAAGTGTATTCACCATCCACGTACATGACAGCACTGATCAGTCAGATTTGCAAAGCAAGTGTGTGTCTATTTTTCATGTTTTTATGTGTTGTCAATTCCATCTATTTAATCATCGAGTGATAAAATTGTCAGATTATATGACTTTGCCTCATTTTACAGAGTTGATTCTATCACCTAAGGGTTATAGGCTGATTAGACTGTCTCTCATTGCAAAAGTATAAAGATTTTAGTTCACAGTACAGAAAATATACATATCTATTTATCTATTCATCTACTTACTTATTCATTTGTCTATTTACCTACCTACATGCTGCCTGCATGCCTTCACATCTGCCTTCCTGCCTACCTATCTTCCTTCTTACGTTATCGTTGTATTCCTCTGTGGGTGCAAGCCTGCATCTACCATTTCTCTCTGCATGCATGCATCTATCTACCCACTTATTTCTTCACCCATTTATTTTTTTTCTTCAAGTCCATGGCAGTCTCAATTCTTTAGTAGCACTGGCCATAACTTCCAGAGGGTGAGCGCACTGTAACACGGGCTTTGAAATGAAAGGCTAAAGGTGATCTCAAACTCTTCTAACGGATGCTCATATTAATCAAACTGTTGTTAACTATTATTTTGTCCAAACCAGAGCAAATTAAATTTTAAAAAAGATAAAGAAATGGCTATTAAAGTCTGAGTGATGTGCATTATCTATTGGTAATAACAAAGAAGCAGGAACAGTTAAACAAAAAAGCAACTGTAGAAGGAGAGGAAGCCGTTTCTGGACACTTTCAAGGTAATGATAAACATTGTGACCTGTTTCAAAGTGCTACAGAATAACTAATATTCACTATTATCATCTCTGGATCATTAAAGTGTTAGGTAAGGTCAGCACATGGAGGAGGACACATTTACCACAGCCGGCATAGACTGAATGAATGTCTGTTTTGTGGCCAGAACTCTGCACGGTGTTTTACATACATTACTTCTAATCTGCTCATTGGTCAAGGGTTTGGAACTGAGCAGTGAGGCTTTGAAGCGTCTGTGAACTCAAACAGACACTAAGAAATGTGTGAGTCAGGACTCGAACTCACGTTTCCCTGATGCTCAGCCCAGTATCTGTACCACTTGAATGATGCTTGTCAGAAATAGTTTAGGTGGAAACAAAACCAACTAACCAACCAAGCAACCAACCAAAACACACAAACAAAAAACAAAAGAAAACAAAACAAAACCCACAATGTCTCAGGTGCCTAAGGGTTATCCAGAAGCTGAATCAATCTTGTTAAACCTGTCATCTCTCCAAATAACTGTACACACGGATTTTCTTCTCTGTGAAGTTCTGGCAGCAGAGCGCTACATTTTCTCGACATGCATGGCACTGTAAAACAATTGGGATTGGACTCGATGGAACAGGCTGTTTTGTGTGGTACCCAGTTTGTCTTATCTTGAGAGTATCTCAGCCATTGCTATGAGTGACTTCCTGGGACCTTGAAAGCGTTATGTTTGAATATAAAATGGAGAAGGTGGCTAGGAACCTGCTTTGTTTCTAAAAGGGCATGTCTCTAGAGCCAACATGCAGCTCTTGTACAAGTGGAAAAAGACTTTTGTCCAGCGATCTGTTTCCTTCCTTAAAGCACAGTGGCTATAAGTGTGGCCCTCTTGTCAGGAGCACTTGGCCATTTTTTTTTTGTATCTTTAATTCTTTGTTGCCTGATGGACCCCTGCCTGCATGTTCAATGCTTAATTACCAAGTCATCATCATCTCCTAATACTTTTATGCTTAATATTTATTAAAACCCTTTTTTCAGGGAAGCAAACTTCATTTACCATCTGAAATCTAATTTCCTTGACATTTTGTAGATAGCAGTTGTGAACTAATAGTATTCAATGCTATTTGAAATCAGCATTCCTCATGATAGACTATAAAATTAATTTTTCCTTTTGATTTTTAATATATTTTTTCTTATTCTATTCAAAGAACAGTAGGGTGCCTTGCCAGTGATAATTTTGACCATCTTCTATAAATTGCTGTTTGAAATGGACTGAATGGCATTTTCATGATCACTTCTATTAAATTTCTTGTGATATCATTTATGGATTAAAATATAACTAATGGTGTAAAAATAAACTCAAAGGAACATATAATCAAAGATTTATTTCTTACTCAAATAGGTGAAAGAAAAATAACTTATCTTACATAATTAAGAGGAAATATCTACCAGAAAAGTCCCATTGTTCAATGCTCAGGCTGTTCATTGTTCAATCAAGACTTGACTTGCCCTAAGCAGGCCCAATGATAAGCCCCACAATATTTCCAGGAACATATAAGAAGGCATCATTTTTAATATTCAAATAATAAAGTCAACTTTTAGGTCAAGTTAAATGTTTCATCGAATAACATTACTCTATTCATCTTTATAGCAATGCCATCATTAAATATAATTTTAAAAGCCAAGAGTGGTGGTGCACACCTATAAACCCAGCTTGGTGAGGCAGAGTCAGGTGGATTTCTCTGAGTTTGAGGCCAGCCTAATCTACAAAGTGAGTTCCAGGACAGCCAAGGTTACGCAGAGAAACTCTATCTCAAACAAACAAACAAACAAACAAAAACCCAATATATCCAATTTTAAAGATTTTAGTGGAGGCAGGCCACTCCAGCTGGGGAAGCAGATCGAAGCCTTGCTCAGCCATCATCAGAGAAGCTTCGTCCTGCAGCCAATGGGAACAAACACAGAGACCCACAGGCAGACAGCATGCAGACAGTGATAGACCTTAGGACACTCAGACTGAATGTCTTCATAAAATTTCTTCCCTCAGGGATAACGGAAGCCTGTGGAAGGGGAAGCAGAAAAAGTATAACAGCCAGAAGAGATGGAACACACCAAGAAAACAAGGTCTTCTACGCCAACATAGCCTACACACATGTGAACCCGCCGAGACAGAGGCAGCACGCACAGGGCATGCAGGGGCCTGCACCAGATGGGGTCCTAGGGCTGAAAGTAGTGGACACATGTGTCCATCTCTAACCATCCTGACCCAGAAGCTATCTCTAATTAATGTCCACTTGCAAATAAAGTTTAGTCTCCACTATGGGAGCCTCACTGGGGAAACAAACTACTCTTAAGGATAGATTGCATGCCCAGCCGTAGGTGGCCAGCAGACAAAGAACTCAGGGGCATCTTTGGGGTTCCTTGTCTTATAATGTTGTGCCAGAGCCTTTTTCTTCTCTTTTCCCCCTTTAAATTATCTCTTTTATTTTCCATTTATTTATATGTTTTTTCTTTTCTCCTTTACTCTGAAGGACCCGTGACTGGCTACAGAGTCAGGTGTTACCCGAATCCAGATGACGGTTCTCCAGAGAAAGTGATTGCTTTGAGTCATTATTGAGATACTATGTAAGCTTGGTGGGTATACTGGTTTGTAAAGGGCATATGATGTGGGCAGAGGACCAGTAGTGTCTATTCCACGTCTCTATTTCCATTTCTATCTGGACAGTGAAAACAACAATAACAACACAAACTGGATCTGAAGAACTGATCTTTTCCAGTAAAAGCCCGACTTCTGTTAGCTCATAGAGTTTCTCACATTATTGCACAAAGCCCTCCCTAACCTAGTGTGTATGCTGGCCTCTATCCTAAGCAAGGCAGATTTAATGTCCCAACGAATGATTCCTTTCTTCTAATGGCCTGCTTTGCTACCTCAGAGGAATGCTGTTACTGCTGAGAAAAATGTCTCACAGGCGATTGGGTCTGGGAGCGCTTCTAAGATTTTAAAAATAAATACTTCAGTATCCATCTCTGCCTCCAAATAGCCACAGTAATTGAGGCAAACATCAGTCTCAAGAAGTAATCCTTCCAACACACACACACAAAAGCCACAACCTTACAGATGGTTTCCTCTGTCAATAAGCAGCAGAATCATATCAAGACCTCATCTTACATGTTCATGTCTGCTTTGTGCAGAGATACCGTTCTGAGCTGTCATAGGGGAGGGGAGGGGAGCAAGGGAAAAATGGA
Source organism: Acomys minous (assembly GCF_964271855.1). Classification (NCBI taxonomy): domain Eukaryota; kingdom Metazoa; phylum Chordata; class Mammalia; order Rodentia; family Muridae; genus Acomys; species Acomys minous. The sequence continues at coordinate 101,130,245 of NC_140496.1, forward strand.
AGGGAGGGAGGAATGGGAGGATACAAGGGATGGGATAGCAATTGAGATGTAATATGAATAAATTAATAAAATATATTTTTAAAACCCAGTCTACAAATCTTAAGAACACAATGGGTAGTGGCCCTCATAGATTCTTAAAGACACCCTCCCTTTGGATTGTCTGAAGTTATTTTGCTGATCCCAACTGTAGTTTGAACTTGACAGTTGGTGCTGTGTCTACTCTGCCACTGCACATGGCCTACATGCTTGTTCCGATCATCTCAGCAAAGAGCGTCCACATTTTATTCTGTCCCTGGACCACTCTGTTTAATCCAGCAAATCCGTGCTTTCTCCCTCAAAGCCCATGTTCTGTATCTAAATTTAGACTTACCAGTAACCAAAACATGCATAGTGTATAAGAAAGCTTTGCTTGGGGGTGCCACATAGCAAGGGAAATGTGGTCCTAATCTCTGCAGTCACCTATCGTCCTTATTTGCTATACCTCTCGCAGTGTGAAATCTAGAGTAATGCTGCAGTTTGTAAGAAAGATTTGGCAGAGGTACTTGAGGATCCTAAAGCTGAGCTTAGATCTGGCTCTGAAGCTACTCCATGGTTAGCCCCCAATCAGAGCAGATGCTGTGCTGTCCTTATGGCTTAGCACAGGAGGCAATCAATACGTACTTGGAGACATAGAGTTATTAGTAGCAGCTTCTAATAAAATGGAGGTCAAAACTTCCATAATGTCTGCTTTTCTCTTGAATTTATACCTCATTCTATTTTAAATATGACAAACTCTTAATGCATTTGGCATAGAAAGAAAAACCAATTAACAAATGAACATCAATAATGTGTATTTGGGAAATTATTTTTTTATCATACAGCCTCTGTAATTAAAATGTTTTAACCCTCAGACTGTGCTTGAACTCAGGAGAAACTAAATAATCAGTCAAATTGCATACATTTCCCTCCCACAGACTTTCCAATCTTTCATTTCGTTTAGGACTGTGTGTATGTGTGTGTGTATGTATGTGTGTGTGTGTGTGCGTGTGTGTATGTATGTGTGTGTGTGTGCATGCGTGTGTGTGTGTGTGTGTGTGTGTGTGTGTGTGTGTGCATGCCTGTGGATCTTTCCTAGCTGTTATAGATTGACTAATCCCTGTTCGACTACGTTTATGAGAAATAATGTACTAGGAAGAGAGAGGTCAGGCCACAGCCAGCCTGTGGAGCGCAGCACAATCGCCCCTCCAGGACATCCTTGAGAGTTGGGATGAAATGGGCAACAGAGACTGTAGCCAGCCCTCCTCACTATGTTAATGATTTTAGTGGGTTCACCCTGATGAGAATTCAGGGGAGAGAAATTGGTCATTTCCATTCCTCTTCAGCTGATAAGGGTGGTCAGTGAGACTCTCTATACCCCAGATGATTACGGGTTTGGGCTTCGCTGCCCACAAGACTCAATGAGAGCACAATTTCTGATAATCTTACCCATCAGGGGAAGGGAGAAGGAACTAGGAAGCAGTTAGTCTGCTCCTAATTCTGAACCACAAGGGGAAATTGGTTGATGATGCAGAGTGATGGAGCCCTGGGGGAAAAGTGCCCATGACATGTCATCTTCCAACATCAAGCATGGATTTAAAGCCCGGACCATGGCAGTCATGTCCCCTGGGCTTCGGGGGGACTGGGGTTCAAAGGATGGCAAATAGACTGACATACTCCTACAGCCAATTTCAAAGAGGAAGGGTTTAGGGAAACTGGAAAACAATGAAGAATTGTATTTTAACTACATGGCTTTAAATGATTTGAGAAAGTAAGAGAATGCTCAAATGGTACTCAGGGTAAATTGGAGAACAGGAACTTTGTACAAGCTCTGATTTTAAAAGGCCACGTATAACATTCCATAAACAAGGCCTAATTTATCCAAATAAGCGTTTGCTCCAATATAGTAACATTTGTTCAGACAGAGCCTCTTGCATTGCGCATGTGACATCTGTTATTTTACAGAATAAAGACTGAGACTCAGAGTGCTAAGTGGAGGGTTAAATGTCACTGCGACTCACTCCAGCACCACTACCCTCAATTTTTGGATGCTTGGCCATTTTCTGCTTCAAAGCATTAATCTGAGTTTCCTGAGTGGGCCATTCTTCCACCCCGCCCCCATCAAGTAGAGCCCTACTTTCAGCTAAGAAGAAAACTCTGTTTTATAAACATGTCGACAACATGTTTTTTAACTTCGAAAGCTAGTTCTACTAAAATCTTTGACAAGCAGAAGCACCCCACATCATCCTATAGAGTATGATTGGAAAGTAAGCCCAAAGAATATCAAGCCATGGTGTGTACTGGTTAAGAGAACACACTCTTGTGTGTCTTCTTCTTCTTCTTCTTCTTCTTCTTCTTCTTCTTCTTCTTCTTCTTCTTCTTCTTCTTCTTCTTCTTCTTCTTCTTCTTCTTCTTCATGTAAATATGTCTTTGTTTTGATTCCAAGTGTGGGATGTGAAACAAACTTGTGTGAAGGTGTGTGACAGTTTTCTGATGGAAACAGACTTGTGAGAAAACAGGTGATGTTTGTTCATTAGAAGAGGAACTGCCTCTTGTGGGGACATGGTTTTTTGCCAACTGATAAATATCCTAGGACTGACTCGAGAGGAGATATATATATATAAGCTCCCAAACAAGAGGTTTGGCTTTTTTGGCTTTTCGGTCTTGGCACTGTTTACTATTATTTGACTGTTCATTGCTCCCCTTCAAGATGCTCCTAGAGAAAATATCTCCAGAGAACACTTTGAGGTTCTGGCTGCTGCTCTGGGTTCTGGCTACTGTGATTGCAGTCACCTTTGTTGAATTGCTGGTTTACTGTTTAATGGGTATGCTGGGATCCTCTTAACTATGCCAGTGGAATCATTCCAAGGTACTGAGTCTAAAAAAGGTCTATTTGTCCTGTTCCCATTAACCTTTTTTCTCTCCTATCTAGGGCAGTTGGGTTGGAAGGGAGGTACAAGCATTAAAGAATCCCAAATGAAGTAGTTTTGAAAGCATTGAAAGACTACATCTTTTTCTTCCTGCTTCTTCTTCTTCTCTGCCGCCTCCTCCTCTTCCTCTTTCTTCTTTTGCTAAATTATAATCACTGAAGTTAAATAGTTCTGGATATTTTTATCATATAAATCATGTCTAATTATAATAGCAATAATCCTTTAAAATGTTATAATCTTTTAAAATTGTTCCTTTTTGAGACAGGATCTCACTTATTATCCCTGGCTGAGTGGTAACTCATAGTGATCCTCCTGCTTCAGTGCTAGGGTTATAGACAAGAGCCACCATACACAGTTTCCTAATTATAATCTTTAAATAGCCAGATAGATAGAGATCTTACATTCACTTAGCTAAATGCTTTTAGAGAATAAGATACAACTTCCAATAGTTGTGGTCATCCCTAAGGTAGAAACTGACGACATTTTTGTACATTTTGCCAGGAATTGGTTTTCTCCTTTATGTCTTCACTTTTCTGGGGATGTCCTTTGCACACTGCCAGTGGTATTAGTGGTGGCCTCTCACCTCTCAGAGCTTGTTGGGCCACTGAGCCTCCATAGCAGTGAACCACAGCTGGTGCCTCTGCAGAAGACTTCCCAGGATGTCACGGGACCTGCTGCTCTGCTTCCTGCTTCCTGCCCCCTGCTGAATTTGCTCCGTGCAAAGATTGCCTAATGGCAAGTCCACTTGACAGCTCTCTGAATCTTCTGATTCAGCACCTTGGATTTGATCGTTTGTATTTGGAAAACAATCTTGGAGCCATGAAGAAAGAATGTGTGCTTTGTTGCACATAAAAGAGGACTGGCCATGAGGATGGTGGGCATCCTTTTAGGCTATAGTCTTGCTTCTGCAAGGCATTGGATCCCTGAAACTTGAGAGACAGCTGAGGTTTTCTGTTGCAGTTGATGTTTTAAATATGTTCTACCACCACAGACAGGCCTTCTTACTAGGTATGACTTCAGAATTAACTTTAAGAATACTGAATCATTGAATATTGATGCTTGTTATTCTTCCAGTTGCTTTAAATGACACAGTCTACTACATTCTACAGTTTGCCTTGTGAGAAATCAAGTGAGCCTCAGTCCATGACCCCTGTGCATCTCAATACTGGGCTCCTGGCTCTGACCCTGAGCTTGACTTTATACATGTGACTTTTACAACCCACCCATGAAATGCTTGCTTTGTGTAGCTCATGACTATAGCCTATATCTGCAGCTGCATCCTACGATGATCCAAACAACCTGAATTAATCTGATTTTGAAACATACTAGACTTTGGCATAACTGTAGTCTTCTGAGTGACTCCCTCCAGCCCACAATGCTATTCTTTGCCAATAGACTTGTACCCTGCTGCCAGGAGTCTGTTCAAGCCTCCCTGTTGTGAAGCCTTCCTGGGTCTCTGAGGCTATACCTCTAAGGCTTTGACTCAACTTAATGCCAGATAGTTTACTTCAGTTATACAGTCACTGCTGCATATTTTGTTAGTCAACTACTAAGTCAGGTGGATGATTTGAATCGCCAACTGTTTGTTCTTCCCTTACCCTGTAGCCTTTAGGGGTAAGGTGATAAGTAAGTCAGATTTGGTTTGCAGTAGCAATGATTAAAGAGACAAGAAGGTTCTTTAAAAAAAACTTATATTAAGACAAAAAACGTGTCACACATGGTAATGTAGCAGTTAAAGAATGGGATTCGGGACTGAGAATGCCTCATTGAGGGCAAATACTTGAGCTAAGAGCCTGAAGAGTTCATGCAGGTAGTAACATGTGCGTGCTTGTGTGGTTATATATCCCAAAGCACATAGCATAGTAGTCACTTAACTAAAGTTCACAGGATAAATGAGTGACTGAGTGATCTAGACTCTACCACAGAGAACCATGCTAGAATTTAATTTCTGAAAACTCATTACAACTGCTTCAGGGTTCTATGATATTGGTGTTAGAACTTACAAAGGCTCATGTAGCACACGAACTTGAAAATCTTAGCTATGCCCTCCCAACCCACCAACTAAAACAATTTGCCTGGTTCTAGGTGAGTTGAATCTCCAGGCATGAAATTCTTTGGGAACTTATGGTGTGTCTCTCCTTAGTTGATGATCAAAGTCCTCACGTTTCTAACTGAAGAGAACTGCTAAACTCTAGGTTCCCATTTCTTCCAAGTCCTGAGTACCCATAACACGGGGTGAGGGAGGAAAGGTCGGGGCTCAGATACTTTCTCCAACACAGAGTGAATCTGAAGAGCCTGCTGTAGTGAAGAGCTCCCTCTGGGACAGGTTAAGGACTTTGCTGCAATGTCTTGGACATTCATTCCACTGGACCCTCTCTGTTCTCTTCCACTGTGGTGAATCTCCAACAGGACTCCCTCATGAGCTTCTCCCACTTTACAGCCTTTATACAAGTTGGATTCCCATAGAAGATGATGTGAAAAAGGGTCCTAGGAGGTCTAGTAAATAGCATCCTTTTCTGTGTGAGTTCTCAGCATATATCAAAATAAGAGAAAGAGTTTGAACACTAGGATTTGGATGTGTCTGTCTCCCAACTGTTTATGTGATGGAAGCCTGGTCTGAGTATGAAGCACCATGTTTAAGAGGCATAGTTTAGGGCCTGCAGAGATGGCTTAGTAATTAAGAGAATGTGCTGCTCCTCCGAGGATCTGAGTTCATTTCCCAGCATCCATGGGGGGAAGCCCACAACCCCACCCCACCCCTATAACTCTAGATCCAGAGCAGCAAATGTTCTCTTCTGGTCACTGTGGGTACCTGCGATCATGTGTACATAGCTCCTGCAGACACACACACATATAGATAATTAAAAATAAAAACTCATCTCTAACAACAAGGTGGAACCTAGTGGGAAGCCATGGAGGTGTTGCCACTGAAGGATTGATTAATTCCTGCAAGACCTCCATGTAGTCTCAATTTTCTTAACCAACATGTTTTATTACAACTTATTAACTGGGCATACATTACTTATAACCTGACTAACCAAAACAATAGAAAATGAGGATTAAGGAACACAATAACAAAACCGTAAGGATATTAGTTCTGAGAAATGATTCTCCTGGCATGATTAGCAGGATTTCTTCTGCTGGAACCTGGAGTAACCAGAACTCATACCTTCAGCAGGAGCTTCGAGCCCTGGAGTCTTCCCTCGAACGGTTCTCTCTAGGAGCATCTCGAAGTGGAGCGATGAACAGTCAAAACTATCCCAAGTCTCCAAAAGCCCTGCCTGCAGTTCTTGGCTCATTTATATATCTCCTCCTGGAGTCTGTTCATGGGATCTTTTCAGCTGACAACAATCAAGCTCCTGCATGAGGTGATTGGTCTTCTAGTGGATTAACCTCACCTGTTCTCTGACAAGGCTGTTCTGATCCCACACTATCTTGCCTTCACCTCCATTAATTCCTGGCAGAGTGAATTGCTATAAAAGAAGATTGTTCCCATCCCATTCACTCTGGATTCTGGAGTTTGGTCTTGGCAATTTGGGGTGGGGTGGGTGGTTTTTTTGAGACAGGGTTTCTCTATGTAGCCTTGGCTTGTTTGGACTCACTTTGTAGACCAGGCTGGCTATGAATTGACAGAGATCTGCTTGCCTCTGCCTCCCAAGTGCTGGGATTAAAGGAGTGTGCCACCACCGCCTGGCAGTGATTTACTTTTTATTCTCACTTCCCTGCCATCATGATGTCATCCATCAGCATGTGTCACAGTCAAGGGATAGGAGAGAAAGACACGTCGAGTTCCTAGAGTCTCTGTGAGAACTGTGAGGGCAAGAGTGAGATTCAGACAGAGTCACAGAGCTGCATGGTGGGGATGTGGGGGAGGTGGGCAGTAGAGAGGTGGGGAAGTGGGAGGGTTGGGAGTCATTATGGCTGCCTATCCTGATAGAATGCCCTCTGAACAGCAGGGGTTTCAGTCACAAGCAGAAAAGCCCCCCTTTTCTTTTGGTTGAATTACCAACTGTCCTCCTAGGAATGAAAAGCAGAAACAAAGAAAGAATTTGTAGAGCCCTTGTCTTCAAGAAGAAGTCCATTGGTGTTTGCTCTGTGTTGGACTGCTCAGACACGTCCATGGAAACTGTTTCAATGGAGAACTGAAGTACTTGCACATGCTCATTTAACTAAACAACCCTTGCTTTGTGTATACACTAATTTATAAATACACAGGAATATGAAGAAAGTAAAATTATCCTATAAAATTTATTATAGAAATAATTGCATCGAAGGTGAGTTAAGGAGAACATAAATTGTTTTGTTAAAGTTTTATTACAGCAGCATGCTTTGTACTAACACCATACATATTCTGTAAATATTAGTATTAATTTGAGGGGTCTTGGAATTAAACTGAGGACATCCTGAATACTAGACACCCCAAGCCCCGTTACTTGCTCTTTTACTAATGGACACTTTTAATGCTGTTTTAATAGTCCTTCTCATTTATTTTCTAATTTATTTAGCTCTTTTTTCTACCAGTATTTAAAGTATTTCAATATTTTAAATTGGCAAATACATTAGGAAACAAAGGAATCAAACAAAAAAAAACCTATTAGAGTTTCTAACAGTTTTATCATTTTCAGTATATTATTAGAGGAATGGACCCTTATTTAATGCTGAGGGGCGAGTGAAGTCTGGTGTCTTCTCCTGTGCACCTGCTTATCAAATTTCACTCTATACCACGGGCGCCAATCAGCCTGTGAGCTCCACAGCAGGTACCACATGGCACAAGCCTGTATCTGGAAGGCTTGGAGTAAGAACCACATAGTGGGCATTTAAGACCTGTTGCTGTGGTAATAGAGTTTTCCAGGATTAACAAATGATGATGGACACTCGCTTTCTACTTTGTGGAGCCTTCACGGAGAGCTGGCTTGGCTTATGCAGAAGCAAATGCATTTGGCTGACATGTTTGGTCTTAGAATGACTCCTCCCTGCTTCCAAGCTAACAGACTCTTTCCTATCTTTGTTTACAGACATTGCTTAAAGAAGTTATGTGGTTTTGATCTTTTAAAAATAGATGAACATGTAAATGACCACAGGATAGGGTGAGAAGATTATTGCTGGCTAGGGCCTAGGAACACATCCAGCCTTCAGGGCTTTCTTCACTGAAACGTGGCCTATGATAGCTATCAAGCAACTGTGCCCAGGTTAGAGTATTGCAATAATGAGATTATGGGTCAATGTCGTTCTGCTACTCTTGGCTTCAAAAAATTACCCCAATTAAATCCTGTTTATTTATATGATGTGGCACTGTGAACTCCTGTACATACTCAAAATTATGTCATAGAAGGGAAAATTAAACCTTCGGGGTTGCATCAGGGATCCAGCAAGATGGAGAGTTAAAAAGAAAAAACAAACAAACAAACAAACAAAAAAACTTAAAGCATGGCTGAAGAGAAAAGTCAGCAATTCAGAGCACTGGCTGGCTCTCTGGAAGATACAGGTTCACTTCCCAGCGCCCACATGAAAGCTCACAACACTCCATAACTCAATCTCTGTGGGATCTGATGCCATCACACAGACATACATATAGGCCAAACACCAATGCCCATAAAATAAAAATAAACAAATAAAATATGAAAAATACCCTTATAAATCGTATTAAAATATGTTGAATATGTAAAGGTGGCTAGGTGTACCAAAAAAAAACTGGATTGAAGAATCAAGAAAAAATTCATGTTTATGTAATGTATTATTTGTTTATAATACTTATATGTTTGCTATATATATTTATGTATATATGTACATATGAAATCTCTACCTACTCAATAACAAAGGTCTATTTCAGATCAGTGTGTGCTTGGGATAGTCTTTTCAGTAATGTGAATAATAAGTTATAAATATGAAAATGATCTATGATGGGTAGACCTACATATAAACTATGTCTATAAGAAAATACAAGTGCATTTCGCAACTTTGGGAAAGGCGTTAATTTCTTTAAAAAGGAAAAAATGCACTAATGAGAAACATGAAGATTGACAAATTATATAATATGTAAGTGAAAAATTTAAAACCAAACCAGTAAGACAATAAAACAAAAGCCATAAGAATAAACTGTGAATACATATGCTGAACCATTACTAAAATGTACTATAAACTCGAAAATGTGGTTACAAAACGATATACAAACCCAAAAGGTAATTAGTAAAATACTTGAATAAACACATCCCAGAGGAGAAAAGCAGAAAAGCCAACAAGGTTTTGTGTGGCAAAATCATCTACACAGTGGAAATCAAAGGCACAGCGAGATACACATGCAGACAACAATCGCACATTAAACAAACCAGGTGTTGACAAAGACACAGCAGAGCTAGAAGATTCTTGCTTCTCATGGGAGGAACAATTAGTACAATTACTGGGGGAAAGTGTTTGGCAATAGATGGTGAAATTAAATATGCTATTGTTTGGGTGTTCAGTGGCATCTTGCTACTCTTACACAGAAAACAGTTCAGGTCCCAACACCCAAAGGTAACTGACAAACATCTGGAACTCCAGTTCCAGGGATATGATGCCCTCCTATAGCCTCTGCAGACACACACGTGGTGTGCATATATACATACAGGTAAAACACCCATATTCATGGAGTGAAAATAAATAAATCTTTAAAATTTATTATTCTGCTATTCAACAATTATATCTCTTGTTAAATATTGCAAAAAAATGTACTATTTCTATTTATTGATACACACATACACACACACACACACACACACAGAGAGAGAGAGAGAGAGAGAGAGAGAGAGAGAGAGAGAGAGAGAGAGAGAGAGAGAGAGAGAGAGGAGAGAGAGATATGAAGGTTCCTCAACAGGATAGAAGAAAACTATGAACTACTCTTGGGCCTGTACTTGAAGAAATCTAAGTCAATCTGCAGCAGATGCCTACTCATCCTTGTTCCTTGATTTATTCCTGGTAGCCAGATTGTGGAATCAGCTTAGATAGCCATCAGCAGATGAATGGATAAAGAAAATGTCACACACACACACACATACACACACACACACACACACACACACACACACACACACACACACACAAATACATACAGATCCATGTATATAAAGAAACTGTAATGTCTACATACATATGATCTATATCAATCACATATATTTCTCACATTATGCATGTATATGTGCATATGTGTGATTGAGTTTTATTTAGTCAAAAAGAATAAAATTATATACTTTTCAGAAAAATGGATGGGACTGGAGATTATTATGTTAAGTAAAATAAGCCAGACTTACACAAATGCTGTTTTCTCTAGCTTTCGCAATCTAGATTTAAAGTGTGTGTGTCTGTGTGTGTGTGTGAGAGAGAGAGAGAGAGAGAGAGAGAGAGAGAGAGAGAGAGAGAGAGAGAGAGAGAGAATATGAAAGAGATTTTGGAAATGGCTGAGGGGAGAAGAGAGAGTGTAATGGTGGCTAATTAATATGTTCAAAGTTTATTATGTACATATTACATTCTCATAACAATTTTCATTACACTGTAATTAATATATTCTAAGAAAAGCAGGGAACAGCCCAAAGTCTTCAACAGCTGAATGAACAAACTGCAGTACACCCATACACTGGATCACTATGCAGAAATGAAGGTATGAACTGTTGCTATCTGTAAAACTGTGAGTGGGCAGCACAGATTAAATGAAAACAATCTGGATGTGAGATAATAGTTACTGGATGCCATTTAAATGCAGTTCAAGAAGATGCCAAACTAACATACGGTGACAGAAGTAAACTCACCCATCCTCTGTCCTGTAGAATACTGAATCCAAAAGGGCATTAGCGAGGGTTTGTCCTGCATCTAGATTTCTGTTAGTGTTCACATGGCATATACGCAAGCATTTACTGACCTGTTGCTAAGATGTCTGCATATATTGTATATATGTTATACCTAAACAGCAATTTTTAAAAATCTTGTGTTATGAATTTTCACTAATATGCAAGTCATGGATTGACCTTACCTCTTGTATTCTCACTCTCATGTAAATATACCAAATCAGTTCATGGCAGCTTCCTGAGTTTTCTAGTATGTGGCATGCAATTCAAAGCCAGCCAGTCTCTGGCCGGTCCAAGAACTTTATTGTGCTTGTAATGAAAGAATAATATATACCAGATCAGTCATTCTGGCAAGACTCCCAGCACATCCACAGGATGGAACGTTACACCATACACAGTTTTACTTAATGTCCTACCTGTCTTTAAGTATCCTCAACATCTCCTTGCTCCATCATTAGAACTATGTGTTTCCCTTCCCTCTCCCAAATCACTGCTATATGCAACAGGAGGCCTAAGTCCGTGTGTTCAACCTATGGCGTTACTGACAGATAAGACAACGGACTTGGAGCACTTTCTTCCATTCTCTGTCCTCAGTACTAGTGCAGTGTTCTCCACTCAGAACATTGCTTAACCATCTGCTAACCCAGTCCTCTCCCCAAGGGAGTCTGTCGGGAGGAATGATTTGAAGGTTTCGCCGAAGTGCTATACAGTTGGGGATAGCCTATTAATTGTTGATTTTGTTTGTATTCAGCATTCTGCTTATATCTGTGGTTTTAATTGATGTAAGCATGCCCAGGGGCTTTTGTTGGGCCCAGCTGCATAAATCAAATAAATAAATAAATAAACAAACAGATAAATAAGTGAAGTATGTCTCCCTTGGAATAAATAGATAACACGGCTTTCGTAGTCTTGAGTTTTTTTTCCAACAGTACTTCTAAGCGTGCCCTGAAGTGTGAAAGTGAAGGTACAGTCGAAGTTTAAAGAAATAAATAATGATCTTCCGTTGCTAACAATTCAACCACCTCACTGTTTATATCCATTTCCTTGGTTCCTGGTATGATTACAAACGGATTGGCAGATCTTCCTCATTTTCACTCCTTATTGCAGGTTGGCGGGTAGCTTCTATTGTCTCTGGTTGTTTCTCTGGGAAGAAGACAATTGATTTTTGGTCAACATTGGAAGCCAACGCCCCTGCCAAATCATCCAATAGAAGGAAACTGACAGAGAAATGAGCATCCATGGGGAAGACAGGACATTTCAGAATTGTCTTTCTTCTGTAGGAAGGAAGGCCAGCACTGTTGCATTCACAGGCAGTTTTCTACACAAGTGCAGAGCCAGGGAGAGCAAAGGCAGGCATCTCAGGGCCGCAGGATTCTGCACAGAGCCTGGGAGTGTGTTTCTGCGCTCCTTGCTTTCCTGTGAGAATAGTGTGTCCTGGTAGCAGCTGCTCCATGAACTTATGAACCAGAGTGAGAAGGAAAGTCAGGCCATGCTAAGACCAAGCAGGAACTGACTGTAGCTGGGCCTCCATCAACCCTCTGACCTCGAGGGAGGACTAGAGGATTGTTACAGGGTCTTGAGATTTGAATTCTTTTCTCCTTCAAGTACCAAGGTGTCTGCAAACCTCCATAAGCAGTGATCATAAAACCTCAGAATTAGTGGAGGTTGGTATATGATTTCCTGGGTCTCTGCTTTCTTAGAGTGGGCCACACTTCTGTCATAAATGTTGAAAGTTGATTAAAGATTGAGGGGAAAGTCCTGACTAAGGCAACAGCCTCACGTCAGGAAGTCAATTTAGTATAACATAAAGAAGTAAGGCTTTGAAGTCTGACAGACATGAGTTTGAAACCTGACTCTGCTGCTTGCTACTCTTGTGTGACCTTGGGTCTCCAACCTCCATTAATGTATCTGATTGAATTCAAACAGTACTGCTCATTTCTTCAGGTTAAATGAGATGGTATCTATGCCTGGCACATAGTTAGGGGTCAAGAAATGTTTCTTACTCTCCAACCCCTGAGCTCCATAATCTAATCCACCTTCCATGAAGCAAACTTGCGAATATTTATATAACCTTATTCAGCCACTGTGCAGTTGGTTCTTTGCGCATTAAATTTTCTCTGGCTGGATGTGACTCCCTGGGCTGGCTCGTGCTGCCTTTTCAGAGCCTAATTCCATCACCTAATGTGTTTACTGTAACACTCAGCTTTGCATCAACCACAAATTTGATCAGTATGTTGTCCATTTCCTTGTCTTAATTGCTAATAAATATACTGCAGGTGTTTCATTTAGACAAGCTCTCCGAGTCCTTTGGAGTTTAAGCTCACATATATACCCCAACCCTCTGATGTTCAAAGACTTTGTAGCCTTTTTTTTTTTTTCATCTGCAAGAAGAGATCTAATCTTCCTCATGAGCTGCACACCCTCATGTGTTGTGGGTAAAAATAACTTTATCTTGTGTCCATGTGTATGTGTGAGGAGCATGCACATGTGAGCGGCATCAGAGGTCAACATGACCTGTCCTTCCTTCAGAGCCATCCCTACTATTTTTAGACAGAGTCTCTGTCTCTCATTGGGCCCAGTGCTCCCAAATACAGTCAGGCTGGCTTGCCTGAGGGCCTCAGGGCTCCATCTGTGTCAGCTCACCACTACAGGGATTATGGACACACACACACCAACACTCCTGGCTTTTTATGTGGGTTGTACGGGAGTCAGTCTTAACGTCCTCATTACTGCATGAACCATCTTGCCAGGCTCCCAAGTAACTTTATTTTAAACATTTCAACATTTCAGTTTTCATACATCTGAAAGTTTTCACTGGACGCTACTTAAAGGGGGTGAATCTGAGTTTTAGACTCTCTCCGTTTTTCAATATAACACATGAGTAGGTTAGAAAACTTGACAGAGTTGGGTTAGACATTTGGGGTTTATGTTGCTCATCTTAGGATGAAATTTGCACTAGTCTTTATTATATTTTAGTAGGTGTGTGAGACAATTCTGGTCACATCCTCTGCTATTCTCCAGGCTGAAGATTTTTGTGGATGTAAGTCAGCATCTGCTCTCTGGTACATTATGACCATTAGAGAATTTAGCTATAGCCTTTGTGCACGTGGGCGCACATTTACCATCTTGACTTTGTAGATCCTCCAAGGACTGGCTCTGATGCTTTGGAGGTCTAGTCTGTAGCCTTTGGGGACAGGGCCCTTGTGGCCCTCTTACGGAACTGCTGTTGAGGAGATAAAAAGATGCCGAATTGCATGGACTTGGAGTCAGCTGTGTAGCTTTGATAACCCACTTTGCCATATACCAGCTGAGATACCTCAGCAGGGCTACTTAACACAACGCTGCTTCCCTTTGCTCATGTATGTCCCAGCTGTCCAGCTAGTTGGCTGTGACAGTCCTTGAGAAGAAGAAAAGCTCAATTTCTGGGAGTCTTAAGCCTTGCATTATCTGCTATCGTGTCACTCCCCTTCCAGATGGGAGCCGACAGTCACATTTCTCCCATGACCACTTTTCATACTGTCTCCCATCTTTTTTCTTCTGTAGCTAACAGATGGGACATGGTTCCTTCTTCTGTCTTTCTGGAAGGCATCCCCCCCCACCCGCCCCCTGGGAAAAAAAAACCCTGTTATCTAGTGCCTCATGTCTTAGTCTGTTTGTTTGTTAATGGAAACTTAATAACATTATAATTCTTTTATCTACCCACAGAAATTTGATTCTCAAGTCTATTTCCAGCCTGTCAACTCAAAACAGAGCTCAGCTTTGAAATGACGTGGAAGTATGATCCTTGAGAGGATAAATAGCACTGATTCGGTTAGGGGAATTTATGAGATAACCAGACATACAGAGTTTTTTTTATTTCAGCATTTATTATTAATAAAATTTGTTCTTTGACAATTTTATACATGAATATAACGCATGCTGGCCACTCTGTCCCTACCACCCTCTATTATCTCCATCTACCCCCCCCAATCACTTTCCATTATTCACTGTAACATTTTTCTCATGTTCACGACTTTGTGTTTTGTTCTGTGCCCCACAGGTTTCACCTGGTGCCGCCTCTACAACCACAGGCCTGGAACGAGCCATTAGAGCCTGGAGGACTCATCAGTGAGTACACGACTAAATGCTGTTCCTCCTTCACTCCCAGAGTATTTTAGGTACCAACAGGGCAGTCATAAGTTGTAAGGTACCCATGAGCTCCTTGAGTATGGATTGCTGACTGTTGGGAAGGCCTGGCCTGTGTAGGCCTGGTGCTCCCAAGGGGCCTTAGCCACTGTGAGTTTATGATTGCTCGTGGATGTACCATGCTAAAGAAAGGGTGTTTTGCAAGCCTTTCCCCTATTTCTTGATCTTATAGTCTTTCTGATTCTTCTTTAAGTATTGTTAATGCTTTCCCTATACTACCAGCGACAATGGTGCCATAATGTATAGAGAGTATGCAAGTAAAAGTAAGTCTCTCTAGGGGAATAAGGAGGGAACAGTGGTGTCTTGGAGGGAATATGCTCAAGTACATCATATACTCGCATGAAAATGGCCTTACGTAAACCTGTTGTATTGGTTACTTTCTCTTAGCTCTAATACCCTGACAAAAGCAGCTTAAGGGAAAAAGGACTGACTTGGGCTTACATTTCTGGGAATGTAATCCCTTCTGGCAAAGAAGCTGAGGCAACAGGCAGGGAAAGCAGGTGGTAGGAGCAGGGGGGTAGCTGATCACATTGCCCTGCACTTGGGAAGCAGAGGAGAAACAGTACATGGGGCCAGGCTACAAAACCTCAAGCTCTACCCCAAGTGGCCCATTTTCTCCAACAAAGCACCAATTCCCTAATGTTCTACAAATTTCCCTAACAGTGCAACTCGCTGAACCAGTCAACCATTCAAACTCACGAGCCTTTGGTGACATTTAATTTTCAAAATATAACATGTATATAATAAGGTAGAAAAAAAACCTTCAGAAGTCTTATTTTTACTTACTACTATAAGTGGCCTAGGGCAACTGTCAAGGAGGGGTTGACTTCATAATCATTGGACAGGTGAGCATCAGGATTTATTTCCTACTACTGTAATAAGAAACAGGGATCTAAAAGTAATGTTAGGTGAGCATTTACTTGGTATCTATACACAGCAGGAAATATATAGGCATTCCATCACTGAGAACCCTTAACTGAACCTTTTCTATGCCCCAAAGAGTTTAGGGTGAGGTCTGAGACAGACATGTCCTCCCATCATCTGCTACACAGTGTGGATAACGCTACCTTCCTTTGTAAAATGGAAGGATGAATGTATCAGGGGAGTTTAGCAAATTAACTTCACAGAGTCAGCAAGCAATAAACCTAGGGCTCTGACCTCAATACCCATGATCTTTTCATGTGACAGAACTGTCACCTTCACTATTCGAGCAAGGGGCAGAAACTTCAGGGATTTGTATTCTGGAATATAGTGAAGGGTTTAAAAAGAATAAAGATATTATTCTTGTGCTAATGTGTGTGTATTTTTTTTTTTAATCTGAGAAGAGAATCTACAGTTTTCATTAGATTCTCATAAAACTCTGTCAACAAAAAGTTGTTGCTTTGGGTACATCCTTGAGTATTCTGGGTAAGATCATCATATTGTGACTGTGGCAGATCACATCCATTTCCTCAAGTCTTTTGAAGAGAGCATTCTAAGAAGGCCAGGTTGCTGGGCATTAATGAAAGAAGATTGAAGACAGGAAGAGTGGTACTCAAATGAAACATAGTATTTAATATAGTTAATGTTACGTTTTCAAAAACATAGGGCTACCTTCTGCCTTCTGTGTGTCATGTGCTTGAATGCTAAATCAAATGCTCACTGTAGCTTGGTCTCCCCACATAGAAAAGTGGGCCTGTAGGGGTGTGCTTTGGTTTAATAATGGTGGAAAAAAAAAAAAAACAATGGTGCGATTTGCTTCGTGTCTTATTCAGATTGTCTTTGGCTCTTATCCTCTCATGGAGGAGACTCATTGGAAGAGAAACAAAAGCCATGTCTGGGGCAAAGGCCTAGCTGCAGTTGGCTGTTGGTCTCCCTCACGCTGCCAGGAGCCTCCTCAGCATCTGAAGGTAATTGGCAGTCCTCAGCTAAATGTGATTCTGTCTGTGGACTTGGCATAGGGGGGTAAGCAGGGAAGTGTGGGAATAATAACTGCTACTCATAGGTGAGGAAGCTGTGTCTGCAAACTTCCAGATGGAGGGAAAGAAGCAGGACCGCGTGCCATCCTGAGGCACCGCACTGTGACTTGTGTGTAACTGTTGCTCCCATCTATCTTCCGGTCTCTTCCCTGCTCTGACAATACTTGCGTGTATCTCTTACATCGGGGTGACTGGCTTGTGGCACTGTCTATCACATTCTCTAATCCAAAATATCTTATTTCTTCCGTGCAGGATATGTAACTTGGACGAGTAGCTTTTTTGTTTGTTTGTTTGTTTTTTGTTTTTTGTTTTTTGTTTTTTGAGACAGGGTTTCTCTGTGTAGCCTTGGCTGTCCTGGGCTCGCTCTGTAGACCAGGCTGGCCTCGAACTCACAGCGATCCGCCTGCCTCTGCCTCCAGAGTGCTGGGATTAAAGGTGTGCACCACCACGCCCGGCTTAGGATGAGTAACTTTTAAAAATGATATTATTGTAGTTTGGGCTAAGCACCTCTAAACACAGAAAGCACCAACACTGCCTCCAGCTCTTTTATTCTCAGAAATATGATTTAACCAAGCCCATGTTTAGCGCAGCATAAGACGGAGAAACAATTAGAGATGTCACATATATTTGCATTTTTGATAACATTTGCAATGTAAATGGCAGAATAATGGAAGACTTTGGGAGAAGCATTTGTTCCCTTCTGTGCTCCCTGTACTTTCCACAGAGGACACTGATTTGATGAAAGTAGATCCAAACAGAATGGATAATAGAGGTGAGAATGTTATTTTAATTTTGGATTAATGCATTCCTATTTTATTGGATGAGGTAGGTAAGCACAGACTAAATGTCACCCAAGTGACAGGTGCTGAGTGACTGTCGCATATGTGCGAGTACTTGTCTGAGGTTGTGTTAGTTGTAGGGGAAGAGTGTGTTTTCAGAGGCACAACCACGTTCTGAGTGTTTGTGTCTGTTTTCTGTCTTTGAAAGCAAGTCTCTGGTGTCTAGGTGACAGTAGAGGGGCCTTTGGGGATGTCTGGAGAAATTTTTTTTTTAAAGGATATCTATGGCAGTGGCATTTCTTGTGTGTATATTTGTTTTCTGTGGGTGTTTGAGTGGTTGTTTACTGGGAATGAGGATTTAAAATCATAATCTCCTCTAATTAGAAAGGCCTTTACAGGTCATTGATTGTCACCTCTTACAGTCATAAACTCCCGACTGTTGGGAGAATAAAAGACTAAGCTGGATTTCATAGCCTTGGTAAAGCAGGACTTGATAAGTGCCACCAGACACCTGACACAATTCTAGAGCAGGAGCATTCCCTTCCTTGGGAAGGCTTTGTCCTCAGGAAGGCTTAGTGTAGGGACAAAGACAGCCAGTCAATACAACCACACTGCTTTAAGTTTGTTTGTTAAATAGCGTAAAGGGAAAAGACAGGATTCACAGGAAGTATGAAACAGGAAAGCAAAGAGAAATGGTAGGAGGAGGGAAGGTTGTGGTAGAAAGTGGCGTCGGTTTTGTTGATTTCAATACTGTCTCTCTGCCTTTTAGTTAGTTTGGCTAATGGTCTGTCTATCTTGTTGATTTTCTCAAAGAACCAGCTCTTGGTTTTGTTGATTCTTTGGACTGTTTTCTTAGTTTCTAATTTGTTAATTTCACCCCTGAGTTTGATTATTTCCAGACGTCTACTCCTTTTGGGTGTTTCTGCTTCTTTTTTTTCTAAGGCTTCCAGTTGTGTCGTTAAGGTACTTATGTGCGATGTAACAAGAATAAATTAATAAAAAAAGGAAAAAAATGAATTAAAAAAAAGAAAGAAAGAAAGAAAGAAAGTGGGGTTGGAAGGGAAAGTTCCGCTCACCTGGCACCATAGTGCTGTTTGGTGCTGCCCGCATCTCCTGTGCACAGTGGTCAGTGCTCTCCTTCACTGAGTAGGGAAGTGGATTCTGTTTCAGTGACCCCACACTTTCCCTGCAATGGTGTTCAAGGCCACCCCACTAAGCTACAGTTGCAACACCCATGTGAAGCCCACAGATAGATTCTTCTCTAGCCCTTTGCATAAAGACTTATTCTGGTAGTCTAAACACCTCTTTGTGTTTTAGGAGAAGCCAAGGGACAAAGATGGACAGCATTCCACCCCCAGAAATGTCTTATTTGGAGGAGTATTAATAATAAGAAAACACTCAATGGTTGATACATTAGTGGACCACTCTTCCGTGATGACTCTGCGCTATAGCACAGGGCCTCAGAGTTCTTTGTCTGCTTTCTGGGCAGGGGATCAGAGTCTGACGTGGTGTTCTGGACTGGACCTGGGGCTGGCACATCACAAGGCTGCTACATATTCAGGCACATGTCTGTCCAACTTCAAGGAGGAGCGGAAGCAGTCTAGCTGTCTGCTGAGAAGGAAGGAAGATGTGTCCTGGAGAACACTTGGCAGTCCCTACCACACATGGCTGGCCTTTTGCAATACCCAAAGGAGATCATAGCAGTGCCTTGGGTTTGACACAGGGAGAGAGATACATTTTTTTTTTTTAAAGAAAGGGAATTGGATGACACAGGATATTGCAGATGGAGGGAGTAACTTCTTTTGCACTAAGAGTGAGCTAATTGCTATGACAGTACAGATGTCTTAAATTTCAGAGAATTTCATTCTGTTCTGTATCTTATAAACACTGAGAGGAATCATTGAGAGGAAAAAAATATCCCGCAATCATTTATATTTCAAAACTGTGATATACTGTGAACCAGATGGGGAGAAACTCCAGTACAGATAAAGGTCTGGGCTGACACTATTCCAGTTATGTGTACTTAATGTATCCTGCTGGATGCTGGCCTGTATCCTAACCCTTCCCCTAGTGTCTGGCTTACAAACTGTCTCTGAGAGATAAGGAGGTGATAACTGGTGACCTTGAGAAAACAATGTCATCTGCTGACAAAGAGAATTTCCAAATACTCAACCACCAGGTGGGGCGGGACTTGCGGTTTATTGTGTAAACTAGCAACAACGTTACCAGAGAGAAAATGCATTCCTGCTTGTCTCCTTGGACAAAGGGTACTCATTTTTGTAAGAGTCCACTTGCACTCTCTTGGCGGAACTTTCTCTGACCCACTTGGACAGAATCGAGCATCCCTTTCTTTGTATCCACACTGTCCCTGGAAAGTATCCAATTGCAATAATATATTTTTTATATCCGTCTTTACTCTCTGTTGACAGTCAAAATGTCCTTGTTCCTCATTTACTATTTTTGAATACCTCTTTCAAATTCTCCCTTTCCCTTTTCAAACTCCTAGGAAGTATTTTCAGAATAGATGAACGGGTTGATGAATGAAGACCAGTAGCTGAAATGTACTGTTAATTGGAGAAAAGACACATTCTCAATTGTTCACTGTCTTCCCCATTCTTGGCTTGACTTCCTCTTTCCTTTGGGTACCAGACCTTGGATTGGAGATACACAGTTTCTCGATCTAGCGGCTTAAGCCTGCATGCAAGCTTGTTTCACCAATACAAACAAACACACTTACGGTGTTTCTGCATGCATTTGTGCTGTGCTTCCTGGCAAAGGACGTCCAGGAGCCTTGGCATTGCTAAGGAGAAGCCCAGCAAAGAAAAATGCAAGGGGCATGGCCTATTTTCAGGAGATTTTTCTTTCATGACAGTCTATGAGGTGTTGCCAGATTTGGATGACCTCTAGCATAAAAATAGTAACTTCCAGCAAAGGAAGCCTGAGAGAATGAATACATGTAAAGGGTTTAGCATAAAACTTGGCACCTAGGAGGCACTCCATCAAGACTGGCCAGTCTTTCTAAGCTGTCACTGGTGCCTGTCATATCATTGTGATGCAGGCTATGTGCCAGGACCCTTTCTAGTGTGGCATAGTCACTTTCTGGAGGATGGAAAAAAAAATAATGTCAGGTTCATACCTTGTGTTGCATCAGAATTTGTGAGCAGTAGTCCTCAACCCCAGTCCCATTTGTTACCCATATCAGTGAGTCTCCTCAATAACAGCCTGAAGAAGAAAAAAAAAAAAACCCAAACCTCAAGCTTGTCGACAGCCATTGGCTGAGCTTCCCTTGAGAGCATTCTGAAATGAGAAGTTGGCCTTTTCAAAACCTTACAAAAATGGTTGTCTCTGCGTAGCCTGTGACTGTGCTGAAATCTAGAAATTCTAGCTAGCCCAAAGTTAATAAAACAGCATGACATGGGAAGCTCTGTGATGGATGGCAGTGGGTAGCCCAACACTGTTTTATTCTCTCTAATACACTGTTTCTCTGTAAAGGCCAGAAATTAGAGGAGAGGCTTCTTTCCCCTTCCAGCCTGCACAGGGTAATTATGTATTATTAATAATGCAGCAGCACAAATGATATTAAATGAACTACATTTGTTAATGCAGATCTTATCTAACTACTGTCTCCATCAGTGGGCTGCTTCTCATCAGGGGGCACTAATTAGCTGTAATATGTAGAAAGATGGGACAGAAATCCAATCAGATAAATGGGATCTATTTGGAGAGATCCAGGAAGGAGGAGGAGGAGGAGGAGTAACACGTTCAGGATTCTGGTAGAGTTCCGACAAAGAGAGAAGATGGAGATTTTGACTTTTTCAACTCCATTTACGTTTTGTGGCCACAGAAGTTAGAACTGTTCCTAGGTCACTCAGGCTACAAAGGCCTGCGCAACACTGTGTTCGTCATGACTGCGATGGGGTTGTACTTTGCAGTGTGATTTTATTAGTACCCATGACTCTATAAAAGTCCCAAATGGTTCATATGGCCTTTGCAGACACTGAACCTCATGTGTTAGGGTACAAGGTGACGTCAGCCAGATGTCCTCAGCTCATGTGGCGCTGAGGGAACACTTCAGTTCTCAGTGTTCCTGGAGAACCACCATAGGCTGTCTAGGGATTTTCATTTGGTAAACTCCAGGCTGCCAGGAACCTGGAACTGCTAGACTCCTGACCATTATGAACATCCCAGCTGTCCATGTTGGAAGGTAGATAAGTCAGATCCATCTTCATTACCTCATCAACTATGTGGGCTGAGTATGTGTCCCAGTACCAAATACTATAGAGAAGTTGTGTGCCTTGCCCTGCTCACCTGAGCTGCTCGTGGGTGACCCATTCACAAAGCGAGTGGCTTCTCCATCCAGGACACATTGTTTATGGGTCTTGAGGGACTGAGTGGACTGGTAAGATTCAAAAAAGAAAGCCACCCATATTCTTCGAGAAAGCAAGTATAAAAGTGATGGGTTTTATTTTGGCCACTTCAGTTGTTGGGAGGTGAAGGACTTGCCATGCAGTGACCAGAAGCTCTTGAATACCGGTACTGATCATTGCTAGTGATTGCTTTGCTTTGCTTTTTTGCCTGGTCCTTTATGGAGGTGATGACACACGAATCTGATATGCATGGGTGAGGTTTGACTTCTGTAAATCAGAGAAGGAGATTTCTGGTAAATGTCATCTCCACCAAGCCAGTGAACACACAGTCAACACCTGAAATTCCAAGGGAAACAGGATCATACTTGAACTTTTGAGGATTTAAAGTTATATTATGAATCCTTACTAAGGATCATGAAAACAGTTACTATATGGCAACACCGCTTTTGAAATATTTGAACTCGTGCTCTGCTTTTTAAAATGCGACTCATCATTAACCGACACAGGCTGAGTATGGCCTCAAAAGATGACACCAGCTGTGACCCCACTGCTCAGTGTAAACTAGTGTAGCATGACATGCCAGGAAATATAAGACTGGGTGCTCAGGAGCCTGCAAATATTCGACACCTTTCCTCACAAAGTAATGATGAAAACTCAGAAAGCACCATTTTAATATAAAACTGTGCAGACATCCAGGGAAATATATTTGTACGCCTCACGACAAAAGTTGAAAGGAAGCTTGAGAGTACCGTTTACATTTCTATATACTTATACCATGGAATTAAAGCCAACAGATAAACACATCAACATGTTAAGACAGATGTAAAAATACACAGATAGATGACGTCTTGCACGGAAGCCTTGATAGTGCATCGAAATGAAATCCTATATTCCAAATATGCCCCATAGGAGTTTTGCTCAAGGCTATGCTTAGGTATACTTGAAAATTCCCGATAGCGAATCACCAGGGAAAACATGTTCTTTTACAGATAATTGCTACTGGCAGCCAGAGACCTGGAGAATTTGATGTGCAGTAATGTGACCTGACTATGTATTAAACTTTTTTGAAGGACATGTGTAAAGTAATTTTTATGTTTCTCACATATCTTGCCTTTTCCCTCCCTACTTAGTAGCACATTTTAAAACAAATTTCCTATTTTTTTTTTAGTATATCTGCTCCATTTTATTCTAATAGTTTAAAATCATAAAACTTCTTGATATTGTCTCATTCTTTAAAGAAGGCAAAGTAATCCAGAAGTAGGAAAGTCCCATCTGCATTGTAAGCAACATGTAAACAATGCAAAGCTCTATTACTGGTAATGAACTTCAGGAAAAGTGTGAGAAATAATAGTGGCTTGTTCACAGATAAGAGAAATTAGGCACTAGCTGATTCCTCTATGGTTGGAAGGCATCGCTGCTGCTATTTAGGGCAGTAATCACCAGCTTTTCATTAAAGCTGGGAATGCTTAGACGATGGTTCCTGAGGTATCTTAAATATTCTGCCTCAGAAGCTGTAATTAATAACTTGAAAAAAATTATAAATTGGCAAGGACACATATGTGCAATGATACAATTCAATGAAGAAGCATCATCGTTGCTAATTACTTTGGTTCTATTTTTTTTTCAATGTTACTGTGCCGTCCTCATTTTATTGTTCGATATGAACATGTAAACCTTAATTAAGCATAATGTCAGAAGGTTCCAACAACAGGACTAAAGATTTCACAAGGTAATTCAGAGGCTTGTTTGGAAAGGATGTCCAGATCAACCAGTGAGTATAATCTCCAAATAATAAGCTTTTGTGCTGAGAGTTTCAAGAACCATTATAGACTGACATTGGAAATTAGCTTTTAAGAACAAAAATCCAACGGTGTGTGTGTGAGGGGGAGGTGAAATCACACTGGAATGTAGTACAGAGATCTGGTGTGGGAACAGGCTTCAGAAACTTGGAATGTCACGTCAGTGTCTTTGGTGACAGGCAGCAGCTCCTAGATTTACATGCTTGTATTCTGCTGTCAGGAAGATGAACGTGCATAATGACAACTTATCAGGGAAATGATACATTTCTGGTTTCCATTAAGATCATTAAAAGCCACATTCCATCTTCAGATATGCAAATGGTTGTCTATAGAAATCCATGGACGAGGAATAAAACTTAGCTTGTGTCCGTTAAACTGCTGCAAAGAAAGTAAGCACACACACACACGCGCGCGCGTACACACACACACACACACACACACACACACACACACACATACACACACGCCTCTACGCTTCATGTATATCTAAGGCATGTCACTGTACCAACTATTCTTACATCTCACTTTTCTCGGGACAGTCAGTGCAAGTAAACCAGTCCAAGTGAAGAACATGGTTCTGCTAAGTGGACATTCCCAGCAAAGGGTGAGGTAGAAGGAAACCAAGGTGAAGGTGGCATCATTTAGAGGCTTAGTCCTTCAAGTTTTAGGTGGTGTGAAAGTGTCCCAGACACAATAAAGTTATCATGAATCACCCAAGCCAGGGTCGGGGGGAGGAAGAATATGAGGCAGACTTTCTGAGCCAGCCTTGGACAGGACAGAACACTTATGCAGGAGCGATGTGCTTTTTGCGTTCTCACATGCAGAGTCTAGGGATATCTGGCACATCCACATGAGTGTTCACCATCAGTGCTTTTCCAGTTCTGGAAACTTCTTTCAGGATCTCACTCATTTGTGACTGATGCCAAAGGCAGGGCTGTATGCTCCACAGTGGAGTCATTCTGCTTCTTTTGGGTAAACGTCATTAGAAAAACCTCTTTTAAAAACACCTACAAAGCAAGGTGGGCATACAAAGCATAATGAGAAATAATCTATAGCACACTGTCTCTTGTTGTAAGCACATCTCGCAGTATTAGAAATTCAAGAAAAAGAGGCTTGGCTCTGTCAGCCCGTGTTCACTCAGAGGATGATCTCCTTGAGGGTAGGGAAAAGAGTATCTTATAAGTTCTTGGACAAATGAGGGACACCTCATAAATGTTAAACTAATCTTAAGACAGATTGAATTTATGGGATTAAAAAAAAAGAGTATATAAAGGAGAGAAGCCAGCCTTTATTAAAGACAGTTCACTAGGTAAAAATGAAAACCAGGCTTTTTAAAGTATGCCAGCTATACTTCTGTTTGAAAAAATAAACACATGTGTAAATTTTATTAAAGCTCTGCTTCTGGTTGCCAGAATCATTTCAAATTTCCCACAAAATAAAACAAAAGAAGACCGAAAGACCAAGTGAGCAACCAGACAAACAAGTCAAAGACAAACTAAGATAAACAATAAACATGAAAACATGATGAGGTGTTTTTAAACTGTATTTCAGTATAGGACAGAAAGAGAAACAAAAGACTGGTGTTATTCTTTATGATTTCTACAGCCTCACCACTTTTTTTTTTTTTTGAGACAAGGTCTTGCTCTGTAACTCAGGCTGTCCTGGATCTTATTATTTAGTTCAGCCTGACATTGAACTCTCAGCCATCCTCCTGCTTTCGCTCCCCAGGTGCAAGCGCCTCTGGGCCCAGCTCACCCTGTATAATCTCAAAGCTTCTGTTAGCTGCACAAGAAAAAGTAAAAAGAAACAGGTGACATTAATTTTAAATAACATTCTTTTTTATCCATATATCCATAATGTTTTCATTTCACATATAATCTATATAAGAAGCTATCAATGAAATATTTCACACTCATTTTTTCCTCTGCTAAGTCGTTGGAACCGGGTGTGCATTCTGCAATTACAGTGCCTTTCAGCGTGGATTGGCTGCATTTCAAATGTTTCATAACCTCATGTGCTGAGTGGATATGGGAGTTGCCGTACAGTTCCAGAATGGGAGATGTGGGGGGCTGTGCAAAGTCAGCAGGGCAGTATCTATTGGCCTCAGTAAGGAGCTGGGCTTTGAGCCTCTACTTCAAAACAGATTTTACTAGGGCCTTTGACTTGCTGGTCACTGGTACTGGCTGCATCACCATTCCTGTTTGTTAATTTTTCTCTTAAGTGTACTTGAGGAGCTGTGTGCCTTTCTGATGCCTTGTCATGGGGTCTGTTCTGTCAGAACAAATGGAAATTGGCTTTGGAATTCATGCGCCTGAAGAAAACTCATCTTGACAGCTGCAGGGGCAGATTCAAGCACGCACAGGTGAAAGGAGGCCACCTGGGATGTTTTTTAATACTAGAAGTAGAAAAAAGGAGATGGAGGAATGCCTCCTTGGAGTGCCAGATGAGACAAACAGGTGGCACAAGGAAGAAACAAATAAAGATGAAGGCGAGAGCAGCAGGTTAAGGCCTCAGGCAGAGCAAATACAAGATTCAGTGGCTGCAGGTTCAAGCCCGAGGCAGGATAATAGAGCTGACGGCTGCAGGAAGGAAATCAGATCTGTCAAGAGCACGGTTCATCCATGGATGTGTACAGTGGGGTCCTGCAGAATGCCCTGCCCTGTCCGCACTATTCTTCATCTTCACCATCCATGCTAGCCACACCAGTTCTGGAATAAGCTCAGGGCTCTCCATTATTAATCACGTGGTGCCTGTGCCCACCCTGTCTTCCTAGGCACCCATGGAACTTTCTATTGTTTAAATATTTCTTTCCTAACTTTCACTCTGAAGGGACACACAGGCAGTCGACCCCCAAAGGAAGCAAATATACCGCAACTGGAGAAAATATGAAGAGATATAAAAATGTTCCTAAAAATATCTCCCTGTGAGGGGCCCTACATATAAATGAGGAAAAACCAATAACCTCCCTCTCAGCACAAATAAATCATCCCAATGCCCAGCCTCTCTGCCTTCTAAAGTGAAGCCTGACATTAAAAAAATACATGTGCAAAACCCATCGTAGATCAGAGTGTTTCTTTTTCTGCCAGCACTAATATGTCTATATCTCACACACCCAAGACACAGAGGCACACAGAGTGAAAAAGGAAATCGAACTTATGCTGTGGCACTTTGCCTTCTTCTCAGGAAATCAAACAACGTGGAGTCACACTGATGTCCGTCCTTCTGAACTGCTCTTACTTTCTGTCTTAGATAGACAATCACTCCAAATAGTTGGAGGTAAAATAAGTGTGGAGTAAAACTTAGAGAATTCACATGGTCTGGAAGTAAAGAAGAAATGACAATGAACTTTGGAACAAATCTAGAAATCCCTCATGGAATTAGTTATGTTTTCACACACACACACACACACACACACACACACACACACACACACACACACACAGAGAGAGAGAGAGAGAGAGAGAGAGAGAGAGAGAGAGAGAGAGAGAGAGACAGAGAGAGAGAGAGAGAGACAGAGAGAGAGAGAGAGAGAGAGAGAGAGAGAGACAGACAGACAGACAGACAGACAGACAGACACAGAGAGAGACAGACACAGAGAGAGACAGAGACAGATAGAGAGAGAGGCAGAGAGGCAGAGAGAGACAGACACACAAAGATACACAGAGACACTCAAATACACAGCCACACTCAAACACACAGCTACACAGCCAGACACACACAGCCCCCCGAGAGAGAGAGAGAGAGAGAGAGAGAGAGAGAGAGAGAGAGAGAGAGAGAGAGAGAGAGACAGACAGACAGAGACAGAGACAGAGACAGAGACAGAGACACAGAGAGACAGATGGAAAGATAGGAGGCGGGATTGGGAGATACAGCTAACCAACTGATTTTCGTATACTTCACTTTATCTCCTTTTATTAGACTTCTTCCAGGATAAATATGGCCTCTGCGGAATGTATTTAACTTACCTCACAAGCCCCAAAAAGAGGAACTCAGCCTTATTTTGCCACAACCACTGGAGACTACAAACAACCCTGAAGAAGACACCCCTGTCCCACGCTAGAGGAGAGTGGATCCTTGGCCACACTGCAGGAACTGGGTGGATGGCATTCCTGACCTACTCAAAGACCAGTCAGAGCAGATAGCCAAATAAAACCAAACAAGCTTAAGACTGTGGCTGCTGCTGATGGCAGGAGGCACCAATACACGGCAGACATCAGCATCTGTATCACCACATCAGTATCCCAGAGACTTGCCAGCCTTCTTTTCTCCGACTCTCCTCCTTTTCACATCTGCAATCTTAACCTTTTAACTTAGGGGTTCATTCTTGTTGTTTGTGGTGGTGGTAGTGATTTTGTTTATTTGTCTGTTGTGTGTTTTTAAAGTCACACCTCATTGGAAGAACATGGACTGGACGTAATGTCATGTCATTGGAACAACTTGATAGTGTCACAACCAGGAACTAGGTTTCAGAACTCTTAGTTCTCATTGTTTCTTCAAAGCATATAAAGAGCCTGCCTTGTCAGAGAGAAACACTCTTGTGCTAGGGGAGTGGTGCCAAGGTAGGAGAAAAACCAGGTAAAATGCCATAGGCATACAGAGGAATGTCCTGTGGAGATGTGCATATCCTACACTCGAGAGTCCGCGGATATTACCCCACATAGCAAAGGAATTTGCAAAGTAATTAAAGTTAAACATTTTGAGATGAGATTTTTCTGAATTATGCCAAAGGGCTTGGTCTTATTAGATAAACTGTTAAAGAGAAACTTTCCAGGCAGCACAGATCTGGGAAAGACATTTTGCCACTAACTTTGAGGATGTGGGAAGGGAAATAGTGGCTGAAGGCTAAAAACAGATGAGGTAACCACTCTACCAGTCCCAGACTCCCAAAAGTATATCTCCCTTATGAACACCATGATTTTGACCCATCAAGTAGCATTGGATTCCCATCCTAAAAAGATGTGTATAGTAAAAAATATACACTGTTTTAAATGACAGCCCTGGTTTTTTTGTTACAGCAGCAATGGAAAACTGATACAGGCTATATTATACCCAAATATTATAGAGGCCCCTTGTTTCATTAATTAGGCAATTCTAACATTTAACCATAATGGAGAAGCAGGGGTGGATGAGTGATGGTTAGTAGGTTTGATGGGGCTAGGAGGGATGGTTCTGTAAGTGTTGAATAGGAAAAAAAAAAAAAGATAAGGTTTGTAGAAACTGGCTCCCATGGCTAGAGTCACAAGACTGAAGGAAGACTCTGGGATTGTAGGAAAGTAGATCTATTGAGTCTCAGCTGTAGCAGGACAACTGGTTCCTCACAGGGACACAATAAGGTCAGTCTTGAGAGTGCCAGTGAGAGCTGGAGCCTCAAATAGCTACTGCCACCAGGTCTTGAGGACCCCACTGGCAGGAATAACATGCAGCGTGTGGAAGCAGGCCCTCTCTTCCTCCTTTATCTCCCATTCTCCCATGCTCTAGCTTATGCAAAAGCCCACAGTCTGGATAGTTTCCTCAGCAGAGGCTAATTTTCCACTTTCTAGGAAATTCAAGACCGCGTCAAAGACAGGCTTAGTTTCCAGATATATTTATTTTTGCTTGAAGATGGTCAGCTTCTCAGTGTGTGTGCTGGCTAGTTTCATGTCAGCTGGACACAAGATATAGCCATCAGAGAGGAGGGAGTGTCAATTGAGCTCTGGTTGTATGTAAGCCTATAGGGTATTTTTTCTTAATTAGTGATCAGTGGAGGAGGGTTCAGCCCATTGTGAGTGGTGCCACCCCTGGGCTGGTGTTCGGGATTCTGTAAGAAAGCAGGATGAGCAAAGGCATGGAGAACAAGCCTGTAAGCAGCACCCTGTTTGAGTTCCTGTCCTGACTTTCTCCAATGATGAACTGTGACGTAAAAATATCAGACAAATAAGCCCTTTCCTCCCTAAATTGCTTTGGTCATGGTGTTTGATCACAGTATTAATGATGCTAATCCTGTGTACTTGCATATGAGTATTCCCATGAATTCTGCCCTAGAGTCCTTGTGTACAAATATTCCCTCTTGCAGTCAGAGTGGATTAAGAATTACCGTGGGGAGCCCAGATTTAGTGCACTGCTTCTTTGAAGGCAGTGTCTCCAGGTCCAATCTCACTCTGAGGTTCTAGAGGTTAGGAATTCCTCATGTGGAATTTGGAGCCATGCAATTCAACTGCAAATTTTCTCTAGAAATGCCTGTTGGTGGAGCCTAGCAGCACACCAGCTGGCACAGAGAAACATAGTTTTAGTATCCTGCCCATGACACAAAAACAGAATTAGAAATCTGTTATCTAGACCTTAGTAAGTGGCCAAAGAGAGGGTTGACAATGAATAAAATGTCCTCGAGGAACCTGGCTTCCAGTGCGATCTCTGTGTGTGGTGAATCTGCCGGCCAAATGTGACTGTAGGCATAGATTTCTGAACGCATAGCTACTGCTTGTGCCTCGCACATACATAGCTTCGCTCTGAGGTAGGGAGGTCCTCCTACCTGGCAAGGTGTGGGTCCGAGACAGCATGTAGATGAGGAGGTATTTACTCATGACTTGTGGTTAACAGAGGCAAAAGATGACTGCTGAGGAAGATTCTGAGGTTCTGGCAAGGTTTACTGTGGAGGGTCAGAATACTATACAGAAGAATAGTTTATGTGACAATTGCAGGCACCAAGTAAACATGTGCTAAATATGTTAAAGAACAACATTGCATGAGAGTTGGTCAGGATCATGGGAAAGATGGGGGACGTTACAAGGGGTAAATTAACCTATTTTTTTTCTTTCTCACTGTAAATTTTTACAGAGAGCTTTGTTTCTATCATAGTTTTGGAGGTTAAGGGGTTTGGTGGCAATTTCTATTTGGCACTGGGGAAGCCCTCTTAGAAAATGACATTGTGGTGGCAATGTGTGAAAATGACCATATGCAAGGCGAGAAACCAGGGACAGTTAGGGAGCAGTCTTGCTCTTCTGTTCTACTCCTAAGGGAGCTGGCTCATCCCATTGACTCAATTACTTTGAATTAAGCCCTACTTTTGAAGTTTCTACTACTCTGTCATACAACCACACTTGGCACTAAGTTTCCCACACATGGACCTTTGGGTAAAAATTATTCACACCACAGCCAAAGGTTAGGGAAGAAAATTGACAGTGATTATTATATTCCTTATCCTGATGGTAGAGCTGATTTCACGGGCATATTCATCTGTCAAAATTTATCAACGTTCTGTTTTCTCTGTTGTTGTAAAGGACAGATACATATGCTACATACATGTTTGCTATTGTGACCTAAGAAATTGACTCAAATATCAATGGCTTAGAATGACAATCTTTTATTGTTTCTTTCTTGTCTCATTTTTTTAATAGCCCATACCTATCCAAGTTGGTTAATGATTGGTCGATCAAGATAACAATACATAGTTAGGACCTCTAACGTTTTTCATCCTTCTTATTCCCTTCTTTTACATGGTGTGCCTGAGCACTAAAAAAAAAAAAAAAAAAAAAAAAAAAAAAAAAAAAAAACAACAACAACAACAACAACAACAAAAAAAACAAAAAACAAAAAAACTAACAAAGGACCTAACAATTTTGGAAATGCTACTCAATGTTCTCTTTTTCTGCTTTATTGTATAGTTTGCATAACTCACATTTTGTCATATTTCACATGTACTATAAGGTGTATTAATGTGAATACTTAAGGGGTAAGAAATTTAAGTTAAATAAATAAGGGCATTTTTCTTTTATGCTTCAAAAAAACCCCCAAAACCCAAAAACCCAAAAACAAAAAACAAACAAAGAAACAAAAAACAAAAAACCAAACCAAACCAAAACAAAACAAAACTTATCAAAGTCATGACAGAGATGAAAGGCCATGAGGAAAAATGTAGTAGAACATTTACAGTCTTCGCTTGGACATGCTATTTCCACGTTCCCATCATTCGTTGAAAACCAATCTACAGGCTGAGCCTGAAGTCAGAGGAGGGGAATACTTTCCCAGAAGATGCTAAAGGCATGGATCTGGGAAGGAATCAAGAGCTATGCCTCAGTTAATTCACTTCAAAATGTAAAAGACTGATAGCCTTGATGGCTTGGAGATATATGGATGTTACAACCTATAGACTGTAGTTTGTGTTTTTAAAATGCTGTTTCAGGACCTCCCTGAACTTTAAGAAGAGAGCCTTCACATGACATGAGTGAAAGACTACTTCTATTTGGGCTGTCTCTCTCCAGTGGAGTGAGAATGTGAGTACGGTGTGAGAATGTGTGTAGGGACAGAACACAAATCCACTCGGGGAGAGCTAAGCTGTTATTGTCTCAGAAATGAGAAGAATAAAATACATTACCAAAAGTAATTAAAACAACGTGGAGGCACTTGCTCCCTTGCTTAATTTATTCCTAGCAAAGACAAAGGTCTCGGAGTGAAATTTAGTCTTGGAACCTTTCAAGTCAGTTTGCCTTTCTTGAACTGGATCTAATTTGTATAGTTTGGAATCATCCTGAAAGTTCCCTTTGTCATCAGTGACTTAAAAAATAGTGCTACCGGGCAAAAGAAATCAATGATCTCTACATTGCAGGCTGAGTAATTACATCATAATGATTTGCATTAATGAAAGGACAAGTTGGTCTAAGCCCAGATGTGCCTGTGACCACACTTCTCTGCGACGTTGAAGTGGATTGCTGAGTTTGGAGGAATTTCACCATCAGTCGTGTGACAAAATGACTGGAAAAAAAAAGTCTCTCCTCATCAACACCACTTAATGGCTCCTTAATGACTGACTCATCATTTTTCTCGGAGTCAAAGTAAATTTAAATTTCAAAATAAAGCAAATTTTACTGATATGGGTGGCACAGAAGCAGATGTTTCCCTGACATGTGCACACAAGCTGTTAACTGTGACCTTGCAGGAGAAAGCAGTTTTGAAAATGAGCTTTTGTCTCCCAATATGGGGAAAACAATGCTGCAGCGAAGATTTGATAAAAAGTCATAGGTTCTCCCAGCAGCTTATTTCAGCAAAGTCAACTATTAATTAAAATAACAAATGTCAGCTGCTCCAGAGGCTGACAGCTAACACAAGGCAGCATTTGCTTACCTTGACGTACAGGATGCATGGGACGTGGGATAGATCCATAATTCATCCTAGGTATGGCTCTCTCATGCCCTGATACAGTGATAATACCGTGATAAATTAGCTCCTGTTCAGCAGTTTCGTTAGCAGAAGTACCTGGGGAGTGAGGGGAAAAACTCAGCGAGAAAGAGAGAAAGAGAGAGAGAGAGAGAGAGAGAGAGAGAGAGAGAGAGAGAGAGAGAGAGAGAGAGAGAGCCTTTTGGCAGACTGAAGGAATATATACTTGAACAGCTTGACGGAAAGTTTCATGAAATTCCTGAACTTGAGTACCAAGAAAAACAGGTGGGGAAAAATGTAAATCTAGGTAAGAAAGAGATGAAGACACTGTGCTAAAGCAGGGTGTTGCAGACTGCTTGTGGCATGCGAGGAAAAGATTATGAAGCAGAGGCAGCATTGTATCACCTCTAGGGAACCAAGTGAGAGAGGTCATAAAGAAGCAAGGGGGTCAGTTTTCAGATGGGGACTCATGGGAGACACAAAAAGGAGGGGCAGCTGACAAACAGCATCTTCCATTGCTTCCAAAGTCAAAGACTTGAGGGTTTGGAGCAGATGAGGCAACACATGGGGAAGCTGATTCTAGACTGTTCTCTAATGTACTTACGTAGGTGAGAAAATACAAAAAGCCCCACTGGCTCCAGGAGGCACA
This sequence comes from Acomys minous, assembly GCF_964271855.1. Taxonomy (NCBI): domain Eukaryota; kingdom Metazoa; phylum Chordata; class Mammalia; order Rodentia; family Muridae; genus Acomys; species Acomys minous. The sequence goes on from NC_140496.1 coordinate 101,163,870, forward strand.
CTGGTGGCAGTGGAATCTGTCTGCTGGCCTTTGGTTCAGTTTGCCCAGTAATGCATTTATATAAAACTGAAATGAGAAGAAAAGCCCTCCACGCTAAGACATTGTAAACTGTGTGTTATAAGCCTGAAAGGGTGAGAAGTAGAAAGGAGACTAGGAGGATGTTTCTGGGCTAAGGTGATTTGGAGGAAGGTAGATAATGTTGGGTAGTGGGAAAAGCAATGGGCTATTAGAATAGGTGGAGCACTTGGGAAATGGAAGGTACGTTTTACTCGGGATATTTCAGAAGGCAGAACAAAGGCAACGATCCCAGAGTTTATTTTGATTTCTATGGTGTTTTCCTTTTGTTGCATTTTATGGTTCTTGGGGTACAACCCAGTCCCCCCCCCCAGAATTCTAGACAAGTACACTTTCACAGAGGCACCCTGCCTAGATTTCCTTTTAAAAGGCAAAGAAATCAGGCCTTGTGGTACATGCCTGTGACTTCTGTGGGGGGGGGGGGGCGGTTCTCAGTGCTGGGAGAGAACTGTAGTCCTTGAAGGCCAGCCTAGGCTGCAGAATGAGACCTGGTTGCAAAATGACCTAACAAAATAACAGTAAAATAATAAACCAACCAACAACCAACCAACCAACCAACCAACCAACCACTTAAAATATACCAGACTCCATGAGGTACCAACTTTGCATTTTTTAAAAAAATAAGATCTATCATGGGCTTGTATAGTCTAGTCTGGCTACAAGCTTCCTATGTAGCTGGCTGTCTACTAGTTTTGTTGTTGTTGTTGTTGTTTGGTTTCTTGAGACAGGGTTTCTCTGTGTAGCCTTGGCTGTCCTGGACCTGTTTTGTAGACCATGCTGACCTCGAACTCACAGCGATCCACCTGCCTCTGCCTCCCGGAGTGCTGGGATTATAGGCATGCGCCAACACACCCGGCATAAGATTTGGCTATGGGAGAGCCCAGTTAATGTGGGTGCTACCACCCTGAGCTGGTAATCTTGGTCAAGCCCTGAGAGTGAGACAGTAAGCAGTGTTCCTCTTGGGCTTTTCCATCAGTTTCTGCCTCAAGAGCTCTGTCTTGTTTGGGATATTCCTTTGACTTCCTTCAGTGAAAACAGTGACATGGAAATTTAAGTCAAATACACCCTTTCTCCCCAAGTTACTTTCAGTCACAGTGTTTCATCACAGTGATAGAACCTCTATCTAGACAGTAGTTCCGGCTGATTTGGAACAGAGAGTCATCCTGGCTCAAATTCTTTGGTGCAGGTGTGGACCACCACACTTGGCCTCGGAGGCTATCTTAACAAGTTGTACAGGAAGCTTATACATTTGAGAACTCATTATTATTTCTAAATGAGTCAACACTTCATACATCATTAAGTGTGATGCAGTTCACTGGTCCAAAATGAACCAATAACAGAGTCCAGTGCGGGCTTCGAGCATCGTTCCTGTTCCTCATTATCTTCTCTTTGCTCACTGGCCTGGGGACTTCTACTAAAAATTGGGCTGTAGATGAAAAAAGTATTTGGCATTCATAAAAATGAAACACATGCAAGGCATTTAAAGGAGTCTTTTGGTCATGGACATCATTTCTATCAAGTTTAAAAGCTTGTCCCAAATTAATGACTATAATCAATATTCAAGACAGAAAGGAGGATGAGCCAGTTTAGATGAAATCCCATCTGACCCTTCATTAAAAATACAAAGCAAGCAGATCTCTGCAGAAATTGGACTTCTTACTCATATTTCTTATTGGAGGCTAGAATTCTTAGGTAATGGTGCCTTCTGGCTCTTAGTATAAATAGGGAAACACTTGTTTCCAGAGGAACTACCTGCCAGCCCATACTGCTCTACCAAACAGGAATGTCAGCTTTTGCATTCAGGGTTTGTCCAGAGAAGGCTTCATTTATATCTTTAAAAGAATTATCACTCATATTCCATTGTAAAGGAAAAGCCTTTCCCTGTAACCTCATTTCATGTGTGTGTGGGTGAGGGTGTGTATGTGTGAGTGTGTGTGTTATATGTGCAAGTGTTGGTATGTGTGGTGTGTGGGCCCATCGTGCACGTGCAGAGGAAAGCACAATGTGTCTTTCTTTTCCATTCTCCACATTATTCCTTTGAGGCTGAACCTTGAACTCCTGTTCTTCAGGTAGAGTGGCAGCCCGCAGGTATCAGCCACTGTCCAGTCCCTGTTCCTCTAAGTGCCTGGGTTACCACATTATACAGGCGCTGGGATGTGGATTAGCCCCAGGTTTGTGGTGCAAAGTACTTTTACCTACTTAGTCTTTCTCCAGCTCCCAGTAGGCCTCATTTTCTCACTTTCAAGTTGCTACATACCATGAGAGTGTCAAGGCAAGTTGAATTTGGGCATGCTGCTATGGACTCTCTGAGTGCTGGGGAGAAAACATACTTGTGCTGAAAGCAACCTAAATAGCACATCATTTCTGCTCCCGCACTCTTTTTTTTTTTCTTGCAAAGCTTCTGTAATACTAAGTTGTCCCATTTGATGCGTGATTTGCTTCTGCGCCGTGTTGCCATTAGCACTTGTCTCCGCAGCGCATCTTCTCCCTCAAGGGGCTTTTCTATGAGAGTTCAAACCCATGGCAGAGCACAGGCTGCAACTCTAACGCTTGGTAAAATATGCAGAAGGGGAAAAAAAAAAAAACAAAGTTGGAATGCCATTGAAAAACTAGGACATGGCTATCTTTGTGTCGAATTTATTTAAGGAAGAAAACTGAATTCTGTCATCCATTGCAGCTTATGAATACTTTACTGTGGTATAATCGCCAAGGAATTAATGTGATTTAGTAGCCACAACAATAAATACATCCTTGACAAGGCGATTATCCCATAAGACTAAAATCATGATATAGCATAAATCAATACCAGCCCTAAGTATGTCTCCGAAAGGGGTACATATTTCTACATTCGCTGCTAGATGTTGAACTAATTTTGGAATTAGAAGCTGTATGAAATACGAAAGCTATTTTTCTAAGTGAAAAATTACAGAATATGTATGGTGATTGCTCAGAATATATACTGCTCATAAAATGAGTGCTGGAGAAGTAGTCAAACTTTGAAAGCTGGTTCAAGTACAAACCTATGTTCCTGAGAAGAACCCTCCCTGCACTCCAAACTGAGCATGGCTCCCTCACTGTCTGCCTCTCTGAGAGCCTAAATTGCCCTTCGTGTAGGGACAAGACCTTTCCAGCCCTTTCTGTTAAGGCAAATTGACTCTTTGTTCCACCAGAGAGAGCCATGATTAGTGGGACGTTCACCTTAGAGTCTTTGTGCTGTTATGTTGAGATTACCCAGATCGGGAGACCCCCCAAAAAAGACCGCCAGGACTCGATACCCACGCAATATACACAGGGCCCTGGGTTACGGGCTCAGAGCTTCAGATCACAATCCTTCCCGACAGAGCAGGATAGGAGAACGAAACCAGAGCTTCAAGGGTAATGGGTTTATAAGCAAAAACTGTAATTAGGGGTTGGGGTCACATGGAAGTAAGGGAAAAAACCATAAGCGGGGGTCGTGGGTCTCGGGAATATCAACCTTCTGGCAGGTTGGGTCCAGAAGGCTGACTCTCCAGGGAAGTTGTTCTATCTCAGAGGATCATTGGATGTTAATTGTATCTAATTGTTCCAGTGGAGTTTCTGGAGAGTGCTAGCAGGCCCCGTTTTATGGCAGTGTGTGGTCTTTCCCAGAATGCAGGAAGTAGTGAAGTCACCTGGAGGACAGCTTCTCACAGACCACACGACATTAATTGTAGAATATACATTACATATAAAATATGGCATTAATTTTGCCCCTACAGTGCCTGGAATTGAGTCCCACAGAAAAAGGTAGTTGATCGACAACAATCTAGCCTCGTTCTCCAAGGGATGTTTTTCTGGGCACGTTGGCCCTTTTGACTTTTCAAGGTCAATATTAGTGACTCTCTGTAGCCCTTTAAATGAGCAAATCCCATTTGAGCTGGCTTTTCAGGAAGTCCTCTTGTGTGCTTTTCAATGTCTTGATGTCCCTTGAGGATTAACACTGGAAGCACGGAGCCAACATTCATCCCTCCCAGTCACCTCTGGTGCAGTCCAGGGAGACCCTCCTGGGCCTGGGACACTTGCTCTGCTGATGCTAAGTAAAGTAGCTCTGAGAATGTGAGTTCCCCACCCCCACCCCCACCCCCTCAGCTTCCAGAAAAGCTCTTGCTCAGTGAAGAGGGCCCCCGGAAAATTACTTCAGTTCTTGATACATGAAGTGCCTTCTCCTCAGACTTGAATTTCCCACTGAGATAAGTGACAACCTAACTTCATCTTTGTAAAGTGTGCAGTTACACTAGACAGCTAATTATGTTAATCCTTTAGGATATTCCAGAAAATATCTGTAGTGTCTTCCTATAGGAGGAGTGTCATCAGAGTTGGATACGGACATCCACCACCTGGCAGTCCTCCTAACCGACATGCTGTTAGTGTGTCCACTAATGTATATTTAGTTTTTAATACTGTACAGTTTTCCTGTTGCTATTGTCTTCTGTAGAGGACATACAGATTTCCTTAGGCATGGAAGGTGAAATAATTCACTAGTATTTGAAAAATCCTTTATATATACATCAGCTTCTGACTTAATGATTGCTTCCTGTCCCTGCCTTTTTTTTCCTCCCTATCCTAAACAGAACCCAAAAAAAGTGTTACTTTTTTTTTTTTTGATAATTGACTCTGTTCAATTGATTCTGACCGGAATTTCTGTGCAGATTATCAAATACATCTCCAGCCAGTTCCAAGCTGTATCTGTTTTCAGTGCAGTGCATACCTGGAACCAGAGACAAGTTGTCCAAGCAGCAGAGCTGAGGGAGGCTGGTTTAGTGGAAACAAAACCCCAGTTTAAAAATAGATTCAGCTCAAGTCTACTGTTGGAAAATGAAATTGGTATTACTTATTTAGATAAAGAAACGAAGGTGCTTGTAGCTTCATTTACCATCCAACGCTCTCAGAGCAAGAGTCTGAAAACCGACGGCTTCCTACTCTACGGGCTGCATCAGTAGGGATTTTATCTATGTCTCCTTGAAAGTGCAGAGCCCGCCTATTGATGACTTTGAGTCTACAGGCACCAGTGGTTTGCACTTAGGCTGAGAAATAGCATTAAGTGAGTTTCCCTGATTGTCTCAGTGTGTTGGGCTGAGCAGTGGATGGAGTCCATAAAAACTACATTCTGTTGGAACCGTTTCCCTTTCTACCCCCCCCCCCCCCAATTTTCACAAATGCGGAGAACTCAGCTCATCTAAGCGCTTCCTTCATTATTTAGGCTGGTGCTTGTGTTATTGATTTGGTTGGTGCTACTGAAGATGTGAGAGTATGCATTAACACGTGGGTTAAACGGAAAAATATTTATTTAAAGCTTTTGTTTACTCTGCCTCCTGCTCCTGACCCAGGGAAACGCCGAGGACTGGAGGAGCCCCAGCCGGCTCACGCAGTCTCCTTCCGGAGTTAATCTCATTTCACACGTCCCCATTTCTGGCAGATGCGGCACCTGACCTCCCCCTTTGTCCGCCTCCGGATGAAAGTGTGAGGCTCTGCAAATTTCCCTCAGGCACAAAAATAGTTTGCTTTCCTGCTGGAGGTGAAACTGACTTGGGGCACAGCTGGGGCTTTATCGGCCCCTCAGCCACTGCCTTGGGATGATCTCTTTTACTTTGCATGAAAATAAAGACGGGATAGGAGCGACTGCGTTCGGCTCTTACTCAGTGGGCAGGGGTGAAGGTGATAAGAACCTCGGGGAAATGCGCTAGGCTATCTAGCGGGGCTCCAGAGAAGGAGGTGGCAAATGCTCCCAACAGGGGCGGCGCTGAGCTGCTAAGGCGACTTCAGCAAAGGAATCCAGCTTTGCAGCAAACCAAGTGTTGGCACAGCTGTGAGAGCTGCGGGGTCGCACCGGAAGGGTAGGAGGTGGAAGGGACAGATCTGTCACAGCAACTCTGCACTGTTCACCCTGGACAGCTCTGCGATTTCTCTGCGAGGCATTTCTGTCCCTTCTTCCTTTCCACTGTTTTAAACATTCAGTAGCTGGCTGACCCTTGTTCTCCATAGGTCAAACCCGCTGCGAGGCCCGTGGCCATTCTCTGTGGGACTGCAGTCAGCAGATCCATTAGGTTGACTCCTAGTGATGGAAAGCTCGGTGGCCATTTGGGTTAGGGTGACATTTATATTTGGACACCTTGTTATTACTGGCAGGCCCCTGGGTTTTGTGGACAGTGTTCTGGGAGCAGGGCTGAAGAGTACTTCCCTGAAAAGATGGCAGGGGTGAGGGGCGAACCATGACAGGCAAGGAGCCCAAGCGTCAGCCTCGCGTTGGGGACGGTGCCCAGTGGCAGCGGCGTAGAGGCGCCTGGCAGCGGAAGGCTGTGTCCTAAGGTGTTCTACCGACATCTACTAGAGCAGCTGGCGCCTGGTGAAAGGCAGATGGTGTTGGATCCCCCAAGTGTCGCTGTCTAGCAAGATGCCATGTCCACTGATTAAAAATAATTAAACATTCCTTTCTCCAGTAAAGGAGAATGGCACGCATGCCAGGCAGGGAAGTTGACAATGGCATTACCCAGCAAGACACGGCAGCAGCAGTCAGTGCCCAGGGTAGCAGGTGTGTCTGGCTTGGAGAAAGTGGTATGGGAGTGGGGAGACTTGGGTAGCAGTGACAGGCATGAATAGTTATGCGAGGATGTATATGCATGAGGGATGTGTGAGTGGGATCATATTGGAAAACTTTCCATGCCTCAGCCAGGCTTATGAAGAACGTTTTCCAAAATCTGAATAGAAAAACGAATTTTGTGTTCATGATCTAATCCATATGTACTGATCAGATAATACATCTCTTTGCTAGGTGCTGTCGATAAGTATACTAATTGATGCAGTCCAAGCGCTTGTCATACATTTTTGTTAATATATATATATATGTGTGTGTAAAGATTCTGATATAGATTTAACAAGAAAATTGAACATACTGACAATTCTCACTCATAAGTCAATTGTTCTTTTTTTTTTTCTGACACTATTTTTCAAATCTTTCTTGGCAAACAAACAAACCAAAACAAAAAAACCTTTGAATTCTACAATTTTCTTTACACTCCATTCTTTTCCCTAAACACACTTCTTCCCTTTCATAAACAGATTCCTAAATATTATCATGAACTTGCTGAAAAGGAGGCCAGTTTGCTTTACTTTGTATTTGTCAATTTTTTTTTTCAAAATATACACAGCTTGCCTATTTCTTCCAAATCTAAGGCCCATGGAAGGTGAAAGTGTCAATCTAGAGTGATAATTTGATTGCTTGCTACATGGTTTTAATCTCCCATGTGCCCTAACAGCAAATGTCCCCATTCTCTCCTAGGTATGACATCATCAGTATTTACTTGCCAAGTCTCTCCTCTATGGGTGAGGTATACATGCTCTGTCATGAGAGTGGGCAGGAGGCCACCACGTGGCATGTAAAAGAAAGCCTGAGCAGTCTGGGATGGAAGAGTGCTTACACATGCTTGCATTCCTTAGGGCAGCCAGGAAGGGTGAGCTGGCTCTTCAAGTCTGAAGGTTACACACATATTTGTGGGGAAGATAGGGGAGTTTCCCAAGAAAAAAAGGAAAGATTGTAGTGGGGGCTCAGAGGGAGGGTGCCATGAACCAGAAGTTTAACTTGGCTGGTGAAAGTAGACCACATTTTATAAGAAGGAAGTCATCAAGAAAGTATGTCCCTGAGTGCTACCCAAATTAAGGGCACTGTTTTAAGGGCACTGTTTAGCCGTCAAGACCTTCCTCCCTGAGTGAGAGCCATGGCAATGTTGAAATCTCAGGCTTGTTCTGTTTTGCTCTTTCAGCACCCATCTGAACCATTGCCTGACTTGTTTCTTAGAGTACAGAGGCTTGAAAACACACGGAATACATTACCTCAAATCCTTTGCTGCTAACGTTTTCCACATCATCTAATTCCTGCCAATAGACGCTGTCTAATCAGTTCAGGCTGCTCTCTTAGGAAAGCACAGACCTGGTGATTTAAACACCAACACGTGCACATTTCTCACCTTCCTACATGTTAGGAGTTGAAATCAGATGTCATCTAGGTGGTGCAAGAGGGTCCTCTTCCTGCTTGGGATACAACCTGTGTGCCTTTTATCGTTAAGTGGCACAAAGAAAGCTGATCAGATACCTGAGTGTTTGTCCTCTGGGCAGTAATCCCATTCATTGAGGGTGCCACATTTACATCTCAGTTTCCTCCCAAAGCCTTCCTAGAAACCTCCATGTGGGGTTAGTGGTCCAACACAGGGCTTTGAGTGGGGACAGAAATATTCAATTAATTGTACGTACTCATTCTTCTGAGATACTTGGAAATGGAAGTGAGTGCCCTGTGGAAACAGATACTGGGAGCGGAGCCCCAGTTACCCTGTGAGCCAAGAATGGAAGCGCCACCCCCCACCCCTTGCCCCCTGATCCTTTACTGGAACTGACATAGATGTATAGATGTTCTGGAGTAAGTAGGGAGTGCTTTTGGCACCAGGCCACTCTCAAGTCTTTGGGTAATTTTTTTTCCAGGTTCTTTCTAATGGTGTATTATCAATTGCTTTTTTCCCCCTTAGAATTTATAAACTAGAAATCTTTCCCTAAAACTTTTTTAAACCTTAATTCAGTAGATCTTGTTGTTCACAAGTAATAATATTAACTACCACTGATTTCTTCAAATATATCTACTACATTCATCTCGTGAGGGAACATGAGATGATCTTTCCCAAACTGGACAGTACAGATTAGATAAAGGGTTAGCACATTGATCGATTGACTAGTAGTGTACGTTATGACCTGGAAAGAAACTTTTGCTAATAGTAACAAACTGATTTCGCTTTTGAATCGATATTTTTACTCTAACGATGGAAAAAAGCTAACAGACAAAATGAAATGCGAATAATAAGAAAATAGAGAGCCAACTAGGTAAAGGCGATGGTAGCCATGTCCGGTAAGAAACTGTGAATACAGGTGGAACACTCTACTCTTTTGTTAGCGCAGTTTCATGTCTTACTCGTAGTCAAAAGCGAACCCTATGTATTCAATCATGATGCCCCTTTACATTACAAGGATGCTAATGTCACTTAGTGATAGCGTAGCCATCACACTGTCAAGCACTACTGATGTGTTTGCTAAGGTGCTGGTGATGTAGACAAAGGTACTGTGCTGCCAGGCATAGAAAAGTAGAGATCATGTAACTGATGTTCACTATGCAGCATGATGACAGGAAGTGATGGGTCTTGAGACTTGTATTTATCATGCCACACTCTTTAAATTATTATCTCAGCAGTGCTCTGAAATACAAATGAGACACAAATGCTTGCTATGAAATAGTTTTTCATCCTAGTTGATCAGTAACCTTGAAAGTGTTGTGTTTAGGACCTGTCTTTGGTTACACTGTATTTTCTTTTGTGTGATTTGATCTTGAGTGTATTTGTTCATCATGATCCCAGGCTCAATGTGTTATACTGTGCATGAGCATGTGTACATGTGAGTGTGTACATGTGCGCACACACACACACACACACACACACACACACACACACACACACACATGCGCACACACACATACACCAGAAGTTATAATATTCATGTTTGGGTAAGTGTATTTTACACTGCTTGTACAACAATCACCTAATGAAACAATTTGACTGTATTTACATTATCCTCCTGTATAAACACTTCCTGACTGTTTAGGAGTAGCATTGGTGATTTTACCAGCATGTTCAAGGCAGTGCCTAGAAGACTATCCCTCATTTATAGGCCCCTGTTGCCAGAATCATTGTGACCTAATTTGTAGGCATCTCTAACATTGACCAGTGGCACCATATTTAGATCAGCAGGACCACTGGTATGAAGGTTTCAGATCAATAACTAATAGTAATATTACCCAAGACAAATACAGCAGTTGATTTTCAGTTAGAATAACATGTCAGTAGTGAAAGGAGATTGAGGTAGACACAAAGAAAACCAGACACCTACAAGATGTGAGCCATGCTGGTGTCTAAAGCAGCTTCGCATTGGCATGTCTTCACCACTGTGCTGCACACCTTCCAGACAGACAGGACAGGCTGTGTCCACTGAAGATGGCAAGAGAAGGCCTGCTTTAGTTCAGTGAGGCTCCTGAAAACATTGATGTAATCAGAACGCCTGAGAAGAGGGCAGCTTTCAAGTGCGTCATTGGATCTTGGGTGACCATCCACCTCCAGACTTGCCTGGCTATTTAGGCTCAGGTTTTCCTATATACTCATATCTATTTGTTCTGCTTCATCTGAGTGTTGTTTGAGACCTGGATACCCAACTTCTTGCCCTGTTATCATGAAGACACCTGAAGTTCTGCTCCCAGCTAGTCCATAGCACTTACAACTCCTTGGACACTTCCTTACTGTATCCAGATATGCTCAGTAAACACTGCACATGTGTCCTGTTTCCTGCTTCTTTGTAAAAGTCATCTTTGGGGCTGGAGAAATAATGCAGCGGCTAAGTACTCACACAGCTTGGGCCTCAGACCCAAATTTGGTTCTCAGATTCCATGTTAGGCAGCCCACAACTACCTATAACTCCAGTGTCTGGGGTATCTGATACAAGCATATGTCCACACGTACACATAGTTTAAAGAAAAATAAGGCAACATTCAACATTCACTTATTTTCTTCTTCAAAAAAATTTGTCAGAAGCTTCAGAAGTGGAAAAGATAAAGTCCCTTTACTGGGACTTAGAAAACATTGAAATGACTCAATTTTAGTTCTTTAGCATTTAAATGCAGGTGACTAATCCTTGGGACGAGAATGTTGACCAACTGATACATGGGCCACTATTTAAGTCACTCTTTAAACGTAGTATTTGATTGCTATGCCCACTGAATGACAACTACAATTACCATCAGTAGAAGGCACATGAGCAGGGCTCTACACTAGTGACAATATAGCCTAAAATTAAACTATTTTGGCCTTTTTGGAAGTCAAATCATTGTGGTAAGTGCCTTCTGAAGCCTCATTATTATTATGACTACTAATAATTTATACATATGTAATGCATTCTGCTTTATTGTATTCTGAAAATTATATTTGAGAATTACTTTACCCACCTGGAGAGAGCTTAACAGCTACTTCATAATACTCAGCAATGTCTCTAGCCTGGTGACAAGCAGAAATGCTGTAATATGCCACTTTCCCTAGGGAGGTAACTTTTTTTTTTTTTTTAAGGTTTCAAGTTTGCCAAGTGGGTCCAAGTATTGGGAACTTCATTTAGTTATGTTTTTCTTTTCCCTACCTGCCATTCCTCATAGCCTGATGTGATACGTTAATGTACTTTATATTGATAAATGACAATTTGTTGGTTGACCTCATTGAAGACTGGCTCTGGAAGTGGGGATCTTTATCACCCTCACTACACTCCCAAGCATGTTTGCCTCACAATGTCCTCCAAGGCCTGATTTTGTGGAGTATGGGCTGTCCCTTAACTCTGAGAGAAGAGAACAGAGCAAAACAGCTGAAGAATGAAAAACATGATGTCCTTCAAAGCAACTAGAAGACAAACTGTTTCTAACCGAGTTTACAAGTGCGTATAATGGGAAAGAAAAGTGTGTTAGCTACAGGAAGTTCATATTTGGATAGAAGGCTCTGTAAGTCCACCTGGCAACTTTACCATGTCTTCCCAGTGCATTCTTGAAAGCTCTGACTTGATGGTGCTCCCTTTCCTCTGTTTCTGTTCTTTTACTTGGAGGTCTCACCTGAAGAAACATTCTGTCCAAGTGTCTATCAGGAACATTAGCCTGTTGACTCAGTGGGGCTTCTATAGCTCTTAGTGGATTTCTGATAGGTATTTTGAACACTCAATTTTTAAGTTTTTGCTGTCTATCACTTATCAATGTATTCATTAATCTATCTATCATCTATCTACCTCATCTGTAATCTATCACCTATCTATCTATCTATCTATCTATCTATCTATCATTTATTTACCATCTATTGTTTCTTTGTGTTATTTATTTACAATTATACTTTTATTGCCATATATTTAATATACTCACTCATTTAAAACCAAACATATCATAAAGCTCCACAGATGACTTCAGTAGATAGCTGATCTACAGCAGCAACATTTAGGTTTTAATTTACATTATAATTGCTTGCGATGATCCTACCCAGATCTACTGAATCAGATGATAGATGAAATAATAAAAAATTAAATAATGTTAGGTTTGAAAACCACTGAAGTGTAAGCTGTGGGTGAACTGTTGTTGCTTATTGTTCCTACTCTGTACCTCATTTCTCTCAGTACCTGGCTCTTGTCTCATCATTTATACTGTGAAAATGCACCAGTGTCTATTGGAAGGGTAACATGTCAGATTAGTCAGACACTGTGAGAATGTCCTTAGCTGAGAGCAAGGCTACAAATAAGTAGATAAAGATGGGTAAATTTTTACAGATAATAAGAAAATCTGAATGCTCTCTGTTATATCTCCATCAGACTCATAACACATCCACTAATGACTAAGTGCCACAGCCCGATGCCCAATCACGCCACGTTCCCCCACAGCAAGAGCAGAAAAAGTGATGTTACTAGGGGCCAACTGCAGCAATGCAACACTGCTGATACTATCTCATTTTATTTTATTCTTTTATAATAACCTTATGAGGTGCATAGGATTGTTTTTCAAATTCAGATGATTAACCTAAAATTCTGAAGACCTTGGCACTTATCTGAAGATCCACAGTTGATAAAAGGCTGATTGTACATCAGACCTTATTTCTCTGGGCAAGAGGTATTCCTTGAAGCCTACAGTATCCTGCATCTGCCAGATGCAATGGACAGAGAACTCTGGCTTCACAGTTTTGAAGGGCTACTGTACAGAAAATGTTACTGCATTGTGTATCACCGCAGAAGCCAGAACATGGTTTAGTTCATATAAATTCAAGAGTGCTGTTCACCATCTTAATGCAGTATGACTAAAATTAATTAAGGTACTAGTAGCTGTTTGTTGAACACTAAGATGAGTTCTTGTGTTAAGTTCTCTGTCTTCACAATAGCCTGGGATAGGGAAAACTGTGCTGTCTCAGAGAAATGAAGGAACCTGCCCAAGGATATCGGACCCCACAATAGTGGCTCTATTGGTAAAAATCATGTGGAATCTATAGGAAACAAAGTGCTTAGGTAAAGCACGACTGAAAGAACCCCACATCCCTTATCTATGACCATCAAGATAGAATTTGCTAACATAAGAATTGTAAGAGTCTGGAGAGATAATGCAGCGGTTAAGAGCAAGACCCAGGTTCAGTTCCACGGACCCACGTTGGGAGGCTCACAACTGCCTGCTGAATCCACACGGACCCACGTCGGGAGGCTCACAACTGCCCGCTGACTCCACACGGACCCACATCGGGAGGCTCACAGCTGCCCACTGACTCCACACGGACCTATGTTGGGAGGCTCACACCTGCCCACTGACTCCACACGGACCCACATTGGGAGGCTCACAGCTGCCCGCTGACCCCACATGGACCTATGTTGGGAGGCTCACAACTGCCCACTGACTCCAGCCCCATAAGACCTGACACTGCCCTCTGTGAAGACATGTACTCACATGTGCCACCCCTCACATACACATGATTGAAAAACAAAACAAATCTTAATAGAAGAATTATCAAACAGTATGATGAATTATTTCCTATCATCATGGGTTCCACGTCATTTTCTAGGAACTGTTGACTGCTGTGTGTCAGCTGGCTTCAGATCCTGAACTGGTGAGTGGGGGACACCTTGACATTCGTATTGACAGTGACTTAACCTCTTTGGATTCAATGCGTTTGTCTTCAGTACCTGCTTTCTTTCAACTATAGTGTAGACTGGGTCTTTCTTTAGGAAATTTCTCATTTAGCGTGGGCTTTCCCTAATAATATAATAAAAGCACAGACAACCACAATAAAATTAAACCAAGGAGACCACATCAAAGTAAAAACAAACAGGTGAACAAAAATACTGTCCCCAAATAGCCAACAACATGAAAAAGCAACCTGCAAAACAAGGGAAGTTATTCATGAATCATAGACATCAGAAAGGATTAATATTCAAAATTCTACCAGGAGGAATTCACACAATGTAAAAACACCAGAACTCACCCTGAGAAAAAGATGAGACAAAGACTTGAACAGACATATAAATGGCTAACAAGTACATGAAAATGTGCTCAGCCCACAGTCATCAGTGAAATGCAAATCAGACCCCAGAGAGATGTCACTCACATGTGTTAGGATGGCTACGATTGAAAAAGCCAGCATCAGTGAGGATGTAGAGCACAGGGAACTCTTTTCACACCGTGGGTGGGGATGTGAATTAGTGCTGCCGTTATGGGGAGCGGTATGGAGGTTTCTCAAAAAATTAACCATAGAACTATCATGTGATCTCGCAATTCTACCTCTGGGAATATATCTGAATGAAATGAAGTCATTATTTCCAAGAAATATCCATTTCATGTTTACTGCAGTGTGATTTGCAATAGAACCGTTACAATTTAGATGGCCCACGTGTCTGTACGTAGATGAATGGATAAAGACACATGCGCGCACACACACACACACATACACACACACACACACACACACACACACACACACACACACACACACACACCATCCTACTACTATTTGGAAAACCTAGATAAACCCCGAAGGCATCATGCTAAGTGAAATAGGTGAAGACAGAAAAGGCTAAACACCGTGTGACCTCATTTATATGTGAATCTTAAAACGTTGAACTTAAAGACAAAAATATTACGCAACTTCCAGGGGAAAGGCGTATATGCAAGGCTTGTTTGGAAGATACCTGTCAAGGAAGATGAACTTAGGGTTAGTTGGTAAGTTCTGAGGAACGTGGTGTCTAGAGTCTTGGACACTTGAAATTTACAAAGAGAGTCAATCTTAAATTTTCTTACCACCATGATCTGAGAAACAGGATTTATGTGAAATGACACTGTGGCAATCATTTCACAATATCTATGCACTCCATTGCAATCCTAAATCTGTAGAATTGTGTCTATTGAGCATATCCCAGCAAAATAGTAAACAACAACAAAAATCTTGTAATCTAAATGTGATTCCTATTTGAAACCATTCATGGAATTGTGGATACCTTATAATAAAATTCTTAAAATAGATGAATATCTGATAGTGCTGTGACAAGTGGGTTGGCTGGACTCTATTTTCTTCAACCAGGTAGAAATCCTGATTAAGGTAAAGCATAGCTTTCCTTGTGTTAATAGTCCTGGGCCATACTATGCAGAAGGCCCGTAAGCTGATCTAAAAGACTCAGAAATTTATATCTCCAAGACTTAAAAACTACAGAGCTGAGGCCTTAGAAGCCAAGGCTCATCGCTCTAAATGGTGCAATGAGTTGAGGAGCTTGTGGCTTTGTCTGTGGTCCAGCACTGGGCAGCTAGTAAAATCCACTGTTGTAGGCAGCAACCGGCAGATGCAGAAGTCTCCAGCAACAGGCACAGCTGCTCTTGCAGCTCAAGAGCCTTGAGTGTTTGGAACTTAGGCTTTCAAGACTGGGTAGTTCCCAGGAACTTTCCCAGTGACCAGCCTGCATCTCTTATCCTTGCTTTTCTATAGTCTTTCACCTTCTGCAACCTTGCGTCTCTGTCTTCTGGTTTCTGGCCTGTTTGCTTTTAGTACTTTCTATCCCTGGCTGCTCTATGAAACCTTTAGCTGTCCTATTGCCACTACTGTGGATGTTGCTATGCTACAGCTACCAAGGAGGCAGCTGCTACTTTACTCTAAGGCACCTTTATGAAATGCCGCTATTGCCTGTGCTATATTGTTATGTACCAGTATGTGCTGCTGTTGACACCTGAGTGTTCTCATTGTAACTTATGTATCTTCAAATCATGGAAATATGCCTGTTTGTTGGTAGACTGTCCAACTTTATACCTACTGCTAAATATTTGGCTTACATATATTCCCTACTTCCTCTGAAAAATATATTACTCTTTAGTTCCTCTGTTGATTGCTTTCATAAATCCATTTCTTATGCTATTCATTATAAGTGATTCTCTTGATTTTCTACTTCATAAGATTATGATGCCATCAGTGTCTCTATTTTTTGGTGTCTTCCCCTCTTTACTCGAATTCCATTCTTTTATTATCCAAGGTGACAACATTTCAATATGGTCTTACTGCCAAATATCCATCCATATTTAACTTACAGAAAGGCTTAGTGTTGAAGGTCACTTGGTAGCCTTTGCAATTTGGCCTAGGTATTTATGCCCCTACCCAACCCCCACCCATGCAAAAAGCAAAACAAAACAACAAACAGACAGACAAAAGCATCAGTGTGCTTTGGTTTCAGTGTCTGGTTATGCAATTGTATTTCCCCCCCCACAATTTCTCTTTTTCATTCTCTACTTTAACCATAGCCAGATTCCCTGAAGCCATGACTTTCCCCATAACCCTTGTCCTTTTGAACCATCGTTCTCTGTTTCACAGTAGACTCCACCAGGACATACATCACACTCTGTGTGTAGGAGGATTCGAGATACTAACATGAGTTGCAAGTTTTAAAGGGACTGGAGAAGGTGCCCCATGAATGGCTAGAGAGTTATCACCAGTGGTTCCGGCCACACATGATTGTACCTCTGGGAATCTCTGAACTGCAAGGCCTGAGTGAGCAATCCTGATCGTCAGTTCTCTATGCATATTGTCACATGTGGCTGGAAAGAGTTAATACTGGTCCCGAATTCCTGGGAAGAGACCTGCTGCAAGCTCTGAGCTTGGAGCCCTGTAGCAGTCTTCCCAGGGCTTGGTTCTAACCTGTATCCATTTCCTTCAGTGAAAAGAGACGGTGAAGAGGTAAGCTGAGAAACTTTGTATCACTTCTTTGGGCTCTCCCACAATTGACAGTGGCTGGAAGAAAGCCCTAGACTTGCAATTGGTGTCAGAAGAGATAGAGGCTTTTGAAGAGTATTTCTCAAACATCCCAAAGGTGAACCCCACCAGAGCATGCTTTCTGCTGGGCACAGGTGTGCTGTAATCCATGCCACACATGTGTGATGTTAATACAGCATTTGGGGCAGGTCATGTTCCTTCTCGCCCTTGATGTTTCTGGTGTGTCACCTGGCTCTGTGTACTTATTGTAATTGTGGGAAAGCCTACCCGGAAGGGCAGCATGAAAGGCTCGGGGAAGCGCAGTTCAAGCTCCACCTCACAGCTCAACCCTTGTGACCTCCACCCCTCTTCTGACCTTTTTGGTCACATGAAGTCATGAGCCAGCTTTATCACTTCTACCTAATTTGTCGCTGGTTTTCTATCCATTGTTATTGAAAGCATAATAACAAAGTCACCAACCTGACTTACATAAAGACTTGGGAAATTTCCAAGGCAAATTCTATGTGCAGGGAATTTTTTGAATATATATTTGCAATGAATTCCATTTCAAGACCTCTTATGATGATTCATTTAGTCCTAACACAAATATGGTGCTAGAGGCCATTTATGCTCTTCCTTTTACAGAGAAGGAAACCAAGGCACACCAGACTTAAATGACTTGCCTAGGATTAGATTAGAACTCCAACACCTGGGCTCATTTTACCACCCTGTGATGCTATTTCTCAGTGGCTGAATGATCTTTGCTTTGAGCCTTGCTTGGAACCTGGTGTTGCAGGTCCTGAAGTCTGATTGTTATTCTTTATAAATGTACTTTTCTTTACTTTCACTCCAGAGTTATTTAGCATATCATCTTTATTGAGGGTGTTCTGAAATGTCAGAATTATTAGCTTTTTTAAAAATTCACTATGCCATTATTCACTAAGTTCTCTGAACTAGGAGATGCATGTAATCATGTAACTCTGGGCAACAATTCTCTAATCCTTCCATTGACTATTTCTTCCCTTTTGTTTTCTTTCATATCTCTTTCTGAGATTTTTACTGATCAAATAACAATAGTCCATAACTTTATGCCTCTGATCTTTCATCACACTGACTCCTTGTACTTTCATTTATTTCAACTGCAAAAGTTTGTTTCAAGCAATTTGTGTAGTAGTGAGAGATGGAGGAAATGGAGCAGTAAATAATGGGATGTAGAGGGAGGTGGTTGTCTAAAGGACCAGGAAGTGTGGGGTTCAGTGATGCTTATAGCCACAGTGTTTTCCCAGTGAATAGTGAACGTTTTAAATACCGTATCTGTTAATAGCTGACAGGTTGTTTTTTTTTTTTTTTATCATGACAATCACCGTTTTAGTTTGTAAAAGCTCCTTGGTTGTTTTACTGCCACACCTACTTATGTTTTATGAAAGTTCATGTTCTTGCACGCTATTGGCATGTACTGAATGTATCCTCATCCCATGCATGTATGTGTTAAAGCACTAAATCCTCAATAGGAAGCATGTGGAGATGGGGGCCATAGAGAGGTAATTAGGTTGTGAGGGTGAGGTTCTCCTGATCAAATTAGTGTGTCCATTACATTTCTATAAATATTTTTAGAAAATAGTATTTTAAGGATTGTCTTTCTGGGTATATGAGCATGCGGGGGGAAGGGATAGTGACGGGAAAATAATGTGGTTGGGTAAAGGATAGTAAGTCAGAGCCAAAGAAAAATGTCTCTGGACAGAGTAAGTAGGCTTTAAGAGGTTCATAGTTCTTAAGAGGAAAATTGCTCTAGATTGATTAGGCCTTCCTGCCTTTCCCCACCCCCATGGTGAAGGCTTCACTCACAATGTTGCTTGCTGTATTACTGTTACATCCAATGTGAAACATTTCCTTGTGAAGGGAGTGGGGAAACCTCCCAGACTCATGAAATCATAAGGCACTTACAATACTTACAAGGCTTTGGAAAATTAACAGACTTCAGCCCTACTCCCCTAACCCCAAAACAGTAAACAATAGCCAAGAAAGGAGAAACTCAGTATCAGTGTAGCTGCCTGCAAGTTGCTGAGGGAGTCCAGTGACATTTGCAGGTTGGCATCCTTGCTGGTAGTTCTATTATCTATCTATATGTCTATCCATGTATCTTTCTATGTATTTATCATTGATGCATATACATAGATGGATCTATGTATCTATGTATCTATCTATTTATCTATCTATCTATCTATCTATCTATCTATCCATCCGTCTGTCATTTATTCACCATCTATCTAGATATATCTATATCTACCTATTTATCTATTTAAATTTTGAAACAGGATCCAACTCTGTAGTTCTGGCTGGCACATGAGGTTGGTCTCAAACTCACAGATATCCTCCTGTTTCATCTTCTTGAGTGCCAGAAGTGAAGGCAAGGGTACCACCATGCTGGTGGATCGCTTACAAAATTACAAGGCTGCTGACCTGCATATGCTCCTGCATCTAACTGCCAGTGTACTCATCGGTTCACCATAATGGACTTGGATGAAACTAAGCATGTATTTTGCACCCTCCTTACCTTGAGGGAATAGAGGTAGACTGCCTAGAAAAGCTAACCAGCAGAACTTCATCTGGAAGTACAGTCTTTAGAAAGCATTTAAAGTTAAATGAGGCTACAAGGACAAAGATCTACTTTTTTAGGACTATGGCCATTTTGCAGAAAACGTTTGCTCCTGTCTACCACGTGATTATCTAAGGCTGCCAGCCATCAAGAGATCTCTCACTAAGACTAAATCAGAGGGCCTTTGGTCTTCACAGCTTCCAAGACTATGAGACAATGAACTCCTATTGTCTAATCATCCTGTTCTCTTTACTATGACAACTAAAGGTAATAAAAGCACCAAAAATAAGCCCAGAGGGAAGTCACTGAAAAGTTGGTTATTTGCTATGTGGAAGAGTTCTTACAATGAAAACATTCTGAAATTGAGTCAAGGAACCTACTGAAAATCTGGCTTTGCTATGATGTCACTGGCTTTTCTTGGACAGGCACTTATGTCATTGGGCTACAATTTTCTACTCTGTGGAATGGAACAAATCCCATTTTCCAAGTCTTGGTGTATCAGATAAGTTATACTATACCACAATTACTTGTAACATGCTGCTTGTTTGTTTGCAATTGGTTTCCTCAACTGATCTGTAATCTTGGTCATTGAGTCTGTGAGCTAGAAAAGATAAATAAGTACTAATGGCTACAGCCAGCATGGTGCTTGGCACTCAGCATGTGCCCACTAAATTCAAATATAAAGTCGGTCTGTAACCAGATGGCTATAAAAATCTATGGCTTTCTGCTGGTGGTCCCCACAGGGAAGCTCAGGGAGATCTTGGCAGCAGCATCCTTTGCAAGGCTAAAAAATCTATGTTTCTAGTTTTTCCTCGGTCAGCCTGAGACAGCGTCCCTGGTGTCGTCTCTGCTAGGAGTCTTAACCTCCTGCAAGGCTCAGAACCTTTATCTCTATATGGGAACTAGCACTTACAAATGATTTATGTTCATGTGCATGTGTAGCTTTGTGTGTCTGTGTATCTATGTGTATTCGTGTGTGTGTGTGTTATGTATCTGTGGGTGTTTTCAGAAGAAAGTAGAGGGTATCTGGTTCACTGGATTTGGAGTCACAGGCAGTTCTGAGACACTTGCCTTGGGTGGTAGGAACTGAACTCAAGTGTTCTGAAAGAGCACCAAACACTCTTCACTGCAGATCCATCTGCCCAGCCCCATGACTAATATTTTTAATACAAGAGATCTGACTAATGTTTTGTGTTTGTGTGCAGACAGAACTTCTCTAGTCAACTGAATGGATTGGCATCATTTTTGTTTGCAGTATTTGGCCTTTTGTCCATCAACAGTATTTGTTTTACTGGAAATGTTTCCTGTACAGGGGCTTTAGGACTTCTGCCTTCATGCGGTTGGTTCTCCAGGACTTCTAGGGTCTTTCTCTCACGTCCATCTTTCTGCATGTGTCACAGGCACAGGCTCTCATTTCTATTTCTTCTTAATTGAATGAGATCAGATCTTACTCTAGGGCCACATGGATGCCATTTCCAACTTTGTGTTTGATGTGAACAATGGCACTGTGGGATTCCTGATGAGATTGTTGAAGAAGCTATGTGCTCCGTCTGCGGGAGCATCCAGTCCCATTGTCAGAGTCCATGTTGAACACAAGCTGTATGTTCCTGACCTTTAACTGAGTCTGGAGATGAAAGTCACTTTGACACTAAGCTTTGTCAGCCATTTCCCCCAAAGGGCACCATGTGGTACTGATACAGTTTTCTGTTTTGAATGTAACACATAATCTTCCATTGCTTTCTCTTGGAAGTGAGAGTGGTGACAATTTAATTTTCTATTTCTTGCAATGATATTGGCTTTTCTTGGTGCCAGATGCATATTATGTTAGCTTCTTCCATAATTTGACTTAGGTGCTTTACATTCTGCAGGGTAGCTTAGAATTTTTTAAGCCTACCTGTCATTTTTATGGTTTTATATCATGGTATATAAATGCAATAAATTATTTTTCTTTCTGAATTCTTCTATTTGTTTACTCATTGAATAGTTATCAGGGACCCACTACTTAAAGTACTAGTAGCTCCTAACCTTTCAAAAAGTAACTGATGATGTTCAAGATATTTTCCAGCTACCAAGCCAGAAAAGTAGAACAACATGTGGCTAAGTTTAAAACGTAATTATTTGTTTATTTATGTGTATAGCATTGTGTATGTGAGTGCCTGAAGAAATCCAGAAAAGGGTGTGATGCCTCCGAGCTGGGGTTTCAGGCAGTTGTGAGCTGCCTGATGTGGGTGCTGGAAACAAACCCAGCTCCTCCAAAAGAGTAGTAGTGCTCTTAACCACTGAGCCATCTCTCTGTCCCTCACTTGACTCATCTAAAACCAGGCTCCAGGTAGATTGCTTATATTTTATATATCTCAGTAAGTGCACATATTAGATGCACGTATGACTTTACAAGTTTATGTAGCCCTGTATCTATATAAGGCAGATAGTATTAGCAATTTTCTCTCAATGCTCTTAACACTAGTACATCACAAAAATGCATAACTTTTTGATTAGTAAACTATTCTAACACTTGAAGAAAAAGTAGCTGGAGCCTTAGAAACTCTCAGAGGTTTTCAGGACATACATGATATTTCCACATAACTAAAATATGTTTCAAGGAAATCGCCCAAGGGTACTGCATAAATAAGTGCAGAGCTGGGATAGGTTGATTCTTAATATGGTATTCTTTTGACTGAGACCTTTGCCCTCAAGGAGTTTATGATTTAGATGTTATTAAGACATGCATGCACATGCACATTAGTCAGCTAAACATAGTGTGACAGTGTGCAATTATGTGTTTTTTTTTTTATGATACAAAATGCAGCAGATTTCCTGAGACAAGGCAACAGCATTGACCTGAATAACTGAAGAGCTTCTTGGAGAGGAAGTAAAGTCTTGAATAAGGAATATAATCAGGGCTAGGAAAGAAAGTTTACAATTCTGTCAGAGAAGAAAGCAAAGTCTTGCCTATCAGCCCAAGAAGCATGGGGCTTTATTCTGTCATTAGGCGGAGCGTTGGAGCCCTTAAGTAGGTTGTTACTATAAGCAGTTTAACTGAGGGCAATTTGTAGGGAGGATTAAAGTAAGAAGATTCTCCAGGCTTCCAGGAGTATCATTTTGGAGAGCAGGGGTAATATTGTGCGGGCCCTTAGCTGCTGTTGTCATCTTTCTTCTAGTCACAGTCGGAAGCTTGTGGGGCTGGCTCCATCTGCTGTGCTTGCCCCTTCCCAGTGAGAGGCTGTGGCTGGGCCTCCGACCCTGTGACTGTGGAGATCAGCCAGGGCAGCAAACCAGGGCGATCATATCTGCCTGACAGGCATGTGTGGCCCACTCTGCAAATGCCAAGACAGCTTCACGTCTCAGGGTCCTGTGAACAGGCTAATTTACTAGCTGGTAGATTTTCAGTCTATCAGTACTGACAAATATGATGAACACACAAACTCAAGTACATGTTTACTGGGTCTTGATGAAAATTAATCCTAGCAGGATCCTTTAAAAATTTAATATTGCAGGATTTCCCCAATATTACTATAGTCAGCTTAATTTTGTCCCCTTAAAGATAGCAATCTAATATCCTCAGGCTCCAGAGACATCTGTGATATGCCAGCTCATTTGTTAGAGAAACATATGAGCATATATTGAAGTAATCTTGGCTAGCCTTTTTTTTTTTTCTTTTTGGTAAGCCTCAGTCAGCAGAGATCATTTGTACCATATGGAGATGTGATAGGGACAGGGATCACAGAGTGAGCCAATGAAGTACTACAATCCTAAGGATATGCTTTAATTTGAGTCATGTAGGGTCTATAGAGAGAGTTCAAATAAGAATTGAGGGTTAATTTACATGGATAAGGGGAGCAGTGAAATCTGCAGTGGTGCTGGAGGACCACTGACAAGTGTTACAGGAGGTTCAGATGATTGGAGATGGTGTTTCAGACACACACTCCCTCTGACTTGGGTGAACAGTAGATTCCATGGGAGAATGGCAGACATTAGCAGTAGCCTTCAGTGTGCCAGTGTTCTCCAGAAAAAGAGGACCAACTTTAAGAGAAAGCGATCAGGGGATGGGGAAAGGGATTGATTGACTTGCTTGCTTTAAGGAATTGGGTTGCATGATGAGAGATGGCAGGTTTAAACCTATTTGACGGACCAGCAAGTGGTCCTCAGGGAGGAGCTGAGGTTGAAGCTGAGTTCAAAGACAGCCTGGGAGTAGATTCCCTCCAGTTGGGGGACCACAGTTACAATTGCTTTTTTCTTAAAGCCATTGTTATGTAGGATAAAGAGTGATCTGTTTTTCTTGAAGGCTAACTTCTTATTAAAGGCACTTTTGCAACCACAGCAAAGCTGGTGTTCCACATAACAACTGTAGTCTTCACCTAATCAAGTTAACATATACAATGAGCTATCATGGGAGCCAGTGGAAGAAGAGATGCCTGGGTAGTGTGTCACTTTGTAGACTTGTTGAGGAGAGTGGATGAAGGCTTAGAGAGCACCAGGTGGAGCATGGGAGGCAAAGAAGCTTCTGATGTCATCTTCCTGCACTCCATCTATGGGGATAACCTAATAGCCCCCTTTTTTTTTTCTTGGTCTTATCACATAGTTTAACCTGTGTTGAGTAGCAATGCAACAAGCTCTGTTTAGGGAACTGGAGGCAAAACCGTGGCTGGAAATCAATGTTTAGCCCTAGAGGATCTCACACCTCACGATTCTGACCCTGGAACTTCATACATAGACTATGAGGTCCCTTGACACATTTTGTTGATTATTTTTTAAAGCTTATTTTCACTTTACTAATAAACATCGTTCAAATTTCTCTTGTACAACATGTTGTTGTAACATGTGTATCTATTTGTAGAATGATTTCTAACTTGATTCTTCACATTACTAATGTGTCCTAGGAGCCAAGGACAGGTACAAAAATAAATGAGAAATAACAAAGGCCTCCCATCTCGACTGCACAGTGCGTCCATCACTTTTCTTTAGTTACGGTGAGGGTGAGGGACATTTGTCTTTCTTTAGCATGGTGCTTATTAGATGGCCCACACATGCTCATGACCCACAGAGAAGCCCCTGGTGGCATTTGTCAGAATTTTGCTTCTTCATACGACTAAAATAAAGAGGCTTTCTGGCTTAAACATGGGTTCCACTACAGGGTTTTCTTCTTCTCATGTAAAAATAGAATCTCCATAAACTCTTTTGTTCTGATCCCTAAGAGGCTTGCCGAAGTCACAGTCAGAATGACTAGAATAAGGGCTAAAGGGGGAAAAAGTAAAGAAAAGAAGAGGAAACTATGACGCTTCCTTGGGGGAAAGATAATACTCTAAACGTTTAACGTGGTGTTATATAGGATTCCACATCTGGATTTTCTACATTTATCATACCAATAAAGCATGCACCTGCTAGTTTTTCACCACGAGCCATATTTCTCATCTGTCTTGTCTGAACTTGTCACAAAACATTTCCTTTTTAGCACCCTCTTGCATTTTTGCACTGAGTAGAAGCTGGAAATGACTGCAAAGGAAAGCAACTTCTTCTGACATTTTGTGGACGAACCATTTGTCTGCCCATGGAATATTGGGAGCATTGGAGAGGCAAGCCAGAGAACGAGAAATATTTCCAAAAGTGCATCTTTTATCTTCATGACCATGTGTGTTGTATATGTACTTGCACATATAATATATCTAATATGTGTCCAAAGCATGCCTTTGATATAGCTACAGAAAGGATTGTTTACAACTGAATATTTGCCCTGTGGGAAGGATTGAGTAAGAGGGGACATGTGTCCCCGGTACTGGCTTCTTTTCAGTCTTTTACTTATATTTAATATGAAAAGTTTCCAAACTCCCAACATACAGATTCAATACAGAAAGATGATTGTTTGTTTGTACTTTCTCACGCCCCCACCCCTTCACTAGAAATTGAACCCAGGGCCTCCTGTGTGATAGACAAGTGTTATACTGATCTAGGTCCCCAAAACACCTTTTACTTTTTTTCTTTTGAGACAGGATCTCACTAGGTTGCCCAGGCTGGCCTTGACTTACTCAGTAGTAAGAAGCCATTGAAACTCTTACGTTCTTGCTTAGCCTGTTAAGGGACTGACAACACAGACCTGTAGGCCCAGGCCCAGTTCCCTTTGTATCTTTTGAAGAAGTTCATATGAAGCTACTCAGAAAATAGTAAGAAGTCCATTATACCATGTAACACATTATCAAACCCAAACCACGTCACATTACTCTGATTACGTTTTCAGTTGATACTTCAACTTCCTGGATAGATAGTACCATTTAAGTTGGAATGGAGACTAGGCTCACATACTGCATATGGTTGGAGTTTTTGAAAGTTACCTTTACTTTGTGTTACTGTGCCTGGAGATCAGAAGACAGCCTCTGGAAGTTAGTTCTTTCCTTCTACCGTGTGGGTCCTGGGAATAAACTCAGGTTGTCATGCTTAGCAGTAAGTGTCTGTACCAGTTGAAACATCACACTGTCCCCTGAAGTTTTTATAAGTATTTATTTTAGTCTACCACAGCCCCGTTTTAAAACTTCACACTTGGAAAAACAATGCTGACTTAACGTACTTGCTGCTGCAGAAGCTGGATACCAAGACTGAGTCTTTGGTATAGAATAAAGGTTTTTTGGCTCATGGTCCTGAGGACTAAGAAGTCCACAGTCAGAAGACTGTGGACTAAAGCCCCTTCATCCTGATGGGGCTCTATAGAGTCCCCAGCCAGGGTGGAGTATCATATAAGAAGCTAGAAACTGCCAGCTTAGGGTTTTCTTCCCATTTGCATAAAGTTAGTAGCACAAATCAAAGAACCACATCCTTCACATATTTTTGAATCTTGGCTATCTTTTAGACATCTAACTTGGTTTCACTTGTTAGTACTTTAACAATGAGGACTGCATTTCAACAAAAGGTTTTAGAGGGAATGTTCAAACCACAAGGTGATGCATTTGTTTTCAAGAAATATTCTTCCTTGTGACTGCAGATAAAACCTTAAACCACCATATCCTGAATTTCTTTGCAGCTTTGTCCTCTCCTCCCTCCTTCCCTCTATCCCTCCCTCTCTATTTTTGGAAACTGGAGCTAGTGAGATGTGATGAGCCTCAGGTTGCATGCTTTGGCAGAAGCATATCCTGGGTTGTGTGACACATTCTTCTCTCACACATCAGTAGACACCTCTGGTCCCTCTCCCCATCTTTAGCTCATGTTAACTCTGATCTGTGGGTTCATGTGTTGTTAAGCCTGTCTGCCTTTATAATGTTTCCATGTTGTAACTGTCAGTGACCATGCCTGAAATTTTTAAGAAAAGAATTTTTTCCAGGGTGTGGTGATATGGAATGAATGTCATCTCTTGTTTGTTTACTGGGAGATGTTGATCGATTCTTATATTTGATATGACTGACTTTTTAACATTAAAAATAAAGGATTAAGTGTTTGCAAAACACAGACTATATTCAGCATGGTACCATTGAATGGAGGATTCAAGCAAAGTCATTATTTCTTAAGACAACAGTGTGGCTGACCAGGACTTCAGTAGAAACTTCTGCAGGTGGATTTTTCAGTCTAAAAATACGTGCTGAGAAAAAAGGTTATCCACTGTCACCCACTATATCAGGATGGAGTATTAAGTCAAAATGGTAAGAAAAATAGTCAGTAAGTTAAAAGTGGTCATCAAAAACAACAAGAATGACTGTTATTTAAGGATGCTGAGATGCACAGGCCAAACTTTGGGGTGGAGCACAGGGAGTCTTAAGGAAGATTTGGGGCATAGAGGGACCTGGAGGGCATAGGAACTCTACAAGGAGACCAATGGAGCTAACAAATCCTGGCTAGGATAGGATGTGCTGCAGAAACTGATGCACCAACCAAGGACCAATCATGGGGAGGATCTAGAGCTCCTGCTCAGATGTGGTCCTTAGGCGGCATAGTCTCCTTATGGGTCCCGTAATATAGGGAGTAGGTCAGCCTCTGACATGGACTCTAGGGCCCACTCGTTGATTACTTCTCCCTGGTGGGACAGCCTTGTCAGGCCACAGAGGAAGAAGATGCAATCCAGGTGAGACTTGATAGGCTGAGGCCAGATAATAGGAGAGGAGGGCTTTCCCTTTCCGAGGACTAGGGGAGGGGAGGGATGAGGGAGGGAGGGTAGGATCAAGAGGAGATGAGGGAGGGGGGCTACAACCAGGATGTAAAGTTAACAATTAAAGTTAAAAGTTAAAAAACCTAAAAACAAACAAATAAAACAAGGGCAGAAAACAAACAAACAAACAAACAAATTGCCCTACCATGTCCAATTTAAAACTGCAAAACCTAGTTAGAAAGACGAAAGTAAAACTATCTTCACTTTTTAATCCTTCACTGCTTATGATAACTCTGAAACAAAGTCATATTTTCTTTTAATTATTTTTAGTGGAGGGCTAGCACACATATATTTACATACAAGAGTCATATAGCTCACATGGAAGTCACCTTCCTGAGTAATTTTGATAACTGTCCTTCGTGAATATTTATACTTAAAAGTAACTTCCTAGTGTGCATTATTTTGATCTTGGTAGATGTTTTTTCTTTGGCTGCAGCAGCTGCTTACAATGTCTGTCTTTGTGAATGAAACTTTCTCTGAATGCTCCTCTTCCCACCCATAATTGAT
This sequence comes from Acomys minous, assembly GCF_964271855.1. Taxonomy (NCBI): domain Eukaryota; kingdom Metazoa; phylum Chordata; class Mammalia; order Rodentia; family Muridae; genus Acomys; species Acomys minous. The sequence continues at coordinate 101,191,987 of NC_140496.1, forward strand.
CAGATGTGGGGAGGCAGTTCATAGTGCTACTTAACATGTGAGGCATCTGTGCTGTCAGAGAACTTGGCTTGCTCGCCCTTATATCACATAAGATGGGACGTGGGCTGGGAGATTTTCTAGCTCCTCTGAAATCCTACGACTGTTGCAAACACATTTTCAAGTATTTAATTGTCTCAAATCTGTGTGGCTGGAAGACACTTATGTATAACTTTTAGCAAGTACTCTGGAGTCGAACTCTTGACAGAGACACCACATTGGCTAAGTTGTTACCTCATCTCAGAACTGCACTTAGTAACCCTCATCCTCATCACTTTGCGGTCAAGGAAACTGAGGACCTGAGTGTTGACCTCTGCAAGCTTGAGCTACAAGGTCAGAGCCAAAGTTTCCACTCAGACATCTGTTCAACTCACAAACCTGCCTGTCCGTACCAGCTACGCAGCCAGCTAAGCCTTATCTGTAGGCGCATTAGCCCACTTTTCACAAAACATGTTATATCATGGTCATTAAGCTATATTTTGTAGTTGCAGATTGCTAGCATAGCCCGTTTTCTGTTTGAAGAATCCATTTCCAGCAGACATAGCCTACAAGCAGGTGCTCATTGCCCTGTTAGTCCTCTCATCGGAAGCATTGCCACATAGACTTGTATTAAGGGTAACTTGGTACGGTGCTAGGTGGAGTGGAATGCTTCCAACTCTGGCCCAAGCAGAAAGTCAATACATTAAAAGCCAGAAATCACCAAGGAGCAATGTGCTTAGAAATTCAATTCTGTAATAAGTAACTCAGGACTCTGCCCATGAAAGATCCCTCATTGTCCTCCCCCAAGTGTTAATGCACTGCCCCGTGGTGTCAGTCACTGCTGCCTCTTAAAACACACACATGACAGAAATCAATAAGGGGATTTTTTTTTCTTCCTTGAAGTTTGCTACACAGTCTCTGAGATATTATCAAGGAAGAAATGCTATGCGATTATTTAACTACATTGGATGCCTTTGTTGTGAAATTGAAATTAAATTGAGTACACTTAGACTGTGCATTTTGTATGAGGCTTGTAATTATATATATAATTAAAAATTAAATTTAAATGGACTAATTCTCTTTATGAAGCCTGCTTTCTCTCCTCTTGAGTTACCGTATTAGTGGGGTTTATGAACTCCATTAATGAGGCTAGGCTTTCCATATTACTTTCACTTTGTTGTTCTGTACAGATAGGTATCAGAAACTTTGACAGACAATCTGCCGGCCTACAAGATGTGCTGGGACAATGGTGAAGCAGAACTTGTGGGAGTGGCCGACCAATGTCCAATTTAACTTGAGGTCCATGACCTAATTGAGAGCCCATGCCCCACACTGTTTGCATGGCCAGGAACCGGAGACTCGCTAGCCTTAGGATAGAACCAAACAGGACTGGTCTTTGAAAGGTAATCAACAAAATGATTCCTAATGATCTTCTGCTATACTCACAGATTAGTGCCTTGTACAGTCATCATCAGAAAGGCTTCGCCTGGGAACTGATGAGAGTGGATGCAGAAACCCAAAACCAGACGTTATGCGGAGAGTCTAAATTGGAGATCTCCACTGGGTCTTTCCTTGAAGCTCAGGGAATCCCGCGAAAGAGGAGGAAGAAAGATTGTAGGAGTCATAAGGCATGGAGGATGCCAGAGAGCGTGGTTCTCTGAATTAACTAACCAGGGATCACGTGGACTCACAAAGACTGAAGCAGCAAGCACAGGGCCTCCACGGGTCTGTACCAGCTTGGTGTTTTTGTGGGACTCCTAGCAGTGTGAACAGGTTTGTCTTTGACTAGTTTGTCTGTTCTTGGGAGTCTTTCCCTCTTGTAGTGTTGCTTTGTCCAGTTTTGGTGTGAGGTTTTTGCCTTGTCTTACTGTAGTTTGTTTAGTACAGTTCAGTTATTGTCTCTTAGAGACAACATCTGTTTTCTAAAGAGAGATGGAAGGCGGAGTGTATCCTGACTGTTGGCTCGGCACACTGACCCAAGCAGCAGGGAGTCTTTTCTGCCGTGGACTCCCTTGTAAGCCCTCAAGCAAGGAAGTGCCCAGGCCCTGCCTGAGGAGCTCCAGCAGCCAGGCGCCGCCCACACACTTCCCTAATAGACCAGCAGTCATTTTCTAAGGCTGTAACTGTCATTCCCAGCCCCAAGGTGGGAGGGTACCCAGATGCTACCTTGCAAGAAAAATCCCACCAATCCCTGAACAAGGAAACCCACCAATCCCTGAGCTCCCTCAAGCTCAGGAATTGAAACCCCACCAATCTTCAAACTGGAAATCTCTGTCCTGGAAAGCTCCTCTCCTCAAGAAGTCCTATATAAACCCTACTGTCTTTTCTCAGGAGCAGAGGCAGTCATCCTTGGATTCATCCTTCCAAAATCTGGATTCGTTTCTCCTAATAAATCTCTTTTATGAGATACGCTGGCTGGTGTGACTCACTCTCATCAGAAGAAGCCAAAAAGTGAAGAAGAGAAGAAGCGAAGAAATAGGGCGGGACTGAGGCGCTGAGCTCCTGAGCTCAGTTGGGGATATCCTGCCCTCAGAGATGCACCACCGAAGAAGAGGAGCAGCAGAGGAGAGCTGTTACACTGTAGAAACTTCAGCACAGTCAGGTATATTCCCTCCTCAGGGACACAATGCCTCTGCTGAGGAAGCTTCCTCTCAGAGCTGTGTGGCTCCTGGGCTCCTGAGTCCTAGAATACCTTTCCATCTGAGCGGGGATGTGACACTGAGGAAAGGGGAGGTGGGGAAGAGCTGGGAGAAATGGCGGGGAGGCAAAACTGGTCAGAATTACTGTATAAGAGAAGAATCTATTTATAATTTTAAAAAGGCTCTTGATATCATCATTGCTTTTTGAGTAGCTTACTGTATTTTGGGGCTCTTATTAGACGGAGAAACACAAGAATAAGAGAAATGATTTTTTTGTTATGGGTTCTATGTTACCAAAAAAACCACAAAAATGGGCTGGAGAGATGGCTCTGCTGTTAAAGGCTAGACTCACAACCCAAAATATAAAAGCACAGAAACATGGACGGTCAATGATGATACAATGTATTAAGTATTCTGCTGCTTTTAGATGCTGGTAACAGCCATCAATTGATCTGCAGCAGTAGTGAAAATGGATTAAAAGTGGATTACTTAGAAAACTAGCCCAGTGAAGTGACATTAAACTGGTACAAGGACAAGTCAGCCAGACGGAGGCTCGACTGGACCCAGACTAGAGGCTGGGGAAGTGAGAGGAGCCATGAGTATTTAAGACAAAGAAAGGTCTTCTAGAGGCTGGAGAGGAAAGCCTGGGGGACCCAAAAAGAACTCCATGGCAATCAAGAAGACAGGAGTTAGGACAATGGGAAATAGAAAGGGCTGTTTCTGAAATAACCAGTGTAGAAGCTAGAGAAGTTAGAAAGACAATTGCAGGCCATGGTCTCCTTCTTAGAAAGGAGACTGTGATATGGTCCCATTGATACTGTGTAAAGGGCCTTCTGGTTGCTGGTGGTAGGAGAGGGAGGGAAATCTTTAAAATAATTCAGATTGCTTAGACTGGAGATCATTGGGAGATCTTGCTGGTAGAAAATAGAAAGGGAAATTTATATGCTAAGTGGTTGACAGGACTTGGTGATGGTTTGCTGTTAGTGTTGTGGACAGAGGGGCAGAATTCAACATGATGCCCATCTTCTGGTTTAGTTCTGAGTTCATTTCTGGGCATACTGGCTTTGAAGCACCAGTGTTTTCCTAAGAGCAGATGCGTTTCCTTGAGGCACAACTGGGACAGAGGCAAAGATTTCTGCATGTTTTAGTTGTCTTCCCCAAAGGGTCTTGTGGTAAAAGCTCAATCCTCATAGTAGTGGAACTTTTAATGGGTTGTCTGGAAGGAAGACTTTAAGAACTGGGAATCTACAGTCATTTGTGTGATCTATTGGTCTTTCTTTTCTTTCTTTTACATTCTTTTTTTGTTTTAGGGTATTCATTTTAGTTCCTGGTTGTAGCCCCATTCTGACAATCCTCCCAGTCTCACCCTCCATTCCTCTCTCCCACACCCTTTCCCTATTCCTCAGAAAAGGGGAGCCCCCATTCCCAGACACCCCAGCTCATCAAGTAACATTAGGACTGAATGTGTCCTCTTCCCCTGTGGCCTGGCAAGGCTGTCCTATCAGGGGGAAGTGATCCAAAATCTGGCAACAGAGTCCAGGTCAGAGACAGATCCTGTTCCCATTATTAGAGGACCCACATGAAACCTGACCTGCCCATTGGCTACATCTGTGTTGGTGGCCTAGGTTCAGTCCATGCATGGATCTTTATTGGTGCTTCAGTCACAGCAAGTCCCTCTGAGTACTGGTTAGTTGGCTCTGTTGGTCTTCTTGTGGAATTGCTGTTACCTCCAGGTCTTTTTTTCCTTCCTCTCACTTTTCCACCAGACTCCCTCTGTATGGCCCAGTATTTTGCTGTGAGTCTCAGCATCTGTTTTGAAGGGCTGCTGGGTAGAACCTCTCAGAGGACAACTCTGCTAGGCTTCTGTCTGCAAGCATAGCAGAGTTTTGTTAATAGTGTCAGGGACGGACTCCCTTTACATGGGGTGGGTCTTGGGTTGAGTCTGGCATTGGTTGGATATTCCCTCAATCACTGCTCTATGTGCTCTATCTTTATCCTTGCAGAAGATGTGCAGGGATAAAGATAGAGCATTGGTATTTCTTGCAAGGTTGCTATAAAAGAAATAAGTGTGGCTCTACCCACCTCACCTATTGTAAAACCACAGATTAAAGTATGAAATTAAGGACTAGAGATATGGAACAGGGTTAAGAACACTTGATACTCTTGCAGTGGACCTGAATTCAGTTCCTCACATCCACATGGCACCTCACAACCACCTGTTCCTCCAATTCCAGAGGATTTGACACCCTCTTCTGGCCTTGAGGAGCATCTGGCAAAATACTTCTATTCACAACAATTTGAATAGACAAACCTTTACAAGAGAACATTTAGGTATAGAACTCAATGACTTTTATTCACATATTCGTGAAACCATCATTGTGGTAAATTATGGAACATTTTCATCAATTCTAAATGAAATTCCATACACTTAGCTACCACTCTCCATTCTGTCTTTATCCCCAAATAATTGCTCATCTATTTTTAGTGTTTAGAGTTCTCTATTATATTCTCTCTCTCCCCATTCTGAACTTCCATATGAACTGAATTATAGAGCATGTGGTGTTTGTGGCCGGCTTCTTTCACTTAATATAGTATCCAGGAGGCTCACATACATTACAGCATAGATCTTGCCAGCACTATGTGCAGAATCCTTACATGGCTGGGCACTCATGAGGCTCACGTGTGCTACAGTATAGATCTTTCCAGTAGTGTGTGAAGCATCCTTACATGGGGTGGGGACTCTGGACTGAATACAAAGGAGAAAGCAAGCTGAGCACTATCGTTCATCTCTCTCACTGTTATGGACACAGTCAGGCCATCTGCTGCAATCTCCTGCCGCCACAACCTCCCCAGCATGATGTACTGTAACCTTGAACAGTGAGACAAAACAAGCATCCCTCTTTAATTTGCTTTTCTCGGATGTTTTGTCATAGCAACAAGAAAAAAGTTACTGTTGTAAGGGGCCACAGAGAATCCAGAATGAGCCCTGTATTTCAGGATCTGATATTTGCAAAGAATCTTTCTTCAAACAAGATGTAGAGATTCCAGTGAACAAAACCTTTAGTCTGTGGCCATTAGCAGCCTAAGAGAGTAGTTGGAAAACCTGTGGGAGTGATGGAAACAGGTGGGTTATCTCCATGCTCATCTTGACAGAGTTGGACTTCCGAGCACGTTCCAAACCAGAATGAGCTTGTTTAGAGTTGGAAAGGAACTGGCAATAATGCGCAATTCCCAGTTTCCCTCAAGGGCCTTTGGGATAGATGTGCTGTGACCATCTCCTTGTGGTCCATGACAGCATGCTTCCAATGCACACCGCAGAGTCTGATACTTGGATCTGACATGAGATGGAAGGATTAGCCCAAGAAGGACCTTCCTAGAGACTTTCAGAACCAGAGAAAGCCTGGTGTGGGACTCTGTGTCCAGCCAATGAGGAGCTGTGTGAGCTGAGGAACATCTCCATGGCTTGGTGCTACTCGGATGGCTCCTGTTTAACACAAAGGAACAGGTTAGGAGATGATGTCTAAAATGAATGTGCCATTTAATGAAAGGCCACAGATGCTAAAAAAAAGTCTATGCTATGCTAAGAATTTGGCTTATAGCTTCATATCCTCCTTAAAAACAAACCAAGGAAAGAAGCTAGTAATGGCCCGATTTTGCTAAGAGACTTAGACCTAGCTAAGGACAGTTGAAAGACACACTGTAAAGTAGTAGTAGACCCCACATGGGAACCATATCTATTTGACTCTGATTAATGTGCCCCTCAGCTCCCTCCACAGCACACATCTATAGCATGGAGATGCCATGTTATATGAGTGTGAACTACACATGGCCTGACCCTTGTCACTACCAATATAATAGTTACTTCTTTGGCTGCTATGACAGAAGCTCTGAAGAATGCAACTCAAGGAAGCAGATTATATTTGAGTTTACAGTGGGAGGGAAGGCATGGTGGCAGGACCATAAACATCTTATTATATCATGTCAACCAAAGCACAGAGAGAGATAATGCTGATGTTTACCTATATTCACTTTTGCTTTTCAGGCCAATACCCAAACTCATGAAATGGTGCCACGCGCATTTAGGTTGGTTCTTACAACCACATTTATCTCACTGCAGACACCGCCTCACAGATAGTCTCACAGGTTGGTGTCGTAAGTGACTCTAGAGCCTGTGACGTTGACAGCTAATAGTAACTACTGTAACTGGTGTCTGAGGGAAAATCCACATACAGAATAACCCTGAAGCATTTATCTGTGTGTTTGTAGGGATGAACACACACGCCAGGGAGTATATGTGGAAATCAATGCATACCTCGAAGGACATCTTGGGGATCAGACTTAGGTCATCAGGCTTGGTGGTAAGTTTTTACTGAGTCGTTTTACCAGCCCAAAGGTAGTTTTCATTGGAAATATCATTTGAGAAAGATGTGTTTCTTTTTGAGGTTAGGAATTCTTTGGGAAGATTCTGACTTGGGAGTAAAGCAAAAAGGAAGAAGTATGAAACAGCAGTAGAAAGTGGTTCGATGATATCAGATTAGATTGCTGTGCTCAACATCTGTGTCTTTTTTTCAATCTACAAATGTTAAGTTTCTGTCTCCGTAACTTGGAGAGAGGGCTTTGTAGAATTCTAATATGTCAGGGATAGAAGATGCCTTGGAGACAGGTGGTGTTGACATTACATTCTTCATTTGAAACACTAGCGTAATTAAATGAATTCATTTATCCAGCATACATTTAATGAGAGCTTACCATGTTTCAGATATGGTGCCAAAGGCCAAGGTACAGAAATGAAACTGCATGGTCATTGAATTAAGATCTTCATGCCTAGTGGATGCAATTTCGATAAACATGGTAAATTCTGATTGTGTTGGGAATTCAAGGAGATGCTGAGTGAGTCAGCAAAGACTGATGTTTGAACCAGAATGAAAAAGTGGGAGGAGGCGAATCAAGCAGTGAGCACAGAGTCCTCTGGGATGGGCCAAGCATATTCAGGGAAGAATAGTACCAATTCCGTAGAGACTGGAATCCAGTGTGAGAAAAGGCCTCGGAGGCCAGTGTGCGGCTTCTGCTTCCAAAGCCAGTGACTTCTGACCGAGTGAGATGCAAACATTGCATCCCATAACCCTAAGTACATTTTAATGCCGCTGCTCCCTTTTATTACATCTGTTTTGTACAACCTAATGTTACTGTGTATCTTACCCTTGGGACATGGGATGATTTTCACATGCTTTTGAACTTCTTAGGGCAGCCCAGAGGTCTGCACACCATGTGAAACAGTTTTGTGATGTGTGTGAACCAGCCCTGGCTCTTGTACCTGATTTTGTTTCTGTTTCCAGCATGCAGTTCAGCCATAGAACCCACCCAGCATGGGGGCCTCCAGTCACACTGGCTGCTGAGAGTGTCTGGTACATCCGTGTGTGCACATGGTTGAAAATTCCTTCTGAATAAAGTCATTGTTCCCCGGGCACAAAAGGAGAGTAACTGAAAAACTCAGAGATCGGTGAGTGTTCTATGTTCCACAGAAAAGAGAAATGGAAGGAGAGCTTGTTTGCTCTCTGCATTCCCAGACAGTCCCTTTTTATCTGCTTCCTGGCTTTTCTCCAGAGTTCATTAACCTCAGGTTTTCGCTCTGTCTTCGTGGTGCTGCTTTTTACAAACTGGATGAACAGAACAGTTCATAGAGGCATAGGAGAAGATCCACCGTTATACCATCCCACAGTCTTTGATTTTTTTCTCTTTCGATTCAAGGCTTCTGCCAAATTCCTTTCTGGTATTTTATAATAACAGTGATGGCTCAGCTTCTGGAGGGTCTCCTCTCAGCTTTTGTTTCCTGTATTTCTTGGAGGATATTTCCCTGCACTGCAGCAACACGCAATTTGCCCCTGTTGCACCTTTTCCGGCAGGCATGTGGCTTTGACAATGATTACCTAAAGGTGGTGCTTTGACATGCTTACTGTGAGCTGGAGCATGGAGGGCTTTGAAGGACAGCAACTCTGGCCTGCTGCTGCCCTCCTATCTGCTACCTCCCTTTTGCACCCAAAAATGGTCATAGAAACCATTCCTCTCCAAGCCAAGTTATAGATACTAGAATCTCACTTCTCCAAAGTAATCGATAAAACCCATAAAGGTCACTCTTTCTTCCTTGAGACTCTTTCTGCTAGAGTGGCTCTACCAATATCTGTGGGGAAAGAAAATTACATAGAGAGGCTAGGAACAACTGGAACAATCTGTCTTTACTGATTTTTGCCCTCTGCGGTCTACTATTAAATAGTAATTGTACAACTTTTGTAGGACCACCCTTCTAGATACTGTCTATTTATCATCAAACCAAAGGACCCACATAGACACCTGGATTGGAATCTCCAATCTGAAGTGTGCTCCTTCATATAAAATCATTCATTTTGAGTAAATTAATTTATTGCATTTTTTCTCTTGCTAATTTATTGTTTGTTATAAGAATGTCATAAACCGTGACCCTTCTGACAAATGAAGAAAGACATCAATCACATTCTCCCATCTCTGTAGCTGTCTTGGTTTGCTTTCTGATGCTTTGACAAAGACTATAGCCAGAAGAAACTTGAGGAAGTAAAGGGATATTTTATTTTACACTTCCTCATCAGAGTTCTTGGTTGAGGGAAGTCAAGGAAGGACCTCAATGCAGGAACCTAGAGGCAGGAACTGAAGCAAAACCCAGGAGTGAGCACTGCTTAATGCAGCGATTCTCAGCTTTCCTAATGCTGTGACCCTTTAACATGGTTCCTCATGTTGTGATGATTCCAAAGCATAGTTATTTCACTGCTATTTCATGACTATAATTTTCGCTAGTTATGAACCATAGTTAAAAATCTGATATGCAGCCTCCACAGGCAGTCATGACCTACAAGTTGACAACTACTGGCCTAAAGGTTTACTCATGGCTTACTTGGCCTTTTTTTTTTTTTTCACAACTCAGGGCTGCCTGACAGGATGGCACCACCCACAGAGAGCCAAGCCCTCCCATACCAATCACTAATCAAACAAATGCCCCCCAAGGACTTGCTGATGGGCCAATTTGTTGGAGGCAACACCTCAACTGAGATTCCTTCTTTTAATAAATGTCTAGGTTTGTGTCAAGTTGACAAAAAAAATCAAATAAAGCAACAGCAAAACAGCACAAGCTCTATGTACTTTTTGAATCTACCAAGACCCTACAGGGTACCAAGTGCCAGGAAAAAATTGTTAAGAAAGGAATGGAAACACTGAGACCAAAATACATTCATTCTTAAAAATATTTTCCTTGTTTAACATTTGGAGATGGTTTATTAACAGCTGTGCTGGGCTGTGGAGGATGTGAAAACAGGCCAGCATGTCTTCACAAAGGAATAAAAGAAATCACTAGTGCAATAGAGCAAACAGCAACAGAAATGGAGGGATGTGTAGCCTTCAAGGCTCACTTAGCACAGGGATGCCCTGCATGGTGGAAAATAAAAAGTATATGTTCAGAGAAATGGCCTAAGCTGATTGGTAGAGTAGAAATAAAATAATCACTGACTACTGAGGTAGAAGAGAGAGAAAAAGAGTGAGAGAGAGAGAGAAAGAGAGAGAGAGGAAGAAGAAGAAGAAGGAGGAGGAGGAGGAGGAGGAAGAGAAGGAGGAGGAGGAGCAGGAGGAGGAGGAGGAGGAGAAGAAGAAGACGACACAAATCACATTTAGGTCAAAGGGGGCATTTGTAAAGAAATGGTCAGAGGCCACATGAGAATGAACAGTATGCATAATCTAGAGAGAAAAGAACTTTTAGCTGTATCATTGAGGCCTCCTAAATACTCCAATGCAGTACCACCTCACAAACAGTAACTTAGTACATGGCTGTGATGACACTGCTCTATCTAGATGAGACTTTAGGCTGAGGAAGGAAAGTCAGTCTTCACGTCTGTCTTGAGGCCACCTGCCAAGTCAATGTGCTGGCATATTTTATTCTACTCCTTAGGTTTGGGTTGGGTGCTTTGCAGCTGCCTCACCTAGATTTGCAGAAGCCCTTGGTAGGCATCTTGTTTTAAAAATGAAGGCCTTCATGTGCCTTGGATGGGGAGGCCCAATGGCACTCAGAGGAAGGATAGCAGACTACCAAGAAGAGACTTGATAGCCTAGTATCATATTCAAGGGGACGAGGTCCCCCTCAGTCACAGTCATAGGGAAGGGGAATGGGTAAAAGCGGGAGGAAGGGAGGATGCATGGGATGGGATAGCAAATGAGATGTGTTATGAATTATTTTATTTTTCAGTTAAAAAATGTGTAAATAAAATAAAATAAAATGAAGGCCTTAAAGCACCATAGGATTAAACACTATATTCTCTAGGACTTTGAGGAGACTTGTTTCACATGAATGGCTAGGAATGTGAAACTGAGGGACTATAAAACGTGACTGTGTAAGGAGGGTAAAGGATGAGTTACAAAGAACAACCAAGAATGAAAGGGAAGTACCCCTGAAGAGAAGGAGGAAAGTAATTACAGTTCAGTGAGCTAAAAATAAAAGATTTTTAGATGAAGGAGCCAAACTGGGAAAGGAACATAGGAGGTTGCCAGTTTTTCAAGGGGCATCAAAAGCTTTTGGGTAAATGAAAAGTCTGTTACATATTTGATTGGATTTTATATTATTTTAGGAAAGATACTTTTCTTTTTTTTTTCATTTTTTTCTCCTTTATTAATTTATTCTTGTTACATCTCAATGGTCATCCCATCCCTTATATCCTCCCATTCTTCTCTCCCTCCCATTTTCCCCTTATTCCCCTCCCTTATGACTGTTCCTGAGGGGGATTACCTCCCCCTGTATATGTTCATAGGGTATCAAGTCTCTTCTTGGTAACCTGCTGTCCTTCCTCTGAGTGCCACCAGGTCTCCCCCTCCAGGGGACATGGTCAAAGGTGAGGCACCAGAGTATGTGAGAAAGTAATATCCCACTCTCCACTCTACTGTGGAGAGTGTTCTGTCCATTGGCTAGATCTGGGTAGGGGTTTAAGGTTTACTGCCTGTATTGTCCTTGGCTGGCGCCTTAGTTTGAGCGGGACCCCTGTGCCCAAATCTGCCTATCATAATGTTCTACTTGTAGGCTTCTAGGACCCTCTGGATCTTTCTACTTTGCCATTCTCCCATGCTTCTCTCATCTAGAGTCCCAATAGGATGTCCTCCCCTCTGTCTCAGTTTCCTGGTAAGTGAAGGCTTTCGTGGGACATGCCCCTTGGGCTAATATGCAGATATAAGTGAGTATATACCATTTGAGTCTTTCTGCTTCTGGGTTAACTCACTCATTATGATCATTTCTAGCTCAATCCATTTATCCACAAATTTCGGGAATTCCTTGTTTTTAATAGCTGAATAGTATTCCATAGTGTATATGTACCACAGTTTCTTTATCCATTCTTCTATTGAGGGACACTTAGGCTATTTCCATGTTCTGGCTATTATGAATAAGGCTGCTATGAACATGGTTGAGCAAATTTTCTTGTTGTGTGCTGGAGCATCTTCTGGGTATATTCCAAGGAGTGGAATAGCTGGGTCTTGAGGAAGCCCTATTCCCATTTTTCTGAGATAGCACCAGATAGATTTCCAAAGTAGTTGTACTAGTTTGCATTCCCACCAGCAATGAAGGAGTGTTCCTCTCTCCCCACATCCTCGCCAGCATGTGGTGTCGCTTGAGTTTTTGATCTTAGCCATTCTGATGGGTATAAGATGGAATCTCAGAGTTGTTTTGATTTGCATTTCCCTGATGATTAAGGAGGTTGAGCATTTCTTTAAGTGTTTCTCAGCCATTTGATATTCCTCTGTTGAGAATTCTCTGTTTAGTTCCAAGCCCCATTTCTCAATTGGGTTATTTGGTTTGGTGGTGTTTAATTTCTTGAGTTCTTTATATATTTTGGATATTAGACCTTTGTCAGATGTAGGGTTGGTGAAGATCTTTTCCCAGTCTGTAGGCTGTCGCTTTGTTCTTTTGAGAGTGTCTCCTGCCTTACAGAAGCTTCTCAGCCTCATGAGGTCCCATTTATTAATTGTTGACATTAATGCCTGGGCTGTTGGTGTTCTGTTCAGGAAGTTGTCTCCTGTGCCAATATGTTCCAGGCTCTTTCCCATTTTTTCTTCTAAGTGACTTAGTGTCTCTGGTTTTATGTTGAGGTCTTTAATCCACTTGGATTTGAGTTTTGTACAAGGTGACAAATATGGGTCCAGTTGCATTTTTTTACACATAGACATCCAGTTAGACCAGCACCATTTGTTGAAGATGCTATCCCTTTTCCATCGAATGGATTTGGCTTCTTTGTCGAAAATCAAATGACCATATGTGTGTGGATTCATATCTGGGTCTTCGATTCGATTCCACTGATCAACCAGCCTGTTGCTGTGCCCGTACCATGCTGTTTTAATTACTATTGCTTTATAGTACAGTTTGAGATCAGGTATGGAGACTCCTCCGGAGCACCTTTTATTGTACAAGATTGTTTTAGCTATTCTGGGTTTTTTGTTTTTCCATATGAAGTTCAGAATTGAACTTTCAGTGTCTTTAAAAAATTGTGTAGGTATTTTGATAGGGATTGCATTGAATCTGTTCTATACCTTTCCTTGTTTGTTCGTTTTGAGAATATGTGTAAGATTGGAAGCATGCACTATCTAGAAGACCTCATTTGGAAAGACAAAAGGAACAGCAAAACCTCTCAAAAAGGTAAACCCTCTTCTTCCTTATTTCAAACCAAAGCGTAGTAAAAGATAGTTATGTCGTGTCCACACGAAAGTTCATGCGTTACTTAGCATGTTTTCACGGGGTGACTATGAGGTGGCTCACTTCAGGGCTGATGTGAGTCTGTGAGAGGTGAAGAAAATGGGGGACAGGAGGGAGGGTGTGAGGGTGTCTGCCATCTGCGTAGTATTTCTGTTTCACAAATATTCGCTACTGCGGTAAGTCCTGAAGCTTTGATCTGGAGCTTTTAAATTTCCACCTCATTCAAGCAGCCTTGGGCTCATTTTTTATCCATAGAGTACATTAGCCTGAGCTTCGGTTCCATGAGAAGAACACAGTAACTCTAGAACTAGAGAAAAGTGTGTGTGTGTGTGTGTGTATGTGTGTGTGTGTGTGTGTGTGTGTGTGTGTGTGTGTGTGTGTAAGTATATGTATATACATTTAAGAAAATAGTTTGACTATGAGCTTTGAGAAGTTGGAGAATATTTCTTCTGGAAGAAAACTTTGAAGGACCTAGCTGGAGCAACCCCACCTGCCTCCACTCTGTAGCTCTTTCTTTAAGCCTCTCTGGGTACAGGAGTTGTGCTGTAGAGCTATTAGTTGGAAGTGGCCTCAGGAACTCTGCGTTTTGATAGGTTGTGGCTTCCTGCAAATGGAAGTTTTCTTCATGAGGAGTATGGGTTACTTGTATTTGTGGGTATAGGATATATATTTAGAATGTGGTTCGGAACTATGGTGTTTTATTAAAGTGGTGACTGTAGGTTCTTCTCCAAGGTCCCTGACCTTACCAGCTCTGGGTGGCTGGCTGGGATTTCAGCATTAGGCATCATTCCCCTCTTTTTGAGTTGTTGCTTACCACAAAGGCATATGCGGCACTACTGCACCCTTGGGGGCTCTCATGGCATGCTGGTCATTATTGAGATTCATAGGTAGCGTAGCTGGGTAAGACTATTGGGTACATTCCTTCACTGGAGGCTTGGTTGATGCCTTCTGCCTTCTGGTAACATGAAAGCTAGTCTTCAGGAAAGAGGCTTTTAGATCAGACATTTCAGGCCCTTTGGGCCCCATATCCATAACAATTATGATGTAAGATTGAAAGTATTACGAGTCCATGAATAAAACATATAATGTGCCTTCAGACTATCAGGCGTATTGGGATATGAATGTTTAGAAACGTGAGCATGTCTCACTGGAGGGTCCATATTCAAGAGTCTTTTATAAAAATCAAGGCTGAAAATGAGACTGTACACCAAAGTGAGAAAATGTATTTAGCACTTAATATGTTTATAAACTAATCAAAGCTAGGTTCTGGCTTTTGAAACAACCAGGCTAATTTCAATTAGTTCCTAAGAAGTTTATAACAAACAACTACAATTAAAACTAAAGTTTTACCCTAGATAAGTTTTAAAAAGTTCAAGGAAAATTAGATATTCCTTCCCTAGCTGGAAAACGACTCAAGAGAAGTGAGTTACAGGAGGAAGGGTTTATTTTAGCTTGAGTTCAACGTCAAGCAGGGCAGGAACATTATTGTGGCAGGAGCTAGAAGCAGCAGGAACCAGAGAGACGTGAGTAGGGCTGTTCCCTTTGCTTTCTCCCTTTGACTCAATTAGGGAATCCAGCCCAAGGTTGGTTTGGCTCACAATTAAGGTAGGTTTTCCAATTCAGTCAAGATATTCTTTGAAGACATGATCTAAGGTTTGTCTCCTGGGTGATTCTAGAGCTTATTAAATTGACAATCGATATTAACCACCACAGAAGCAATATTAAACATAAAAACAACCAGCAAATTAAAAAAAAAATCACCTTAAATAACCAAAGAATCATGTTTGCTTTATTTTCCAAATACTTCTAGTAGATCCATGGGATAAAATTAACATCTGATCTGTCACCAGTGCCTGGAGAACAATTTAGCAGATGCTAATTTATGCCATTTGCATGGGCATAGATCAAATTTTAACCTTGAAACAGTCTGGGATTGAACATGGGTAAGTTGAAAGTTTTTTTGATCAGTTTTCATTGATCACATTTCAGAAATATTTTCATCTTGTCATTTTCACTTGAGGACCAGAAGTGGTTTCCCATTGATCCCTGAACTCCATACAATCATCTTCACCTTCTACTAATGGTTTGGCCCCCTCTTCAGCATCATATTCATCGAAACTCCGTGTTAGCATCTAATTTTCCAAGTTATCTTGCTTTTCTAAAATGCAACTACAAAGTTATGTAACTCATTGTGTTTTGAAAAGTCATCGAATTCTTCGTCTTATTTTCAGACAAAAACAAGTGGATGAGTCAGATAACAAGCCACTGATTGGCTCTGTGTAGACCCGGATCACCTTACCCTATACCCAGTTGTTTTTCTTCCAGACTTTTTTGCTTTTTGACTAAACCTAAGTTGCTAATCAAGAATGGCCCTGGCTGAAATGTCATCTTATTTCCTTTTAAACTTTAAATGGTAAACATGACTTAAAAACTCACCTTTTTTGCAGCACCTGACCTTTAGCTCCCTCCCTTCCACTTTCACACTATTCCCCTCCCCTATGACTGTGACTGAGGGGGACCTCCTCCCCCTGTATATGATCATAGGATATAAAGTCTCTTCTTGGTAGCCTACCATCCTTCCCATGAGTGCCACTGGGCCTCCCCATCAAGGGGACATGAGGCACCAGAGTTTATGTGAAAGTCAGTTCCCATTCTTCACTCATCTATAGAGAATGACCTGGCCCTTGGCTAGATCTGGGTAGGGGTTCAATGTTTACTGAACGTATTGTCCTTGGTTGGTGCTATAGTTAGCACAATGGTGATTTACACAGATCATATATAGTTTAATATCTATTGACAGAACAGCCGTAAAAAAGGTGAGAATTAAAGTTGCATCTGCTTCTACACAGTCTACTGCTTTGAAGACAAACATAATTCTCTTTGTATTGATGCAGTGACTGGTTCAAAGCTGCCCATAGCAGCCAGACAGGTTCTGTACTAATTCCCCAAGGCTTTAGAGGGACAGAGTGTTTGAGTGCTTACCACAAGTGAGGTGGTACTACAATGGTTAGGGTGCTGAGTTCGGAGATGGCTTGCATTGTTGCCAAAGTTACTGAGGTTTGGCTCTAAACTTTACAGTCCACAGAGACATATGTTAGAGAGGTCCAAAGACAACTGTTGTCATATAGAGCGTTGTGTGACAGGAAAATCACTGTAGGAAACGCTACTCCTTTATGATAGAGAACAGCCACTTCTGCCCAATCTGTGTCCTTCAGAAGGGGAAAAACTCATCTTCCTTCCCATGGCAAGGAGGGTCTCTTGTGGCCAAGGTCCTGCATCTACCGTCATTTGTGGCTCAGAGACTCAACTGAGTTTCATTCCAGACTGTCCATATGGGTGAAACTCATATTCCTGATTTTGTTTATTCTACATTTCTCTATAAATCCTTTTGCTCTTTGGTGTAGCAACTGTCCTTTCACCCACCAAACTTTTGGCTACATCTTATCTTCTGGAGGTCTTTAGCCAGCATCATTGCTTGGACCCCGTTATCCTTCTCTATGCACTCATTATTTCCTGTGTCTCCAATATTTCTTGTCTAGACTAGGGCCATGAGCATATGCCTTTGATATATACTTCTGGCTTTTATCTTCCTTGGACTAAAAGCCATTTAGAGCCAGAGATCATGGCACATTTTAATTTTCACCCCCAGTGCCAGAAGACCACAGAATGGTCCTTGGAAATATTTGCTGAGTGAGTATAACTGATAATTCAAGATGAGCTTATATCCAACCTCTTGACTTTGTGAATTAAATTTTAATATCTTGACAAGCTTCACTTATCAAATGGCTGAATAACTGTTGGTAAATACTTATATACAGTAAACAAGAGGAACAAGCAAATGAAGGAAAGTGCAGCTGCGCTTTTTAAATGAATATATTTGCCTGAACTCTAGAGATAAATGAGCATAACATAGTGTTTGTAGAGTATATTGTTAAGGTTTTCGATTTTATTACTCTAGTAGAGAAAGAAATCCTGTTCACCAATAATCAGCATGCCACCTCTGGAAAGCATCCATTGGTTTGTAACTGCCTCCAAGGCTGACTGGGCAGGACTGGCACGGAACTAGACAATAAGCTAGCAAAAGCCACTTCTCTTATCTAGTGGGATGATTATGACACAACAACAGCCTCTTAACACATAACCGGAACATAACATACCTGTACCCTAGGCTGATGACTCATACATATGTATTTTACCTGGAGATATTTGAAGCCTCTGGTCTACATCATGACAATAGATAGGTATTTATTATACTGGTGCCTAAATTAAAGTTGGGACGTAAGGACGGCAAGCAAGATCAACAAATTTCTTCGTTTGAAGCCTTTGTCCAAAGGCTTAGTACACAATGCCACCAGCTAGAAGCCACAGATTTCAAATTAACTCAGTAAAGTCCTTGCCTAGAGTCAGAAAACAACCCTACGCAGTTCTTCACTGCTCTTCAGATGTTTCCCAGTAGCAACCCATGACTAACTGTCAGACCTAACATGGATGCAGTCTTTCCCCAGCTCACAGGGATGCCAGTGCACTGATACAGCCCCAAGCAGGAGACCAGCCAGCCCAAGTGGCCTATGGCTCATGGGAAGATGGAAGAGACTTCTAGAAGCATGGGAAGCTCTTAGCCCTGGGGCCAGGGGGAAAGTTGCATTTTCAATAGCCACATTGAGCTTAGACCCCCAAGAACTCTCAGGCCAGACTGAAACAGGCAGCAGAACATGCTTCTGAGACTATTGGATGTGACATGTACCCACAAACACATTATGGGTGAAATGTCTTGGGCGTCTGTGTGTTAGTAGTAGCACTGCATTGTATTTGTTTCACTTTGTGTGTGTGTGTGTGTGTGTGTGTGTGTGTGTGTGTGTGCGCGCGCGCGCGCGCGTGTGCGTGCGAGTGCGTGATGAGTTAAAGAGGTCATTATAGTCCTTCACTAGAATATCTCAGGGCCTGATCCCATTCCTGTCTAGGCCTCCGTCCTACCTTGGCTCTCTGTGTCTTGGGGTTCATCTTCCTTTTCTTTCAAGGAGGGGCCATGACTGTGTAATCATTCTGCAGTTGCTTTGTGTTTTTCTTTCTTCCTGCATCAGTCTGATAATAGGACATGCTCTATACTTCCTCCTCCACGTGTGCCAGTTTCCAGGCTGGGGCCCAAAGCCTCCCGCCTGTGGTGGGAAGGAGTGGGCTGGCCTGATTCTGCCAAATCTGTAGGCCACACTAGACATTTTCATTTATATTAAAAAATAAATCTGGATCTGTTTAACATTCCCAAGCTGGTGGTGGGTGTACATGTGTGTTTATGTGTGTGCGTGCGTGTGTGTGTGTGTGTGTGTGAAACAGGCAAAACTTGAAAGCAGTTTCAGCTGGCTCAGAACCTACCGTTCCCATCCAGCTGTTGGCCTTGTGCCGTACAACAAGCTTGCAGCCTATATTAATAGCTCCTGTAAAATATGCCCTGTTATTTTACCCAGGCAGTGAGACTCCCAACAGCTGTGGGGAACATCTTTTGACCCAATAACAGACAAATAAGTTTCTTCATCTGGTTAGAGCCTGGGGGGCCAGGGTGAGTAAAACAATGCTAAGATTTTTGTTAAATCAATGCCATTTGATTACTAGAAAATGAAGTAAGATGCTGCATAAGACACAAACATTTTTTACACGATGCAGCATCCCTCAGTCATGGCACTGCCTTATCGTGAAAAATCACGATTTACTCATTGATGACTCAAAGCAAGGGGGTAGGATTGTTAGCCAGCGCTTTCTGTTTCCAGGGAGTCACTTTGGGTAAACAAGAAATATTTGCAGTTGGATTGCTGTTACAAAGCTTTCAGTTTGAAATGATGAATAAAGGGGTCATAGGAGGCAGGAGGAAGTATAGTTTTTTTCTTCTGCTTTTCTTTTGCTATCTCTGTGCTGCTTAGGAAAGGCACTTCAGGGCTTGGAGACACTTGGTAGAAGGCTTGTGGTGCAAGCATCAAGTTCTGAGTTCAGTTCTCAGAACCCTTATAAAAAGAGTCAGACATGGTGGTATGTGATTTTAGTCATAGCACTGAGCACATGTGTGACACCTGAGGTTTCCTCTGCTCTCCACCGACATATACACAAAATGTACACATGCACTGACATACATATGTACACACACACACACACACACACACACACACACACACACACACTGAAAAATATCCTTCGTCAATTGGCTTATTTCTTTATCAAGATCCCTGAGACAGACAATAAGCTTTATTTTTCTAGGGGCTTTGTGCTCCAGCGGCCTCCATTTCAGAGTAACATTGACTTCATGCCCAGTGTCTGGTAGCCAACTGATGGCTTGCAGCTTTTTTCCACATCCACGTTTTTCTGCCTTACCCATATTTTGGAACTTTGATGAATGAAGTGTTTGCACTTGGAGAAACTCCTGGTTGACACTAGAGACTGTTAAGTTCAGGATAGGGTGCTACTTGAAAAATGGAAATATGTTTGAGCAAGTATTTTTAGATCTTTATGAGAGTCTTCTCACATCTCTCTTTAAGACTCGATTCAACTAAGAACAACAAAAAACAAACAAAACAAAAACCTCAAAAACAAAACAACAACCCCCTCTCATAAAACAAACCTCCACCTGGTGCCTGGTTGGTCAAAAACAGAGTTATTGTTATACTAAAATATTATAGTATGTACTGGTTTTTTTTTGTTTCCAAGCTGTTCAGCACCTGAAATCATTGTTTGACCCTCATAACCTCTCTCTCTTTCTCACGCTCTTACATTTTGAAGACTTGAAGCCAACAAAACACGCATATGTGCTTTCATCTTCATTGTGTGCCATTGTTGTCAGTTTCAAAACAATGTCAAAATGAATCTGAAGCGATATGATCAAGAGTTAGTTATTTGGAATCACATGCTATATTTCAGCAATTATGCAAATTAATAATGTAACACAATCTTATTTAGAAGCAATTCACATGATAAATGGAAAATAAAATACGAGAACAGGGTAAAACTCAATTCTTATTTTTACAAGCTGTGTCTTATCGTATTACTGAACCGAAACACAGTTAGGCTTTCATTGTGAAATGCTGTATTTGTAACAAGTAAGATTATTATAAAAAATTAAGCATTAAAGGGTATGTTCTCTGCTCATTCTTTCTACAGCTTGAGAGTATAATGTGTTTCTCAAATTGCTACCATATTGTTTCAGAAATGCTTATCAATGTGAAGTGTCATTCAATTTCACGGAGTCCTCTGTTTCCATTGCCTCAATTGTGAACCAAACAAGAAAACAGATGTGTGATTGCAGCTCTTTTGAACTATCAACTCTCAAAAAGATCTGTCTTTTCCTAGGACTCCAAATACTTCTGATAATTATTATTTTGATAAAATTATCCTTCTTGTTCCAGTTAGCTGTTTGCATTGATAAGCAGGGGCAGCACGCAGTCAAAACGGCCACAAAGCGTGTCTTTCTCTGCATTCTGTCTTCTCTTGCCTTTTAGAAACTTTTCCTCTCCTTCTTTCACTCTGTAGGATCTCCATGTGTCCACTCTGCCCTCCCTCTTAATAAAGTCAGGCTAAGAATTGAGCTGTCTGCCATGTGGTTCTCCGTATGAGTCATCCCATGGTTCCAGTGGTGTCAGCATGGATGATACAGAGAATAAGGATGTCTTCTGTTGGAAGGAGACCATTTTGATTTTGTCAAAGACATTGGGTTCCCTCACCTCCCACTGTTTCTGATGGGTTCTGGAAATTTCTTTGGGGGAGCTTATATCTTTTTCCACTCTACTTTTTAATAACTGACCTTCGTTTGCCTTCCAGGGTAATGTAGAACAAATCTAGCTACTTTTTCCACTTGACGGATTTTTGAATATCTGAGGAGAGTAACCATGTCTTTCGTTTGCCTTCTTTTGGTAGAGTTAATCATCCCCAGTTCTCTCATTTGTTCCTCATTTGACATGGTTTCCTGGTCCTGCCAAGCATTTCCCTTCTGCTGCCCATCTTGTTCTCCAGTGGTGAACGTGTTTGAACTTCTCGAAGCTCTAAAATATGATATCCAAGAATAAACAACACTCCAAACTTCTCTAACTGATGTAAGGATGGCACAAGAGCTATAGTTCTGTATTCAAATTTCATTTTAAAAAGTCTGCTGTGATGCTGAGCTTTGTTGTTCTTCTTCTTCCTGGATACATAACATGTGTCAGACATGTCCTGGCACTAGAGATACAGTAGCCAAAAAGTCTAGTATTTTACTTCAAGAACCCATAGAGACCATGTAGTCATAGAAGCACAGCTACATCACGGACACGTGATGACAATGCATAAAGGGCAGGTGAAGGAGAGATAAACATGGTTTTTTTTTGTTTGTTTAGATCACAAGTGGGGGATGAGAAAAAGACTTGTGAGAGAGCAGGTGATATTTATCCCCTTAGAAGTTGAACCACCATGTGGGAGAGATTGGTTATTAAGCAGCTGAAAAATATCCTTAAACAACTTCTAAGAGGAGGTATAAATGTGAGCCAAATACAAGAGGCGGGGCCTTTGGAGACTTGGGATAGTTTTGACTTTCCATCACTCCACTTCAAGATGCTCCTAGAGAGAACCGCTCGAGGGAAGGCTTCGGGGCTCCAGGCTCCAGGTGAGGTTCCAGGTTCTGGTTGCTCCAGGCTCCAGCAAAAGAAATCCTGCTAATTGTGCCAGAATTGTTCCTCGGAACTGATATCCTTACAGTTTCATTATTGTATTCTTTAATCTTCTTTTCCTATTGTTTAGATAAGTGCACTCTCGGATAATAAGGTCGTAATAAAATATATTTGTTAAGAAAATTGATCCTACAGGCCACAGGAGTGCAGAAGAATCAACAGTGGTGGGTTTTGTGAGGGGCTGCAGACAGTGGAATAGAGAAAACCATCGATGGTTGTACATCTGGGCCTGTCTCATTGACAGTAAATTACAAATGTGACCATGAAGCTATGGAGTGATGGAATTCATTGTTCAGAGAGTCTCAGGGGTTCCTCCTCTATGACTATGAAATTCCAGCTCTGCTCTCTCTGGTATAATTGGTATTGTCAATGAGTCAGGATCGCTACAGATACATAAACCACTACAATGCTGTTATGGAAAGGTTTAGAAGCTGCACTTGGGGTGAAGTGACCTTTCAAGTGGAACCAGTAGCCTGCCAATAGATTGTTCTTTGCAAGGTGATGGTCAGGGTCTAAGGCTACTTTCTTGACCACATCCTTGAGGGCAAACATTCCTGTGCTATTTTAGAAGAAGAATTGCACACTTATAACACAGATCCCATCGCTTAATTGGGAGGTAGTTTCTCACATAGTGCTTTGGGTGGTTTGGCCTTTCTTATAAAAAGCCCAAAGCAGAAAAGCAGCCAGTCTCATACCAGCCTTTAGTGAATTCTTCGGGAGGGAAGACAAATCTGTTTCATGAATGCATTATCATACACTTGTATTGATTTCCAGCTTTTTCATCTTTCCCATTAAACTTGCAGCTACTTACACAGTGGTCCATTTAATTCTCAATCCATATCATAGCTGATTCTTTTTAATAAATGGTGGCTGAGTACGGGTGGGGGCGCTAATGGAAGAGGCAGTGAGGAGGCCTGCATGATGGGAAGAAGATGGGCAGAAAAAGAGGCTATAAAATTTCCTGGAGGATAAATATTTTGCATCCAAACATCTCTGTAGATGGCTCTGTATTTTTTTTTTTCACATTGAACAGGAAAAATAATCCCGAAGAACCTCCTTAAGGTAACATGGGGGGAAATTCTGGCTGACTGCAGCTTATTCCCTCGTTTGCTCGTAGTATTGCTGATAGACTATAGATGACACAGACCTAAAGAGTCTAAGAAATACATTCCTTAAATGTGATTTACCTCTGCAAACAAATGCCCAGAACGTCCCTGTCATACAATTGCAGTACACAACATAGTCATCTTTTCTTGCAAACATCGGAGGTGACTTTAATGTCAAGTTCTTCTTAAGATCCCAAATTCTGTTTAATCCTTGATGCTGCATTAATAAAATGTTGATGATCGTTATCCCACTGTGTGTTAACAGGGGGGAGCGTCTTTACTATTTTATGAGGGAGGACAGTGAAGTTTACATGGATCAGAGTTGTGCCAAGGGCATAGCCATTTTATTCCAGAGTTGGCAGTATCACCGTCTTCTCCAGAGATTTCTCCATGAGACTCTACCTCTTCAGCTCTTACTGTCAAAGCAGAGGCTGTTTATTGTTTCTCTTGTTTTTAGTCATTCTCCCAATTCTTCCAAAGGCCTTCTAAGCTAGGCTGTACAGGCACGGTATGTTTTCTTCTAACCAACTAATAGACTAAACTTGAATATAGCTGTGTATATATTTGAATGTCAGAGATACCCTTTGCTACCCACTATATGGTATTTTACACGTGAATATAAGGATTTTTATATTAGCATTTATGTGCACATAATACTTACGATGCTCTTGTCACTCAGTGGGATTTGTAATCAGCTTTGATTAAAAGACAAAGGAGTCAGAATTGTTCCTCGTGCAAATTGCTTGACAAATGTACATTAGCATCTTTAATCTGCACCTCCTCTCCTTCATCCTCCTCTCCTCTCTTCCAGTTCTTACAATACTTCTGCTGCCTCAGCACCAGCATCTGGATATTTGTCTATACCCAACCAGCCACTCACCGCTGATTCCTCCTTCTCTGTCTGCATTCCCCACTGTTACTTCTGCCTGTTTCAGTAGATAAACCTTCAGAAGATCAGTTCCTGAAAGGAGTCCATGTTTGGCTCAGTTCCCTGCCATCACCACCTTTCAAACAAAGGCTTTTCAGTTTTATGGCAAATTATATAGAAGATGGGTCTTGACTCTCCCATCCAACGTGCAGTACATTATTTTTCAAAGATATCTGGAGTGTAACTTCTTTCTGAGAAGCCACATCTCCCTTTGATTAAGTTGCACAGATTGCTCATAAAATATTCTGAAATCCAGGGACTTTGGGCCACATCTCTTTTAAAAGAAAAAAAAATGAGTTATTCAGATAGGAAAAGTTCTCACAGTACAGCATGACCCAGGCTTCCGATGTACAAAAAGCCAAATCAGACAAAACCAAACAAACAAACAAAAATTCCAGCAGGAGCAGCAGCAACAACAACAACAAATCCACTTCATTAAGTAATAAAAGAGAAAGTGAGTACGGAGGAAGAAGAGAAAGAAAATTCTACTCGTAGATAGTTACAAATGATTTCTAGATAAGCTCCTAGGCTGGTGTCTAAAAATTTCAGAAAATAAGGAAAACATGAGTATACTTTTATACAAGTCTAGACATGTCTACCAATCAAGTGACAAAGTAGAAGAAATTGTATATGGTTTTGAACCTAGAATTATAGGAAGGGTTGTCAGAAGTGGGACTCTTTTTTAAAAAAAAATATTTTATTAATTTATTCATATTACATCTCAATTGTTATCCCATCCTTGTATCCTCCCATTCCTCCCTCCCTCTCATTTTCCCCTTACTCACCTCCCCTATGACTGTGACTGAGGGGGACCTCCTCCCCCTGTATATGCCCATAGGGTATCAGAAGTGGGACTCTTAAGAAATTCTTCCTAGCTTCCCTTGACCTAGTGTTTTCTCCTGAAATTTTATTACATTGTTCTTTGTTCTTCCTAATTTCTGGTTCCTTCAAAATATCCTTTTTACTTACTGCCTAGTCGCCCCCCCACCACCCTTGCTCCATCTTTATGTATGTTGTTTCATTTAATTTGTTCACTGGTTCACTACAAAACTATATCAGTGTCTGATGACAAATATTATCAACTTCAAAGAATCTAGAGTCTCTTAGGGAGGGTGGGGCACTCTGGATTACATTAGCATGCATACAAAGATGTACCAGGACTGCAGTCCCCAGTATTCCACAGCCTGGGGTCATGGGCTGACTACGTGAGAAAGCATGTGAGGCATTCATATTTATTCGTCTCTCTCTGCTTCTGGTCTGCAGGTACAATGCAACCAACTGCCTCAAATTCCTGCTACTGTGTCTCCTGCCATGATAAACTACCCTGTGGAACTGTAAGGCAAGATAATCCCTTCACTCATTAAGTTGCTTCTGTTAGATATTTGATCTCAGAATTGAGGAAAACAACTAATACACCATGGTCCTTAAATTTAAAAGCAATAGAAATTTTCATATAGCCCATACAATTGGCTTTCTTTTTTTAAGTATAAAGGAGGATGAAGCACTAAACTTGAATTAACATTAGGAGGAAATACTCTGAAAACTTGATTAGCTCAAGTGTCCATGATATTTTTTTTGTTTCCTCTCCAGATAATTATCTCAAATTGAAGTTATTAGTAGAATGACTTTTATAATCTTTTGCTCCTGTTTGTCAGTTAGCTGTTTCTGATTAATTACAAAGTTCTACAGCCCAATAATTTTACTACTTTAGATTGTCTTGTCGTGAGCAGAGTTGATTATAGAATTGTTTTCACAACCTTCGACTTACTGCATGCTATCTGGATTCTGTGCCCATCTTTTGATTTGGAATTTAATTGTTACTTCTCTATGTAAGGACATATAAAGAAATGTTGGAGTAGAAAGAGGAAAAGGCTTTTTCATTCAACCAAGTAAAGTTGGGCTGGCGCGATGGCCCCCAAAGAACTTACGTTCAGTTTCCGACACCCACAGAATCTGACAGCTTTTTCTGGCCTCTGGGGGTACCCACATTTATGTGGCATAGATACACACAGAAACAACACATATACACATTAAATAAATAAATACGTACATACATACATACATACATACATACATACATACATACATACATGTGTTTAAATAGAAGCTTAGAGTTATACTGAAAAGGTTACCAAGACTAGCCCAAGGAGATATAGGAAAATAACAAAGTACGTAACTATAGGGCTGTAACAGAAGCTGTAAGGACAAGATGTCCTTCAGAGCTGCACTGAGGAATCCCTGTAGCTAGGGGCTGGTGTCAGGAATAAACACTGGGCACTGATAGGGCTCTGAAAGCGATACTTCGATATATACATCACTCTGATATGTTTAATACTTCAATGTAAGCAAACAGTCTTGGAAACAAGGCCTCTGTAACCTACTCCACTCTCTGCTACCCCATAAACTTGGGGTTGGACAGACCATCCCCTGAAGTTCCCTTAGCTATACAGGTGGATCCAGTGGACACTGACCCTTCTGAAGGAAGAGTGAATGGCACAGTCTGTTCATTGGACAAGTCATCTCCCCTAAAACCATTACTTTCCCCACTCCAGAGTGCTCTGTATCATCCTTTTCTCTCCCCAGTAAGGAAGGTGCATATTTTTCTCCCACTGGGTTGTGAGGTTTTTTTTTTTTTTTTTTTACTTTCGATATTTATGATGTGTCTGTGTAAATGATAGATTCATAAGCTTTTTTCTTGGTTAGTCTCTCCATTGTCAACTTATTTCAGTAGTCTCGATTATAAAACTTATGGAGAACTAACAGGAAACTGTCTCCCAGCTTTATATATGCGTAACTTCCACCAGGTTTTGAAGTCATAAAACTTTAAAATTATATTTCACCTTTAGTTTGGGCATTTTCCTTTTGCTAGGGATGTAAAGGGATTTGACTGATAACTATTCCATATGAGATGCTGGACCACAGATGGAAGTGAGCAAAGTCCAGTTAGAGCTGTGCCTAGAGTCGATGGTCTTGTGTCATGATATCTTAGTGTAAGTTGCTGAATCCTCTGTGTCTCGGTTCTTTGTGAAGTGGATGTAGAGACTTTACTCATCTTATGTTGAGTCAATTTGGAAGATAAGAGAGCTTTCACATGAATTAAACTATTCTATTATTCCACACAAATATAGCATGTCAATTAAAAATTTAAAGAGAATTTCCATGCTGAGCACAATAAAGTGTCATAAAGCCAAGCACTATTGTTATCTTCACAGCTTCAAGGCCTGTCCACCCATAAGAAGAATTTCTCTGTAAGCAATCAAGCCAGATACAGATTTTCCTGTCATGAATCTTTAAGGCTGAGTGTCGAGCAGCAAATTAGAGGACAGTTTCTTAATCAGTGGCATTGATTTTCACTTTCCTTCTGTATCATTGCTCATTTGTACTAAGACTCAACAGAGAGTGTTAAAGCATGTCGGCCAGCCTTGGTTAGAGAAGCACTCATAGAGAAATGGACACCTATGGAAGAGGAACTGAGCTCCTCTGGGTGTTTAAACTGGTCTGTGAAGCTAGCATTTCCCATAGTGTACACAAGACTGAGAAAACAGGCGTTACAGAGCTAGGCAAGCGCTGCTACTTTAAACCCATGTGTTCTCCAGAAAATCATTTAGCACCAGGAGCTTCAGCTTCTAGTCTTTAATGGGAAGGAGAGGGAGGAAAGGGAGAGGGGGAGGTGAAGGGGCAATGAAGGGAAAGAAAGAAGAGACAGCCAGGAGAGGGAGCGATGGAGAGAGGCAAAGAGAGGGAGTGGGGGGTGGGGGTGGGGAGAGGGAGGGAGGGAGAGAGGGAAGGAGGGAGGGAGGGAAAGAATGTAGCTCAGTGGAAAAGCACTTGCCTAACGTGTGGGAGCCCTGTGTTCAAACAATAAAGAAATGTTCTGTTTTTCATAAGGAAAAAGCTCACAGGATTACGGAGTGCTTTGTGTAGAAAGATGGACGAAAAAAGAATGTGAATTGATACTCAAATTCTAGCTTTCTTTCCTTGATCAAGTCAACTTGCGTTTGGATGCTAGAAGTGTTTCTACCTTTTTCTTTATGAAAGTGTCTCCTTTGCCCCTGGTTTGCTTTGTAATGGATGATGAAGCCCACCTTCTGCAGGTCTTGAGTTTCTTTAGCATCATCTGAAACACAGGTATGGAGACCCTCCCCTCTACCTCTCCCGATTTACCTGTTATGGATTTTTCTCAGTCACTGGCAATTATAATATGCAAAACAAAGGAAATATACAATAGCCGGCTGGAGAAATGGCTCGGCAGTTATTGGCGCATCCTGTTCTTGCAGAACACTGAGTTCATTTAGAGAAATGCCTGTAAGTCCAGCTCCAGGAAATCTGATGACCGTTTCTGGCCTCTGTGGGCTCCTGTACTTATGGGTACAACCCCTGCCCCCACCCCCACAATTAGAAAACAAAACAAATATTTTAAAAGACATGTTTGCAGTCATATATGGAAGAGGCAAAGTTAAGGGCTTGGGAGGTGGCTTAGTAGTTAGGAGTGTCCACTGCTCTTCTGGAGGACCAGACTCAGCTCCCAGCACCTACTGCCTGCAACTCCAGCTCCAGGGCATTCCACAGGAGTCTGCACTCACACATGCACACATATGCACACACTTAAAATAGAATAAATCCTTTCAGGTTTGGATTTATCAGAGTTGGAAAACGGCTGTACTATTGAGCACTCAGAAAGTACTTTCCAGTCACTACATTGGCAACACCCATCAGGAACACCTTGCTGTACCCACTGTACCCAGAAGGAACGCCTGAATGGAGGATGACTTCTTTGGGCTCTTGATTTTAGATGGCTTCAGTTCATCATGGTAGGGTATGCCTAGCAGATCAGCTGAGATCATGTCACTTGTAGAACACATTGAATGTTCTTTCTGTCATGGCAGTTCAGGATGCAGACAGTTCCAGGAACCAGTGGCCTCCTCACTCTGCTAGGCTCCGACTCCTAACGTTCTACACTCTTCTAAAATAGGAAGCCAGTATCCACAGGCTGAGCCAGTGGAAGACATCATGTATCCAAGCAACAATGGAGTACAATTTCTATACTACAGGTTTCAAAGGCACCTTTTTGGAAGCCTGAAATATTGGTTAGATAGACAGGACATAAATCCATCATTGTATTCTCTTCTCTAGTTTTGCCTGCTGCAGTTGCAGTAAGGAACTGTCTCCATTTCCTATATGGTGTTTTTGTTGTTGTTTTTGCTTTTATTTTATTTTGTTGTAGATGAATTCATTGAACTCTGTATTATCTACTTACTTAACACAAAGGCTTCTGCCTTGCAGGGTGCCTTAAGAACCTTTATAAACGCCATGGATTCCTCTATAGTGTTTTCCCCAGCCTTCACCTTTCACCAAGGGATCCTTTCCACTGCTGCATAGAGATAGAGACAGTAGAATTTCCTCTGGGCCCATATAGATGTTATACTGTCTACTTTATACTTCTGCGAGGAAGGAGCTCACTCATTTATATCCCCACTGAAAACATACAGCCAGACTTTATGAAAGACCAGGTGGTGCACATCTATTTAATACGTGGCCCTCTGGAGGAGACTTCAGTCATCTCCCTTTTTGGTTATGTGAGCAAATCAGTAAGAATTCCCCTCTTTCCCCCATCGGATCGCTGAACCACTTGAGATAAAAGAATATGCAGATGGCAATCAGGGCATCATTTTATTTCTCATAAAGGTGGGCGGGTGGATCTAGAAGAAGCAGAAGCAGAGCCTTGTCCTGCTCTTTCTTCTTGTGTTTCTCAGGGTTGACCCAGGGCTTCGTGTGGCTGAACAAACACTGTCACTAAGCTTCATCTCTATCCAAATTTGCAATTTTTTTTGATATGGCATCTCACTAAATTACTCAGGCTGACCTTTAATTTACTCGGTCACCCAGGTGGGCCTTTAATTTGTAATCTTCATGACTCAGCATTCCTAATAGCTTGGATTATCTGCTCTCATCACTAGACCCTGCCCATGCTAGATATTTTTACAGGCAGAACCTGTAATAAAACCTACTCCATCTAGAGTAATGGGCAACAATTGGCTAAGGCAAACCTGTATCCTTCAGGAGGCGCCCAGATTGAATCACAGAGACTAATGAGACTAATGGATGGCCTGGGAAAGACCTGAAAAATTCTTGTAACAGTCCAGTCAGCACTGAAGCAGAGAGCTGAGTCCTACGTCATCAATCAGATACATCACTGTGTCACCATGACCATTGTGACAGGACAAGAGAATGAGACAAAGTCTCTCCTCATGGAGTCAGGTAACTGGCAAAGGCAAACCTCTTTGCCTCACTGTTTTTTTGTTTTTGTTTTTTTTTTTATTTAAAAAAATTATTAATTTATTCAGATTGCAACTCAATTGCCGTCCCATCACTTGTATCCTCCCATTCCTCCCTCCCTTCCACTTTCACCCTATTCCCTTCCCTTAGGTCTATGACTGAGGGGGACCTCCTCCCCCACTATATGGTCATAGGCTATCAAGTCTTGTCTTGGTAGCCTGCTTATTCTTTTTTTGAGTGCCACCAGGCCTCCCCACCAAGGGGAGGTGGTCAAATATGGAGCACAAGAATGCATGTCAAAGTCACTGTTGTACTTTGTGGATGATAAAACCCAGACCAAGATTTCCTTCCTACTTTGCCAGAATTATTTATACACAACTTGCTGTTGTTGCAGGTGATGTTGCACTTTACCTTCCTTGACGTTACAAAAGCCATTCATTCCATCAAGCAGAGCTCAATCCGGTCACTGGTCTTTGGGTCAAGGACCTGGCTATGTAGAAAAAGCTCTTGTTTCATGCAAAATCGCCAGCCAGTTGGGGACACAGATAAGAAACTATGGACAGAGGAGGCTGAAAAGTATCAGAAAGAAAAGAAGATTCTGGAAAAGGTAACTGAGGCTGCTCAGTTACAGAAGGCAGAAGGGAAGGTCTCTTCCCAGTGAAGCAAGATTTGAAGAAATGAGCCAAGCTTGGGCATTCTGGAAGTAAAGCATTACAGACCAATGGGCTGGCCAGTGCCAAGACCTGGAGTCCTGTAGTGTTTGGCTTTCAGTGTGCATTCTTGTTAACTCAAAGGGCAAGCAGGTAAGGCTCAGAGAGAGCAACATGCAAATGAGAAGATGGCTTGGCTTCCACGCAGAGCGTGGCTCCCACCTAGAGCGTATCTCTCACATAGAGCATGTCTCACACAGAGTGTGGCTCCCATACGGAGTGTGGCTTCCACACAGAGCGTGGCTCCCACCTAGAGCGTATCTCTCACATAGAGCATGTCTCACACAGAGTGTGGCTCCCATACAGAGTGTGGCTTCTACACAGAGCGTGGCTCCCACATGGAGCATGGCTCCCACACAGAGTGGGCACTTCTTATTCTTGAGGCTAATCTTGCTGGTGGGTATCAGTAATTACAGTCCTGGGCCGAGCATCCCTAGAAGACCTTCCCAGCTCTCCATTTCAATCCTCAGCTGAGCAGTGTTATTCTAGGTTACTCATCTGGAAGAACACCTTAGAATTATTCTCCTTTTCCTTTGATTTCCCTCTGCTGATAAAACGGCACCATCTCCAAGGAGGGGAGGCCACATGCTTCGGGTGACAGTGTCTGCAGATCCTAACGCCTGTTTTACTCCTTGTTCATTGTCATCCCTTATTAGTGAAGGTGTCACTGGCCCGACATCTCCTGTTGGGTGTTTGGCATGTTTCTGGTGAATGCTTGTATTACATTGATTTTGAATCACCAATGGTATTAAGTGGGTAAACAGCATAGCTTTAGAAGAAATCCTCTGAGCGCCTGGATATTAAGATATTCTCAACTTCTACTCTGTTTTTGTTACAGCTTAGTCTTGGCTAAATTCTGAAGGATCAGATAGCCTTGTTCACCATTAGACTCTGGATTTTTCAAACTTACATTTTGAGCTCGTTACTACCTTCATTACAGTGCGACAGGATAAAGACTCTTTTTGGAAGCTGCTAACCTGCACTGCTGGTTCATTCAGGAATTTAAGTCTTATTCCTTCTCAAGTCTCTGAGGAGCATCGAAGACAAGATAGTATAGTTTTACAACCAAGTTTTCTTGGTTAGGGGACAAGATCATTTTAGGTCAAGATAAAGAAGTTAAGGTATTAGAGTTGAGATAGAATAGATATTGAATCTCATTCAGAAATTTAGATCCAACAAGACAGGAAAGACACTTATTTCAAACGAGTCGAATGCAGATGGCCAATTCACTATGAATTTAACATGTATAGAACTCATTATTCTCATGATTGTCACATGGTGCTCCCTGCTGTATGTAGTTTGTTTTATACATGTGTAATAAAATAAAAGTTTTTAAAAAAGACTCATGTGTATGTGTGACTTTTGGCAAACTGCATCAGAAGCCAGTGTATGTGTAGAACTTTCCTGACTATGAGAGAAGGACAGATAGTGAGGATGTGAAAGGATCTGTAAAAGGCCCACCTTTGTCTTTATGCACTAGTGCCTCTAAAAAGCATGTAGAAGGGAAATGTATCCCAGAGGTGAGGAAAGAAAATTGAGATGTCTGATTGCATTCTCTCTCTGGACAAGGCTAAGGATAGGGCAGATTGGCGTCACTGCAATGTGTCACCCACTGCTGCATCCTCCCACTCTCCGCCATAGGCTTCAGGGTACAGCAGAGTCTCCCTTCTCATCTGCTGAAAGAACTGGTAAATGAGTGACTGGATGAATGAAGTCAGGTACCTGCAAACAAAGTCTGATCTCTTCTCATGCCTACGCCGTCAAGCGGCTGTTATTTAAACATGAGCTGCACAAAGAGATCTGAGTAGACCTCCTTAAGCCCACATTGAATTTGACTGGATGACCTTGGATGTGCTCATCTCACGTTTTCAGAATGTTTAGAGGGGACTGAGGTGGTAAGACAAAAGAATTAATATGAACTCCTCCCTAAAGCTGATATAAAGGAGATACTTGCAGGAAAGATTGCACTATACGGTGGCCATATTACTCAAGCTCCTAGGACAAAAGTTTGCTATGTGTGTGTGCACAATTCATGCACACTGGCATGCACGGATGGAAGAAGGTGTCATGTGCGTGACACATGATTCTTGAGGCAGTGAAGGTCTTAATCCCAGGTTCTTTTTTGTCAATGTATCCATTTGTTGTACTCCGTTGCCTAGATACTGTTCCATAGTCATGCCCATCCTTCACCTTTCAGAGCACATCCATCGACTCTCAGTCATCCCTCATTGTTCTGTGCTTCCATGTATCCATCTTCACATCTGTGTATGTGTACATCCATCCAACTCCTAGGTTTATGCCCGGTGTTGGGTTGTATGCATTGGGACGAGATGTAAAGAAGACAGGCATGGTTCTATGCTCTAGCATTTGAGAGTCACTCTCATTGTTATGACCCTTTGGGTTGATGCACGCACCTGTCCAGACATCTATTGTATATAATATTAGTATACTCACCTATATCTATAACTATAAAAATAGACCATTGCAGTCATGGTGCATTTCAATGTCTAATGATAAGCATGAGAAATTGGTACTGTTTGTGGTTTGCTCAAGTCCCTTGAAGTTTTAGTAGAAGGGCTAAAATAAGGTCTTATACAGTATCTCTCATGTTCTTTTTTATCACATCACATGAGTATGCCTTTACATATGTTCTCAAGGGGTGTGTATCAAGGTTGACATAGAGGCACGTGGGTAGATTGAAGTCCTAGCTCTAGTTTTTACCCAGAAAGACCCTCTGAGCTTTGGAAACTTTGAAACTAGTCTCCAAGAAGCCAAATGGGGTGTCTGCTATTTTAACTTTTAATTGCTACAAGCATATTTATGAAGTGCCATTAGAAGCCTTCAAGTCTCTGCAAAATAGTGCATTTACAATGGAAACCTTCTTCAGAGAGCCTGAGGGGAGCTCATCAGCAGACAATCAGTCATTCCACATGTTCAGTGTGAACTCCTCTCTGCCTTTTTCTGCCTTGCACAGAGCAAAGCAGGGGCAGGGGCAAAAATCAGAATTTGAAGAGGCCACCAACCTTGGCTAGAAACCCCCCTTTCTGAACATGGTTGTAGATGAATTTTAACCATCTTTTGTATTACTCTGGGTCCTGTTGAGGAAGAAAGCTTCAAAAGTCAGAGCCATAGTTTCCTCTCATTTTTCTTTCATTTTAGAATCAGATGGTAGAGTCATACTACTTGGCGGTCTCACAGCCCCACACCTGAGTAGAAACCCCAAATGTTTTGTATGCTAACGGTGTTGAGGCAGTGTGCCACCATTACTGATGTGTCCCTCAACAAGACATCAATTCCTGTGTGTCAAAAAAGAGCAGAAGATGAACCACTCTCCATATGGTTTTATGGAACAGTGTCTACTTTATTGCACATGAGAAACAACTTTTTTAAAAAAATTATACTGCCAGGCGTGGTAGCGCACGCCTTTAATCCCAGCACTTGGGAGGCAGAGGCAGGCAGATCGCTGTGAGTTTAAGGCCAGCCTGGTCTACAAAGTGAGTCCAAGACAGCCAAGGCTGCACAGAGAAACCCTGTCTTGGAAAACCAAAAAAGCAAAAAAATTTTACATATTTTCTTTTTCTCTCTCCCTGTACTCTCTCCCTCCACCCTCACCTTAGTCTTCCCACCTCCATCTCACCCCAGTCCACCTACAGAATCTATTCTTTTTCCCTTTCCAGGAAATCGGTGCCTCCACCCTATAAACCTCCTCTTTGCCCAGCCTCTCTAGGTCTGTGGACAGTAGCTTGATTATCACTTACCTAACAGCTAATGTCCACTTGTAAGTGAATATATACCATATTTCTCTTTCTGGTTCTGGGTTATCTCATGCTGGATGATTTTTTTTTTGCTAGTTGCATCCATTTGCCTGCAAAATTTATGATGTTATTTCATTAACCGCTGAGGAATACTTCATTGTGTAAGTATTCTGCATTTTCTTTACCCACTCCAGTTGAGGGACATCTAAGTTGTTTCCAGTTTTGGGCTGTTGTGAAAATAGCCACAGTAAACATAGTTAAAGAAGTGCCATTTTGGTAGGATAGAGCATCGTTAGGGTATATGTCCAAGAATGATATAGCTAGATCTTGAAGTAGATCAATTCCCAACTTTCTGAGAAAACGCCACCCTGATTTCCATAGTGGCTGTACAACTTCACATTCCTACCAGCAATGGAAGAGTGGTCCCCTTGCCCCACATCCTCACCAGCATGAGCTGTCACTTGCATTATTGAAGGTGATTTCTTTCTTTCTTTCTTTCTTTCTTTCTTTCTTTCTTTCTTTCTTTCTTTCTTAGTTTGTATTTCTGGCTTCTTATTAAAAAAATCAGGTGTTCATAGATGTGTGGCGTTATGTTTGTCTCTTCAATATAATTAGATTGATTAATGTGTCTATTTTTATGTCAATACCATGAGGTTTTTATGACTATAGCTCTGCGGTACAGCTTGAAATCAGAGACAGTACTACCTCCAACATCTCTTTTTATTCAAATTGTTTTTGCTCTTCTGGGTTTTTGTTTTTCCACATGAAGTTAAGAACTTTTCTTTTAAGGCCTGTAAAGAATTGTGTTGAAATTTTGGTTGCTATTGCCTTGAATCTGTAGATTGCTTTTGGTAGGATGGCCAATTTTACTAAGTTAAATTTACAGATCCATGAGCATGGGAAGTCTTTCCATCTTCTTATATTTTCTTCAGTTTCTCTCTTTAAAGCTTGAAGTTTGTGTCATACACGTCTTTCACTTGCTTGGGTAAAGTTACCCCAAGATATTTTATATTATTTGAGGTCATTATGAAGGGTGTTATTTCCCTGATTTTTCCCCAGTTCATTTGTCATTTGTATATAGGATGAATATTGATTTTTTATTTTAGTTTACTTTGTATACAGCTACTTATGCTGAAAGTGTTTATCATCTGTAGGAGTTCCCTGGTGGTATTTTTTATGTCACTTATGTATACTATTATATTATCTGCAAATAACAAATATTTTGACTTCTTCCTTTCCAATTTGTATCCCCTTGATCTTCTGTTGCCTTAATGCTCTAGCCAGAACTTCAAGTACCATATCAAGTAGATATGGAGAGAGAGGACAGCCTTGGCTTCTCCCTGATTTTAGTGGAATGAGCAACCACTTATATAGTAGCCTGTCAGCTGGGATTGATTTGAACATTACCTCAGTGAGCACTCACACTGCCAGGGTACCTGTGCAGAAGGAGCACATGAAAGGAGACATGCAGAGTGCAGACCAGCTCCTGCCTACTCTACTTCAGAATTCAGTGATCTGGCTTCAGGGGCTTAGTGTGCCAAGCTTCTCACTTGGAAGCGCAGTGTGCCAAGTCTGCTGGTCTCCAGGTCAGACCCGCATCTTCTCCTATAGCAGTGGGCATTTAATATGGCCAATCCCTACTGATACACACTGGGAGAAAAGAAGAGGGGAAGGCTTTGGCTGAGGAAGTATGGACAGAGAGAAAGAACAAAAATGTGAATTTTAGGTTCCCAGGACTGGGGATCTTTAGAAAGTATATCTGTCATTCCCCTCACTGCTTTGAGCAAATGTCTGACAGTAAGTAATTTGAAAGAGTTGTTGTTGTTGTTGTTGTTTTCTTTTTCTTTACGCTTTCTATCACATCTGGATTGCAGAACAGGATCTTGCTTATGGCTGGGGTATCTGCCTGATTCTCTCTGGGTGTAGAATGTTAATGAGCCAAGATGCAACATCTGTGTTTAGGAAGTGAACGCCTAGTATATACGTAAGATTCCAGATGGGAGGTTACACTTATTCTTTGTGGGCACACTCTCAACACAAATGAGAGATGCTCATATCAGGAGCTTGACAAAGCCAATAGGGTTTGGGGTGAAATCCTGTTTTCTCTTTCTCACCAACTCTCAGGCTCTTCCTAGGTAGCTAGACTATTTCTTGTATGCCTGTATGCCAGTCTACCAGTCTGCCAGGTGGGTCTTCCTTGTTAGTGCCAGCCTGCTGCTTTATATGGCATTGTATGACTGATTTGATGACCTGTGACCCAACTGTCCATCTGGCTGCTCCAGAATTTGCATGGCTGTTGATCTTTTTTTTTGCTGTGACTGAATTTCCATTGCTCCCCTCAGCATCTGACTTGCAAACCACTCTGCTCTGTCTGTTAAATGTGTGAGCAGAGAGTGACCCCCTGCTGTCGGTTCCACCCTGTGCCCTCCTCTCTTCCATAGGAATGCACCTGTGCCTCTTTCTTCAGAATTTGCTGTCACTGCCACAGGAGCCAACCCAGCTTGCCATGCGTGTGGTGCCCTGCAAAAGGAGAGATGTTTTATTTTGTACTTGGCAGACATTCAACTTAACTGGACAGTGAGGCCCAGGCAATATGACACCATCTGCTTCCTGCCATGTTTTGGCTCTGGTGCTGTGTGCTGGGGCATCAGCTGCTACCTGAGTATGCTGGAGCTTGTGAAATGAACCATTCAGGAAACACCTCTTCCAACATTTTCCTCAGTAGCACAATTCGTAACAGCTAGGCTGCAAAACTGAATGGTTTTCACTTCTTGACTCTAAAGTAAAAGTGAAAAATGAAAAAGAAAGAAAGAAAGAAAGAAAGAAAGAAAGAAAGGAAAAGATAAGGAAAATGTCTTCCAGCATATATCCATATATAATTTTAGAAGTTGGTCATACAACAGCAGCATGGGTTACTGTGTGTGTGTGTGTGTGTGTGTGTGTGTGTGTGTGTGTGTGTGTGTGTGCATGTTCGCGCAGGCGCGGGTCTGCATGCTGCACACACAATATGGCCCAGTCGTCTTTAATTTTTCACTACTTGTCTTGAGCTCTGTGTGGTACTTCTCTTTGGTTTTATCCCTTTGCAGCTGGGTAGAGGATGGGGGATGGTCCTA
Source organism: Acomys minous (assembly GCF_964271855.1). Taxonomy (NCBI): domain Eukaryota; kingdom Metazoa; phylum Chordata; class Mammalia; order Rodentia; family Muridae; genus Acomys; species Acomys minous. The sequence goes on from NC_140496.1 coordinate 101,229,954, forward strand.
ACCTGTGCCCCACTGCAGAACAGGTACTCCAAAGGGTGAATTCAGAAAACACCAATGCCGTAGAAAACAGAAGAGATCATATGGTGGCATTCTTCCTCTGCTCTGGGGTGCGAAGTCTAACAGGCAACAATCAAGTCTAGAGGAGGCACCATAAACTCATTCCCAATGGACCTCTTCAACTTTCCAGTTTCTTTCAACCTGTGACCTGCCTCCTTTAATCTGAGAAGATGCCATGCAGTTCATGGAGTTCAAGACTAATTCTTTTCTTGCCTCACTGGTTACAGTCTCTTGTGAATAGATGCCCCAAGCCACCTGTATGAAGCAGTAAGAACTAAAGTGAATATATGCACTAGCGCACGCGCGCACGCATGCAGGCACGCACGCACGCACGCACAAACATCAACTCTGAAAAACTGTTCATGACTTTTTAGACTCAGTCTCCTGGCCTTCCTTCCTCTTTCTTATGGCAGTGAAATGCTCTGGCCAGCCGTCCCTCTTTTGATGCCTGAAGAGTGACTCAGACAAATCTGAGTCTTAATTGGAAACGCATGCTCTTCTCGCTTCAATTTGCTGGCGCTTTGAAGAGTTATGGATGGCATTGCAGAGATTTGTGGGTACAGCCTCTGAGAAAAATGCTCTTTGGTCCCCCGATTGTTTCCTAAATTAGTTGATGAGTTTAAGTCCTGGGACATAAAGGAAGATGAAACAATGTGTTCTAATAGTGGAATGTGACTTCAGAGCAAATGCTACACACTCTAGTGCAAGAGAGGGTTCTTGAGCACTAGCACTTGACTATCTGACACACATGAAAAGAACATGGCTGGAAAGATTGCTCAGTGGGCAATGACCCACTTTGCAAATGTGAGGACTAGAGTTCAAATCCCTAGAGCCTACCTAAAGCTGATGGTTCACATCTGTAACCCCAGTGAACCTAAGGCCAGTGGGGAAGTGTAGACAGGTGGCTCCCTAGAAGCTCTCAGGTGATCTTCTTAGAGGTTTTAAATAAGGTAGGATGTGGAGTGGGATGGTAAGGAGTGGAACCCACACGTTGCCTCAGTGGCAGAAGTGTCATCAGAAATTTTACCAGGTTGTCCACGCAGTGGGTTGTAGGTAGGCTTACATCGGCAGTGCCACTCTCTGCTAGGGTTTACCCAGTTTCTCATTTCTAGCCCACATTGTGTTGTTCAAGGTTGCAGTTCGCCAGAGGGAACAGAGCACTGCTTTCTCCATTTCATCCATGGAATTGGAAATTAGCTCAAATAAAACAAAAGTCACAAGATGCTGCCATACAAATCTCACAAAACAGGAAAGAAACACCAGCTGCGTTGATGCATGGGTATCAGGTGGCACCCTAGGCTCACGCACTTTTGTAGAAATACGTAGGTGAGAAACATGTTGATTCTTTACTCCTTGTATTCTGCTTTTCTCTTGTTTCGTACAGAGCTACAGGAGCGACCAGTTCCACTCGTCACAGCATCAGGATAGGCAGTTGTCTCTGCCAGGCATGTGTTGGCCTGGATTTTGCTGTAGCCAGTGTGGACAACCCTAAGAGACACTCTGTATTCTCGGCCCTGTGTGGTGGTACCCACCTTGCTGATCTTGTGTGACTAACAATCTTGAGCATCTCAGAAGATGACATATTCCCTTCAAGGAGCCTACCGCACACAGAGATTAGAATACCCATAGTGGAGATCCACTAAACGCTGTGGTGTTAGTAATAATTAAGCAGCATTTCATGACAGCACCAGCAGGGTAGTCAAGTGAATAATACTTTTCAAGAATTGCGAGCTCTCTCTGTAGGTAAAGGATTTAGGTGGATTCATGAAACTGGCTGAAGCAAACCAGTGGCTGGGTGATTATAGGATCTGAGTGTGGTTAAGCCAAGATTAGTGCTGCTAATTCCTGAGAATAAAGGAGATGACGGTCACCCAGGTGCTTGAACTTTCAGTCCCGGATGTGGAGGCTTCCAGGCAGGAGTGCTAATACCCTGGGTACATCAACACCTGCAGCATCCCAACCCAACTGCCACATGCCCATGTCATGCTATGAAGAAGACCTCACAAACACTGTCATGATAGAGGACTTGAGATGTGGTGAACACAATAACGAGTGTGAGCAAACTGTTCCTTATTGATGGTCCCAGGCCACAAGGGCACCATTTAGGCAAAGGCCTTAACGAGGTCATTTACCTTTACCTACACCAGAACCATCACCTTAATTGCCACTCAGCCTTCAGGAAAGTGTTTATGGGTAAACAGTTTTCACTGAGGGACTTATTAAGTCCCTGGATACTACAGGTTCAGGAATTGTAAAAATGGAAGCCATTGTAGTTTTAATAACCTATGTAATGTAGGTTTATGCTATGAATGTCTTAGATTTTTCACCACCACTAGTACCACCACCACCACCACCACCACCACCACCACCACCACCACCCAGACAAGCCTGAGGGAGAAACTCACAGGAGATACACAGTACTGGCTCAGAACAAAACAGCAAAGGAAGGATGGCGTGAAGGTTGACATTGCCATCCTGACAGTGCAGAATCACCCAAGGGGCTGGGCCTCTGGGATGCCTGTGAGGGGTGATCTGGACTGTGTTGAGCTGGGAAGAGCTGACCAGTGTTAGTGGGTAGTATCATTTCTGGCAGGAATCCTGAACTAGGTAAATAGAGGAAGCAGAACCGTGATACTAGGCTCACCCATTTCTCTCTTCTGACTGCAGATGTCGTGTGACCAGCTACCCCAAGCTCCCCAGGCTTGACTTCCCCTCCGTGACGGACTGTGCGCAGAGCTGTGAGCTACAATAAGTAATTTCTTAGGCTGCTTTTGCTTGTGCATTTTTATCACAGCTACATATAAAGGAACTGTAGCCGGACCCTTTATGTAGTTACTGGGTTCTTTTTACTATCTCCCTACACCACCCCCATCCCTTCCAAACCCCCAACACTAGGTAGGAGAGAAAGAAGGTTAGGGGCCAAGGGAGCATCAATATAGGTAGACTACTTCCTGCTGATTAGGGGTATCAAGTTCTTTGTCTGCATCTGTACCCTGTGCTTCCAGCGTCTTCACCTCGAATGATCATTTTTAAAGGCAAACACACATACACAAAAGAAAGAAAGAAAGAAAGAAAGAAAGAAAGAAAGAAAGAAAAACAAGCTCATACTTTTCAATCCATGTCTCATACAACAGACTCTGTGGAGGTTGATGATGCCATTTCCAATGCATAAACCTCCTTAAACACATGCATGCCTCTCTTCGGTTGTGTGGTGTTGGGGATTGAATCCCTGTGACCACACCCATGGCCTCACACAAGCTAAGCACATGTTATCCCACTGTGTGTGTATTCCCAGCCCCATATGTTCATGCTCAGACCAGCCCTTCTTTGTTTTGTGTTTGTGTAGCGCGTCTGTGGAACAGGCATGAGCTGATTTATATTTATCCCTGTTGAAATCCACCTTGTCTGGGCGCCTAGCATTGCAGCAACTTTGGGTGATCCATAGCCATCATTTCCATCTGTTAACTAGTCCTCTTAGATAAAAGTTAGATACACGACTCTTGCCTTTGGCAAAACATTCCTATCATCAGCTTATGCATTAGTAGAAGACCAGCTACCGTAGTTTAGTTTACGTGGGTAAAGGGTTAGGATAATACTGAATAGAGGCATCTCTGGAGAAAGGCAGGATGTTCAAAGTATTTTGTTTCTCATTTCTTATAAAACTCAGGGTGAATAACAGCATGTTTACCAAACAGGACAAGGCCTTAGGAAACGGTGGGTGGAAGCAGCTGTGTGACTAAAGCAGCTACACAAGGCCATGATGTTTCACTGTGTTCAGAATGTTGGGGACTAAATAGACCTTACTGCTATGGACATAGCGAACTGCACAAAGTGTGGTATACTGTTCACCTTCCAGACATGCTCATAACAAGAGCTTATCGGGACCTACGAGATGACTTCATGGATAAAGACACCAGCTTCTAAGGTTGACACATGAGTTTGTCCACATAGTGCACTTGGTAGAAAGAGAAAACCCATGTCTACACATTATCCCTTCATCTACACACACATACTGTGGCACATGTATGCCTGTATACACATGAAGTGTAAGTTTCAGTTGTGTCATGTGATGTTTTGCCAAAAGCAGACAGATGAGAGGGCAGGTGATATTTAGAAAGAATATAAATAGAACCCCCACAGACAGTTAGATGATGCTTTTGCATTGCTACACGGTGCAACGCTTCATTCTCATGATCCTCTGGCTGGTTCTGACGCTTCCACTGCCTGTGCCATGCCAATTCGGTGGAGCCCTGCTGTTTTTGCTGGACCTTGCCACTGCTACGGATTCCTATTGCTGTTTGGTGTTTACTATCTGACTGCACTGTTGGTGGTATCCTGACAATGCAAGATGGAATTGGCCCAAGGAACTATGTCTAAGCTGGTCTACAACCCCTTTTTCCTATTGACATTCTTTCTCCCCTTCCTCTGGTCGGTGGGTTAGAAGTGAGTTTTAAGTGTTTAAGAACCCTAAATAAAGTAGGATTTGAAAAATCTAGGCCTACACACACACACACACACACACACACACACACGTACACACAAATGTTTAAGAAATTAGCCAGTCAAAATAGAGCACAATCAATCAAGTGAACTTCCTTCTAAGCAAAGTCACACATCTACTGCCACCTTGAAATTTTTTCTAGCAACAAGAGGACAACAAAGCATCTTGGCTCCTCTTGAAGGCAAGGCAAGTGCAGGGCTGTGAAACTACTGAGATGTTTACATCTGCAACCAAGTGTCCAGCCCAAGCTCAGGGTTGTTTGTTTGTTTGATTTTCAGCCAAACAAATCACTTTCGATTTTTAAAAGATTTCTTTTACAATGTGTTTGTGTACATAAGTATGCAAGCATGAATACATATACATATGCATGCATTTTGCACAATACAGAAATAGTAAATCTTACATTGAGTAGAAGAACCAATCTGCAGTAATCTGGGATAAACTGTTCTCCCAGGTAATCAGGGTGGTTTTCTTTGTCCGGAGCAGATGCTATGAGATCATGTCTCCAATAGATGAACTGAGAATGAATATACTTAAATTATGGTGCTTACACAGAGGACTTTAGCCTGAACATTTATTCACAAGATTTATGGTACTGTCCATCCAGCAGAGTAAATGAAGAAAAAAGAGGGAGAATAAGAAAAAAATAGAAAGAAAAGAAATTTAATTACATCATATGGACGGCAGTATGCCTAAAAGAGAAATAAAATTGTGAGGGGATTGTTTTAGGGAAACTTTTCCAGTTGAAGAGAAGGAAAGCCAGGGAGAGCTCTCTCTCTCTCTCTCTCTCTCTCTCTCTCTCTCTCTCTCTCTCTCTCTCTGTGTGTGTGTGTGTGTGTGTGTGTGTGTGTGTGTACTGGGATGATGGCAGGGGAGGGACCTATGAGGGAGAAGCATTTGAAATCCGTTGGGAGTGTGTGCCTGACCTCTAGCGTGTGTGGGGGAGGATGGTGTCCACTAAGTCTCCAGGGGGCCTTTAAGATAATGCTCCCCAACCACAGCTCCCTTCTGCACTCACACCATCTCCTTTAAGGCAAGCCCCCTCGAGAGAGGCACTTTCATTTTAGCCTGTCTTTCTGTTAGAGAAGAGCAATTTTGTTTCTCTTTTTTTTTTCCCATGGTGACTCAGGTTTAGATTTTTAAATTTAAGTCTCAGAACTGTTCTGTTGTTTATATGGCTCAGAGGGTGTTATTATCAGATCCAATTAAAAATAGTCCTTTTGCTAATAAAAAAAAAATCAGCACCTTTCCACAGGAGGATACACCCTTGTGTTAATTAATGGTTGTTAGCACCTAATTTGCTTTTGGGGGTCCATTGGGTGCTTAGCATGTGGCAAAACCGGAATCCTTTATTTTGTTGGCCCCAGCTTCCTCAGAAACACATCCCTGATCTGAGTTTATTGTGTTTCGGGACCTTTAGGCCTCCGTCTGAGATCCCGTCCATAAAGCCTGCTTAATGCTACTTGTTTGGCAAAGATAGTTAAGATCTACAGATGAACCTGGCTAATGAATAATACTAATGATCGTGTACTCATGAAATGATAATTGGCCCTCTTTGGACCATCTAGGATTCAAATGCCTCCACCCAAATCATTACATGGTTGGCAGACAGCCTCTGAGGACTAGCACTCACTTTGTTTTGAAATTTGCAGATAGGAGTTGCTTTCATCAAGAACAAAATAACAGCAGTGATACGTTTTGTAAGTTTTCAGTATGCTTTCAGAGCATACGTTATATAACTCTCATGCAAACAGCATTTTATCTTTTTTTTTTTAAGGCATGCGAAGACAGTAGGATTCCTGCATCCTCAAAAACTAATCATACATGCCTCAGAGAATAACTGTTGGATCTATTTTCCATAGATTTTGTGGTTAAGGCGTGATCGATGGTTCTGTTTCCTCTCTGCGAGTCAAGTGAATTCATCAGCCTCCGATGGCTGCACTTACCTGAATCGAGGCCCCTGTTCTGGGCGGGCTACCTGCCCAATCCATCCTCTGTGCCTTACTGCTCACCTCCCAGTCGTCTCTGCCACCCTGGCTGCGCCCACAGCTTTAGCGGTGGGCAGCAGCACTGAACAGCCTCACTACAAATGGAAGTGTCTTCCCTGTGCAGAGAAAAGAGGTCTCTCCCGCCACGCCTCACCCACCGACAATTTATCTAACAGACTCCATTTCCTGCGTGCCATTTGCCAGTATTCATCTTGTGTGTGGGCTCCCTGGGAGGGTTGTCATAAAGGATTGTCCTGTTAGAACCCAAACTCATATTTTTCTTTCCATCTAAATAATGAAGAGGCCTCAACTCTCTCTCTTTCTCTCCTTTGTTCCCCACTCAGTAACAGGTCCATGATCAGAATGCTTTATCCATAGGGAACCTGAGGACCGTGTTTGCTTGTGTCTTGGTTTCTCTTTGTAGTCCATGTCTTCAATAAATAATCTGTTAAATTAGAGGAGTGAGGTTCTATGTCCTTTCCTTTTTTTCCTGCCTTCCTGCCCACTCCTCCCCGAGCCATTCCCCTTCCTCCTTGCTTCTTCCTTCTTCCTTCCCTCCATTTTTCATAGACAAATATTCCCATTTTTTCTCAAGAAAAATGCTATTTGTTTAGAGTTGAGAAGAAAAAAAAAGGTGCCGTTCAATAGAGTTGCGCTGAAAAGCATGCTATATATTCTGTTACTGTGTTTAAATGAATAGTTATTTAAGTAGCAAGAGGACACTGCAGTTAAGCAAGATTCTTTTCTTAAATCCAGCATTTGTAAGCCATTCATTTTTACATTTCCATGTTAAGGATGCAACCCTAAGAGTGCATTACCTTAATAATCAATAACTCAGCAGGAGGTCCTAATGGGAGCCTTCACTGGAAGCCAGATTTTACTTGAAGTTGCAAAGGACCACCATAGGCCTGCCGGCTATAATTAAACAACCATAAAACTAGGAGGTAAAGGGTGGCAGACTACATTAGCAGTAAAATGCTAACTTGCAAGTAATAACTCTGGACTCTTTCATGTCTAGTGGAATGTCTCTAACACTTGAACAAGGAAAATGTTATGTTAAAGAACACATTTTTATGTTTAGAATCCCTTAGGCTTAAGGTCCAGTGAAGGTTAGTGTGCTTAAGAGAAAAACAGAGGTGCAAATCTGTACAAATTCAGGATTTTCACTCAGTGCTCACTCTCTTTCCCTCTCCCTCTTCTTCCACCCACCAGCTTTTTCATCACCCTCTCAGAAAACATCACAGAATTTAAACACAGGAAAACCAATATAAGAACGCTGTCATGCAAAGAAACAGAGGGGCTGACTTTACATCGCTTTTATTCATGGCTGGCTAGTTTTACATTTTCTGATCAGTAGTTGCCACCGAGACCAGGAAGCCAGTTTCTTCAAGAGCATCCGTGGACCATCAGAGGGCCTTGCATTATTGATTTTCTGCTCATAGATTCCAGTTGCTCTGTCAATCATGTGCTAGAAATACAAGATGGCAGTCAATAAGCAAGAGAACTGAGTTCCCATGAAGACGACAAAGTAATTCAGGAGATCTGACAAAAAGAAAGTGCTGGAATCCTCAAGAGAAAAGAAATCAGATATGCTTTCCTGGAAAGAAAGCTCATGGTGCCCCCAGACACACATACTGTCTTTGTAGGTGAACATATTCCAGCTGAGTACGTCTGGGCTGTGTTCATCAAATGCATTAGCCGATGGACACATTTATTAAGCATATGTTAGGCAACCGCCTAGGCATTGTTGACACAGCATAAAAAAAATACTGTTCAGCTCCTGTAATGTAAAAATGAACTGTGTGAATGCTTGGTTTTAGGAGACAGGCAGTGTACAAATGGCTTTGTAAGAACAGAGGAAGGAGATGCCATAGCCTGGGGGTTATGGGAGTTTAGAAGTGACAATTGAGCTCTATCCTGTAGAATGCTGGAGACTTCTACAAACAAAGGGTGCGCTCAGCCTTGGGGTTCCCAGCATGTGGTGATCACCCAATACTCGCTCACTCTTATTAATACAAATTTAATAGACTTATAAATAATTGAACAAGACATTCTTTAAACTGAGGATGTGAACCGAACACCCTGCTATGTTGGTTTTCAAATATTTAATGAATTTTGCCTCATCCTGAACTGGGTATATTCCCACATTGACTAATGTGCTCTGTGAAATGAAACCGCTCAATAAACGTTTGTTAATGGATTGATTAGGGAAAGGAAGGCAGCATATAAGCTGGATGAAGTTGTAAAATGTGAATAATAGTTTTTTTTCCCCCTAGGTTGCCCAGGTTGGCCTTGAACTCATTCTGCTCTACAAGCACAGATTGAACTTGGTCATCCTCCTGCTTCAGCTTCGTAAGTAGATGGGGTTATAGGTCTACCTCTCCCATGTCATTCTTTGTTCTTCATCCTTTCTTTCTTCTTAATTTATTCTTTTTTCTGTGTGTAGTACGTATGTGCCCCTGTGTATTTTGACGGGCTGTTCATATATGATCAGGCATGTAGATGCCAGAGGTTGATGTTGAGTGTCCTTTAACACCTGACTTTGGGGTAGAGGATCTCACACTGATCCTGGAACTCATGGATTTGGCTACGCCGGTTTGACAACCAGCACTATGGACTCATCCACCTGTCGCTGGTTCTCCAGCACTGGGATACTAGATGTTTGCAGCAGATGTGTGTGCTGAGGATCCAGACCCAAACTCTCATGCTTGAATGGTTCATGCTTTATTCACTATACCCTCTTCTTAGTTAGATCTGTTATTTCTTGGCAAACATGCTGAAGATAACTGCTCTGTGCCACTAGGGACCTTCACATGTATAAACTCAAAATCTCCTTTTAGTTTCTTCTTTGCTTGATAAATTGGACATATAATTATTTTTAAATAACCTCCCTATATGGTTGGGAAACCCTGCTGCTGAAGTCAAAGTCTGGTGTTGTAATACCCAGATCGCCCAGATCGCGAGACCCCCAAAAAGATCACCAGGACTCAATACCGATGCAACATACACAGGGTCCTGTATTATGGGCTCGAGCTCAGACCACAATCCTTCCTGACACAACAGGATAGGAGAGTGGTGCAGAGCTTCAAGAGCAATGGGTTTATAAAAAGAGAAAACCATAAGCGGGGGTTGTGGATCACAGGAATGCTGACCTTTAGGAAGGTTGGGTGGAGGCTGGATCTCAAGGGGAAGTTGAGGGGTCACAGGAAGGTTGACCTTTAGGCAGGTGCAGTTACAGTAGTACCCAAAGTCCTGCACCTGAGGAATGTCATGTACACCTTAGGGAAATTATAGATTCAACTCCCTTCCTCCTGTATAAGCTGTTTCAGCAAGCACCTGGGATTCCTGGAATGCCACCGTATCCTAACGAGGCCCCTCAGCCTTTAGCCACTCTGGACTTCCCCAATCCCTCCCCAAAGATCTATATATTCTCTTCACCCCTGGAATAGAGCTCATCTCCCTCCCAGCAGCTGGTCCTGGAAGGTCATTTCTGGCGTTCTCACTGCCCTCTTAGTTCCTGATACCCTCGCCGCTATTTCTTTTATCATTGAATGCTGAGGGCCACAATCCCACTGCAGGGGAAGGGGTGGGGTGGGGGGGCAGGGAGAGCATCTCACACTGTATTTTTGTAGCAAGTGTTTCTTTTCTTCTCTCCTTCTGCGGTCACTTCTTAGGCTTCACGGTTTCATCCAGAACATCTTTTGTTCCTGTGACCCTCAGGGAGAACCCTCCTTACTTCAATTATTTTTCACATGTTGAAAATTCAATATTTATTTCAAGATTGTAAGCATGGCTTACATGGCTATAACGTATGTCAACACGGTGGCCTGTCCCCCAATTTACATGAGGGATCTTTCTAAGTAAATGTGCTTCCTTCCTCTACTTGTTCATCTAGACTACTAGATCATCCATTTGCTGTGGAAACAGAGGGTGAGAATCTCTGTATTTTGAGCTAGGAAACATCAGAAGAAAAGAGATCCACAGACCGTTCACTTCAACCCAGTTCTAACAACCTCCCAAACAGCAAAAGGTATTCTAGACATTGACAATACAATCACTAGAAACTTCTAAAAGTGTTTTGAACTTAAAACCTACTTTTAACAGAATATATACATACATATTTAGATATTTTAATATAAAATTATATAGCTTTTTTACTGTATTGATCATGACCCATGTGTATCATTTTTAATGGCTGCATAGTTCCAGTACATAGAAGTATTAGACTTCACTGAACTTCTTCCCTCTCTCTGTCAATCATAAGTCCACGAGCTCTGGATATGGCTTATCAATTAAGAGTGCTCACTGTACAAACAGGAGCATTGGGAAATCAGAGTTCAGAGTCCAGGTAACACGTCAAGCATGGTGTTGGCCGTGGCTATTGTTCTAGCGCTGAAGAGAGGCATGTGGAGCTCTAGCGCTAACTTTCAGCCTAATGAATGCCTGGACTCCAGGCCCAGTGAGAGCCCCTGCCTAACATAAGTAATGTAGAGAATAAGAGACTTGGACGTTTGACCCTCCCCTCTGGATTTTGTATACAGGCACAGATATCTGTACCTAAGTGTACCTGTGCATAGATCACACATACGAACACCAAACTTATACATTAACTATACATACAAATAAAAACATAAGAGTCTAAAAGAATTTGGAAAAACTGAGAATCCACACAGAGTAGACCACAGTTAGAGGGAGCCTCTGTCATCATTAATATTCACAACATTGAAAATATATGAATTTGAAAGAAAACTCTTAGATAAAGTGCATCTACTACTGTGCTTCTTTTCTGGGGATTTGCCTTCACATTCCAGAAAAATCTACAAGCACTGAAATCAAACAGCCCATTGTAGGGACTGAGGATTCTTTTGGGCTGGAAGACAGGTGTCATGTCCTGTGTAACCGTGAGAGTGCTTCAGGCCAGCTGGGTTAAAATTATGAAAGAAGGCAGCTATGCTCACCGCTATACCACCAATGCCTATATATATATATATACACACATATAGATCTACACACACACATATATATGTAGCTTCATATAGATAGATAAATAGGTAGATAAAATGATAGATAGAAAAGAGAAGAGAAAGAGTCAATGAGTCCTCCAAAGGGCCTACAGCATGAATTTTTAAAAATTACGTCTCACCAACACTTGTATGTAGAGAAGTAATTTTTATTTCATACATGAGTATTGTATGTGTCCGCTCCCACTCCCTCTCAAATTTATGATCTCTTCTTTAACTATTATTGTCATATATGTTATGGATATATATCATTGTCATTATATGTAACAGACACATGTATATAAAAATATAAGCAGGAGCTGTCTCTGACATGGAGTCTGTTGCCCACTCATTGATCACTTCCTCCTGGTGGGGTGGCCCTGCCAAGCCACAGAGGAAGAGGATGCAGGCAGTCCCAATTAGACTTGACAGGTGGTAGGAGAGGAGGGCTCCCCATTTTTCAAGACTAGGGAGGGGGAAAAAGAGAAAAGGGTGCGAGGGTGGGATCATAGGAGACAAGGGAGGAGGCTACAATCGGGGTGTAAAGTGAATACTTTTTAAAATTATAAATAAATAAATGTTGCAGTTTAAAAAAGATTATGAAGGAGGCCTCTCAAGTTGCTCTTGGATTTATCAGCATTTCTAAAGGCAGGTGAGAGACTGATATCACATTAAGATCACCTTTCGGTGTAGTATGAGTAGAGTTTGATTCATTTGAATAGGAAGCAATATTTTAGCGCCCCCCCCCTCCACACAATATTCAGGAAGCTTTACATCCTGGTCTGTGGCTCCGTAAGAAGCAACACTGGGTTCTATTTACTCCACCTTGTTCCTTGCTCTGTTTCGCCTCAGAGACCCCTTTCTGATTTGTTACAATGTATTCTATGAGTAGAAAGCAAATAATAAAAGTTTATTTTCTTATCCAAGTTACATATTTGATGTGGGGCATTTGCAAGTATGAAGCAAAGGCTATTTCCTTAGATTAAAAACAGTTTTGTTAAGAAGAGAAAGTTTGTGTGAAATAAAGACAAAGCATAAATTGGAAATTTTGGTTTTTTTTGTTTTGTTTTGTTTCTCTTTTTCTTTTTCTTTTTTTCAAGATGGGATTTCTCTGTGTAGCTTTGACTATCCTAGACTTGCTTTGTAGAACAGGCTGGCCTTGAACTCACAGAGATCCGCCTGCCTCTGCCTCCCAAGTGCTGGGATTAAAGGCGTGCGCCAGCCCCACCCGGCTCTGCACCAGGAAACACAAAGGGTGAGCACATATGAGGGGCAGGGATCTCAAATAGTGTAATTATGGTTATGGTGAAAGAGTTCTTCCATTTCCGCTATGGAACACCAGAATCTGGAAACAGCAGAGATGACTTCACCACCCTGAACATGCCTGGTTTCATCTAATTGCAGAATCCAAAGAAGGGTCTTGTCTGTTAGCATTTAGAAAGCAAAAAAGAGGTAGAAGTTAGGAATCGTGGGACTGTAATCACAATAGTTGTGAGGGTAGATGGCTTGTGTTCATAGTGTGTCTGCTGTCACTTGGGTCATTCATGGAGATGCTGGACAAGCACCAGCTAATTCATGGTGCTTTAGAGGCAAACCAAGAATGAGATGGGACACGTACAGAAAAGCCTTTAAGCTCGTGCTGTTTCTGAGAGTCTCTACAGTATTCGCAATGCAGGGGAGACAGAGTTTTCTATGAGATAATACAAAAAAAAGATAGTGGAGAACACTGTTCTCATGATGTGAGCGAAGCGCTGCTCCTCATGCTTGAGTTGTTGAGATCATGTTAACGTATGTCATCTTTGAGAGGCAGTACCACATGCACTCATTAGATTCCCAACGTGTCTAAGTTACAAGTAAACTAAGACCACAGCAACACAGAGTTCTAGATGAAGGCACACGTGCTTACTGATCCTAGTATTGTTTTATAATCAAAAACAAAATCCAGGGGACAAACACGTAGGATAGTTGTGTTCTGACATTGGGAAACAAGAAACAAGAGGGGGCTGGGCGACTCATGACTGCCAGAGAGCGAGCTAGGTGTTACAGCTCTCTGGTATTGCTCAAAAATAAAATCACAGTCTCCCTTCCCCAAGGGAGCTTGCTGCCCATTACTACAAACTGAACCACTGTACAAGTCAAGAATCTCCAGAGAAATAGTGCTGAACCTCACATGCATACACACATGAACAAGCGCACACATGCACATGCACACATACTTGAACCTTACATGTATATTCATATGTAATCTTTAAATATCTTGCTATATATCACATACATAATGAATCAGCATATGCATAATTAATAATTAGGATGTACACATTGACTAATGCTCCTTAAGAGACTTGTAGTCAGGAATTGGATACTGAGTTTGGGAACTATGAGATTCACACATGTAGGCACAGCAGAGGCAAGGAACTAAACAGGGCTTGAACTCATACACCAAGGCTGAACTCCTACTGCTTTGTAAAGTCCAGTGACTGTTCTTAAGCTTCTCAATGGACTGAATGAGGGCTACTGACAATCGAGGTTACTCTTTTTGAAAGCTGACTGATCATGGGTGGCAGCCATATCTTTATGTGTTTCACAATCCACTGATGCTAGTAACTTACTTGATAACTGAGTATTGCAGCCTAGCCAGGTTGAGATAAAACATGAGTCACAGCACTTTTATCTATCAGTCTAGAAAACCTGAAGCCACCATATCTTTTTCATGATAAATTTGACATGATTTCAACCTGTAAAGAAATTTGAAGAGAGTCATATTTAGTAAAGGGGAAATAAAAGCAACTGGAATACCAGGGGAGTATTAGAATCATTTCTGACACCGTTGGCTTCTTAAAAGGAGTTGGCAGTCACTAAGTCATTCGAACCACATTCTAAATGGAGAGATGAGTAGGCTACTCTTCCTCATTATGTTTTATGTCATGAGATGGGATGCTTAGATTGTGTCTCACATTTTTAGGTGAGTTGAATAATAAATAATCCTACTTTAACCACCTAGACATTCTAGAAGGGTGGTAGAGACAAACACAGCCCATTACTTCAATTTTTCTATCTATCACCAGTATCTCAATAATAATAGTAGTAGCCAGTTGTGGTTGGATAATGAAAAAGTCCCTTGTTTTTCACTTGTGCACATCTTGTTTAAGTTTGGCAGTGGGTTCTCAGTTTACTTCACATCTTCTCTCAACTTCTTCATAGTCCTACTACTAGTAGATTGTCTGTGGTATATCTTTCTTACATATAGCCCCAAACCAAGGAACTAAAGACGGGAAGATGGGCTCTGTAGGTAGTGTTCACCATACATGCATGAGTTGGATCCCTACAAAGTCATGCAAAAAGAAGACAGGCAGGGTGACACACTCCTCTAATCCCAGAACTAATAAAATGTGAGACTCCCTGGGGCCTCACTGACTAGGAAGCTTAGTGATCTGGTGAGTAAGGGCAGTCTGAGACTTGGTCACAAAAATCTAATGTGGACATATCTAAGGAGCAATGCCAGAGGCTGTTCTCCAACCTACTCATGCATGTACAGAGATGGACATACGCATGTACATGCATACAGGCATCTACACATATGTGCTCACGTGCATGCACACACACTAAAAACAAAACTAAACTAAAAAAATATGTAAATGAGGGGAAATGGAAGCATAAGGTGACCTGTTCTTGGAGCTGACACAATGTCACCCTCTGTAATATTTGATTTGCAAGATAAGTTCCACTTCTGTTGGTTGATGGCACTGTGTCACTCTCATAGTATGTGTTTCTTCTCTTCTGCCTGGGGGAACTCTCACTTCTACTTAGAAGGACTCATTTGATCATCTTTAGATCCCACTTATACCCTACTCTGCTATACACAAGCCCCTAACTTAAATCTTTCTATCCTATTAGTTCATCTTTTGACACTGTTTTGGTGATCACCTTCCCTTTCTTAAATGAGAAAATTGGAGCAAAGGAGACAACTTGTCTAAATAGCGGAGCCAGACTTGAGGACCCCCGACCCCCTCGGCTGGCGATAGCATCTCTCTTGACTGCTTCATTCTAGCCTTTCTTAACTTTGCTTGTAAATCAACAGGCGCATGATGGACACCACAGTCTCCAATTCTAGGATCTTTAATGCTGAGGTTTTAAGTACCATTAAGCCAACTGGCTTCTTACATTGGGAAACCCAGCATAGGAGCCAGAGAGTTTTAGGGAGTGACAACAGAGCACACCTCAGACGCTGCTGCCAATTGCTCCAACGTGTTGGCGTGAGGTCAGTGATCAAATTCCTGTGTGATAGTCCCATGGCCTTGGCCAAGTTCTAGGCGGAGCACGGCAACATAGAACACTCCTGTTGTACAACTTTTCTTCAAAATTACTAAGAAGTTACGATTGCTGCTTGACGGAGATTGTGTATTTACTTCCTGCAGAAGTCTGTGCCAAAAAGCCTTAATATTGCTCTGTCTAATAGAAAACAGATTGGTGGTGAAGCTGGCTAGGTTATTTCAAGCCAGCCGTTTACCAGACTGATGTGTTTCTTTAAACACAGAGACATTTTCATGACTTAAATGCTAAACTCTTTAGCCTTGTTTCTGATTGGCCCTCCAGAAGCTACACAGAGCATGTTCGCTATTTTGGCTTAAACTCTGACAAAATCTGATTTCTGATATTTCTAAGACTCTATCATTGCATGTGGAAGATGAATTTAACCACATCTGGTGTGAGCCAAGAGTCTCCAGAGACTTTTCTAAATATTTTTATAAACTTTACCAGAATTTTCTTCTCTTTGCTCTTTAGCCTGTGTTTTTTTCCTTTGAAGGACGTTAATAGACACATATTTTAATCATCTCTCCTAAATCAATAGAAAATATTTTACATATATCCCATTTCCAGAGTAAAGAGGATCCAAAGAGCTTGGCTGGCTCTTCAGATGTACTGAAAATTTTCTATTACCAATTCAAAGCAATGATTATTTTACTCCACATTTGAGTAGATTTAATTTTTCAGTATTTTATTTTATTATTGAAAATAGGTTCTTCTCTCATACAATACTTCCCAAGCGTAGTTTCCCCTCCATCTACTCTTTCTCCTTTTCCCTCCACCTCTTCGTAGATTTCCCCTTATCAAAACTTCATCTGTCAGCTCAACAGACTATATGAACGGTGAAAAATACAACCTCATTTAGGTTTCTGGTAGTCTTGAAAAAAATAAAAGGAGGTCATGAACTTGGAAGGGAGTGGGGAAGAAGCAGGGGAAATGGTGTAAATAGTGCTCAGATGTGAAATTCTAAAAAGCTTAAGTAAAAATAATTTCCAAGATGTGGACAGCACATTCAGAACAGAACCCTTTCCTTCAAACTGTCCCTTCCTGTTACCTAGTAAAGGAGGTTCATTTAAATTAAGCCTAAAGAAAACTAACAAGGTATATCAGAGTTTATCAATACAATTCTACAAGGACAAAGTTGACAGAAGCTCAATGCAGCATTGGAGTCAAAGAATAATAGGGAGATTTTATGAATCTATTATTTGCTTGCCTGAATATATCTCAGATATGCACTCAAAAACAATAACTAAAACTAGTATGTTAAGTTTTGAAACTGTGTATGTCTCTATATTTATATGCATCTATGTTTGTTTGTGTGTATGTATATGTGTATATTTGTGTGTACATGTGTATATATTTGTGATATGTATGCATGTATATGTATGTGCATGTGTGCATTTGTGTGTGTGTGTGTGTGTGTGTGTGTGTGTGTGTGTGTGTGTGTGCTCGTATGTGTGCTTGCATGTGTATTGGAAGACAATACAGAAGAGTTGAGTTTTAGGAGGATCAGCTGCCAGGATCATTACACGGATCATCAGCATGAGTCCACGCTAAGCTTGCTCACATCCTAGGACTGAGGCTTCCTCCCCTTCCTTAACCCACTGTTTTCATCTTGGTAGTCACATGTTCTGCTCTCCTGCTCAGTTCTAGATCCGAGTCCTTTCTGGCCATGCTACTGAAAGTGACAGTCCCCTCCACTTGCATCTCCATTCTGCTTGTTTCACCTTCTTCATATTTATCACAACTTCATTTTTCACTATGTATGTTTTTTACAAACTTTTACTTCACTTATATTCTACTTAGATGAGAGCCTGATGCAGCCCGGGTGGTCAATGTCTGTTTGTTTTTCCTGCCAAATTCTCATCTCATATTGCAATCCCAAACATACTGTTTTTCTAAATTAATTGCTATACACAGAAACTTTAAGAAATGTCACTTAAAATATTTTTCAAAGACAGAGTCAGAAAAAACAAAAGTTCTGAAATAAAGTTTATTTATAGTGAGAAGTTCTAGAAGGGAAAAAATGAATTCTGAGGGCCATGTTTTTGATCTCTTACACTTTCAAATGAGTTTGCTCTTTTTTTTTTTTTCATGAATGTGTGACTTCCATGAGACCACCGGGTCAGAAACAGGACTTTATTTTTCTGCCATGTCCTCCTGCATGAGTATTCTATTGGCTTCATCTCCTCCACTCTCTTCTCTGATCCTCCAGCATGTGGGAACAATGTCAGGACTGTGCAAGTGGCTGGCATGCGTGCATACAGAGGGCTGCGTCAGAGCTGAGGACCTGAAGAACCAGAATTTTTTATAACCAGCAGTGAACACCTATAGCCTCTGTGCTGGAAGTTGTCCTGTCTGTCACCCAGAGTGAGGCATTTGCAGAAATAAGCTAACCACACTATTCTGACAACATATGATAGAGTGTGAAGCTTCCACAGACAGTTGGCTCCTAACATTGGCTTGGTTAGGGGAAAAGAAAGCCACACCTAGTTAGCATGGCTTGCCTGTTTCTTCATTTAATTATCTCATGACTGAGTCATGGAAAACATACACACCTAATGCAACATTTGCTATGTCCTAAACACTTAGAAAATTTAGTTTTTCATTTTCCTTTCACAATTCCTTTCTTGTCTTTCAATTATAGGCAGGGACTTGGCTGGTTTCTGACTGTGTGTGATATGTATATTGGGACAGGCTTCTCTTGGTGAATGAGTTGCACTAGAAAACATATTATCTTCTCATCAATGTCAAGCTTGATTCTTGACAGGGGAAACCTGCTCTGAGAAATGGCTGCATGATTATTTGCAATGTGACTCTTTCAAAGCTTGTAAAAGCTGATAATAGACGTAAGCGGACACTTGGAGTGCGGACTTTAGAGGCTGTTGTATCCACTTTGTTTTTCTTCCTCAGCTTTGCCCATTAACTGGTGAGGAGACAAGCTAAGGAGGCAAGGTTAAGTGGTTTGCTACACAGTCATACAGAGGTGACAGCAGAGTAGGGAAGGGGACCTTATGATGAAATAGCCGCCCTCAACAATAACCTGCAGTCCCATAGTCCACATTGCATTTTAAAAGGGGCCCCACAGTGCGAGTGGCCAGGCTTAAGGACTTCCTTAAATACTTATCCAAGTCAGTGAACCCGTGCTCAGACCCAAAGGTGATGGCTTGGTTATTGCAAGAAAGCTAGTGACTGTGTGATGTGGCAAGCCCAGATTAAATGTTATAGGAGACCTTAGTAGCATTAATCAAGAGTGGCTATCTACTGTAGGAGACAAGGCAGGAGCCTGGGCATAAACCTGGCAGTTAAATCTGGGTATGAAGAAAATGTCCATGCCCTTAATAACTTCTAAAATTATTCAATATTACTTTGTATTTTATATAGTTTGGAAATAATGATTGTCTCTTTTTTATACTACCAAGTGTTAAAACAACTTTATACTACTAAACACATAGCCTGGTTACTGGAAACTTTGGTATTAAGACAAATGTTAGCTACCCCAGATTGTATAATTTGTGTTGTCAGTCAACTGTCATCCTGTTTGGGACCTATTTTCAGCGTTCTTCCCACTGGTTCTGTGTACTTGGATATGTGCCACTATAGTAAGAGACAATGTTGGATTCAGTCAGTGGGAAAGGCAGGCAGGAGATCGAGAAAGCACATAATCACCATGAATTAACAACAATGGCTACTTCAAGTTTCAGTCAGGCAGCCTGATCTACAGTGGCCTCTTAGAATTTAGAAACTGTGTCCTCCCTTCTACCCATAGACTATGGGAAGCCTACTATTACTAATTTTGGGGTATCATGCTATTATGAATCACCTCCCATTTTTAAATAGTCACATCGTTTGAATATATTGTTTTATTACATGACAATAATCCTACTTCTCATGAATTAGAGACAAAGACTTGCACACAGTGAATGAGCAGACCTCCATCCCTGGGTGGTATGGGGCAGGAAATATGACTTCGTGGGTAAGTCTGGGGACTTGTTCTGGTTGACCCCTTTAGCTCTTCTGCCTCTCTCTCTCTCTCTCTCTCTCTCTCTCTCTCTCTCTCTCTCTCTCTCTCTCTCTCTCTCCCCCTCAGCTCTAGGCTACAGATGAATGACAAGCTGAAGGGGGTGGTATTGCTTTGCTGTGTTTTGAATTTAGCTCTTTTTGCATTATAGAATCTGATTTCCTACAGAAAAGTTCAGCATCTGTTTTGTGATTTGATGAATGGCTTTAAGCTGTTAATTTAATTGCTTCCTAGTAAGACACTAATGACCTTTTTGTTCCACTAAATACTAGTGTGTTTAGTTATAAATTAACCATAACTAAACACTCGGAGCTGTAATACTTAACAATTCATATCGCTCAGGTTTAGGTTGTAGCCACTTCAGCTGGCGTTATATATGGGTTGTGGATTTAACTTCTAAAATCTGGCGTAGGAGGAAGGCCATTAAGTTTTCTCTTCACAGCAAACTCATGAAAAAAAAAGCCCACTGCAAATGAATAGAATAAAGAACAAAGTGGGAAAAAAATCTCAACACATTTGTAGGTCTCAGGAATCCTACTTGATAGGTTCAGGCTGGAAGTGAGAGACCCAGATTTTAGCTATTTCTACTCCCAAGAGCAGGAAAGCTTTTTGTTCTTTGGGTGACCATCAAGCATAGGGCGAGGACGACTAGGGGGGGTCAAAATACAGTTTGAGGTTCTCACAATTATTTATTGGCCACCAGGTTTCAAATAATCTTTCAAGAGAGAGTGCGTATGTATACATTTTGTGGGAATAAATATCAGTTCACCACTTTCCTGGCTCCTTTGGCATATAGTGGCTGAGTGTCGGCTTGATTGGTAATTGAAAATAGGCCGTTGCAGCTCCCACTGGGCCTTTTTTTGGCTTCCTCTTGGAATGCGTCCAGGTAAGATCTCCTCCCAAGGGCTTTCGGTTAGATGGGAGAGGCAACAGAACGCTGAGGTCTGCCTTTGCTAACTGAACGTCTGAAGTTGCTCAGAGTGTCTGCCCAGTTGGGAGGTTTATTCCCTGCCTTCTCCGGAAGAACACTTTCTCATCAGCTAGGAATTTCCTCCAAGCTCCAATATAAATATTTTTGGAGACCAAATGATATTTGGTTTTCTAAAAACTGAGACAAAGATAAGGTACATGCTTGGGAAAGAAAAAGGAAAGACTTTCACTTTCTCCTTCTAGTCGACGAGGTATATTCGGGTCCCCCCAAGTGTCTACAAATGGAGACGCTGTTTGAGGTTGAGAAGCAGCTTGTAACTCGAGGGGAAAGTTCTCCAGCCTTCCAGGAAACTTCTGGAAGGCAGTCGCTTGGGACTCAGGGCTTCCACCCAGGGACTTCATTTTAAGTCAAGGTCAGTATCTGAAGCCAGGAGACACATTTAACCTTAACATGGACAAAGGTCATTAAAATTGAATATTTGAGATACTGATGCTGGTAAGAAGGAAGGACAAAGCAGTGTCTAAGGTTTGGACTATTAGTTTCTTTTCCTCAATCTCCCCCATATCAACAACTGCATTCTGCTTTAGGTAAAGTGGTGCTAATCACTGAGGTTAAATTAGAATCTTTTAAAATAAAGTCTCTAAGGGTTTATGTTGTTAACTTTGGGCTCTCTATCTCTTTAACTGCTATAAAACTGTATTAACCATCTTTTAAAAATGGCATTTTAAATTTTTCTGGAAAGGGGTGTCATTGAGCTTAGGGCCGCTCACCTCTTTCTTTTAAACATGGCCCTGCAGTTCATATAGGAGTGGATGTAACGGCTTTCTGGTGAGACTCCACACTGGCCTTCCGATCCATCAGCAAACACTGTTAGTTCAACTTTGACAAAATCCAGAATGAGAGGGATTCTAAGGGCCCTGGTGTTGCTCTCAGCTCTTCCACAAGCACTTCCCAGCTTAAAAAAAAAAATAATTACCTCCAACCTTTACTTCAAGGCCGATGAAGTTACTTTTCTGCTCAAAACCTCTTAAGGGCTTCCAACATTAGTTAAAATTAAATCTTAAAATACCCTTCATGGTCTCCCATTATCTGCTCCTCGCTCCTGCCCTGATCTCCCCCTTGTAGCTTTTGGCAGTTTCTGTCCAGCCACTCTGCCCTCCTCAACATTCGTCAGCTGTGTCGGGAACATGGTGGAACTGTAAATTATCTGAATTACCCTGATTTTACAATGTTTTCTCTCATATTTTTTAGCCTCTCACCCAAACACCACCTGTTGACACTCTTAAGCTTGCCAGATGCTTGTCAGACTAGAGTCCTAGGGCCCTCACAAATCCAATATGTTGAGCTAATTTACCTGCAATGGTTTAATTTTCTCAGGTTCCCTAAGATTTATTAGACAAGATGAGGGTGGTATTTGTCCTTTATTTCTTCTGCTCGTGTTTTCTGAGTGTTCTATTCCACCTGTCGTGGATTATGAAGTCTCTACTCTTTGCGTTTTTAACATTCTAAGTGGACAGAATTCTGTAACATCTGTGTCCTTGGAATAAAGACCTTCCCTCAGCACCAGATAATGTCCTCACATGTGGCTACTGGCTCTAGTTCCACTCACCCTTGATCTATGGTTTCTAGCCAATGACTCAAGATTAAACAAACAAACAAAGAACAACAACAACAAAATGACCAGAAAAGCAGCCATTCTGAAAAAGAAGGTGTGGACCTTACAATGTAGTTATCTATGAGGAAATGAGGTGAACAAGACACAGCTGTACTAGAACTGAAGCACAGAGCTAGCAAAAATACAGGATACAAGAACAATACACAAAATCATGTTTGCTTCTATGTAGAATCAACAAGCAACAGAAACAAATATTGAAAACTCCTTATTAGTAACAGTATAGGACAGATGAAACACTTAGGGCAATGATTCTCAACCTGTGGGTCAGGACCCCATCACATATCAGATATCCCACATATCAGATAGTTATTTTTACAATTCATAACAGTAGCAAATTATAGTCATGAAGTAGCGGCAAAATAATTTTATGGTTGGGGTCACCACAACATGAGGAGCTATATTAAAGTGTCATGGCTTTACGAAGGTTGAGAACCACTGGCTTAGGTGCAAATGTGAAGATCAAAAGCACAGAAACTGTAACCTCAAATCTGCTACTGGACAGGTTATTCCAAATATGTCTTGGCATTACAGAAAACATCACCCTGACACCATGGCCCTTTCTGACCCTCTGTCTGAAACAAGACAAGATTCATTTCGGAGGTGACTTTCCTGTGCCAGAGGAATGACACAGAGACTTGTGGAAGAGTTTGAGAAAGCACACCTTGCAGACATTTACTTTAAGGAGAGATAAATGCAGTTCAGGTGGTGAAGTGTCCTTAAGCAATCCTGTATTATTTCCTAGCCGTATACTCCTGGGCCAAACACACACACACACACACACACACACACACACACACACACACACACACACACACACACACTCACAGAGAGAGAGAGGTGTGGGGAGAGAGATTTGATTCATACTTATATACATGTACAATGTACAATATCAATTCAAAGTGTATCAGAAGCATGACTTTAAAACTTTAAATGTAGGAAAAAACATCTTTGTCCTAAAGTTAGGCAAGGTCCTTAGGTGCTGCATCAAATTCATGATTTATAAAGCAACAGGCTGGTTAACTGGATTTCCTTAATCATGAAACATTATGATTTTCATGTTTATGATTTCCTTAAATCATAAACATGAAGATATGCTATTCAAACACATCATGAGAAAGCTATAGACCAAGAAGCACATATGGGAAGAAAATTTTTGCAACACACATATCCAATGGAAGACATCTAAAATATACGAAGAAATTTCAAAATTCAATGATAAAATAAGCAAAATTTGAATAAATATTCCATCAAAAAGGTAAATATCAAGTAAACATATAAACATGTTTAATATTATAGCTTTTTAGGCAACTGAGAATTGAATCCCAATAAGAAAATAACATACATATTAGAATAGTCAATCTGGAAAAAACCTAGATGTCCCTCAACCAAAAGAAACTATGATACATTTACACAATGGAATACTACTCAGCTATTAAAAACAAGGAAATCTTGGAATTTGCAGGCAAATGGATGGAATTAGAAATGATCAACCTGAGAAAGGTAACTCAGACCTAGAAAGACATGCATGGTATATACTCACTTATAAGTGGATGTTAGCCCAACATAGATGTCCTCTGAGAGACTCTACCTAGCAGGGGATCTATATAGATGCTGGGACTCACTGCTGGACTCTGGGCAAGAGTGGTGTGGGGAACAGGGAGATGGAAGGATCCAAAGTGTTCAGGAGCCCCACAAGGAGACCATCAAGGCCAGCTGATCTGGACCCAAGGGGCCCTGCACAAACTACTGTACCAACCAAGGACAATGTATGTAGTAAAGCAAGACTCCCTGTTCTGATCTAGCCAATGGACAGCTCTTTCCCCACGATTGTGGGGAGAGCGGGGACAGCCTCTGACATGAACTCTGGTGCCCCTGAATTGATCACTTCCCCTTGCTTGGGAAGGCTGGCTGCACACAGAGAAAGGGGAAGCAGGCTATCTGGATAAGACCTGATAGGCTGTGGTCATATGGTCGGGGAAGAAGTCCCCTTCTGTAAGGGGTCTAAGAGGGCAGGGAGAATAGGGAAGAAGAGGTAGGGAGAGTGAGAATGGGAAGACACAAGTGAGGGGATAACAATCAGGATGTAATCTGAATAAATTGTAATAAATTAAACATTAAAAAAAACTTTTAAAAAATTCTCTGATCACATCACACACTAGTGAGAAACAAAACAACCAGAATGTATGTGTGTATTTTTGGTGAGGATGTAAAATTGACAATTTATTTTTATAAACACTTTGACAGTTCCTTAGAAATTTAAACATATGCATACCTAGTGCGCCAGAAAACAGTGGCAGTTTTATGTGTTGTAGGCAAAGTCTGACAAGAACTCAACTATTCATTAAGCATATTAATGGATATGTATAGCCAGACAATTGAACATTACTCAGTAACTAAAAACAAATGAAAGTAGGAGAGGGACAGGGTGGGAAGGAGGGGATTTGCCAGGAGTGGGAAGTGGATGAAAACATGAAGAATGAATATGAACTCAATACATTGCATGGTGTGAAATTTCAAGGAAGTTAACTTCAAACTTGTGACATGATAAATGTGAATACATGAACGAGCCTCTAATTGTGGTAATGTCAGAGAAAAAAAATAAACTCATGAAAATGCAAACTGGTCTATAGAGAGGTGTTTTATTTTGCTTCCATTACTGTGATAAACACCATGACCGAAAGCAACCTGAGGAGTAGAGAGATTGTTTCATCCGACAGGTTACAGTCCATCTTCTGCTTTAGACAAGGCAGGGACTCAAGCTGGAGTTGAGGTTGAAACCGTGGAGGAAGGCTGCTCACTGGATTGCTCCAAGGATCACCTTTCTTAATTACCTAGGCTTTGCCTGGACATGGCACTGCCCATAGTGGCCTGGGCTCTCCTCCATCAATTAATAATCTAGAACACCCCCACAGAATACTCAAGGCCAGTCTGACACAGCCAATTCCTCAATTTAGATTTCTTCTTTCCATGTGTGTCAAGTTGACAACAGAGAAAAGCAATCACAGAAGCTTGGTGGTCGCTGGGAAAGGAGGGTCGCCAAGGGTAATGAGACACACAAAGAAGGGAGTCATAACTGACCTTGATAAATGTGTGTCCATGATGCTTATATACATTGTTTTGGCTTTCATAATGGCTTCATATCTGTTATGCACCAAATTTATCAAGTGTATACTTTGAGTCTGTGCAGTTTTATCATATGTGCAGTGTATCATATGACCAGGATATAAAGTGAAGAAATAAATAAGTAGACATTTTTTTTTTTTAAAGAAAAGGCACAGTAACATAACGGAGGGCAGGTTCAGGGGAAAATGAAGAGTTCAGCTTGGGCACATTTTTTTTGAGGTTTTAGTTGACACTCAAGTGAGTGACCAAGTGAACACTTGAAAATTGACTTTGAAGGTGTAGAGAGAGAAATTTGGGCCAGAGATAATTGTGTCACTGGCGAGAGACAGTATTTGAAGTCTGGGAGTCACTCAATGGATTTTCATGATTGCCTTGAGCACGCTCCTGAATCAGCTGACATTTCTACATTGTATCTTTCTACAGCTGATACAGGGGGAGAAAGTGATGTATATAGTTCTATTGTGCACCATATATGGTGACATAACGTAATCATTTGCATTGCTTCCTTTTTAATTTTTATTATATTAATTCATTGTGTGTGTGTATGAGCACGCACATGCATGTACATATGCATATATGTCTAAATATGTGTAAATGGGTAAGTGGGTGCGTGCCACATAACAAATGTGGAAGTCAGAGAACAACTTGTAAGAGTTGTCTATCTCTCCATATGGGTCCCAGAACTGAACTTAGTTTTCCAAATTTGGCAGAAAGTGCCCTACCTGCTGAACCATTTTGCCTGTCCCCATTCTTATTTTAAGCTGACATATAGTTATTCATATTTTTGGCTATTTTGTGATACACATACACATCTATTATACAAAATGCTTGAATTGGGAAAATATGTCATTTCTGTACCCTCAAGCGCATATCATTTTTATGCTAAGAGGTTCTAAACGTTCTTCTAGTTTGTTGTAGATTATATAAACAATGGCTGACAATGATAGTCATAGTACTTATGAGTTATGGAACACTGAAGCTTGTCTCTTCTATTAAACAGGACCTGGGTGGTCAATGTGTAGCCTTCCACATCACACCTCCAATCCCCTTTCTAATTTCAAATTTTAAAATACTTTGAAACTGATTTATTTTCATATTTTATTGTTTATTTTTTTATCTAATGTGTGTCTCTGTGTGTGCCCATTAGGGTTGCCTTCAGGGTCACCACATGGGCACAGCAGCCCACAAAGGCCAGAAGAGGGTGTTAGATCCCTTGGACCTGAGTTTACAGGCAGTGGTAAGCTTCTTGAGTTCCTGCACCTGGGTCTTCACTTAACTACTGATCCGTCTCTCTAGCATAACCTTTCTTTCCTAGTTTCTAATGGCCATCATTCTCTCTTCCTTGGTGAGACTATATCTTTCCCTACGAGAACATGTTTGAATGTATCTGGGCTATTTACTAAAGTCCCCATGGCCTGGCCTGTGAAGGGTGGTGGGGGGTCTGTCAAAGGCTTCCTTTAGTGGAGGAGTTTGAAAGCTAGTACTTAAAAGTCCATGCTAATGACCTAGTAATTGTTTTAATGGATTTTCAATGAAGTGTGAAGTTCTCTGCTGACTTCTCAACAAAGTGTGAAAGATGGTAAAGTATGTGAGAAAGTCATTCTCACATCTGTAAACTTCTCTTTCTCTCTGTTTGCAGAGCCAAGAAATATTACCAAGTGCCACTTTGTCTACTATGTCAATACCATGCCACTCAGGGGGTGAGAGTATGAATCAGCCTTTCTCAGTTTTATCAAGAAGACAGGATAGGGAAATGGGACATTAGCCTTCAGACATGGAATCAAGTCTTTTCCCTCAGAGGAAAGGGCCACAGTGGATCCAGAGCCTGTGCTTGAGAGGCCAACCTGTTCCCTGAAGTAAAAGTTTCTGGTTTCTTTGAAGACTCAGTTGTGTCATGTGATGTTTTCCTGGAAGCTGAAATTTTGCTGGGAGCCGACACGTGAGAGGGTACGTGATGTTTGGAAGGAGCATAAGTGGAACGCCACAGACAATGGGACAATGCTTTTTTGCATTGCTACATTGCTACACCATGCAACTCTTCGCTGGTTTTTGTTGGTCTTCTCTGGTCTTCACTTTGCAGAGAAACGTTCCACAGAACTTTTCCTGGTACTCTAGCTGATTATGGCCGCTTCTGCTGACCTGTGTTCATTTAACTCACTGGAGCCTTACAGTTTCTGCTGGGTCTGGCCACTGCTACAGATTCCTGTTGCTGTTTGGTGTTGGCTATTGGACTGGACTGCTGGTATCCTGACAACACAGAGAGGAATTGGCCCAAGGAAGTATGTCTAAACAGGTCTACAACCCCTTTTTTCTAAACATTCTTTCTCCCCTTCCTCGGGCCAATGGGTGAGAAGTGAGGTTGAGTGTTTAAGAACCCTAAAGAAAGTAGATTTTGAAAAACCTAAGCCTACAGTTCCTCCTATCTGTCTTGCTCAAGAGTTTTCTCTTACTTCTCACCCAGAAGAGTGTCCTGGCAGTTTTATATCCACTTGACTCAAGCTACAGTTATTTGGAAGGAAGAAATCTCAATTAAGAAAATACCTCTGTAAGATCCAGCTGTAGGGTGTTTTCTTAGTTGGTAGTTGATAGGGAAGGGGAGGGCCCAGCCCACTGTGAGCGGCGCTATCCCTAAGCTGGAGGTCTTGGGTTCTGTAAGCAGGCTGACGAACAAAAACAAGCAAGCCAGTAAGCAGGACTCTCCGTAGCCTCTGTATCAGCTCTTGCCTCCAGGTTCCTGCCCTTGTTTGAGTTCCTGCTCTCACCACTTTTGATGATGAACTATTATATGGAACTGTGGGTAAAAAAAAATTATTTGTTCTCCAAATTGTTTTTGGTGATGGTGTTTTATCACTGCAATTGGGTATGAAGGTTACTCCTGGCTCCTGTTCCTAATATGTTTTATGAAGAGGACTGAATGCTCTGGACCTGCCCTGTACTTCCAACTCTGTAAGAGAACATTTCCAAGTAGTTGCCATTGGTGCTGCTGTTGAGGTTTCCAATGTAATACGCTACTTGTGGGCATGTGTTTATGCTATCTGGGAGAGATTCAGAACAAAATAGGTTCTTGTTGTTGTTGATGATGATGATGATGATGTTGACATGCTAGCAAATGCAGTTGTCTGAGCTATAGAAGGTTTTCTCACATCTTTCTTTGGTAGCATCTAAGAAATATGGGAGTCATAGAAAGGTCAAATGTTGTCCCTTATTTTAGTTTCTAAGACTTGGAGTCTAGACCTGTTTTTAGTCAACTTCTTAGTAGAAATGCTAAGTACATTGAGGTCACTGAAGTTCCCACTCTTGGGTAGAATTCAGCCCAGGGCAAGGCAGCTATGCCTTAGGCCATTATCAGTAAGTTTTAAGGGGAGTTATGAATGTTTGCATCTCATGAATGTAAACTCCATGGAGGTCCTTAGTGCTGTGGTGGAATAACAGAGTGTGTGTGTGGTGCTTTGGAAATGGACCTTAAGGTAGAAATATAGGATGTTTACTGGGGAATAAGAACAGCGGCAGAGTGATGGAGGAGGCAGGGATGCATGATGGGGCATTTGAGCTGTGGTATACTTGCAACCGAGGCCATGGGCCAACTCATGCAGAGCTCTTGATTTTGGGTGGCTGTGCAGAGTTGCTCCAAATTGGGCTGAGACTTGGCATGTTCACAGCCATCAGCCACTACCTATTAGTTGTCCCAAGAAGAGGATAACCTGTAAGGGTGTCCCTTCTGGCAGTCTCTTACTTTGGAAGAGTCTGACAGAGTTAATTATTCCCCTAGTTCCATTTCTGTTCCTGTGATAAACTACCCTGACAATAGCAACTTAGGGGAGGAAGACTTTATTTGTCTTGCAATTGCAACCTACCGACCACCGTTGGGGGGGCGAGGGGGAAGAAGTCAAAACAGGAGCTTGAGAGCAGAGACAGAAAATGCAACCTAGTCCTTAGCTGCTATGTTTCCCTACTCCTATAAAGTCCATGAACTAAATCCAGACACACCAGTAAGATACCCAGTCTGTGCCTATCTGAAAATACACAGGGTGCTTGGAACCGTATTTTACCACATATTAACACTGATTTTGCCGATGAGTAAGCGGAGTTTGTACTGCGCACGCTATGAAGTGACGTCAGTGGTCTCCACATCCTCTTTACTCTCTAGCCCCATGCTTGAGCTATAGTGGAGGCTGCCTTCTCTTCCAGGTGTCTTTCATACCCACTCTTGGAAAAACCTGACCCGACTCTCAATCTCCGCAACTGCTCTGGGGTAAGCAGTATGGCTCTGATTTACTTGGTTGGAGAAACACATTCTGAATTAAAAGCAGAGATAAAGTGAAACCTGTAAATTGTTTGTAGCAACTTCAAACAGGACTTAGAGATGACAGAGTATTACCCGGACTTTTTGCGTAGCTTTGCAGCCTTACGTTAGCAGTTTGGCTGCAGAACAAAGCAAGTGCTTGGCATCATGGGGTCAGAGCTAACCTTCCACTGGCTTCTGAGCTAAAAACCTGTTCAGGATCTGGGAGACTTCATCCCTCAGACCAATTATGGATTTGATGTGAAATGTATTCTGAAAGTTGTTCGGTGCGGGGAGGCCCCAATTCACCTCTCTGTCTATGCTTTGTAGGGCCAGCCATGAGCAGTAGAATGGAGAGTCACACTGAGTGCCGCTGCCTGAATACCTCTCTATTCTTGAGGCTTTCTTATATCTGACATTTCTTTTTTTATTAATTTATTCAGATTACATCTCAATTGTTATCTCATCACTTGTATCTTCCCATTCCTCCCTCCCTCCTGCTCTCACCTTATACCCCTCCCCTAGGTCTAAGACTGAGGGGGACCTCCTCCCCCACTATATGGTCATAGGCTATCAAGTCTCGTCTTGGCAGTCTGCTTATTCTTTCTTTGAGTGCCACCAGGCCTCCCCTCCAAGGGGAAGTGGTCAAATATGAGGCACCAGACTTCATGTCAGAGCCAGTCCCCACTCTCCACATAACTGTGGAGAATGTCCTGTCCATTGGGTAGATCAAAGTAGGGGTTTGATATTTACTACTTGTATTGTCCTTGGTGAGTGCAGTAGTTTGAGCAGACTCCCCCTAGGCCCTCATCCACACATCACGATGTTCTTCTTGTAGGTTTCTAGGACCCTTTGGATCCTTCTATTTCCCCATTCTCCTATATTTCTCTTACCTAGAGTCTCAGTAGGATGTCCTCACATCTATCCCAATCGCCTGGTAAGGGAGGACTTTCATGGGGCATGCCTTTTGGGCTAGTGCCCAATTATAAGTGAGTATATACCATGTCAGTCTTTCTGCTTCTGGATTAACTCAGTATGATCATTTCTAGTTCCATCCATTTGTCCACAAATTTTGGGATTTCCTTGTTTTTAATAGCTAAGTAGTATTCCGTAGTGTAAATGTACCACAGTTTCTTTATCCATTCTTCAACTTAGGGACATTTAGGCTGTTTCCAGGTTCTGGCTATTATGAATAAGGCTGCTATGGTTGAACACATGTCCTTGTTGTGCGGTGGAGCATTTTCTGGGTATATTCCAAGGAGTGGAATAGCTGGGTCTTGAGGAAGCCCTATTCCCAGTTTTCTGAGAAAGCACCAGATAGATTTCCAAAGTGGTTGTACGAGTTTGCATTCCCACCAGAAGTAAAGGAGTGTTTCTCTTTCTCCACATCCTTGCCAGCATGTGGTGTCACTTGAATTTTTTATCTTAGCCATTCTGATGGGTGAAGTATCTGACATTTCCTATATCAGGTTTTCAGAGGTAAAACTGTATTCCAGGTGGAATTTTACCTATGACTCACACACTTTTAGGGCATAGTGGCACTAATCACGCAAGGAAGGAATATTTTTAGGGAAATGGAGGTTGTGATTTTAAGTGCCTTAGTCCTTGAGATAATTCATGTTGAAACTTAATTCCCAGTGTGAATGTTAAAGATGTAGCCCCCAAGGACCCAGCTGCATGATGAGAACTGCCCCTCAAGATTGGGATCAGGGCTTAGGATCACTTGTACAAAGGTTGGGCAGAGGACCTTTCCATTTGTATGGCCTTCCTCTGTGAAGGCCTTAACGCTAAGGCTCTGTCTTCTCCATCTTCAAATTGTGCCCACATCAGATGTTGAGATCCTGAATACAGTGATTTGGAGGTTTTAATTTGCAGGTATTTCTTTGCTCCCCCACCTAGATCACTCACTGTTGTGGTCACTATAAGTTGTTTCTCTTACGGGAGGTAGAATCATCTGGGAATCAAACCTTTGGGCATTCCTGAGGGATTTTCTATATTAGGTTAACTTTGGTAGGAAGACCCAGTGACCCAGTTTTAACAAAAAGAAAAATTAAAAAAAAAAAAAAAAAAAGGACAGCATTCAGTCCTGGTCTGAATATAAAAGGTGTGTGTGTGTGTGTGTGTGTGTGTGTGTGTGTGTGTGTGTGTGTGTGTGTGTGTCGGGGGATTCAAAGTTAATCTGCTTGTGCTTTCTGACTGTGACTACAATGTGACTGGAGGTCTAGAGCTCCTGCTGCTTGACTTCCTCACTGGATTCTTGACCAGTGAGACAAAATTAACAACTTTTCCTGTGAGTCACTTTTGTCAAGGTATTTCATCACAGGAAGAAGACATGTAGGTGACCCTCATGTAGGTGATAATTCCTGGGAGTTGTTTCATAGCAGTGGACTGAGACAATGAGGGTAGCAGAATAGTAAAGGCAGAGCTCAGAGGTGACTTTCCAACTCAGCAGTGGCTCAACTGTGGACACTGGGAGGCCAAGCTGGTGGGTTTCAACACCTGCTCCTTTCTTGTTACTACATTGTGCAAATTTGTGCATGTATATGCATGCACATATGTGGGTGCACTTGTGTCTATCAAGAGGTATGCATGTGCGTGCTTGCATGTGTAAGCCAGAGGGCAGCCTTGAATGTACTCCTAAGTTGCTATCCACCTTGCTGTTTGAGATAAGGTTTCTCAATATCTGATGCTCCCCACTTTGGCTAGCATAACTGTTTAGAGACCCTCAGAGATCTATATGTCTCCACCTCTCTGGTTCTACATTTGAACTTGGGTGCACATGTACACACAATGAACACTTCACCTATTGAACCATTTTTCTGCCCTGTTGTATGTCTTACTTCTGCTCTACAGAACCAAACCCATCACCAATGGTGAATCTTAAATTTTTCTTCGAAGCATTTCTGTCTCTTTCAAGTGTTCACTCTCATAAATATAATGAAATGTCCCTTAAATATTAATCTACATTTGTTATTTAATCAAAAAGCATTTCAGTTCTCTTCTTACTTCATACTAGCATTTTTGTAAAACATGATATCAAAAGCACCAAAATGCTACATAATTTATATCTATAGCCTCTTTTTTCCCCATATCAAACCCCATTTGCACAAAAGTGACACAGTTGTGGTTATTTGGAGAATACTGTTAAATCCTTCCCTGGGGTCATTCTTCCATTTTGCAGTCAATAAGACAATAAATCATACTCTAGAGGTTGTAGAAGTTACTGAAACTGTCCTATTTTCTCCAAATCTTTACTTTTTGTCTTGGAAAACATTAGGTCCTCCTTTCTGGATGATGCTCCAGTGTTGCTCTTGGCTTACTTTGTTTTAGAGTTCCCTCGCTATCTGTTGACTTCACCTTATCTGACCCCACTTTTGAGTCTTTGTATGTACTGCTTACTCTTTTGGTAATGGCACTTACATCTATTTACTTAATACATACTAATGAGGGACTCCTCAGTGCTGGATGCTGGATGCTTTTCAGTCTGTGTGACTATAGAGGTTCCTAACTGGGGATCCTTGAATGGACCTCTGTCTTGACTTCACTGTTCTTTCATGGGCTGTGAATTCAGAATGGAATGTGGTTTAGATGATACTTGGAACTGGCGAAAGCCAGCGTGCACACAGGGCCATACTCAGGCAGCATCTGCTCAACCCTGCCAAAGGTCAGAGGGCTTTACCTGTAGGAACTGCTGCCTGAGCTAAGTCATCAAGGAAAATATGGGCTTACCCACCTGAAGGAGAGGAGAGGTGGTGAAGCAGAGGAAATGGCATGAGCATAGCTTGGTGGTTCTGAGAATATTTTTAATTATAAATATTAATTATATATAAATATAATTTGATATGCGTGAGTGAAGTGGGCAGGTCAAAAATCATGGTAATTGTAGGGAGAGAGAAGAAGTTGTTGTGGGTAGGCTGGTCATACAAAGCTTCTCATGCTATGGCAGGTAGCTTGATTTTTATTTTATACACAGCAGGGACCACTGTATGGTTTTGAATGGGAGAGGATGCAACTCCAAGCTTTTAAGTCATATTCTAGGGCAGGGGGATGGCACATTACAGGGGAGTAGGTTCTGGGATACAGAAGTCAAGTTGAAATTGGCTACTGTTGTCCACAGGAGACATTAGGATGACTTGTGCGCTGTCGAGGCAGAGTTGAAAGAAGGGGTTCAGTTGAACACTGCAGGGAATGCTTGTTGTTGGGGGGTGAGTAGATCGGCTGTCACTCACGGCGAGCAGTTGTAGATGTGGCCTCCAGGGTGGTACTTGGAATGAGGAAGCCAGGAATGATGCCTAGCCCTGCTATACACTCTCAGTGCATTAGGCATCTGATCCCACAGGGGTCATGGTCACATGACACCAGATTTCCTGCAGTGGGTCCAAAGCATTTCTTTACTCACAGAATTTTCTTTTTTCTTCTCAAGAATATCTGAAGCTTAATTCCGGTGAGGAGAGCTGTCATTTCTTCCCAGACAGGAAGCTGAACTGTCTTTTCTAATTCCCTGGGGCTTTCTGAACTCACAAACCTTTCATTATAAGTACTTGTCTAACTTACAGGGAAGTTACAGAGTTCTCTCCCTATGCCGTGTTTACCATTCACTTCACGTGTCTGAATGTCTGCCCTTGGTACATGGGCCCCTCAAAGAAATCTGCCTCAGTAGAGGTCAACGGAGTTGTACTTTGAGTTTGGAGGGTGGGTCTCACTAAAGGGGACGTTGTCTTTGCTCAAGAATGCTCATAGATGTGAGTTATATAGAAACTTCCATAGCTGCCTAAAGAGAAACAGTGAGAACTTAAAAATTAATTCATAAAATTATTTAAAATAATTATAGAGAATCTTCTCTATGTGCAGGTGCTGGATAAGCTGACTTGATCTCTCTCTCTCTCTCTCTCTCTCTCTCTCTCTCTCTCTCTCTCCCTCCCTCCTTCCCTCTCTCTCTCTCTCTCTCTCTCTCTCTCTCTCTCTCTCTCTCTCTGTCTCTCTCTCTGTCTCTCTCTCCAGATGGCTTAGAAATCAGACTATGAATCTTGGTCATAGGAGCCTATAAGAGGGAGTAGATAACTAGGGGAACAGTCCTAAGCAAATATGATAAAGGGACAGGGGGTCTAAGCCAGAGTCTGCACCTGAAGCCAAAAGTTGAGATCAAAGGCCCATATGTAGGTGTGATCTCCAGAGTAAAGAGAAAGAATTGGGAGAAGATGGTGAATTGGTGAAGATGGTTCCAAATGGCTACAAGTTAAGAGTGTGAGAAGGAAGCCATGTATGCCCGTGTACAATCTCAACACACAGAGAAAGGATAAGTATTGCCTGCATAATGAACTTCAGTCCAGCATTCTGGGGCCACAAATCGGGACCTGTCTTAAAAGCATTCTTGATTAAAGAATGCAGGGAGAGATGTTTTGGTCCACTGTGTGCTTGTCCTACAAGCATAATGATCCAAGTTTGGAGCCCCCTATGTGAAAAGCGAGATGTGGTGGCTGGTGCTGTAATGCCAGTGCTGGAGATGCAGAGCCAGGTGAGTCCCTGGGCTTGCTGGCCAGTAGACTCTCACTGAATCAATGACCTACGTGTAAAAGTCCCTGCTGAACAAAGGAGAGGTGGAGAGCAGCTGAGGAAGACATGTGGTTTTGGACTCTGGCCTCTGCTTGCACGTACTCACATGTGCATATGTTCCCCTGTGCTTTCTTGCCGTGATGGACTGTACTCTGAAAGTGTGAGCCAAGTCAAACACTTCTTTCCTGAAGTTGCCTTTGTCAAAAAGTTTTTTTTCAATAGCACTGAGAGGAATATCTAATATAAAAACTAAAACAAATGCAAGCAAAGACTGATAAATGGCAGCATTCCTTGTGTACACCACCATCTTAAGCAGGAGCCTAGAGGAAGAATTTACCACAGGCTAAAGTAGAAACTTGCTTGATCAAGGCATGAAGTTGTATAACCATCTTTCCAAAGACCTTTACTTAATTGAAATAAAATATTCAGGATGTCAACAGCTCCAAACTCCCCATATTCCCTAGGCAACATGGAAGTCATGGTCTACATTTCTGCTCATGGGCCAGCTCCTTCATGAAAGCTTTACAGATGACACCAATCATTATGTATCCTTCTGCAAGAGCTTGTGAGTTCTTTCCTATTGCTAAGTTAGTTACTTGAGTCACTGCATTAGGCCAAAAGTTCCACAATGTGGTTATCACTGATTGTCCTTCATGTCCAGTCTACCGCGTGGTACGGAGTGCTTCACTTGGGTGCTTATGGCTCTCAAATATTTGTTCTCACTGTGAAGCTTTTTATTCCTATGATATGGTACAGGGCCTGGGAACTGTGGGACTGGGAGAAGCTGGCTTGGAGCAAGAGTAGCGTCGAGGACTGTCCAAATTCCAGAAATCTTGGCCTAAGATTGGCAGAACTAGGATCTTTTTCCCTGAGCCTGCATGTCCCAGCACACATAGCCCTGTGTCCCCCACCTTTGGCCCCTGGAGGAGGAGGTCGTGTAGCCCAGTAGGCAGGTTAAACTTCCTCTCTCCTTATAAGGTCATATCCAAAAGCACCTGGAATTTTTCCTTATGCAAATGAGGCATCCCCATCACCCTCGCACTAGCCAATGATGTACACTCATCCTGAAAGCTCCTGCCCACCTTCCAATGGTTGTTTCCCCCTCTAAAGGAGTCTGTGCTCACAGCTGCCTGGGGTCTCTTCCACTCTGAGTCATTTCTGCAGCCCTGCTTGCCACCTCAGGATCTGCTAGTTGCAACTGTGGGCCAACCATTCAGTGACGCGTGGGAAAAGGGAGCCTAAATGGCAGTTTGGAAAGTATTATTTTTCACTGTCCCTTTGTTATAATCCAGGCTACCCAGGAGCATGAGGACTTCAGTAATTTTAGGTTCTCACTATTGTTTCCCTATTTGCCATTTTCATCATCCTTCTTCCCTCATTTCATCACTTCATTTGTTTTAAGATTGATTCATCTTTTACTTGTGTGTGTGTGTGTGTGTGTGTGTGTGTGTGTTTACACAGGTGTGTGGGTTCCAATGGAGGCTAGAAGAAGAGGGGTCAGATGCTCTGAGGCTGGAGTTACCGATAGCTGGGAGCACCCCAGCCTGGCTGCTGGGAACTAAAGCCCTGGGCTCTACAAGAACAGCGGGCACTCTTAATTGCTGAGCTACCTCCAGCCTCATTCCGTGTTCCTCTGTATTCTACCCTTATTTTTATTCCTTTTGGTAGCCATTTTCAAAGATTTTGTTTATATGACTCTTAGTATGTGCTTACCAGTAAAAGTCTCTGTGCTATTATTATATATTTGACAATGCATTTATTTGTGAGTATTCTTACAGAATCCATGAATTAAACAATTCAATCTTTGTTTCTTAAAGCAAGTAGTACATTTTATACCCGGGAGAAACTGGAATAGACGTGGGAAACACATCGGGGCACATGATGCAATCTCAGCTCTCCAAGTTTACCATGCAGTGCATTCGGTTATTCTCTCTGACATTAATGCTCATTTCATAACATACTTCCAAATATTATTTATTGTGCATTTTGATATCCTGCACAGAATTCAAATGTGATTTTATTGTAAAGCCCAATGGATCTTAAATAAAACAAGTAAGGAGGACAGCACAGATATCCTAAATCCCAGACCAGTACTCAGACCCCTGTTTTACTTTACGAGTTTCTGTCAGCTTCTTTTATAGCTTCTCAAAGCTCAGAGAACAGAACGTCTACAGCCTAAGCATTTGGGACACTTGGGCCTTCCTCACAACAGCTTCACCATTGCCTGATGTTCTGACTCAAAGACAGGGGGACATCAAACATGATTGATTTGTCCAATTTTATTAGTTTGAGAACATTTGCCTCAAGGAAAAGTTGTGCCTGAGAAATTTCGTGCAATCAAAGTAGAGCATGATGATAAAACTCACAGCATGGGAGAAACACAAAATGGACTTTTGACTGTTTGACCCATACTTGGGGTGGTAGTCATGATAGTGGTGGTTGTAGTAGGGTTGTGTGTGCGTGTGTGCGTGTGTGTGCGTGTGTGTGCGTGTGTGTGCGTGTGTGTGTGTGTGTGTGTGTGTGTGCGTGTGTGCGTGTGTGCGTGTGTGCGTGTGTGCGTGTGTGTGTGTGTGTGTGTGTGTGTGCGTGCATGTGTGTATGATTATTTCTAGCACTCTGAAAGGACCAGCTTCTGAAGAGACCATAAAGGGAGACAAAGCACCATGGTTGCTGAGAGGTACTAGGCATATTAGTCACCCTGAGCCACTTTTGTTTGCGGTACTGATGATGGTTGTTTTCTGGCTGCTTTGGAAGTTTTAGTCTCATCATCCTTAATGTTTTTGAGCTCAACCTTGGTGTCACAGAATCTTTGAACTCACTATAGATCAGACATTTAAGACTATCCTCAAATAAGTTCTATCTTAATAATATTGTTGCCAGCAGGAACTGCCCCCAGTTTCAACCTTTACAATTCCTTACAATTTAACTAAAGTCCTTTAAGCTAACAGTTACTGATCATGGACAACCTTCAGATTTCATGAAAAAATCATACTCAGATCTTGACCTCTGGCAAACCCAGGAAGTCTTTTATTTTTTTCCACACCTAACGCGATAGTTTCCATCCTGTTTCTCTGCAGTTCCACAGGATGTGAGAAAGACATCAATTATATTTTCTTTGTATATATATATAAATTGGTTGACATGTTTTTCTCTTTTGTCCACACAGTCCTTTCAGTCTCAAGCACGTCCTTTCTCTGGCGCCTGGTGCATTTGATCACCTTGTTGCTCTTTCAGCTTCCCACAGAGAACCCGGGGAGTGCCACAAAGAACATTTCATTTGTTTCAACTCAGCTGAGTTCTTAGGCTCAGTTTCCAGTTGGACAGATCTTTGAACAGCCTCCTCAGAGGAGTAGCAGGCGTTTGGAGGTGGGCTGATTTACTGGCACCTTGATTCTCTGCGTGATGAAGATAAGTAATTAATTGATGTGGCATTGGTGTGATCCTGCTCAAAATGTACACAGCAGCCCTTCTCCAGCCCTTGTCAGACTTCTGAATATGGGCTTACCCTCAGGGGTCATTCACACCGAGATGGTTCGATCTATTCAGATATCAGAGAAGTGGCCACTGGTGTAAAGATGTGCCTGGTTGATTAAGATGGATTTGTGGATGCCAAATTAAGGGAACATAGATTCCGTAGCTTTCTTAGCTTATAATAGGGTCATGCTCTGTTGCAGCCATTTGGAACTGGGAAAGGAAAGAAATCTTAGCAGAAAGGAGAGTGAGGAGACAAGTTTTTCAATCCAATGTCAGAGCTCACACATTCTGTATATATTCTGTAACAATAGAGATATGCAAAAGTTTTTTTTCAAGCCCTCCAGATATTTCGACTATAATGATCTGTTTCAAGATCTTCACCAGCTCATGAAGTGATGAGTAGGAAGAATGAGGGGCCTAGAGCAAGGCACGGGACTATGGAGAGTCTTGGAAATGTTTTATTAAATGACTCATGAAGACCAGGAATGAAATTATAGTGGTTACTGTAAGCTCGTTTTAATTAAAGTGAAAAAGTGTATGTTTTGGGGGATATGGGACTGTATTCTGAATATGTCATGACAGAGTCTGGATAAATTTAAACCCTTCAGGACTAAGGCCTAATGGGAGCAGTGCTTCAGGGAGTCAACACTGGGCTGGATTAGTGTACTCAAGCTGTTACCTTAGGGGAGTCCTTTACGTTTCTTCTGCACTAGGGTTTTTCATCTTCAAAATGCAGAAGGTTGCTGTAGATGTCTCCTGGATGACACCGGAGTGGTCAGTGTATCAGAGAAGAAGGACGTAGGAACAAGGAGGTGAAGTGCGTCCTTATCACTCTCTATGTCGTACCCTGACCAGGCCTTTGCCATGACCAGCTGTGCCTAATCTGGCTCTGTGATATTGCTTCTCCCTTTAGACCCCTTGCATTGGCAACAGATGATGAGGTAGTCAGAGATGCTTTAATGAGCACACTGAAACTGTCTGTCATCCACGGTCCTGAAACGAAGGATGTCCTTTAAAATGTACATATCCTAATTCCCAAAATACACACAATCAAGGGACTATTGGAATAGATAGATCAAGTCAAGGATCTTGAGGTGGAAGGGTTGGTTAGTCCAGGTTGTCTCAGTGGCCCCATTGACCACAATCCCCTTATCCGTGAGGATGGTTAGTAAGCCAGAAGTTAGCAAAGTTAATGAGAGCATTGAAGAAAATGCTGGCTGGGAAGCTGTATGGAAGAACAAAGGGCTGAAAAGTGAAGGCTGCCTGGAGAGGTTGGAAAGGAGGAGTGAATGCTGCTCTGAAACTCCCAAGAAGAGTGGGCTTGCCAGCACCATAGAGGAGAAAGGGAAGTCCAGTACAGACTCTGTATTATCAAACTATGGAATAGTGACTTTGTGTAGTTTTAAGTCACTATCTTTGTTGAAATTTCCTCAGCAGTAACAGGAACTCAGGACATGGACACACACACACACACACACACACACACACACACACACACACACACACCATACCATCATTTCACCATTTGATGATATAGAAGTGAATAAAATGACCATATCATCAGAACTCATCTTTAGTTTTAATACACTCCAGCGAGAGCATCAGGGCTACAAAGCACTAAGCTTCTTAATGTGTAGATATCATTTAGATTAATTTACTATATGGTATATTTATATTCCTATAGGCTTTGCTTATATTATGCTATATTTTATACCTTCCTAGCCATCATATCATATGTTTCAGAATAAATTCCAAAGAAATAGTTTTTAATTAAAAATACTTTGTGTGTGTGTTTGTGTGTGTGCACACACACGCATGTACGTGCATGCTTGTGTATGTACATGCATGCATGCGTGCATGTGTTTGTGTGTGTATATGCATGTGTGCATGTGTGTGCAGGTGTCTGTGGAAGCAAGAGTCATGAGGTCTCTCACAAACTGGAGTATAAGCAGTTGTGAGTCATTTGATGTGGATCCTGGAAACTAAACTCTTGTTTCCTGGAAGAGCAGTGTGTGCTTTTAGCTGTTGAACTATTTCTCCAGTCCCAAAGCCAGAAATTTGATCATATTGTTTTTTTGCTTAAAATTTTCCATACTTTCTTACTGCCTTTGAGAGAAGAGTGAATTTCTCAGTACAGTCTATAAGAGTCTGTGATTTGGTCTTGACTGAGCCTCTAGCTATGTGGCCGACCACATATCATCTGCTGCCCACGTAGGTGCTAGACTTTATTCTGTGCAAGTACCTAATGGCTGCCACATGCTGTGGTTTCCCCCGAGTTCCCTGCTTTCATTTCAATACACTTTCATCGCAGCTGACATTTTGAGCTCTTACTGTATCTGGCCTTTATTAGTGCTTCCCGTATCTCAGGCCATTACATTCAGTGTAGTGGGTGCTGGTGTTCTCTGTTTATAGATGAGGAAACTGAGTCACAGAAAAGTCAAGTAACTTTACCAGGGTCCTGCTCACAAGAAGTAGCTGGGGCAGAGGTGCTGACTTCCTGACCCTGGGTTGGCAGGAGGGCAGCGAGGAGGAAAGAAGGCACACCAAACTGATAGTGCTGCCACAACTAATTACACTCATGGGAAACCTGAAGGTTGATCCTGTAGCACTCTTTTCTTTTTAAACAATTAGTTTTATATTTTAAGATTATAATTACATGACACCCCCCCTTCCTCCAGTGTACCCCTCCATGCAGAAGTGTTCTCATTCTCCTAAGTAGTAGGAGGCATGTATCTCAGGACACCTTTTTCTCCATTCCCATTGAAGACATGTGACTGAGAAATGAAATGTCCTGCACTTTCCGGTGGTGCATGTACGTGACAGATTCCTGGACCATGCACGTGTTCTACATAGCAGCACTGGAAATCTTGACTTGTAGAATCAGAATGGAGAGTCAACTGGTCCCCGAATGCTCTGGGTTGAGATACATTATCTGAGAAATTCGCACAAATTTCTCAACGCACGGCTACAGCAGGCATTGAGAGGAGGGCCAAGAAATCTGGTGTGCCATACAGACTCTTAACTACGGTCCAAGGTACTATTGCAGTCGCTTTGGGTTTATAGTGTGGAATGTCTGCATATGTGTATATATCCCATAGATAAACACTTCTTCTTGCGAAGAGGCTCAATCATGTGGATCTTAGACTTCAGTAATGCGGAGAGATGCTTCTGATGCCTACCCAGCCTCTAGTGACTGCTGGGGACAGAAAGCTTGAGCAGACCCCTGAGACACCTGTTAAAGGCTGTTGGAAGCTATGAGGGGTGGGACCGCCACCATCACGAGAAGGCTTCTGGGGACAGTTAATGACTGTGCTGTTGAGTGGAGCTGCTCGGTGAACTAGCAGTGCGTGAACAACTGGCGTGCCAGTAGGATGGATGGTCAATAGAAACCTCATGTTCTTATGAATAAAAACAAGATGATGAATTATCAGAGACCCGAGGTCCCCTAACCTCTAAAAAGGGGGTGGGGGAGATTATTTTCAGAGTCTATTTGTTTCACTGCTAGAAATAAGGGGAGGAAGATGTAAGGGCTGTTTGTCAAGTCCCAGGCAGAGAAATCACTAATTCTTTTCTTTCTGGTGTCATATAACTTGCTCTCCCTTTATAAATTTTTTTTTTAACTTCACAAGGCACTGTCATATAAAGAGGAATGGAACGAAACAGCACAGAATTTGCAACCAATTCATTTGCTTCTGTTCTTTAATTGATTTTTAAGCTAGTGGTTGCTTGAGTTACCTGCCCACAAAGTTAGAACTGGCTTCCAGTATAACAATATAAAAAAAATAATTAAATTGTATTTTATTTGCAATGAAAATATACCCACACAAACGCATACACTCTCATACACAAGCACACAGATATTCACACAAACACACAAACATTCACACAAAATGCCTGAATTTGCGTAATGAACATATAAACTCACATATACTCATATCCAAACACATACACACACAAAAAAACATGAGTTCATACACGCATGTGCGCGCGTGCGCGCGTACACACACACACACATAATTCTATTCTCATAGACCATCTTTATCTTGAAGCTTGAACTCAACCCAACAAGTATGCACTGATTACATACCAGGTACCAAATATTCTGATGGATGCTGGAGAAAAAGAAAGCCGTGTTTTGTTCATTCCTGAGGTGTCAGTCTCTTCTCTTAAACAAACAAACAAAAAGACCTGGGGGGGGAAATATAACATTTACTTCTTTATCATTCAGTATGAAGGCATACACTGTAAGCCTGATGTGAATCAGTAACATTACAGAAAGAGATGTGAGTGAGCCCCTGTCCCCATGCCTCTTGCATGTACACACAGAGGTGAGGACAAGCCTCCGTGTGAAGGACAAGCCACAAAGAAAGGCCATATCAGAAACCAACCATATGGCACCTTGGTTTTAAACTTTGGGCCTTCAGGACTAAGGAAAAATAAATATACTTCGTTCAGAGCATCCACACCGTGTCACTTTTATGGTGTCTCTAGAGACCTGGCACTTGGCTTTTACTATGCCAAACACTGTGCTAAGTGACAACATAAGGCATCGAACCCGTGGCCACAGTGTCTGCCCTTAAGAGATACCCAGAGGAAGAAAATGAAGTGATCAGTGGGGCATTTGGAGTGGGAAGCTGGCTTATCGGGATAACACGTTAAGGGAGACTCAAAGATGGCAGCAGCAGGTCCTCGGGAGTGTCTTAGCCTGCTGGACGGCAGATGTGACCTGAGCTGGCCTCCTATCGCAGAATGAGTCTGGAGAAGCTGAGCTTAACTGGCAATGGGGACAGACTGGGACAGTCCACTTCCCACCGGCTTCAGAGAACATGTCCAGAGTGAGCACTTGGCTTTAAAGTTCAAGAGGATTTTAAACAGAGGAAAGACATTCACTGAAGTGTCAGAAATGAGCGCAAGGAGGAAACTCTTTGGGTAACAGAATCCTCACACTTCAGAGAAGAAAAGTCCCCCAGGCCCTTCTGTTCACGGCATCTCTTACCATTGTTTTCCAGAGCTGGGTAAACATGTGAAAACGATGGTTTGATGGAGAAATGGTTATTTTCACAAGCCCAGGAGGACTTGTCCCTTAGGCATGCTTTGTAATTGCACTTTCTGCAGCCTGCTGGGAAGAAAGTGACTATATTACTAAGTGTTCATGGTTAGACGGCCATCTCAAGTCACATCTACACAACCCAAGCAGAGGGCTCTAAACAAAATGTGTTGAAAGATGTGCATGACCGAGTTGATCACTTAGAAATGCCTTTCTCTGCTGTGGGTTATAGAAATGTTTGCACTGATAAATGAACTGCTGGAGAATGTAGCTTGTTGTGGGTACCGACATCCAGTAGGCGTCAGCAATTATGCTCCCCTGACGGGGCCCCGAAGCCACACCTCTGGCATTC
Source organism: Acomys minous (assembly GCF_964271855.1). NCBI lineage: Eukaryota > Metazoa > Chordata > Mammalia > Rodentia > Muridae > Acomys > Acomys minous. Next base: position 101,274,263 of record NC_140496.1, read on the forward strand.
TTTGCCAAAGACTGAAAGTGTTGATGGGAAGGTGATCAATTATGGCAAAAGACTGGGGTTTGTTGGCAAGAAGTCATGCACTCAGCACAACTGTCACACTTCACTCAGAGAGGTGCTAAGGGGAGATCAGAGGAGGCTGGTATTTGAGACTATGTCTGTAGAAAGGGGTGGGTGTGGGAAGGCCGAGGCGAAAGTCGCGTAGGCTGCCAGACACTTGGTAAAGTTTATGCAATTAGTTCCTTATTCTCCCCATGCAGCAAAGCCAACCCAAGCTAAGCGCAAGAACCAGCCTTACAGCCTTGTGAGTTTCATGAGAGTGACTTTCTGGAACGGAATCAGACGTTTCTAAGATTTCCTTCGGTTACTTTGTTTTCTTCTTTTTCTTTTTTCTTGTGGACTATATTCCCTTAGTTGCTACTTGGCTGTGCTTCATACACCGCATTGCACATTGGACGGAGCTACATCTCCTTTCAAACGTGAAACCCTGGAACTCTGAGGAGTCCTAACCTATCCCCAGTGGCTGAGGATCCATTGCTTATTTTGCTTTCTCGCTCCAAAATGCTCAACAGGCCCTGGGTTGAACTTTCCTCTCTGATCTTCACCATGAAGTTCTTTTGTACTCTCCTCCCACCCACAGGCCTCCTGGGTTATCTTTGGGAAATCTGTAGGGACAGGAAGAGCAGAGCATGCTCCAAGGGTCTGTGGGAAAGGCAAGAGGCATGTTTGCCCTCTGACTGCCGAGAATAGTAAATTACTATAGATTATGTTAACTCCATCGATAGTACTTGGCAAGCTAATATAGAAGATGGCTAGAGAACATGGAATTTTTGGAAATAGAATATGCCTTAAATATAAAAATGGAGGACATTGTTAAATAAAGAGAGAAATGGGAAAATTGTTTCAAGGTGGATTTGTCATTTATCAGAGAAATATTTAGACAACCTCTCTGTCTCTCACACCTTTCTTTTACTGACCTAGTTTTAATTTCTTCATGTGAAAAATGTTCTTGTTCTTTAAGCCCATAAATTAAGTAGCTTCTTGTAGCTGCTTCCAAATCTGAGGGGGTAAAACCTTGTTCAGATACTCCCCACATGTCAGAAAACCCAAAGAAAAATAACCAAGGCAAAGCCTGTCAAACAAAGATTCAGTTTTAGAAAGTTTTGTTTTTCTTATGTTCGTGGCTTCTTCAGTTACAAATGCGATTAGGTCTTTAAAATTAAATTAAGATTAACACGAAACTCTTCCAGGCTTTCCTTTGGGGTTCCAGATTTCCTTTTGCCTCTTTCCACCTATACATAGGAAAGAGTTGCTGGGCTGACTCGGGTTGCCGTTCTCAGGTGCTGAGCTCAAACCTCAGATCATCAGGTCACTCATAGGGCCTTTTCCTTTGGAAGTGGTTTTATTTTATTTGCACAATACAAATGGTAGCACTCTGCTCTTTCCTTAATGGTAGGTTATATTTTTCTTGCTTCTTATACTTTCAAAAGATTCCTTTCTTTCTCCAACATTCCTTAATGCCTTTGTTTCAAGCATGCATAAAACATTTTCTTTGAAGCAAGTCTCTTACTTAGCCAAACCAAACGGGTGTGTTACAAAACAGTGTTAAGGCTGAATTTAAAAACCTCCAAGAATGGACAATATAATTAATTAACTTTCCTTCTTAAGCCAGGAAGCTTGGAGGGCTGGCTAGACTAAATCATAACTGCTACGCATTGCTGTGGAGTGGGGTGGAGAGCACAGCTATTCTACTGCCCTTTTCCTTACTTTCTTTCCTTTGTTTTATTGATATTTCTAGAGCTGGGGAGATGGCACCACTAGGGACTTTTCCAGGCAAGGAATGAGCTTCAGTGTTCATAAGAAATTGGCTCAGTAAAGTTGGTTTGTGGGACTTGACACTGAGATTCCATTGAGCCCTATGGGGCCCTGCCTCCCAGATAACTGTATGCCTGCAGAAGATCTTCCTTGAGTCTGTAAGGGTCCCCTTGGTGAGTCTCCATTGGAGGATGTCCGGGAAAGAGGATGATATATTTAGGAACAATGGGAGGGAGCCCCGAGATGGTTACATGCACACTTTCTGACCTCAGGGTTATGTTCATGCCCTTACCTGTAAGATAGGGATAATAATAGCACACACCCAGGACTGTCACAAGAACTTCATTGGTCTGTGTGGACCATTCACTGCCATGACTGATAGACCAGTGAGCTGTAATTTTATTTCTCTGACCTTTCTTTTTTTCATTTCAACAGCAATCATTTCTTTAATATTTAACAAATGCCTATATACAATTTTAGATAGAGTTAGCTTGCATGGTTAAAAGAAGTCCTTTGCTTGTCACAGTTCTTAAACTTTGTGTTGATGATCAAATTATGTAACCACAGGATACATTATAAAGATATGTGTGATAAGTGAGTAGAGTGGAATTTCCCTAGGTGGAGAAATAACAAGGGACAGCCATGGAAGAGGTAGAAGAAGCACATATATCAAACTATGTGGCATGTAGACTGATGTGCAGAGAGTGAGGTGATGGTCAGAGTGACGCGAGTTGAGCCATAAGATTTGCGAATGTTCAGTGCTATACACAAGAGTTATTTTATTTGTACAGTAAAAGGCATGCTCTGCTGTGCATAAGCCATTGCTCTGTCCTATTCCCTGTTCACTCCACATACGACTCGTTTGCTACAATGAACTTATCATCATCACTCTGTGATGTAGGGTAGCTAGATAGGATGAGTTTGAGGACTGGTTTACACTGTTGATGATTGGCTCAGCTGAGAATTAACTCCGGCAAGGGGGGGCGTGGGAGGGGGGGAGAGGGGTGGGAGGTGGGAATTCAGCTGTACAACCTCAGCTTTCGACATCTTTCTGGACTGCCTTGAAGCAGGAATTTAATCCTGCAGAAAATAGAAATCTCCTTATTGATCCTAGGACAATCTATGCTATGACCTCTTTTTACCACTCAGCAAGATTTTTTTTTAAGTGACATCACTGGATGCAGTGTATGGGAAGAGGCTGAGGGCGGACTGACTGGTTAGAAAGGAGCAGGTAACCGGGTGTGTGTGGGGTTAAGAGCAGGACAGCCGTGACGGGCGACACCTTTATCAGTGAGTTTGGCCAGGCATGCTGGTGTGGTGGGAAGGAAGGAGGCAAGACGAGATGAAGGTCACTTTGGTTTTCAACCTGGGTGTTCAAACACGTGGTTGAGCCATTAATGCTCTAGAATCAGCCATGTGGAAAGGAGTGGGGATTAAACAAGCAAGAGGCAAATTCTCCCAAATCCAGGAAACATAAAATGCATCATTAGATAAGAATAATTGTATGGCTTCTCAGCTTGAACCCCCAAACACCCGCAGAATTTGTAGGAATGAATGATGGAATTGGGGGTGTGTATTTAACACTCAAATGGGGGAAAAAGTCAACAGGAACACAGAGACCTGGATTGTAAGTGTGTTAATTGTCCTCCTTTTGGGATAAAATGGAACCCGCCTGTAACATAGCAATGGAGAGAGGATGCTGGCAAGCCTGGTGCACAAAAGATGAGAGGGTCCTTCAGATAGATCCGGGCCCCACAAGCTGTGAAGTCAGTGCGTGTGTGTTTGAAGCATGGCTCTGAGTACCTCTGTGATACTGGACCAAGAACCCAAAGGAAAAGAACCTGGAGAACAAACGAAACAAGAACAACTAGACCTGCTTCTCTTTTTCTCCATAGAGTGCCTCCCGCTCATCCATCCATCCCTCTTCCTGCTGCACCATTAGCTTTTCTCCAGTTAGCATTAATCCCTGGAGGCTGATTGCAGGATGTTGCATTTGGGTAAGAGGAAGAATCTCCCAAGGAAGGGCTCAGAATCAAGGCTAACGGGAAATCGTCCCAAGCAGAAAGGAAAGAAAGGCTGTCAACCCAGGAGTAGTCACTGGGAGCCCTCTGAGGTCAGCGTGTTCACAAAGCTGTCTTTGGCAGCCATGAAAAAGTCTTAAAGCGTGGCAGGCTGCTTGGACTAGAGATTGGGATATGGGTATATCATCGGTAAGGGGTGGGTTTCCTGCGTTTCACTGCAAAACGAAACCACGCAGAATGGCAATTCTGTATGGCGAAGCCCATTAGAACCTCATTTTACTTCTTTCATCTCCCCTGAGTCTATGGGATGCCATTAATGTTACCAGCTGCATGGCTTTCTCTGAGCACCAACAGCAGAGGGGAAAAAATACACCCTCCACAGTTATTGGCTCTCCTGCTTTCCACTTAGCCAGCTATTGTGTTGCCAAGGTAAATGGGAAACAGGCTCCCACAATAACAGCAATTTCCCAAATGCCCTGTTAATTTTCAGTAAACCAAAATAAAATGTGTTATTATTTATTAAGAATATGCACTACATACGGTTTCCAGATGATAAGTATTTCAGTAGAGTACCACGCGGAGAACAATTTGAGCTGGCTTGCAAGCTGTAACCTTAAAGTAATGGGTATAGCCTAGGGTCAAAATTGTCACTTTTATTGGGTTAATTCAGTGTTCACGGTTTACAGACTATGATATAGGACCAGTGAAAAGTTTTTTCCATCCCCAGGATCAGCTGCATTATACATATAATTTTATGTAAAAGAGTAGCATCCCGTATATCATTATTTATTCATAATGACATTTACCAAACAACTGCATGGCACAGGATGATAGTGTTGTCTGGGGTATAGAATAGGGGGCACAGATTCCAAAAACTGGATCGGAGACAACTCCTTCAATTATCCTAACTTTAGAAGCATAAAGGGAAAAATATAATCTCTCAGTTGCGAGACAGCATGCTATTATTTTACAAATAAAGTATGAAAATTTGGAGGATCCCAGGTTTGGAGACCATTTTTTTTTTCCAGAATAGTTCATACATATGGCAAGAACATTGTTATTTGTTTGGCCCCCGAGTCTCACTCTAGATCATAGGAAGCACAGATACAGCGTCTGACTCTTAGAACCTTCCATCTCTGAGAGAGAAAAACTACCTCTATGCAGGACTCAAGTTCACAGGCGAGGCTCCAGGCCTCACCCTCACCAGACCTCTTGTGAGGACCATCTGCCTTGGCTTCATTTTCTCTCCTCTATGACTTGGGTTTTCACAGCTGTGTCTCTGATGCCCTAACCTAGTGCCACCAGGGCCAGGGAGGCCTCCTCCATAGTCACTGTTCTCTGCTGGTAGCCTTGCTGTTGAGATGTTTGCCCACACCAAGGTCTGGCACCCTGCAAACAGCTCTGGGCCGTGTCACCACCTCCCACTCTGAGGTGAAACCCTGTTGTCCTCACAGCTTCAGGTCACTGGATTAGAATTCCTCTTGGGTTTGACTATTTTCTTTAAAGAAAAGGAAGTTGTCTTGCTTTAAAAAAAAATATTACACAGACAATAATATGGGCTTATTTAGGAATCAGAAATCCCCCCAAGCCTCCAAGTTACGCAGATACCTGCTGTACAGTGATAGGTGTCATTAACATTTTGAGGTCTATTTTATAAGATAAAATTCTCTGTGGGCATGCGTGTGTGTGTGTGTGTGTGTGTGTGTGTGTGTGTGTGTGTGTGCGTGTGCACGCGCACACGCACGCACACACATGCACACACACACTTCTTACAAAATAAGGTTAAAATTAAATTATATACACACAAATAGCTAGTTTTGCAGCCTGAACATGTATTTTTCCTACATAGTGCCCTGTAAAACACACTCTGACATTATTTTAATGGTTGGTTAGGATTCTGGTTTACTTTAAATGGTTTTTCAAGATTCAAGGAGCATGTGTCGTTATGCAGCTGCAGTGATCATTAACCCCATCTTATTTATCTAGCTCCTCCATCTAGCCTCTGGTTACATATCTGAGAGTCCAAAGGGGATCATTGTTTTTATAATGCAATGAATAGGATAATCCCTGGCATTTGCTTACAGCTTTGTCCCCATGTTTGTGGTGCTAGGGATTAAACCCAGGACATTATAAACACCAAAGCAAACACTCAAGCCCTGAGCTACCTCCCTAGTCATTGCATTTTGGAGACAAAACTAGCTCCGTAGGCTCTGTAGGCCTGGCTGGTCTCAGACTTACAATCTTATTACATCAATTTCTAGAATGCTGAGATTGTAGGTGTGTGCCATCATACCCAGGGTTGCCAGGTTTTAACAGCAAAGATGTCATTCAGTGATTTGGGAGTGAAGTTTCTGATACTTAAGAATGCCTGCAGGGGCCCTGCTTCAGTGTTCTGCAGGTGGTGTTCTAAGCGACAGAGCCCTCAAGGTGCCTTCTGGCTATTGCCCTGACAGCCCTCTGTGGGGAGACGATAGACTGGACACTGCTCCTAGCTGCCAGCTCTGCTCTCAACTCATTGCTGGTGAGAGTCCTTGGGCTTCTTGGAACATGTTACATTTCTTCCTTCCTGCATATACAATGCTCAAGTGCAGCTGTACTTTTGTGCTGTCATCTATCCCATTGAATGGAGAGATTCCTGGCATGGGGGTGGGTGGGGGCGGGGTGGGGGGTAGGGGTGGGGGCAGGGAAGCAGGGAGGAGGGATGAGGGGCAGGGGGCAGTGGTGTTGCTATGTATGGCCCCAAGAATAGTGTGGCATCAGACATGGCTCATGTTCATCTGTATGTTGCATGACAGGAGAAAAAGAGAAAGAAAAAGCACAGCAGGGTGTGTGATGCACAGCTGTAGAGAGCAGGGCACCAGGTAAATATGGAAGGATAAGCAGTGTTCCGTAGGTTTCCGGGACACACAATGCTCTGACAGAAGAAAGAAAGGCGGAGATGTGGTCTGGAGAGGTGCTCCATGTGAGAGGGGTGAGTGGGAGAAGGTAAATTTGGGGCTTGGTTAATTTGAGATGTCAGAATAATTGCAGACAGATATATAAGAGGATGTGGGGAAGAGCAGAGCCAGACTGCGGAAGTGTGTGGCAGACAGAGAAGTGCCACAAAAACATGCAGGTGGGAAGCGGATGCCATCAGGGGAACAGCAGGATGCCTTGTAGAGCAGCAATGGGAGCTGGCTAAGGGCTTTAAAGAAACAAACGAGAAGAGAATGTAGTGGGACTTCATTCCTGACTACGGTATTGGAAGACCTTAGAGGAATCATATCAGGATATGAATAAGTGACTTTCTCATTACGAAAGTGCTCCGCATGTATGTCCACACATGGAAAAGTGCACGTGTGTGTATGCATGTAGAGACCAGATCTCAGCCTCCAGTGAGTTTTGTGGGAATTCTCATCTCACTTTTTGAAGGATGGCTAGTCTTTCACTAGCCTAGATCTCCTGGATGGCCAGGATGCTCCAGATATCATCTGTTTTTTACCTCCCCACCACTGGGATTACAACTATGTGTCACCAACCTGCTTTTATTTTTAACCTGGCTTCTGGGAGTCAAAATCAGTTCTTATTTTTAAGATTTACTTATTTTGGTTTCAAGTGTAAGCGCTTGCCTGTATGCATGTATCTGTACCATGTATATACTTGGTAAGAAGAAGGTATTGGCCAAAAGAAGGCACCGGATTTCCTGGGATTGGAATTATAGGCAGCTGGGGCTGTCTTGTGGATGCTGGGAACTGAACTTGAATACTCTGGAAGAGCAACAAATGCTCTTAAAAACTGAACTATCTCTCCAAGATTCAAAATCAGGTTTTTGTGCCAATCACTTTACTAACTAAGGTGTCTTGCCAGTGCAATGTTATTTTTTCATGACAACGTGTTGGTAGACTCTGAATTCTGTACAATCAGGGATATTATTGATATTATTAATTATTTTATTTTGGAATAGTGATATTATAATGATATTATTAAATATTTTATTTTGGAATTAATTATTTAACTTTAGCAAAGACTATCCTTTGAAGTGAAAAGTTCACCCCATTTAAAACAGAGACAGAGAAGCTCAATAGCATGCCTGAAGTCACACAGCTATGTACACACTTGCCACAAATCCAAGCAGCCTCATCACTACCTGTGTGCCCTTAACTCCCACATTGTACCTTTCCTCATCTACATAGTATAGAGATTTTTTTCCTGCTTCATCCAGAGTAGGCATTGCTCAGACACCTTGTGTTAAAGGACAGATAGTGTCTTGACTGCCAGTAGCTGCTGATTTGTGAGAGGTATGTGTGGAGCACAGTGGTGATTGACTATCTCTTCTTGCACTGTTCTTATCTCCCTAAAGTTGCATGCTTTGTAGTGCACACTAGGAAAATAGACATGCTCCTGTTTTCTTTGCTCCTGCTGAAGTGCCAAAGGAGGACACTACAGAGGAAAGTAAGTCCATAGGACATCCTATAGCTTGTCCCTGGGAGTCCAGCCCTATGCTTACATTTTATTCTTTATTCCCTTATTGGCTATTCCTCATGAGGAAAGGAAGAAGCAGAGGAAAATATCTTGCTACTGTGAGTCTCTCATCCTAGGGATCCTCTCACAGAAGCACCGTGTTTTCATTTTGCCTTTGAGAGTGGTGAAAACACAGGAAGAAGAAAAACATGGTTCACCTAACACACACACACACACACACACACACACACACACTTTCTTGAAGTGTAACTCCAACAAAAAGGAGGAAACAACAGCATCAGTGGACACACGTATCTTCCAAACCCTCACAAAATTAGAAGCTAACCTCTTCCTCCTTCCTCCACCATAATAAAACAGCACTTTGATATTTGAACAGCATCCTCTGTAGACAGCTCCTACAGATAACTGACAGGTCACCTGACTGAAAACGAAAAGGACAAGAAACTTCCTGCAGGTGCTGAGGGAGGGAGGGGATGTTCACATTTCCCCTAGCACACTCACCTTGCCTGGCACCCTGAGCACACCCTCACCTATCTGCTCCCAGCACAGTTTCATCCCAGAGGAACCACTTATTTCTGCCAAGTGGCTTCTCTCTTCCTCAGCGTGTACCTCCAAATTAAACAGTGACCTCTCACTTATCATCAGGTATTACACCAGGCTGGCTGTGATCTGGCCCCAAAGCTTGTCTTCTGATTCATGTCACTGACAACCAGGGCTCTTCAGGAGAGGAAAGAAGCCCTTTGCTCCTCTGTACTTGTCATCAAAGCCAAAGAAGCTCACTTTCCTCAGGGCAACATCTGGCCAGAATTTATATGGTAGGCATGGAAATACTATTTTCTACATATTATGATTTCTTTGCTTTGGCAATGCTGAAAATGGCACCCTGCCACCACCAGAAACTAACCATGTCATTTTTCTCATGTCAACAAGCTTCTTGCCAATAATGATTTCCTGTAATTCCGTCTCTGTTTTAGAGGGAGTGGCTGTACCACTGGCAAAGTACATAAGGGAGAAAAAAAATCATCCCATCATCTGAATGCCTATGCAGAGGCCTTCAGGAGTCGTCCTCCATCCACCTGCTAAATCTTTAAAAAAAAAAAAAAAAACTTACATAATCACTGAAAGATGACTTCAGTCCGCAGACCACTTCTGAGACGTTCTGGCTTTTCATTTGTAAGTGTCTCACACCATGAAGGCTCTGAAATTTTCTTTGTCAAGCATTGTAGTCTGCCATCTTTTAATTTAGCCCTTCTTAACGTTTAATGGCACAGGAAGAACATAATCAAATGCTTTGAGGAAATTTAACACAGTGGCTTCTAGCTCGAATCCAGTAGAGCCTCTATTCTCTGAAGTCTCACCAACGCCATCTTTGCTGGCAGCATTTCTACTGACATCTTAGTCTTGTTACCATTAACAGAATGGCCCATGAGGAAGTGTTTCCAGAACCGTAGGGCTCCTCTAGTCTGTTGCTCCAAATTCTTCAATATTCTTCCCACGAACCAATTTAGAATGCACAGAGCCACATGGACGGGTTTCTCATAGCAGCAGCAATGATGGTACTTCTGGTATGAAGTCTGTATTGCAGGACATTCTCAATAGAAAGAGAAACAGTAGAAAAATGTATATTCTTACGTAGAGGATCTCTATGACAACCTCCCCCTCCCCCTAACAAGACACAGTTCAGAAGGAAACCATCGGAGTCCTTAAAAAACTGTGATAAAGATGTTGAAGTGCAGTTCTTCTTCACTTCTGGGAGTTGGAAAGGGGCAGGTAAGGACTCAGTTTTCTTTAAGGGCATGGCCACTGGGAGTCTCACCATGCTCCAAAGAGTACATGGGGCAACACAAATTAGACTACACTAAGTAGTCCATTTTCAGGGTGTGTGTGGAGGGCATAAGGGTGGGAGGGAGGGCCTGGGAGGAATGAGAAGCCAGTGTGATCAGGGTGCATTATATAAAATTCCCTCCAAGTTAGTGAAAATATGTTGGGGGAAAAGGAAAATGTATATTATCCACTTATGCACAAATTTAGGTACATGTGTACACATAATTACACACATGTTTGATTTTTGTGTATATACACACATATGATGCGTGTATGTATATTTATATGCAATGAAAGGAGAATTACAAGATTGGATTATATGATAGTGACTGACTCCAACAAGATCTATTTCCAAGTTAGAGGTAAAGAATTCAGTTGCTCTTCAGTCCCTGGTTATGAAAACCTAAAAGTTCCATGGACAATTGCTTGTACTGAGCCCACATTGAAAGTTCAATAAAGATGGTTTTTAATGTCAGTGAAGATTGTAGTAGTACTAGAAACAACAGGAAGTATACTTGTTCAGAAAGAAGCAAAGATGTGCATTTATTCTCTCTCTCTCCCTCCCTCTCTCCCTCCCTCCCCTCCCTCCTTCCTCCCTCTTACCTCCCCCACCCTCACATTTCCCAGTATGTCTTTGCATCTCAGCTATCTGTCAAAATGTGCAACACCCATTGAGTGTTGTCTTGAGTCCAGTCAATCCTTCTGGCAATGCCTTCACAGACACTTTTTAAAGGTGTGTGTCCTAAGTAATTATAAATCTAGGAAGCTGATAATCAGGACCAACAGTCGCAACTATTAAATCCCAGTTTAGATGCTGGACACTTAGCTTGTTTCATGGGCCTCACACCCTACTTATACACATTATCTGTACAGCCAATTCTTTAACGTTCTCATTGTGTGAGCTGGGTTAAATGAATGGTTAATAGTCACATTCTACCATGTCACTTGTAGTTACAGAGGAGAAACAGAAACTACTGTGATTACTTTGAGGAAATACAGAATAAGATTAAGAAAATTGCTTCTAGAGCCCAATACCCTCCTAGGTTCAGAACCCAAGGCTGTCCAGAGCTGGAATAGTGAATTTTGTGTGTCTGTGTTTTTTATTTTTTAATTTTTAATTTTTTAATTTTATTAATTTATTCATATTACATCTCAATGGGTTATCCCATCCCTTGTATCCTCCCATTCCTCCCTCCCTCCCATTTTCCCCCTGCTCCCCTCCCCTATGTCTGTGATTGAAGGGGAACTCCTCCCCCTGTATATGCTCATAGGGTATCAAGTCTCTTCTTGGTAACCTTCCATCCTTCCTCTGAGTGCCACCAGGTCTCCCCATCCAGGAGATGTGGTCAAATATGGGACACCAGAGTTCATGTGAAAGTCAGACCCCACTCCCTACTCAACTGTGGAGAATGTCCTGTCCATTGGCTAGATCTGGGTAGGGGTTCGAAGTTTATTGCACGTATTGTCCTTGGCTGGTGCCATAGTTTGAGCAGAACCCCTGGTCCCAGATCCGCCTGTCCCAATGTTCTTCTTGTAGTTTTCTAGGACCCTCTGGATCCATGGAAGAGTGTCTGTGTTTTCTAAAATTTAATATTTTTTACATATACATTTATGTGTCTGTGTTTTAATGCATCAGCTATAGCATGGCTAATCAGAGTACTCATATCACTGCCATGTTGTGATTAATATTTAACACATTAAAAATTAAAGACTTAAAATAGTGCTCATTACATATTGAAGCAACAAATATTAAATACTTTCACCTTTAGACTTCTTTTCTGTGAAACTTCTAATTTTTTATAATAATAACAATGAACATAACACCTTTTGTTTTTATCTGCACAGCATTCCATGGACTTATGGCTAATTTATCTTCACTTTCTCCCAATAAATTTCATTTCAATCTTATTCAGAGGTAGTTTGGAGAATGCCAATGCTGTGCTCCTGAGCTCTCTCCCAGAAGCCTTTGGGATGTCACAGAGCTGTTCTTCTTCTTAGTCAATACTCTTGCAGAGTTCCTTAACCCTTCTCCTTCATTTGATCCCATTTCTAACATCTGTTCCCCTCTTCCATAGCTTTTCTCCTCCTTTTTTTATCAGACTATATCATTTTGAAAAGAGGTGAGAGTAATTTTTTGCCCCAGTTTCTGAAAGTCTGAAATGGTCTCTTTTCTATTGCCACAGTTGTGACTTAGTTCTAGTTTGAAACTAAATTCTCTCTGGATTTTGAAATTGATACTTCACTCTCTTCTGTGCCACTGTCACTGTTGCGGAGTTCAAAGCCATTGTAACGTCGGTGTTCTGTATGTGCCTGGATCTTTTTTCCATGGGAACTTTCAGTATTTTAGCCTAACTCCCATAGTTCAGAACTTCACCACGATGTGCCGTGCTGTACATCTGTATACTTGGACCTTGAAGTACAATTCTGATGCACCTGCTTCCCTTTTCTCTGCTCCCCGCCCCCCCTTCTCTCTTTATTGGCATTCTTGTTATTTGCACTACAAAGGCTCCGTTAGTTTGACTCCCTCTATCTCCTTGTCTTCTCCCCTGTTCTCTTAAGTGACCAATGCATCCTTTCAGCATTTTATGTATGTGTGTGTATGGTTTTTTTTTTAAGTTACAAAGGAATCCTGTGAGCATTTTAATATTGTTTTCTCCCCACTATATGTGTCTAGTTTTTACTACATTGTGAAACATGTCTTTCATTTCTTGAAAGATTTTAATAGTGGTCACCTAAAACTATTTCATATTTCTCTACCCCTTTTTCTGTATTTTTGTGATTCCCATTTTGGCTCTATAGGTGCCTTTTTCTCTAAAGACTTTTCTCAAAGATCTGATATCTTTACTTTGGATTTATAGCGTAAACATCCCTCATTTATATCCTTCTAGTGGGAATTCCAGAAGGTATAGAGGTTTATATTGCTTGGGGTATCACCAAGCAATATAGACCTTAAAGAAATACAGGCTTATAAATAGATCCTGTAGAGTATAGGAAAGGCTGTAAAGGAAAATAGGATAGCTTGAGACAGCAGCAGCAAGCGACCTAGTTTGAAATGATTCATCAAGTCATGTTTCCCTGGAAAAGCACCACTGAACTGGCATCCGGAGATGAGTGGGAGTTAGTCAGGCAAAGAACACAGGGAATACATTCAATGTAGATGCTGCAGTATTTAGGATGCTGATCTGAAAGTAGTAGAACCTATACTCAAACTAGAACTGATACCCTGTTGGTTTATGTAATTAGGAAGTATGAGACGCAGACATCTCTAGGCTTGATTAGAGCCAAGATGCAGCAAGTTTTCCATCCCAGTCATTTTTTTCCATCTCCTGATTCTATGTGTCCTCTTAGCCTTATCCTCAGACACTTTATTTGATTGCTAGGTTGGATACTGGAAATCACAAGGCTACATTATTATAGCCTCTGTCTCAGATAAAAGGAGACTCTCTCTTTTTAAAAAGAAAGTTCATCAGGATTTAGATATCATTCCATATCACAATGCACAATTCTGTGTTGGCCAAGATACAGGTCCAAACGGATGGGCAGGAGATAATTCTCCCCAGGAAACACACTTAAAGATACTAATGTCAAGAAACTGTGAGAGATAGGGTTCAGAGGATGCGATATATTTAAAGCAGAATCTCGCAGGTAATATTTAGCACTTAGAACTTCTTTAAGTCACAATGAGAAGCAATAGTGGATTTTAACCAATGAGTATCGTAAGTGTTGTTAATTACTGGTAACATGCCCAGAGTTTTGAAGTAAACAACATTTCCTGTCCCCAGGTATGTATGTGTCAGGAGCTTGTCCCTAGTATATGTCTTCAGTGTGTCCCTAGTATGTGCCATCAGTTTGTCCCTAGTATGTGCCATCAATTTGTCCCTAGTATGTGCCATCAGTTTGTCCCTAGTATGTGCCATCAGTTTGTCCCTAGTATGTGCCATCAGTTTGTCCCTAGTATGTGCCATCAGTTTGTCCTGTATGTGCCATCAGTTTTTCCCCAGTATGTGCCATCAGTTTGTCCCTAGTATGTGCCATCAGTTTGTCCCTAGTATGTGCCATCAGTTTGTCCCTAGTATGTGCCATCAGTTTGTCCTGTATGTGCCATCAGTTTGTCCCTAGTATGTGCCATCAGTTTGTCCCTAGTATGTGCCATCAGTTTGTCCCTAGTATGTGCCATCAGTTTGTCCCTAGTATGTGCCATCAGTTTGTCCCTAGTGCCACTATCATCCTACAGCTGGACTGAGCTAGAGTCACCTTTGAAATCTGACATCAATGTGCCACTCATATAAAATGAGTCACTAAGCCCCACAGATTCTCTTTCCTGAAGTCTCTTGCTTCTGCTTTGTGCAGATTGTCACATGCTTGCAGATTCTTATCCATGACTTGGCTCTTGTCATTCTCTTCTGCTTGCTCCTGTGTTATTTTCTCTAGGCTTCTAAGTTATCACACATGGCACTGTCAGACTGCTCTTTCAAAGATATCAGTATGTTCATGTCCCTCCTCTCCCTAAGAGCCTATGATGGTCCCTATCATTTAATGAATCACACTCGCACTGCTCAGCCCAGCACCCAGAACCTTCCATCAGCTGACAGTGTTATATCTGTCCAGACTTCTCCCCTGCCATTTTCATTTGTCAACAAAAGCCTGCATAAGATGACTCTCTAGACTTAACCACTCCAGGAGTGAGAGGAAGAGGAAGGCAGACTCTACCTTTCCATCACAAAAGGACAGAGGTGGGGTGGATTGTTGCGAGGGGTGGGGTGGGGTGGGGTGGTGGGGTGAAGGGTGAGGTGGGGTGGGGCCTGAAAGCAGAGTGAGCCAGTCTGAGAAGCCGCATCTAGACTAAGAAGAATCACAGATGCGATTCCAGCAGGTGATCTCTGTGGTCAAGATGGCCTTTCTTAGCATCACAGCTAGGTGTTCCTGTCCAGGAATGGAGCCCAAGGTGAGGACTGTCTGGAAGGTAGGTATTTATTTAAGAAAGCCTTTCCAGGTGATAATATCCACTGCATTTTACGCAGTGTGTGGGCTCGCTCTCAGGGTTTTGGGAACTTGCCCGGAATTTTTAGGGTCAATTGGTGCTACAGAGAGATGATGGATTATCCAGAGAGGTGCAAATAGTGTCAGGAAACAGGATCAACCCAGGTAGGATCTCATTACTTAGTTTTGTTTAAGTGGCTTTTTATGAGGCTTTGGGATGGTATTAGGAACCTGCAGAAGAGAAGTATTCTGACAGCAGGGAGGGAATTTGATAAGTTTTAAAACCCTACTGAAATTCTGAGGGGCATGACGGAAGATAAAATAATAGGCCATTGTGTTTTTTTCTCTGTAGATCCACTGTGGCTAACTCACCTCAACTGTTAAGTGCTGTGAGAAGATGTTACTGGCACGTGTTTGGTGACAATCTCTAAAATATTTGAGATAAAGTTTACTTTGAAAATGGAGCCGTTTGTTTTAGGTTTAAAGGAGCAAAAGACCTCTATTTATTCACGTGGTCATTTAGAAAGAATCTGAGGCGAGGCTACAGTGATTATGAATAGAAAGAATGGGGGTGTGTTGAAGCTACCGATATCCTGATCACACACAAAATGGCTTCTCATCTGCAACTGAGGGAACAGACCTGGAGCCTTGTTATGGTAGCCTTAGGCAACACAAGTAAGTTGCTTTAGAAGTGCCATGACTGTCCCCACACAAGTTCATGTGTTGAAACACTTTGTCCCTAGATGGTGGTGCTGTTTAGAAGGTGTGGAACCTTTAGCAGAGCCTCACTGGGGGAAGTAACTGGAGGCACGCAGGACTTGAGCATTTGTATCGCAGCTCCTCTTCCTCTTCCTCCTCTTCCTCCTCCTCTTCTCCTTTCATATATTACACCTGACTACAGTGCAGTTTCCCTTCCATATCTCTCTCAATTTTTCCCTCTCTCTCCCAGATTTTCCCTCTCCACTTCCTCTTCTCAGAAAAGAGCAGGCCTCCCTGGGACATAAACAAACAGGGAATAACAAGACAAGCCCTGGCCCATACCATCACATCTAGGCTAGACAAGGTAACCCAGTAAGGGAAAAAGGGTTTGCAAGTAGACAAAAGTGTTAGGGACAACCTTGTTCCCACTGTCAGAGTTTTCACAAGAACACCAGTTCTCGATCACCCTAGGGCCCCATACTGTTTTCTGTCCCACCACTAAGCCTTCCCTGCTTGCTTCCATGTTTTTCCTGTCATGATGCACTGCATCCTTCTGAAACTGTGCACCAAAACACATCTTTCCTCCTTTAGGTTTCTTTTGCCAGAGTATTTTATCTCAGCAATGATAAAGTAACTAAGGCAACAAGTATGTTTCAAATGAATGGAATTAATCTAAGAATTTCACAAGGAAATAGCACAAACAGGTCTTGTCTGATTAGGCTGGTAGTTTAATAACTGGGTCATTTCATTACATTTATTGAGCACTTGCTATATACTAGACACTTTTCTATGTTCTTGCATTAAGGTTATTTCTAATAATAGTTAGAGGTAACTATTATTAATTGAGGGAAGTTTTTTTCTAAAATAACAAACTTAGTAAATACAAATGTTAAATTTTAAACTTCAGAAGCAGGCTATAGGACATTGCTTAGTCACTATAATATTGGCCCCCAAATTTGCATTAAATCAGTTGGAGTAGGTTGTCCAATTATCAATGTCCACTGTACACGTCATTGCAGTTAAATCAGAATATTTGACTCTACACTCAGGCATCAATAGTCTTTTAAAGATTCCACTTGCAGGAAAGTTTGAGAATCACTAGATTTGATGTGTTGTCCCTTAGACAACAAGATGAATTTAGCTATTTATCTGACTGAACAGAAAATATCATGACTCTGTATAATGCACATTACCCTTTACTCTAACTGGGTGGCTTCATTGTAGTTAGTAAAGCAACTGTCATTGGCTGGTTGAAAGGGCAGTTGTTAGTTAATCCAAAAAAAACCAGAGTAGAATTGATTGTGATGTTCACACAATTTAAGCTGTCAGTCAAAATAATGGAGAACCAGCAGTGGGAAGACCTTTCCTAAAACTGGACAAGAAGGAGGGAGAAGCGAGGATCTTTATCTGATGTCTAAAGCCAGCAGGGAAGGGTGAGCTGCCAGATGAAATCTGTGATCAAACTGTCTGTCTGGACATTTTGTCACTGCTTTGTAAAGCCTGCACGCCTCTGCCTCTCCGTGGTTCTTGCCTGAGCTGGGAGGAGGAGCTGGAGTCCCCTGGTAAGGTAAGCACTGCGCACAAGAGCCTGCACATCTTCTGTCTGTGCACCCTTTGCCTTCTTTGTGCCAGGTTGGCACCAGGGTCATGGACTGTCAGCAGGCAGAGATGGTCCCCCAACCCCTATTGCTTAGAGAACAGTCTAAGCTGTGCACTGTTTGGAATCTGGGCTGCAGACACTGGCTGTCAGGATAGCAGAGGACTGTTATTTCAAATTACATTTATCTGGGGTAGATTACCACTTGGAGAAGACAAGTTCTGTCAGCTTCTTACCCTGTTGTGGTGCTTTTAGAATGACGTGAGCTGGCTCTGGAAGGAGATGCCACTACGGCAAGTTGCAAGTAGAAACCCACGCGCATGATGTTGTTGCAGTCTTAGATGGTGTTCCTTCCTTTTCCTCTGCCAGGGTCCTGTGGAAATCATACACTGGCCTGATTTGAACTCCTCAGAGGCGTTGATTCACGTGAGCCCAACTTCTTGGTGAAAAATGCCATATTAACTAGAAGATTAGTTCTTTTATTTTATTTTTTAATATTTTATTAATTTATTCATATTACATCTCAATTGTTATCCCATCCCTTGTATCCTCCCATTCCTCCCTCCCTCCCACTTTCCCCCTACTCCCCTCCCCTATGTCTATGACTGAGGGGGACCTCCTCCCCCTGTATATGCTCATAGGGTATCAAGTCTCTTCTTGGTAGCCTGCTATTCTTCCTCTGAGTGCCACCAGGCCTCCCCATCCGGGGCATGTGGTCAAATATGGGGCACCAGAATTGTGCGAAAGTCAGTCCCTACTCTCCACTCAACTGTGGAGAATGTCCTGTCCATTGGCTAGATCTGGGTAGGGGTTTGAAGTTTACTGCACATATTGTCCTTGGCTGGTGCCATAGTTTGAGCAGAAGCCCTGGTCCCAGATCCGCCCATCATAATGTTCTTCTTGTAGGTTTCTAGAACCCTCTGGATCCTTCCATTTCCCCATTCTCCCATGCTTCTCTCACCTAAAGTCCCAATAGGATGTCCTTTCCTCTGACCCACTTTCCTGGTAAGTAAAGACTTTCATGGGACATGCCCCTTGGGCTAGTATCCAGATATAAATGAGTATATACCATTCAACTCTTTCTGCTTCTCGGTTAACTCACTCATTATGATAATTTCTAGTTCCACCCATTTGTCCACAATTTTTGGGAACTCCTTAGTTTTAATAGCTGAGTAGTATTCTACTCAGCTACATTTACCACAGTTTCTTTATCCATTCTTCTAATAAGGGACACTTAGTTTGTTTCCATGTTCTGGCTATTATGAATAAGGCCACTATGAACATGGTTGAGCATGTTGTGTAGTGGAGCATCTTCTGGGTATATTCCAAGGAGTGGAATAGCTGGGTCTTGAGGAAGCCCTATTCCCAGTTTTCTGAGAAAGCGCCAGATAGATTTCCAAAGTGGTTGTACCAGTTTGCATTCCCATCAGCAATGAAGGAGTGTTCCTCTTTCTCCACATCCTCACCAGCATGTGCTGTCACTTGAATTTTTGATCTTAGCCATTCTGATGGGTATAAGATGGAATCTCAGAGTCCTTTTGATTTGCATTTCTCTGATGACTAAAGACGTTGAGCATTTCTTTAAGTGCTTCTCAGCCATTCGATATTCCTCTGTTGAGAATTCTCTGTTTGGTTCTGAGCCTCATTTCTCAATTGGGTTATTGGTTTGGTGGTGTTTAATTTCTTGAGCTCTTTATATATTTTGGATATTAGACTTCTGTCAGATGTAGGGTTGGTGAAGATCTTTTCCCAGTCTGTAGGTTGTTGCTTTGTTCTGTTGACAGTATCTCCTGCTGTACAGAAGCTTCTCAGCCTCATGAGGTCCCATTTGTTAATTGTTGACCTTAAGCCCTGGGCTGTTGGTGTTCTGTTCAGGAAGTTGTCTCCTGTGCCAATGTGTTCCAGGCTCTTCCCCACTTTTTCCTTTAACCAATTTAATGTCTTTGGTTTCATGTTGAGGTCTTTAATCCACTTGGACTTGAGTTTTGTGCATGGTGATAAATATGGGTCTAATTGCATTTTTCTACATGTAGACATCCAGTTAGACCAGCACCATTTGTTGAAGATGCTATCGTTTTTCCATTGAATAGATTTGGCATCTTTGTCAAAAATCAAGTGACCACAGTGTGTGGATTCGTTTCTGGGTATTCCATTTGATTCCACTGATCCACCAGCCTATTGCTGTGCCAGTACCATGTTGTTTTAATTACTGTTGCTCTGTAGTACAGCTTGAGATCAGGTATGGAGATTCCTTTGGAGGATCTTTTATTGTATAAGATTGTTTTTGCTATTCTGGGTTTTTTGTTCCTCCATATAAAGTTGAGAATTGATCTTTCAATGTCTTCAAAATATTTTGTAGGTATTTTGATAGGGATTGCATTGAATCTATAAATTGTTTTGGTAAGATGGCTATTTTTACTATGTTCGTTCTCCCGATCCATGAACAAGGGAGATCCCTCCATCTTCTGATGTCATTTTCAATCTCTTTCTTCAGAGATTTAAAGTTTTTTTTTCAAATAAGTCCTTCACTTGCTTGGCTAGAATTACTCCTAGATATTTTATATTGCTTGTGGCTATCGTTAAGGGTGTAGTTTTCCTAATTTCTTCCTCTGCTTGTTTGTCATTTGTATATAGGAAAGCTACTGACTTTTTTGAGTTAATTTTGTATCCAGCCAGTTTGCTGAAGGTGTTTATCAGCAGTAAGAGTTCTCTGGTGGAATTTGGGGGGGGGTCACTTATATACACTATCATATCATCTGTAAACAGGGATAATTTGACTTCCTTCTTTACCATTTGGATACCCTTGATCTCCTTTTGATGTCTTATTGCTCTGGCTAGAACTTCAAGAACCATATTGAAGAGATATGGAGAAAGTGAGCAACCTTGTCTGGTGCCCGATTTTAGAGGAATTTCCTTGAGTATCTCTCCATTTAATTTGATGTTGGCTATTGGCTTGCTGTATATAGCAAAACAAATACAAGAACACATCAAAGACATCAGTCACCATGACCAGGTAGGCTTCATTCCAGGCATGCAGGGATGGTTTAATATATGGAAATCCATCAATGTAATCCACCATATAAACAAACTGAAAGAGAAAAAACACATGGTCATTTCCTTAGATGCAGAAAAAGCATTTGACAAAATCCAATAGCCATTCATGTTTAAAGTTCTGAAGAGATTGGGAATACAAGGCACTTATTTAAACATATTAAAGACTGTTCTTGTCTCATTGATAATTGTCACAGTTACCAGCTCATCATTCATTTGTTTACACTAAGCCATACATGGATCTCAGCCACCTCAGATTTATCACCAAAAATCAAGGCATTCTTCTTGGTTCTATCTCACACAAATGGCTGTGTCACTTGCACTCTGGTCCAACACATCCTACTTAGGTGTATATGTAAAATTGTTAACCTGAACACTAGAAAGAGGTAGTTTTAGAAATTTCACATGTTAAGCTTTATCATTTTCTTGGGTTTACTCTTGTAAGTATTACAGATTTGATTTGATTGTATTACTAATCTTTTTTATTTTTTGAGTTTCTAAGTAGTTCAAGAAAGAAATTTTGAATTATTATAAACACGCTGTTCTCTGAGTGAGTGGAGGCCTTATGTTTTGCCCAGTGAATTCCTATTATGTAAATTGGCAGAAATACCAGATAAGAAGTCATCCAGAGGCAATTGAACAATCATTCATCATCCAAGATTATCAAAGAACAAGGACTCTGGATTTTTGAGTTAATAACTTATTTATTTATTTATTTATTTATTTATTTATTATTTAGTTAGTGTATGTGAGAGACACACACACAGGTAGACAGGGGGGAATATTTCTCTTTCCACCTAGCAGGACCTGGAATCTCATTGAACTCAAGCTTTTAAGCCTTGCTTTTTCACTTCTGAACTATTTCCCATGAACAGATTCCCAAGGGGGTGGTAGTGTCATTGTCTCCAATTGTGGAACCACTGCTGACCCCACCAGGCTACAATGCATGGTACCAACAATAACCCTGACCAAACTAAATGGATCACACAGCAAAACCAGAAGTTGTGAGTATGGTTAAATGACAGATGGGGAGGGAATGGTTGACAGGAGTGGCAGGGAGTTAGAATAGGCAGAAGTAATTAGAATGCATTGTTAATGTATATGACATTGTCAAGTAACTTACTAAAAATAGCTTAAAACTACTGAAGACTGATACTTTGCATAAATAATATTATACAATATCTCCCCTACCAAAAAAAATTTCCCTAACTTAACCCCCTTTTACAGTGGGAGAAATCACTATTGTTTCCTGGAATTTTTGCTTTCCTTACATTCTCCTTGTTGGTAATTTCGAAATTCCATTTTCTCAAAAACCAATTTGTCTTTAATACAGTTAAACTCTATGGCGTGCCTGGTAATTTCTCAAGGAATGATAGAGTTTTCTTCTTGGAGATAGTTTTATATAGCTTATAGATGCACACATGCACACAGACACACAAAAACTTATCAGCCCATATCAGTAAATGGCCAAAGCCCCGAGGGAACTATGGGAAATTACACTTGGCTATAGTATAATGCTATCTGCAATGTATTGGCTACTTATCCATGTTTATAAACAGGACACAAAAGCTTAATTTTATCATAATTGAAGAGCAATTCTGGGAAAGTCATATAATTTAATGTTTTAACTGTCTTTTATTGCCATATGTAAATTGACTGCAAAACAGCAGTGACTGTTGAGCGCAATCTAATGCACTACAATTTCTTTGGAACATAATTTAAATTTCAAATCATGTTTAATGCTTTTGTACACGTCACAAGTCTCTTTTATTAAAGTTTATCATATGGAATTGATTCAAAGCAACTAGCTTTTGGGGGGAAAAAAAGCAACAGAAAAACAAAAACAGAAACAAAACCAAATGAGAGTGGGGCCATTTGGAATTCTGTCCAAAAGGGCTCATCAGGATTGCTTCCTTCACACTTACCTGGCCTTTCCTTCCTACTGGTGCAAATGTTAATAATCTCTGCCTATGTCAGACATTAGAGACATTAGAAACTCTTGGGACAAACATTGTTTTGTGGTTGCACTTTGTTAACTGGGCCAACACTTCCTTTCCATTGCTAAGACCAATGAGGGATGGTGACATACGATAAGGCATATTTTGTATATATGGCTGGCCACTTCTCCCTGTCAGGATGATCTGCTCACTGAGGCTTTGTTTCTGAAGTGTCCTTGGTTCTTTATTTAAATTCATGGCAATACTTCCTCCTTATTTTATGTATTATTGAGGGGTGTGTGTGTGTGTGTGTGTGTGTGTGTGTGTGTGTGTGTGTGTGTGCGCGTGCTTACTCTCTTGTGCATGATTGCGTGTGGGTGTAAGGTGCACGTGTAGTCAGATAATTGCTTTTCGGAGTTTGTTGGTTTTTTTTTTTCACTGTGGGTCTGAGTATAGTGCTCAGGTCTGTCAAACTTTCACCACAAGCACTATTATTCTATCTCCCTCTGCCCCTGTGTTTCCTTCTTTATGAAATAACATCCAATATAAAAAAGGAACATATGTGGCTAGTCCGACCACTGTGCCACATTTATTACACAATTGTAAAGTAATAGGTAAGTAGGTGGATAAAAATATTGATGGTTTAGGATGTTGGATTTAGAAACAAGCCAAGATGTATAAACTGTCTTCCATTGGACCAGTGACAATGGTGAAGAATTACTTCTCTGTGGACTTTCAAATCTTAGAAAGAGACAAAGTGTCCTGTGCAATAATATATCATGGAATTTTACCTCTTAAAAAGTTTATTTTTCTTCTTAAAGAGAACATTAAACACAAATTCATAAAATAAACAAAATGGTTGTTAATTTTAACACATTTATAAAGATTCCAGAATAAAATCATTAACTCAACCAAAACATAATTACTAATACTGAAGGACAGCATGACACATTTGTTTTTCCTATAACTTTTGCTATTCCACAGTAGCCTCACTTTTTAACCGTCCAAGAACATTAACAGTAATTAGGTGGATAGATAAAATAAATAGTTTTTAATCCACTAATTGTCATTTTATCCTTCCTGTGTTCCAGACTTTAGACACTTATTGATGGACCGAGTAGTGATGCAACTTAAAGCCATTGAAGGACAAAGCAGCAAGCAAATACTGATATAAATGGAATAATTCCTAGGCGAAGAGGGAACATCTGGATAAGAAAGACACTTGCTCCTTCCTGAAGGTTTCTGCTACTGTCAAGGTAAGTTCAGAAGCCTGACTACGGGTGCTGACTATTCCACAGCTGATAATGGCAGCTGTAGATATATTTATATGCTGAGAATAAACCTCATCTTTGTTTTGTGCAATAACCCTCCAGGGAGAACTGAAACCCAGATCTGTGTGCCTTATACAATAAGCTTCTAATCAAAGAATGCCAAGGTCTTCTTTGTCTTCCCAACCTTAAGGGTGACGGTTCTGTGAACTCTTCTTTGTATGAAGCCTTGTCATTCCCACTTGCTTGTTATGTTTTCAAAACATAATTAGCAATTTTCTATATACTAAATTCTCTAAGTGAAAATATACATTTGGCAAACATTTTAACATTAGTCTCATGTGTGTGTTCTTTTTCTAAAAGCGTACCTGGATTATCTGTAAGAGTAGAAGATGATAGATATGCTCACGGTATTTGAAAGAGTATTCAATAGCAACAACAGTAATAGACAAAGGAAAACAAACAAGGCCAAGACTATGGTTGGATTCAGCAAATTCCAAATGCTGAGTTTATGACTCACTAGATCAGACAGGAATAATAATAATATGTCCATACATGAGCTGATAAAATAGACCATGAACGGTGTTTCTAAGATTGTGCCTACTTTGGTAATGGAAACATCCATATAAATAAGTGAAAATTCATATTCTCTAAAATTTAATTTTACTTACTGTCTCACATAAGTTTTGATCACTAACTTACAAACTCTTTGGTTTCAGGTGAACAAAACTCAAAGGCAAATATTAAATACTAAAATATGGGGAGAAAAGGCAAGAGTAGTATTGGAAACAGAGTGAAAAGGATAACAAATGGGCCTACCACTCTTGAGAGGTCTATTGTTGGAGATGGACAAGGACTCACGATTATTAATTCCTCAGTGTGTCTTTGGATAGCTTAGTGCTTTTTGCTTATATACCCAGTTATAACTACAGCACTATTTCTTTGAGAAATGAACTATATATCTCTATGCTTCTTCCTACCTAGTCATTATTTTTGGTTTAATGAAAATTACTGATCCCCCTTATGTCTCTGCCTGTGTGGCCTTAACTACTCAGGTAAAGGTAATCTGATAAATTCTAAGATGAGGTCCATATTCAAATAACTAGCTTACTAGAATTATTATAGCAGTAGATGTTACTTAATGCATATTGGGATGGCAATTGTTAATGAATGCTCTTAGAAAAAATAAAACTGTAATGAGAATGTAGAGGGTACCAGACATACCACTGCTTACTAAACATCTTGACGATGTGGTCAGATTTGAGCAGAGACTTAAATGAGGCTTAGAAGCCAGCCATGCAGAAATGACTGTTCCATAAATAATGTTCCAGGTAGATGAAAAAGCAAATGCAGAGACCTAAAGAGGACACAGTATTAGACAGCATCTTGCCTTATGGAAGGACAAAAAAGTTATGGAGTTGAAGTGGAGTGAGTGAAGGATCTATGAGAGCAGATGACACTAAAATGCTACTTAGTAGTAAGACATGTTGGATTAACTTGTCATTGTGAAAATCACCAGAGAAGGCTGAAGCGAAATACAAGATGCTTTGACATATAACTTTGGTACCGACTTCTGTGTGCAGAAAAGATTACAAGTATTAGTGGTCATGACTGCCTAGGATGATATTTAGTCGACATGGTGAGGACATAAGATGGTTTGCTTTAAGGTGGATACAAAGAAGATGTCAAGAAGAGGTTAAAATTGAATGTTTTGATCTTTAATGGTCTTAATTTACTCATTAAATATGAGTCTGAAAAAAATTATTGAATACTTAGTAGCTCATTCACTTTATTTTAGCTCAATAGTGACTTTGCACTTCCTCAAAGTGGCTAACCTATATATAGTTTGTCTTTCTGTTTTATCATCTATTTTTCTGGAATGTTCTTCAATTTTATTTTTCCCCCGTTGGTTTACTTTTGAAAGTTATTTAAATCTGCCAATGACTGAGATGAGGAAATCTGTTGGAGAGCAGTTTGCTTATCTATATGCATGTCTGAATGTATTCAAATATATGTGCACATATGTGGTGGTTTGAATAAGAATGATCCCCCATAGACTCATACATTAGAATACTTGGTCCCAGAGAGAAGCACTATTAGGTAGGAGGTATGGCCTTGGAGTAGATGTGGCCTTGTTGGAACAGGAAGTATGTCACTGGTGGATGGGCTTTGAGGTTTTCAAATGCTCAAGACAGGCCCAGTGTTTCTCTCTTCCTGTTGCCTGCAGATGTAGATGTAGAACTTTCTAATACCTCTTCAACACTATGTGTGCCTGCATGCCACCATGCTTCCCACCATGACGATAATAGACTAAACCTCTTAACCAGCCCCAATAAAATGTCTTCCTTTATGAGAGTTGCTGTGGACATGGTGTCTTTTTACAGCAATAAAACTCTAACTAAATTAACACACATATATACATATATACACACATACTCATATATACATGTTTTGAGTAAGTGAATCATGTTTTGTTCTAGATAGTATTTTTTATTTAGAGGAAGATGTCCCACAGATGCATATATTTGCAAGTTGGATTCTCAGGATACAGTTTGAGCCTGACTTCTAAACATAGCTACTGCTAGGTGATGCTAAATGACATGCCATTAGAGGAGATGCTATAAAAAGTAAGGGATAAAGAGATATGGCAATAGAAGACTGAATACTGGGATACTAACATGAAGAAGAAAATTTTAGCTTGTATTTTGAGATAGAGTCAAACAATGAGGGGGAAAAAATCAATGATGGAAGTAAAAGGCCCAGTAAAGAAAAAGTAACAACAAATAGGAAAAAGGTTATTCATGTTAAATTCCTCTAAGATGCCATGAAACTGTTTGTGATGCTACTGAACTATAGACATAATGAAATTTGATGAGATTGGGAAATGCTAAATTGTTGACACTATTACATCACCCTCATCATTAACACAGAATATCTCTATTTTGCTTTGAAACTTTATAATTTTCCATATGTAGCACACTTTGTTGGTGATATATCTAAGTGTTATATTTTTTGAGGTGATAAAGTACATGATACTGCTTTTAGATTTCAAATTCCAGTTTCTTTCATTCGTATGTGTTGACTCTTTTATGCATGCTAACTTTGTATACTGTAACCTTGATAATCTATAATACTTATTAGTCCCACATTTTAAAATTACTTGAACTTTCACAGATATGGTTACTGTGATAAAGATGTATTTTTATCTATTTCTTCTCTCCCAGTCTGTATAACTTTTATTCCTTTTCTTATCTTACTGCATTAACTAAGACCTTTATTATGATATAGAAAGACACATGCAAAAAAAATTCATTTTTGTTTTATTCCCTTAGTGTGGGAGCTTCAAACTTGTCATCATTGGCATTATTTTGGGTGGAGTTTCCTATGTATATTCCTCACCACAGTAAGAAAGGTAGATCATGGGGAGAGTGGAGGTGGGGGTGTAGGAGGACTGGAGGGAGGGAGGGGAAACTGTGATCGGGATGTAAATGTATGAGAGATGAATAAATCTTAAAAATACAAGAAAGGTCTTCTCTGTCTCAGTTTATTAATATAATCATGAGTAAATGTTATGTATTTGCAAATCCTCTTTCTGCACTGATGGAAGTGTTTGTATGGCATTTCCTCCATAGCTAGTTAACCTTATGGGTTACAGAACTGATTCTCAAATGCTAAGTGAGCCTACATTTAATATGAATCCTACCTGGTAATGATACATAAATCTATTTTATGAATTGTTGGATTTAACTCATTATGGCTTCACATGTATGTTTATACAATATTTTGGGGTTATAACTATTTAATCATTTGTTTACTTTTGCTATCAGGGTAACACTAGCATCAAAGAATGCATTACATTTTACAATCTTTCATTACATCTTAGAAAGAGATTGCACAGAACTGAGGTATTTTTACTTGGAACTTTTGGTAGAATTCACCAGTGATTTCATCTGGGTCTTCTGGCTTTTTTGTTTGTTTGTTTTAGAAGATTATCGGTTATTGATTGTTGATCTTCACTAGATATAAGGCCATTCATATTTCTATGTGTAAGTTTCATAGATGGTATTTTTTAAGGAATTGGCTCATTTTCTTGGCTGCTTATGAAAAAGACCTAAGATTAACAGTTTAAGCAGTAAAGCGGATAGAGAATGTCTGTATTTTTAAAATAAAAGAAATAATTGCAAATAATCTTTCTTAGATAATAACTGCATGCGTTGATTAGGGTAATATTGAAATTTTGTGTCTGGTAAACAACTGTATAATGCATTTCTGGTAATATCAGTCTGAATATTCCCTTTTTTCTTTAACTTGATGGGTTTGGTCTTTAGCAAATCAGTTAATTAACATGAGCATGTTCGGGCATACAGTCTATTTAAAGTGGACAACTAGCACCGCTGAAGGACAGGGTTAACAGCACACCTTCCTGGGCAGACAGCTGCAGGAGCCGTTCGTAGTTAGGTGATTGGCTAGTCCATAAGCTGTGTATGAGCCTGTGCCTTTATTGAGCCATGTCTCTTTGGAAACTTCGGCAGATCTCTAATTTCATAATATCCTGACCAGGCAGATGGTTGCATATGCGTATTTTGGTCTTAGGAATGGTGGTTTAGGGCAGAAGTTTCAAATGTACACGTGACAGAAGTGGCACAGAATCCCCCACAAGGGATACTTCTCTAGTTAAGAAAAAATTTTAACAAAGTGCACACTTGTACCTTGTGAGGAAGTTAATCACCTATGCTTTAGAGAAGTGGTTCTCAACCTGTGGGTTGCAACCCCTTTCACAGGGGTTGTCTAAGACCATTGGAAACTCAGATGTTTACATTATAATTAATAGCAGTAGCAAAATTACAGTAAGGAAGTGGCAACAAAAATAATTTTATGTTTGGGGGTGGGAGGTCACCATACCATGAGGAACTGTAACAAAGGATTATAGCATTAGGAAGGTCGGGAACCACTGCTCCCATCACAAAGGCTTATGAGAAGTGGGTGCTGAAGAAGCAGCTTGGCTATTGCACAGCCAGGAGTGGGAATGAACACAGTGATTTACCCTGGGCTCAGGAGCAACAGATGACTCCAAACAGCCATAAAAGGGTTTCATCCTAGTAACTTACTGGCAACTCTAAAGACAACAATAAAGCTACTCCCTCACAACATTTAAAAGTTTTAAACTCTAGTAATTATAAAATGGTGAAAAAAATATATATGTAAAGCTACAAGTTAGTAGTTTAAAATTACTCAACAGGAAAGTTTATTTCACTTGAAAGTTAATTTGGAAAATTTCTAATTACCTAGTTGGTTCCTCAGTACACACACACACACACACACACACACACACACACACACACACACACATACACACACACACTCAGGCAAATCTGCCTCAAGATGAAGTGTGTTAAGACTCAAAATGCTAGAATTTTGTCCACTGTTTCTCCATATCCCCATTTCTCCATGTGTGTTCACATCTCTAACCCTATGCCCTACCTTCTTCAGTGCCTTAGACCACAGACTTAAAGCAAAAAGAGATACAGAGGCTAAAAGATGTTTGGAGAGTAAGAAAAAATATTGGATTTGAGTGTGAGACACTTTTCTTAGTTAAGATATATTATTTAAAAATAAATCAAACTCTTTCCAAGGCATTGATTGTTTTTAAAACCATAAATATAAAATATACCTATATCAGCCGTATAAGCATATATATGTATATATATATATGTGTGTGTGTGTGTGTGTGTGTGTGTGTGTGTGTGCGTGTGTGTGTGTGTGTGTGTGTGTATAAACAGACCTAACAGTTAAGAAATCATCCCCTCTGTGACACATCTCAGTCTTGGTGTGCTGTGTGACTTTTTAAAAGAAAAATAAAAGCAACACTTTCTTTGTTGGTGACATTTTCTATCCATTTTTTATTATTTGCTTCATTTCAATTTTTATTATATGTTTCATTTCACAATTATTCTTCAAAAAATTCTTTACTGCACTTCTCAGCTATACCTCTCCTGGGCTTATACCCAAAGGTTGCCCCATCCTACCACAAGGACACTTGCTCAACTACGTTCACAAAGGCTTTATTTATAATAGTCAGAAACTGGAAACAACCTAGATTTCCTTCAACCAAAAAAGGGGTAAAGAAAATATGGTACATTTACACAGTGGAATATTGCTTGACTGTTTAAAAAAAATGACATCATGAAATTTGCAGGCAAATTGATGGAACTAGACAAAATCATCCTGAGTTGTGTAACCCAGACCCAGAAAGACAAACATGGTATGTATTCCCTTATTAGTGGATATCAGCTGTAAAGTAAAAGATAGTCATGCTATAATCCACAGACCCAGAGGGGCTAAGTGATGAGGAAGCCTCAAGGGAGACACATGGGTCTCCCTGGGAAGAAGAAATAGAACAGCCTTCGTGGGCAGACTAGGGACTTGTGTGAGTGGAAACAGGAAGGATAGTAGGCAGAGAAAAAGTTCTTTTTGTCGTTTTTAATTGTGTGCATGTGTGTGCATGTGTAGATGTGCACATGAGTGGAGGAGCCTTCTGAAGCCCGAAGAGGGCACTAAGTCCCCTGTAGCTGGGGTTACAGGTGTGTGAACTAACCAAAGTGGGTGCTGAGTATTGAACTTGAGTCCTCTTCTGCAAATGAAGCACGTGTTCTTACCTTCTGAGCCATCTCTCCAGACCCCTTAGGGTCACTCCTTTAAATGATTTTGTCAGTTAAGGAAGTGGGAAGTAAAATGACCCCAACTTCATCGCATATTCAGATTAGACTGTAAGTTAAGTATGTCTGTTTTAATTGCAACTGAGATGTGCTTCTGCGGAAGGTGCGGAGCCACGTTGCTAATATACTTTAAACCGTGGGTGGCAGTGCTTTGTAAGGACATGATACCTCTACCTGGAAAACTAGATGAAAAATAGGTGACCACTTGTCAACAGTGCAAGAATACTAGTTGGCTAGGGGTACTGCAATAACTTTTATGTCCCTTTTATTCTAAAAGGCTGAGGGCAGAAAGCCAGGCACATTCTAGAATAGTACAGGTCTGTGTTGGGTCCTCATCCTTGTGTCTTACTAGTTGTGTGGAGCTAAATATCAGTTTCCTCACCTATCAATCAACATAAACAAAACAGTATCTGGCAGAGCCATTGTGAGAACTAAGTGACACAAGTAAAGGTCTTAGCCAGTGCTGAATTCATACACTGAGCCCTTTTCCTTTCTTCCTTTTAGTATTCAGTCTGTTCTGTGCACCACTTCTCATTAGATGGACAGTGTCCTTGTATTTGAAGCTGACTTTTTAGCACCAAGGGGCCTATTAAACATTGGCTAATGAATTGTGATATTTGACATTGAATTCTTCATGGCACTGCTAAAGTTTGCACCAATTGTTCAGTGACTGATTTGAGATAGAAATAAATGAGCAGCATTCATGTTTTCTTTTTTACTTGATTGAAAATGTATGGTATGGTTCAAGTATAAAGGGGATCTCATAGCTACAAGATTGGAACCCTGCAGAAAGCACAGAGAGGCCGCATACCCAGGGTGGGTCGGGAGTGGAGATTAAACAAAAGTTGATCCATTGTAACAATTTTATGTGACCCTCTTCCCAGGGAAGATTTGTATTGGTGGCCTTGAAGTTGAGAGCTCTGTATTCCATTAGCAGTCAGTGAGTCATTCATTCCCCAACAGATTCAAATAAAATTTTACAGAATACCCTATGGCATGCTTTTCAAAATATATGAACACTATAAAATATCTATCCTTTCTTTTAGCGTATGAACCACCTCTGTCCCCTTCACCATTTGGGACAGTGGCTCTTCCATGTGTTATTGGCTCTAAGGTTATCATCAGATATATGTGAGTTCACTGAGCTTTTCCGTTCTATGTCCCCATAGCATTTTCAGGAGTTTTATAACTTAGT
Organism: Acomys minous; assembly: GCF_964271855.1. Classification (NCBI taxonomy): domain Eukaryota; kingdom Metazoa; phylum Chordata; class Mammalia; order Rodentia; family Muridae; genus Acomys; species Acomys minous. The sequence continues at coordinate 101,305,824 of NC_140496.1, forward strand.
TGTAAAACTTCACTCTAAACTGAAACTTGGCAAACAATATATTAATCTGGGAAGTTAATTTCTTTTATAAAGTCCAGAATCTGTTTAGCCCGTCTTTTGAGTTCCCAGAGACCTTGGAAAAATAAAGTGAGCAATTAAAGGTTTTTTTTTTCTGTGCCTTAAAAAAATGCAATTGAATTTCTCCAAAATCCCTTCAACCCTATTTTTACAGGTGAATAGCTTATTTTTTTGGACTGAGTTCTGATATATTTTGAAATAGGGCCTTTTTTTTTTTTTTTTTTTTTTTTTGGCACAGTGAAATAGAGCAATTAAAAAAGGAACTAGGCTGAGCTTACGTCACTGGAAAAACAAAGTGTATTTACAGAGTGGAGCCTGTCTGAATTTACAGAAGGGACTAAGATCCTATCATTGGATATTCTCTAGCTTACAAATAAATCAGGAAGAAGTACCACTCAACCTATGTGATATGTCTGAGTCTAAATGTTGTTCAAACTGTATGTGGAGTTGACTCATTAGACTTTGAGAAAGACTTTGCCATGAAGCATTACCTTCAAATGAAAATTAGATACATCTGTTCTTTCCCATATCAGAGAATGTGATTTGCTTCTCCCCTGCCTCACATCAGGACCAGGCTTCAGGGAGGAATATTTCTAATAGTTGGTAGACCAGATACAACCTACTCTAACCCTGCTTTCAACACAGGAAAAAGAAGGTCAGCAAAGATGAAGGAGAAAACAAAGTGACATTTAAAATGGGACTCATAGCTCAAAACACTTTTAAGTATATTTTACTGTGGGAATGCAGAAGAGAGTTAATTCATGGTGTTTGGAGTGGGAGAGGTCTGGTGGTTTCTGGCTGTGTGTGGCCTTGGGGATTTCACTTAATCTTTGCAAGTTTTACTTTGCTTATTTCTCGAAGTATAGGCAATAACAGTAAATACATCTTTGAGTTCTACTACAGCTCAGAATAAAATGTATTTAATGTGGTTTAACAGAAGAGCTAGCAAGCCGTAATTAATATTTGCTTTCATTGTTACTTCCACCTATGTTCTGGGTACAATTTAAAAATGAATCCCAATGTAACTAATATTTCTATTTCACACATTTAAAAGAAATAAGTTCAAATGGCTCTTTGACTTATGTAAGTTCACAAGGAACTTGTTCTCCAACTGTGCTTTCTTAACAAATCACCTTTCTCTCCAAGGTAAACATAGTGATTATTTGAATCTCTCTCTCTCTCTCTCTCTCTCTCTCTCTCTCTCTCTCTCTCTCTCTCTCTCTCTCTCTCTCAAAAAGTTGAAAAGTAGGTCTTTTATAAAGAATATAAAACTTTTCAATATTGAAAAACTTAGAAAATTTAATTTACAAGCATCAAAATTTTTCAATGTATAGTCTTTGGGGGAATCTCTGAAGTTTTTTTTTATTGAAGTATATTAACTACATAGCAAAATTGCAAGTAATGGATTTGATGTTTTTGTTATAGTCTTAGGAGCATAAGAATTTCCCCCTAGACTAGAATAACATAGAATAAAATAGCCATAATATTTTAATAGTTCATTGATTTCTGAATCCATAGGGTTGAATTGTGATAGGCTATGCTTCTGCATGCACAACTATGGTAGCTAACATACATACATATTCACAAACAGATGCAAACAAACATTTGAATGGGTATTTTTAGGAAGAAGAATCAAGGTACTTTTTACTTTCAATAGGAAGTTGATCTGAACTCATTTGAAATAAAGCAGCAACTTCGCTGGGTCCACCAGAGAAATAAGAGATGGTGTGGAAATGGGTCATGGAGAATTTAGATTCCTGCCGAAGATAGTTGTCAACTTCACACACACCTAGGCATGCCTGGGAAGAGGAAATCTCACTTGTGGAATTGCCTCTATCAGAATGGCATATAGGCATGTCTGTAGGGCATTTTAAAAATTGCAAATTGATGTAGGATGGCACAGATCACTATGGTCCATATGATGGCTGGGTAGTTGAGCTTGGTCAGTAAGCACATTTCTCCACAGTTTTTGCTTTGAGTTACTTCCTTTGGCTTCATTCAATGACAGACTGTAATGTTGAGCCACATAAACCCTTTCTTCAATTTTATTTGGGTGAGTGTTTTAGCACAGCAACAGAGAAACGAGCTAGGACACCTCCCTTCAAGAGTGAGAAGTCATTCTCTCAGCTGCTGGGACTCTTGTGGGCACTCATCTCTGCAATGCTAACTACTGGGAAGAGCTGTGTGCTTTCCCGGGACTCTTGCAAATAGCTTGTGCTCATCAGTGTAGATGTGGGCTCTTACAGATGTCACTCTTTACCTGTTTGGAATAACTCTGAGGTAGAATACTAGCTTCAGATCTCTAGTACCATTGCCTGGGGCTCCTCTTATAAGAGCATTGCAATTCAGCTAGCCCCTCTACCCAGGCAGTCCCATTTCCTTCACTTCTTCATTTGTTTCATGAAGCCATGTGCTGTGAATATGCTTCCTGCCTGTGTGCAGTTCTCCACCTATGTTTGGGAATCCCAACCTACAGTTGCAATTTTGCACAGTTGGGTCATTGGATGTGGAGAAATCATTTTAAAGTTATAAGAGGAATCAGGGCATATGGTTATAGAAACAGGAGGCAGAAAGGTTAAATCTGAATAGATGCTAAGGCAGAGAAAACAAAAATAAACAAAGAAACCCCAGATAAGCTCAGCCCAAGACTGAGCCTGTGTTTCCATAGTGTTTTGTTATGTGATAATCATAGATGATGGAGACTCTGTGAATTAGTTTGTATGATATTGGAGGTTAGATGATCATAGATATTAGAGGTTGAGTGACTTTAGCAAGATGCTTGCAGGCAAGATGACCCTTGCTTGAGGTAAGACAGTCATTGAACGTGTTCTCAACAGCATGGCGCTGGGGAGATGGCACCATGGATTAGAGCACTGACTACTTTTGCAGAGTTCAAGGTTCAATTCCTACCACTCACATGGTTACCTATGATGGGATCCAGTGCCGCTTTTTGGTACACAGAAATACATGCAGATAAAACATGCATAAACAAAGAAATAACTCTTCAGAAAGTATCTTTAGAGCCAGGCATGATGGCACATGCCTTTCATCACAGGACAAGGAAGGCAGAGGCAAGCAGAACTCTGTGAATTTGAGGCAAGCCTGGTCTACATAGGACAGCCAGAGTTACACAGTGAGACCCTACTTTAAAACAAAACAAAAACAAAACAAAACAACCCAAATGTCCTCAGAAGAACCAGATCTGGACAATGCTTACATAGCAGACAAGCATGGAACAAGCTTGAAGACCAGTCAGTTTCACCAAGTTGAGGGAAATAAGAAGGGCCGAAAAGAGCAAGGAAATGCATGCCAATCTCAGAATGAATGAAGTCCTGAGGCACCAGAGGAACTGCTGAGGATTCCCGAACAGCTCCATGATGCACACCAAGTCCTGGGTTTTATTCAGGTGTGGCGTGTTCCAAATTTGGCGAAGCTAATTCTATCCAGGGTGACGGAAAGCTCCACTGATATCTATTAAAACTCACACCTTTGCATTATCTCTGACTAAGGCAAAGCCTTCTGAATCTACACCAGTCTCTCTACTTGACATCTCAACACAAATGCTCAAATGCCAGGATCCATGTGAAACATGTAGAAATAGAAAACTCACTTTTCTCTCCGAGCTTCACCCTCAGTTCTGACCTTGGTATATGTCATTGTCACTTTACATTTAACCTGCTTGTCCTAACTGATTTTGTAGAAGGGAATACAGACATCCTTGTCAAAATGAAGTGGTCGAGGAACTTCTGAATTTAACTACAAAAGGAGTTAAAAGAGATGAAGGTCAAATATGAGGCACCAGAGTACATGAGAAAGTCATATCCCACTCTCCACTCAACTGTGGAGACTGTTCTGACCATTGGCTAGATCTGGGTAGGGGTTTAAGGTTTACCGCCTGTATTGTCCTTGGCTGGTGCCTTAGTTTGAGCGGGACCCCTGGGCCCAAATCTGCCTATCATAATGTTCTACTTGTAGGTTTCTAGGATGCTCTGGATCCTTCTACTTTGCTATTCTGCCATGCTTCTCTCATCTAGAGTCCCAATAGGATGTCCTCCCCTCTGTCCCAGTTTCCTGGTAAGTGAAGGCTTTCGTGGGAAACCTGGTGGCACTCAGAGGAAGGATAGCAGGCTACCAAGAAGAGACTTGATACCCTATGAGCATATTCAGGGGGAGGAGGTCCCTCTTAGTCACAGACATAGAGGAGGGGAGTAGGGGGAAAGCGGGAGGGAGGGAGGAACAGGAGGATACAATGGATGGGATAACCATTGAGATGTAACAAGAATAAATTAATAAAAAAAGAAGAGGTGAAGGTATGGGTGGTACTGGCTTGGCTCTAGAGCATTCCAGCTTTATCACTCTTGCTCCAGGTCCTAGAGCAATGACTCATAGTCGCCACAGCCTCTGTTCTCATAGAGAATTATTTCCTGTTCCTCCTGGATTTAACCCCCAAGTGTTTTGAAATAAGGTGAAGGATTTGACCCTCCCAACCACTGCTAAGCCTTGTGTTTTAGTAAGTTCAATGAATTCACTTTACTTTCTTACATTTGATCATAAAACACATCGTGTTTCATTGGCTCTCACTGAACTCATGGCTGCCCAGCTGGTCCCTGAACATTACCGTGTTGAACTCAGTGGCGTCAAAGACTCGGCAAGGACTAGACTACCTGGCAGTTACTTCTTCAGCTTTCACCCTGGAAGACAGTCACCATTCATCAGTGTTTCCCAGTTGATTAGTTGAAGAGGAGCACTGATGGCAGGGAGACTCCTTCGTCTGTCACTCTGACAGAATACATGTTGAACACAAGAAAAGCCCGAGTTCCCAGTGGGCTAAACTTGAAAATCTGCTCAAGGTTATCTTTTATTTATTCATTTATTCACTAAATACACATCAAATATTGCATCTTTGATGACAGTAGACTTTCTCTTTTGCATCTTTTCCTCCCACATCTTTATTTTATCAGGCACTCACAGCTTGCATTTCCTTTTTCTCCTTAAGATTTAAAACTTATTCTTAGATTTTTTTTTAAACCATCTTAACTTTATTAGAAACTAAGATGTTAACCTTCATTTGGCAACCTTGCACTCAAACATAGATCCAAATCTTAAGTTAAAAGAGTAAAGTGTGTCAGTCATCACATCAAGGAGAATTTATAACATCTGCCTCTAACTAATTTCCCCAGAATCATATAATATTATAATTTAATTGTTCTCCACAGTAAACTGCTCTTGGGCACTCATATCCAAGGATTTGGGCCAACTGGAAGTGAATTTATATGAAAGCCACCACGAGAGACTAGTAAAGATCTCTCTGAGCAGGGGCTATATAAAGTAGAGTAGTTCACGCTGATGTTGGTTAGATCAGACTTCAGTGCTCAGCAGCAAAAACTGGCTCCAACCTTCTGCAAGTTATTATTATTGTCCTTAATTACTTATTTTACAATGAGAATAATAAAGGCAACAACAATAATAACAATAAATGATTTTTGTATTGTGAAGACTGCATAGTCCAACTCTGTGTGAAGGGCTTACAGGAACATGTTGACACACCATAATTGTTAAATAAATATTGGTGTACATGATCAGAAAAAGAAAGACAGAGAGGGAAGTAGAGAAAGAATAAAAGAGAAAAGGATGAGGGATTTGGATTTGACTGGCTTAGGGGAGAGCTGTACGTTGCTAAGATAAATCTTGTTGCCATGCAGCTTATTATTGAGGATAATTGGCATGCTGAGTGATTCTCCTAGTCTCCCGCACTGACTGGTTTGTTCTGGTTAGGTACAGTGACCATCTATTCTGGTTCAAGGTTCTGTTCTTGTACACAACTGAACCTTGTAATAAAGGATCCTCCTGGTTTAGACACTCCCTTTCCCCCTAATATTTTGGTTTTTACCAACTGTGTTGAGGATTAATCCAAGAAGAACTGAAATGAAGATTGGATTCTGCCCTCCTTGTAATCAGGAAGTAGTTACATAGGCCAGTATTAGCAATGGGTTCCACGCAGTGAAGTTTCTCTCGCTCTCATTAACAGGCAAGTCTTTCCTAGTGGAATTTAAATCCAAGGAGGTTCACATGATAGTATGCAAAATTAGAATCTGACAATAAAATTATAATGACATCCTACTTTACACCTAAATTTTGAGAGAAGCTGAAGCTCTCGCACACTGCTGATGAAAGCAGAATAGCAACAGCCTTGGGGGAAGACAGCTCAGAATATGGGGTAGGATGCAAGAATGTAAAATATGAAGACAAATAACTGATATTTACTCAAGAGAAATAAAAATTAAGTTCACACAGAAATGTTCATGAGAAGAATTACAGGAACCTTATAATCACTGGAGGTAGAGTTGACTCTCAGTTGGCGACTGAGTAATCGATCTAAGGATATTCATAGACTGGTATGATGTTGATAAATAAGAAGGAAAGCATTTTCAAAATAGGGAGTGTCACAGACGGAACACTAATCTTATACGTAGCATGGAAAGTGAGACTGCTGTACATCTTGCTTTCTACTGTGACTTCTCCACTCCCCACCTCCACAACAGTCCACTAAGTTACTTGGCAATCAGTTATACCACACACTTTAAAAAAAAACATATTTTTATTTTTATTTTGTTCAGTTTACACCCTGATTGTAGCTCCTTCCCTCCCTCATCCCCCTCCCTCCCTTCCCTAGCCCTCAGAAAGGGGGAGCCCTTCTCCCCTAACATCTGACCTTAGCCTATCAAGCCTTATTTGGACTGCCTGTATCCTCTTCCTCTGTGGCCTGGCAAGGCTGCCCTGCCATGGGGGAAGTGATCAACCTATGGGGACCATAGTCTACTTCAGAGGTAGTCCCTACTACCCATATTATGGAACCCACAAGGATACTGTGCTGCCTATCTACTACATCTGAGCAGAGGGTCTAGGTCCTCACCATGCATGGTCCTTGGTTGATGCATCAGTCAGTGTAGCAGCCACCTCCTCCACCTGGATTCTTGGCTCCTTTGGTCTCCTTGTGGAGCTTGTAACCCTTCCAGGTTCTTTTATTCCTCAACTTTTCCATAAGACTCCTTGCACTCAACTCCGAAGTTTTGCTGTGAGTCTCAGCATCTGCTTGAATCTCCTGCTGGGTGGAATGTTTCAGGATACCTCTATGATAGGCTCCCATCCTGTTCCTTCCCTTCAACTGCGTCCAGTGTCTAATCTATTTGTCCTTCTAAATGAGAATTAAGTATTCTCCCTAGGGTCCTTCTTGCTATTTAGTTTCTTTATGTCTGTGTATTGTAGTGTGCTTATCGTGTATTATGTGGCTAATATCCACTTATACGTGAATATATATATATATACCATGCATGTCTTTCTGGGTCTGAGTTACTTAACCTGGCATGATCACTTCTAGTTCCATCCATTTGCCTGAAATTTTCAAGAATTCCTTGTTTTTACTTGCTGAGTAGTATTTCATTGTGTAAATGTACCACAATTTCTTTATCTATTCCTTGGTTGAGGGACAAAAAAACCCAAAAAAAACAAAAAACAAACAAACAAACAAAAAAACTTTAAGTCTCTGAAGAAATAGAAGAAGATATCAAAAGATAGAAAGATCTCCCATGATGATGGGTCAGTAAGATTAACATAGTAAAAATGGCCATCTTACCAAAAGAAATCTACAGATTCAATGCAATTTCCATCAAAATGCCAACGCAATTCTTTTTTTTTAAGATTTTTTTTTTTTATGTATACAGTATTGTGCCTGTGTGTACAACAGAAATCACTATGGGTGGTTGTGAGGCACCAGGTAGTTGCTGGGAATTTAACTCAGGACCTCTGAAATAACAGACAGTGCTCTTAACTTCTGAGCCATCTCTCCAGCCCTGCCAACACAATTCTTTACCAACCTTGAAAGAACAATTCTCAACTTCATCTGGAAAAAAAAAGTGAATAGCTAAGATAATCCTATACAATAAAAGTTCTTCTGGAGGTATCTCTATCCATGATCTCAGGCTGTATTATAGAGCAACAGTAGTAAAAAATGGCATAGTACTGGCATGGAAACACAGGTGTATCAATGAAATGAATTAAATGGAATCAAAGACCCAGAAAGAAACCCACACACATATGGACACTTGAGTTTTGACAAAGAATCCAAAACCATACAATGGAAAAAGATAACATCTTCAACAAATATCTACTTGTAGAAAAATGCAAATAGACACTTATTTATCACCCTGCAGAAAACTAAAGTCCAAGTGGGCCAAATATCTCAACATAAAACCAGATACACTAAATCTGTTAAAAGAAAATTGGAAAAGAACCTTGAGCTCATTGGCATAGGAGACAACTTCCTGAACAGAGCACCAACTGCTCAGACTCTCAGATCAATAATTAATAAATGGGTTCCCATGAAACTGAAAAGCTTTTGTAAGGCAAAGGACACTGTCAGCAAAACAAAAGGACAACCACCTGCTTTTAAACTCACTGCTTACATCTACTCAACTTAGCTCTTATATCAAATATTTTCTCTTTTCCTCTAGCTTGTGATTATTCTAGGTTACTTGGATATCTCTAACTTCCAAGTATCCTTTATCTCACCATGGGTGATTATCATATTGACGCCTGGCACACCATACTTACACACACACACACACACACACGCACACGCACACGCACACGCACACGCACACGCACACGCACACACACACACACACGCGGTACACATACAAATTAAACCTATTCATCTGTTCACAATGACTCAGTTGGTTATATGTATTGACCACTGTAAAAAGTGTTTCAGTAACCATGAGCACACAACTTCTCTCTTTGATAAGTAGATTAATAGTGCAATCATTTGATACTTATAGCTTTGTTCTTTTAGAGAGATTCTGGTGCTATTTTTCTTACAAGACTACTTCACATTTCTAGCTATAGTATATACAAATTTCACTCTTTTCTAAAGCCTTACCAAATTTTTGTATGATATATTAATGCATTGTAATTTTGTTTTGCATATCCTAAGATTTATGAAGTTGAAATTATTCCCCCCTATATACTTCTTGGTCGTTATACATCTTCTTTTGAAAGATGTTCCTATAGTGCGACTATGAATTGCCTTCTCAGTCTCATTTTCTAGAATTGGTCCCCACATGGAAGAACTGTTGTATACTTGTGTCGTATATAAGCTCCTATGATTTTTAGTTTTATTCCTCATGTTCAAAGAAGACATATGTTGATATTTTGATATTTTTAAATTTGTTGAGACCTGTTTTGTGCAGCTTTTCAGATGAAATATTTATTGACTATTTGCCTTGGTCTTGAACAATAGAGATACTGAAGTCTTCATATATTGCTTTATTGACCTCTGTCTCTCTTTTTAGCGATTATAAAGCTTACTTTATGTAGTTAGATGTTTTGTCTTTGTGTGCACACATTTTAAAATGTTCTTTTCTTATCTTAAATTGATTACTTAACCATACATGGTGATCATCCTTGCATTTTTGTTTTACGATTTTGGCTTAAAATATATTTTATCTAATCTAAGTATTGTATTTTGCTCATATTTGGTATCTCTTTGTACAGTGTAGTTTTTTTCATCACTTCACTTTTTGATTATGTATACATGTTTTGAGGAAATGAGTTTCTTGTAGGCAGCATACTATTGGATCTTGATTTTTTAAAATTTTTTTATTAATTTATTCTTGTTACATCTCAATGGCTATCCCATCCCTTTTAATTCATTTACCTGGTTTGTATTTCTTTTGGAAGAATTTTAACTACTACACTGCTAACATTTTGGTCTTTCAATCATTTCAAATATCCTTTTTAAAAAATGTTTATCTCCATGGTTTGATTTTGTATTGAGGGCTTTTTTTTCTTTAATATAGACAATTTAGTAGTTTCAACTTTCCAAGTCATCTCATGATATTCTGTTCCACTTGTGTGTGTGTGTAAGACTATGTCAACATCTTCGTCTAGTATAGTGCTGATAAACTCAGTTTTAGTTTATCTTCAAAGATTTTATTCACACCTAATTGATAGGGGTATGTTTGCTGATGAAGATATCATCAGATGGAAGGTTCCCATTCTCTCTAGGACTTTATGGTTAAGCTAATGGCTATTATATAAGGCCATTCTTATGTTCTTCCTTTTAGGATTCACTCAATGTCTTTGACTTTTGAAAGTTATCTATAGTACATCTTAAATGTCAATTTTCTATTCAGATCTACTTGGCAACCCTTAGAGCTATGTAGATAGGGTTGAATATATTTTCCCTAATTTGTAGGAATGTTTCAATTACTATTTCATATTTGTTTGATTACTAGGATCTTATTCTTAGGGATATTATAGGCTAGATTCTTGATGGTCTCTTTTCTTCTCCTTGTATTATTTCAAAATATCCTCCTCATGTTCAGAATCTCTCTCATCTTTTATTTCTGCTTGATTTGGCCAGTAGCTTATTTCTAATGTTTCTATTTGGGCTTTAAAAATAATCTTTATTTCTCAGCCGGGCATGGTGGTGCATGCCTTTAATCCCAGCACTCGGGAGGCAGAGGCATGCGGATCACTGTGAGTTCGAGGCCAGCCTGGTCTACAAAGTGAGTCTAGAACAGCCAAGGCTACACAGAGAAACCTTGTCTCAAAAAACAAACAAACAAAATCTTTATTTCTCTTAATTTAAAAGATGTAATGATTAGTTCATGATTTTTTTAAATATGGTTATTTTGCCTGTATGTATATCTAGGCACCATTTGCATACCTTGTCCTCAGAGGGCAAAAGTGGGCACTGCAAACCTTGGAAATGGAATTGAAAACTTACTTGTGTGTGCTCATACCCACATTTTCTTGCCATCTTGTTGAACCATCACTCTAGCCCTGTGATCTCTCTATTGCTTTCCTGGATTATACCACCAGTAATTTTCTATTTTCTTTTTTTCTGACAGCAAGCAAAGGTTTTATTTATACTTTGGGCAACAGCTGATCTCAGAGTGAGAACCATGCTGAAGAGCAATGGCTGTAGTGACATTCTTCTGTGGGTTGGGGAGTGTTAATTGAGGAGTATTTCCCTGGTAGAGGTACCTAATTGTCAAGATCATATTAGCAAAGGCTTGTTCAGTCATGACTCCTGTTCGGAGGAACCAGTTTTCTCTTTGTCCTGACTGGCTTATCCCTACCAGTAGGTCATAGAGTAGTCAGCTGCTGGAGATGTTAAGAGTCTGTGTGTGCTTTGAGTTTTGGCAGCTGTTAGTGTTTTTGAATACCTGGGTAGTTATTCAGTTGGGTATCTGTGATGACAATGACTCCCCCTTTCTAGAAATTTATGTTTTGTTTTAGTAATTGCAAAACAAGAGAGAAACATTCAGTGAGGGGCATTGACCTTGATTTCTTATTAGTTATTTTTCAAATTCATTGAATTGATTATATGTATGTCTTGTGTATTCTTGAGTTTACATAGAATCATTCTTGTGAATTTTTTACATGTTCCTGATATTAATATAACTGTAAATGAACATATACAATCATTCAACTGATATTTTCTAACAAGTACTATACCATAAATTATTTTTAATGTATTTCATTAACTTCCTGTCTTTTGTGGTCTATAGCTACATAATTATTTTAGTGTTTGATGGTATTGCTTTGCCTGGTATTTTTATAGTTCTTGTGTGCTAATATTGATGTTTGTGCATTTTTAGAAGACAAATTGTCTCTATCAATTAATATGTGTGACATCTCAAGAGACGGATTTGCCAGAAGGCTGGGGTATAGTCTATATGGCTGTGGTTATGGAGGACCTATTATTTTCTCATAGGTCATGTAGAAGTTGACATAATTCGATGAGTACAAGTGACTTTAATGCAGTGATAAAGACTCCCAAACAGAACACTTATCCTTATTTAGATGGTTTTGGACTTAGATGGTACTACAGGGCATCAGCAGAATAAAAAAAGACACAGTGTGGGTTGAGTCCTCTTTGCAAAAGTACATAGGTGAATACTCCTTGGAAGCTTTCCAATTTTGTCTCTAGGCCTTCAAGGGCCACATACTATTTTCGAGAAACAAAAACTTCTTGTGTTCTTACCAGGAATGAGGGTTGCTGGGAGGTCACCTGTTGACTCCTGCAGCTTCATCTTGATCTTCAACTGGGGGAGTAAGGTGTTTGGTGTAGGAGTGGGCATGCTTTTAAATATAGGCTGTCCAGCATCATCACAGTGTATGAACACTTCAGTCTAGCATTTTTTCTCTCAAGTATTCTAGCAGAAGTTATATATCCATTGTATTTTTTCTAATCTTTGAGGGAGACAACCATGTCTGACACCTCTAGTCAACCATTTTCTCAGAAATCTGTTTTCCCCCATATTTACTGGTTTTGTTGCCATATGTAGTTAGTCTTGATCTAATTGTTGTTTCATACCAAGACCTGGTAATGGTTACTTAAGCTGGGGGGGGCCTTGTTGGGGGTCAAATATCTAGTCATACCTTCACCATTAATTAGAGACAAGGCTGGTTTTTAGCAGTGTTTACACAATTTTTCCAATTAGCACAGGCATGAGTTGGAGACCTTTAAAAGAACTGAAGAAACTTGGGTTCCAATGCCATGGGATTCATGTTAAACATAGCTAATGAATAAAAGGAATGCATCTCTAAAATAGTTTAAATCTTTAAAATGCCCTTTCTGAGGGCTCCTAATCCCATATTGTATTCTTTCTTCAGGGACCACCGTTGGCTTTGGACAAGGCTGCTTTGTAGCGATGCTCAGAGCAACAATACATTTCTTCAAGTGTGTGACTAAGAGCTGCCTGAAAGGCCTTAGCATCATTCGGTCCATCATGCACCATAAGCTTCTGCACGGTGATTCCATTTGTTTCTTCATTATTTTGTACAGTTTCCCCTTAGTGGATGTCTGCCGACTCCTTCACATCTGGATCCAATTAGAGATCACTCTTTATGTGGATCTAATTATCTGTCTCTACATGTGCTCAGCAGAGACACGATTATTAATAAGAGTTTGAATGTGGCTTTACATTTTCAAATTGCCTTTTTCTTTTATTAGGCATCCTCAATAACTTGAATTCCAGTCCTAATCCGACTCGAACTTTTGGAAAGACATTCAGGAAACTGGGGCACAAGAAAGTTGAGGAACTTTTTTTTCCCTAATAAGTGAAAAGCAAACCAGGAACAGGGCTATGCAGTGATACTTCAGATAAGAAGCAGTCTTTGTTTAACTTCTTCTTTGCCTTGTTGGTTAACTGAATCATAGCTGTTGTGCTACTAGTTTACTGCTATTAGTAAGGAGGTTGTAAAACTGGGCTTATATGTTACCTTAAGGATTTGATAATTTATGGCTGTCCTGCTGCTATTTATTTTCCTTTTGTTAATAAAACAAAACAAAACTTGTTTTGGAGGGTTTCTGCTATTATTATTACTACTACTACTACTACTACTACTACTACTACTACTACTACTACTATTAGTTTTCGGCTGCTATGTCTCTATTTTTTCTCTTTTTGCTAATAAAGGAACAGCAGCAACAAAAACCCAGCTGTTTTGTTTTGTGGAGCTGCCCTTGTATATCCTCTCTCTCTCTCTCTCTCTCTCTCTCTCTCTCTCTTTCTCTCTCTCTCTCTTTCTCTCCTTTCTTCACTTCAATGTCTGCTTCATGGAGAGCTCTGTGCCCACAACCAGAAATCAGCACTTAACACCTTGGCTGAGGAACGAAGACACATTCCAGGCTGCTATTATAAGAAAACATCGCGTTATAGGGTTGCCATCAGAAGCAGCAGTGCTGCGTTCTTCTCCTGCTCAAGGAAAAGGATGCAGGCTACCTCGATGAGACCGGATAGGCTGTGGTCGGGGAGGAGAGACCCTCCCTCCCCCTCACCTCCCCATCATAGCTCTAGAGGAGGGGAATATGGTGGAATAGGGAGGGAGGGTCGGGATAAGATGATACAAGTGAGGGGATACCAATCAGGATGTAAGACGAATAAATTATAGTGAATAAAAATATAAAAAGGAAAAATAAGATGTCAGAACCTCTGTTCGTCATAAGAAATTAGTGATGGCAGAGAACACAGCTGACACAAAGAGAGAAACACTGGGAGGAAGACAGACTCCTGGTCCTGCTAGCACCACTTCAGCTTCTAGGGTGATCCACACTTGATGGTCCAGCATCATTTTTTTTTTTTTTTTGTCAAACTATGTGTTAAAAATTCTTCTCATTTTTGAGAAAGTTAAGCATGGATGACTGTTGGCGACAACTAAAAGGTCTTCACTGCACATTTGTTATTTTGTTACATTCTTTTCTGAAGACCTTTGACACTAGAGTCAAAGTGAGAACAGTGACAGATAATGGTGGAATGAGTGGGCAGGGCCATAAATCAGGGAAAATAAACAGAAGCAAGTGACAACCCTAAGCACTCTGACTGCGAACTCAAAATAAGATTTAATTTTGGGTTTCTTTGTGTTTTTTGTTTGCTTGTTTTTGGGTTTTTGAGACAAGGTTTCCTAGTGTAGCCTTGGCTGTCCTGGACTTGCTTTGTAGACCAGGCTGACTTTGAATTCACAGAGACACGCCCACCTGTGCCTCCCTGAGTGCTGGGATTACAGGTGTGTGCCATTATACTTGGCTTTAATTTTGTGCTATGATCAACTAAACTTTATTTCTCTATCATTTATTTTCAAGGTTTACTGTATCTGTGCATTCGTGTGTGTGTGTGTGTGTGTACATGTGTGGCTCTGATGTACACATTCAAGAGGCAAGAAGAAGTGGTCAAATCATCTGGTGGGAGTTTTAGGTAGTTGCAAACCATTAGATAAAGGTGCTGGGTATCAAATTGCAGGTCTCTGCAAGAGCAGCAAGCACTCTTGACCACTTAAGCCATCTCTTCAGTCCCTGTAATAATAACTTTTAACAAGTGTGTCTATATGAAACTTGAGGAAAAGGTACAATAGAACAGACACTTGCAATAATGTAAAGTGCAAACTTAGAGCTGCATTGTTTGCCTCTACTGAATCTCTCACTATTGACTTGCATCTTGTCTCCTGGTCAATTGATAACGTAACTCATACTTTCTCAATTGATTAAATTTAGACCTGTGGCCTTTAGCGATCTTGTTAGGATAAAATGTGGTCATTGAGATGCACTCAAATCAACTATGGCTAGTGGTGCCCTTACAAGAAAAGGAGATTCTGGATTACCGAGGGACACTTTAGTGGAAACACGATATGAGAACAGAGTAAAGAAGTGGCTAGACCATATCAGGACAGAAAAGGCCTTTTAGACAATTTGACTTTGAACTCTTGGCTTCTAAAAAGGTAAATAAAATATTTTCTGCTCTTTCAGCCACCCAGTCTATGGTATTTTGCTATAGCTTCCTTAGCAAACTAATACATTCTACATCTAAAGCTTGTTATTACTTAAGCATTGGATTTTAATTTCAAGAGAAAGTATACCTTTAGGGAATTGTCAATTACTTTCAAAGTTATATATATTTTATGAAGATATGGATTTGTTGGATAAAGGGAATACCTATATGTATGATAACCTTTTTTTTTTTTTCATGGATTGCATAGGCAGTTGAGTGAGTAGGCTACTTGCATACTAAACATTTTTTTAAAAATTAGAAGTAAATAAAAAGTGTTAAAGGTATAATATAAACATGAGTGTTCAGATGTTCCCAAAGTAGGGAGAGTCATTTTATGCTGGAATACTTAGAAAAATTTTGGTTACAGAGTTTCGAGTACCACAAATGGGAGCTGTGTCAGCAAAGGTTTTCTGATAAAGGAAATGTCACAAAACTTCCAAAGATATTTAGACCATAAGGTTAATTCAGCTAGGAGAAAGATCCCTAAGGAAGCAACAGATAATGAGCCTGCTTAGCTATAACAAAAATCACAGGATGGGGCTGGAAGAAGGCTTAGTGGGTCTATCTTTTGCTGTGCATGTATGAAGACCTAAGCCTAGCATCTTTGTTAAATGTTGAATGTTTTAATTTGGATACTTTATTCCTGATGCTGGGGGTTGGGGAGGGACAGACACATTTGGATCCCAGGAGCTGGCAGGTTCAGTGTGAGATCCTGTCTCAAAATATAAGGTGGAAAGAATAAAGTGGGACAGACAACATGAACCACTGGCCTCCATAGGGGCTTGCATCACCGTTCCCAGCTGAACTTACACATCCTTTCATATAACACTTATTTATTTAATCATTCTCACATACAACACACACACACACACACACACACACACACACACACACACACACACACATCATTGTGGAAAGTTTGACTGTCAGGAATGTTAATTTAGTTTTTATTTTAAAGGTGAAAAGATGGCAAGCCACTGATGGTTTTTCAGTGGGAAATCATTTGATTAGAGCCTGTTTGAGAAAACTTCTCTTTGGAATCCCTGTAGAGTGTGCTAGAAGGATTCAAGGCAAGGGCCTTAAGGCAGTGGGGGAGACGATGTTAACCATGGCCTTCCAAGGAGATTGAGGTCTGAACCTACATTGCATCTAAGAAAGGATAAAAGGTCTCCTTAGCTCTCACCTGGAAATATGTGCCCAAGTGTAACTTTTCATCTGATTTGCTTCAGGCTATGTGAAAAGCAGGGGCAGGTTAACCCTTTCTACACATCATCTAGATTCTTTTTAAAATGCTAACTGGGTCCTTGTTCAGCTACCTTATACAAGAGACTTGGCAAATTCTAATAATAATATACTTTTCTTGAAATGAGATCTTTATATATTTCTTCTGTTACTAATTCCCCCTGGTGCCTTTCATAAGATGCATAAAATCTCCTCGTTATTACTAAATGCCCTTGCAGATATAAAACTATTTATTGCTTTGTGGGAATTTTTCTTCCAACACCTGTTCCTTTTTAAAAAATAAAGTCTCCAAAACTCCTGAATTCACTAGTCTCTCATTCATTCATTTCCCTCCTCTTGTCCTTCTCTTCCCTGCCATCCCTCCGTTCACCCTCCTCCTTTTTGTTTTTTTTTTATTTTTTTCTTTTTTTTTGTAACAGGTATTCAAGCCAATGATTTTGTGTCCTCACAGGATCTACTGAGTAATGCATGGGTTTGCTTTCTCTTTCCAGATGTGGTTTAATTGTTCAACATAAAGGCATATGCTGAGATTTATGAAGAACTCCCTTCAGAACTCAGTATTATCATTATGTGCCAATTTAAAGCCATCAATGATCAACCAGAGATCATTTCTGCCCTTCAATTAAAACATACTAGATGGGCAGGATATGGTAAACCAGATGCAATAATTAAGAGAACAGTTTAACTGTTCATATTGCACATTGCTGTTTGCTACAGCATGGCCATTAAACAAAAACTAAAGCCAAGAAGGGTTGTATGGCCTCATAAAAATTCCATTTGGCTTGGAAATACAGTACCATTTTACATTAATGTTAAACACTCCAAGAGATAATTACACAGCCATGAGTCAACTGTGTCAAATAATTAAATACAGGAAATGGATCGATGAGGAAAAAGTTTCCTTTCCTTGACTTCAACTCTTTCTAAATAAATTAAAGAAAAAAAGCCACCACCTGCATTAAAGAATTCTCTTTGGAAGCCCCATCTCTTGGGAACTGCAGGTGGCAGCAGGGAAAAGATATTAGTATTAACATTCCACACACACAGGAAACCATTCCCCCTGGGGACTCCAAGACAGAGCAATAGGACCAATTATCTAGGAAGAGTAATTGTAAGGCAAATACATCAGGAGATCTCAGAGGGTTGCATAACATTTGTTAAGTTATATGGTAGATAAATTATTACTTTCTAGTGAGGTGATTATGGTACAGTATTCCGTGGAAATCTAATGAAAGAGGTTCTGATTATAAAGCATAGAAACACACACAAACACATAGACACCACCCCCCCCCCCCACACCAGTCATTCGTTTCTGCTGCTGATTATCTGACTGCCAAGTATTCCATGTTGAACGTTTGTCTGGAAACACATTCATTGCCTCACTTTGAAACTTTTCATCTCTCCCTCCTTTATCTTTGTTTCTCTCTTCCTCTACTAAATGGAAATGTCTTATTTTAACCTAATCTGTGAATGACAAACCAGTCTGTTTTGGAGTGAGTGAATGGCTGTTGCAATATATATGTGGTATTGTCTTTAGGGGACAGAGGTATCACTTCTCTCTGACAGCAGGTAGTTAAGTCTATTAAAACATCTTTTCTTCGGAGTTTTTGAAGGTCCTTGAAATGAGAGTTTTCAGAATTCCCTGGTCTCCAATTAAGTTGTTGAGGGAGAAGCTAACCAGGGTTCTCCTAAGAGTTGGATGTTCAGGGCAAAATCTAGCTGTTAACTTAATGAACCAATCAAAGGAATTTATAAAAAGATATCAGGCATGGGGGAACCAGAAAAGGGAATTCATCAGTTATAGGAAAATCAAGAAAGTGAATTAGGTAAAAAAAAAAAATCTACTGAACTTCTAAGAAGTGATAATTTCATTTGAATTAAATTTGACCTTAGTTTTTGAGGATTTTGTAATAAAGAGTTTATACTCAGATTCTTGTTGGCTTTAGACCAGGAAGTTAGATCCCAAACCATAGAGGTTGGAAAAAAGTCCTATTCACTCAGCTAATGTGCAATTCATCCCTTGATATTTGCACTATACATAGATTTCTATTGTTGTCTTTTATGGAAGGGAAATTTTAATCTATATCATCAACTCAAGCACACTAATGAGCCATTTGTAGAAGAAAGCAGAGCAGCTACTGTCAGAGACTTTTCAAGTTGTGATGACAGCTAGTGATGCGCTATACGGCAACACAAGGCCACCTTTTATAACACAAACCTGTAGAGACCAAGCGTATTAAACCCCTAAGTGTGGCTTTTCCCAGTGCTCCCAGAGATTATGCAAGTGAATCATTGCCCATAGCTATGGTCAATAGCTGTTAGGGTTATATCATTAGAGAGGGAAGTAAGACAGCATTGTGCTTTCCTTCTTCAGGTTAGTGAGTTTTCTTACTCTTTATAACAGGGATGTGGTATCCTATTATCTGCTATTGATAATTCTTTTAGTCTGTATATCCAGAAAGTGATACAAGTGATCCATGACTTCTTTCTCCAGGGGTGACAGGTGTCTCAAACCAAGTCAACTATAATCTTCTTCTGGACTGCGCTAAACTCTTAGCTATAAAGTAATCTCAAGTACTTTCAGTAAAATTTAACCACGTCCATCTTGAGAGTACGTAACAAGATACAGAGAGAGAAAGTGAAGCAGCTTTAAGCTAAGGGAAAGGGGAATGATTCACAAAACCCTAATGTGAGCAAGCGCTCAGAACCACATCTTAACACAGCTCTGTCTTTTTGTGGTTTCAGTTAATTTAACCAGTGATTTGACCATCTTGGTTAAAATTTTGTCATGTGTTTTTAAGGATCAAATATAATTTGAAAACATAAACTATGATTAATTATGTTTGGTGCAAAGTTATCTGTTTATAGCTTTCAAAAATAGGAAAGATTTGAGACTCTAAGGTTCTCAGTGAGTGGTATATGCTGATGGATAGACAGAGCCATATTTCAGAACACTCCAGAATTTTAACCTTGTCTGGATCCTTGGGCACCATTCCTCAGAGAGTTTGGTGATGTATATCTAGGTTAGGGCTACCTCAGGAATCTACACTTCCAAAGTTCTTCAAGAGCTAGTCAATGGTACTGATAGCTGATAGAGTGGGATCAGTAATTACACAACAGTCTTCGCCATACAGAAAGGATCATGTGAACAATTCAAAAAGCTTTTCCAGCAACTAACACGCTAATGATAATTAAAGGCTGTAGTAGGGGAGTTTCCTGAATCAGCTTCCCACAGTTACATGAATTTGCTATTGTAGGGACTTGGTAAATTTAGAGCTCTTGTGCAGGACATATTACTATGCCATATTTCTCTAATAAAATCATATGGCTCTCACTAGCTGACATCTAGTATCAGTGTGGATTACAACGTTTTTCTCATTCTAATTTTGGGTGATTTTTGTTTAAAAAATGATTCCCCCTCCCCAATGTAAATTTGTCACGACATTAGTAAACATCCATGTAATGATTAACTTTCTTCCTCATGGGTAAGTTGTTAAATATTTTCGAGCCTCCCTTTCTTTTTGGGCACCTCTGATTGGTTCTTTCATCAATACTACCTATGTCACTGTTCCCTGAAGCAGTTCCATCCTGGTGGCTGTTCTCCAAAGGTGCTGTGAGTTTCAGATGCTTTTCAAGCATCTACTCTTGAGAGTCCAGTCTGAAGAAAAGGAAATGAGGCAGCAAAGTCCTCCTTAGTGCTAGCTATCACACTTGCATTTATGCAGTCTAAGAAACCCCACTAGTTCTGGCAGCTAGAGACAGAGTTAACTTGTTTGGGGTTGAGAGTTAACTACTACTAATTGCTTAAATGCTGTTGGAGTCTTCAATATAGCTGGCCCTATAAGAAATTTTTTTCTTGATACAATTATCTGGGCTTGCCAGGCTTGTCAGTAACTCCCTAATTATCATGTTATTTAACTAAAAGTCCAATTGCAAGGCATTGGACATAGAAAGAATGACCATATAATTTATCAAGCAAAATTTTACTCTTTTGAAAGGAAAAAGTGATGCTATTAATAACCACTCCAATGCAAATAAGAAGGGATTTGACTAAACTGGGTCAGTTAGGGAGCCAAGATCCCCAACTATAGAAGAATTAGACCTGATATTGAAACAATTGTTAGTTAACAAGATTTAATTAGCACACTGCACTTCAAAGCATGTATACAATGACTACATAAGCTTGCATGTTAATTAAAATGATGAATTAAACCAATGTTTTTAACTAGTATTTATGCCTGTTTTAGATTTCAATCTAAAACAGATGGAAAGCAAACCTATCACTTTAAGATCACTTGTTAACTAACTATGGAGTTTTAAACATTTCAAATAGTTAAGTTACTTAGGTGTGGTTTATTAATTTCAGTGAAATAATTTTAACCTTCCATTTTGGCCCCTTACTTTTGGTAGACTAAAAGCTAAAAGATGTCTTTGTTGACAGATATTTCTAGGTTGGCTAACCTTTTTCTTTGGTAGAAATGGAGCCAGCATCTCCAGTTTCTAGCTAGATTTTCCAGATAGCACTCCCATACTCCCAACTTATCTCTTGGGGTGCTGTTTCCTTCTTGGTCAAACAGTCTGGCCAGTTGAGGTCACTGGACAAGAATTTAGTTAATAACCACCAACTGAATGGTGGGCGCCTGGGCTCCACCCAAGGTCTCCAAGCTAAAGATCTGAAGACTTCCGAATCCTCTAATTCTTTCTGGGTATAAGAAGGAGAAGCTTGCAGGCTGACTGCCAGCTTTTCTCAGATCAACTCAAGCCTTACCATCCATTTGCGAACAGGCTATTTAAAAACAAAACAAACAAAAAGCACAATTCAACCCTTCTTCCAAGTAGATTTTGTAAAGTATCAGATTAACAGAAAAGCTTTCATGTTTGTCTGCTTTGTTACTGTTTTCTAACCTCTCTGAATGCTGCATATGGTCTGTTTCCTGCCTTGTCCTGAGAGCCAGGCTCCAGGCTTGAATAGAACTTCAGAGGTTAAGAGAGATGGGCTTTGGAATGAAGTTTTGAAGGTGGAGGAAAGGTGAGAGACACTGATGTCTGAGGTCCCATTCTCATGATTCTGCTTGGTATCTTGGTAAGGGAGCCTTACTAATTGTACCTACCTTCCAAATAATTTTTAAAAATGAAATTTGTGGGTCATTTTCAAATTAAAATTTATTAAGATATTACATTAGAATATAATGTGTACCATACTGTGAATAATATCCCGTTTCTGGCTTGACATTCTGAGAACATCAAGGAAAGGGTGCAATCCATAATCTTAAACCCCACTTCGGAGGCTATGCAGATGTGGACCGTGGGAGAATTAAATGTGGGCACTAATGCTCTTACTTTAAAAGCCATGGGCTTCTTACTGAAGAAGCTGAACAACAGACTGATGAATTCAAATTATTTACTTGTTGATTTATTTTAAGTGCACCAAATGCTTCAGGGCTTCTCAGTCAAAGGACAAACACTGCAGGAAACCCACGCCACAACTCCGTCCGCTCTGCATGAAGCCAGACCCAAGAGATTTAATCTTATTTACATTTCCCAAAAAGTGAATACATTGGAACCAAATCTGGGTTTTCGGGAACTCATAGCATGCGCATGCAGGCAAACACACACACACACACACACACATACACACACACACACACACACAGTGCAAAAAAAGAAATAAAAGCAACTTTCTGAGCACAGTGATTGGCTCTCTTTCTCCCCATGTCACAGTGTGCCTGAAGTCCATCTGTACAGATGGCTCACCCCTGCTTTACCAGGTAAGCCTTTCATTTACACTGCACATAATACATGTGGTATCCAGTGCCCTCCACAGCCTACAAGAGGAGGCCACTTATTTCATTACTGGCAGAGCTATACCTAAGACATATATCTTACATGGAAAAAAAAAAAGGAACAAAACACAGACTATCTCAGATGATCAGAAATTAGGCAAAAAAAAAAAAAATTGTGGGTCTCAGCTGAGAAAGCTCTGGTCTTGGGAGATTATGTAAAGATGAGAATTCAAAATGTTAATGGAAGGTGACAGAGGTTAGACATGTTTATCATCACTGCTCCTTAAATTCATCCCCTACTCCTCTTCAAACACATGTAAAGGGAATCTGCATAGACATAATAAAGGGTAATCTTATAGAACTCTCCAGGGCTCAGCTGGCTCTTAAGCAATCCACATTTCTTAGGAAATAATTAACACATTTTCTCAATTAGACTAGTTCCAAGTTATGACCATAAACTTGGCAAAGTTCATTGTATGTTTTAGTATCCCAGTTTGAATGCTTCTCTCCTTTGATTACTATTCAGTAATCCTAGTGATACAGTAATTATTACAAAACATCATTGTCATTCGAGAATAGGGGATAATTACTAGAAAAACATTTTCAGTTGTACAAGTTTATTCTATTTTTACTTGCAAAGAGCTCATTTGCTAATTTGTTACATTATTTTTGAAGAAACAGCATAGGGTGTAATGTTAGAAAGAGTAATTTTCATGTACTAACAACTAATATGATAAAGGGCAATTATTTACAAGTCAAAAGGAAGGAAAGCAATTTTATCTATTGTTTAGCTATTTTGATTATCACCTAGGTTGTTACTATGAATGAGCATTGTAGAGAGGAAGAACTAACTGTGAGCATTATTCCTTTCATTCATCAAGCACTTGTCTGATAAGTATTAGGCTCCAAACACTGCTCAGTGCACACAGCTTGTAAAAATGAATAAGGCACAGTTAACACTGTCCTGGAAATGCCAATATTGACGGCGGTAAGCACCCAGCAGCAACATCTGTACTGCTGCTGTCATTTTGCATGTTCACTAAGTCTCGGTTTGTGTTTCTACCTCCAGGAAGAAGTGATGATATCAAAGTCTCTGACTTGTTAGAATTCGGAAACGTAATAAATAAGGACATACATTAAGTATTCATTTATAGGTGGTGGTCACTATAGTAAGACAGAGAAAGCAATATAGAGAATGGATCAGTAGGTGAATGTTTTATCATGGTGTTCAGAGACAAAATTTCCAGAGAGATGACTCAGGAAACAGACTACAAATTATTTCAGGGAAGAGCCTCTGTAAAGTTATGCATTTGAGTCATTGGCAGAGAGAAAAAAAATGGCAAATGTGAAATGCTGGATGTGGGTGGAATGGCCGCACCAATCAAATTGATATAGCCTGCACAGTTAGGGGAAATGAGGAGAGACTTTGCAGAGGAGGTCAGTGTCACAAGAGTGACCAGATCACTTGTTTGGGGGGTGGGGAGCAGAAGAGTGTGTTTGGAGGATGTCTAGTCATACACTGCCTAACAGGAATACCTTTTGAGAAATGTATTAGTTGATGTCTTTATTGTATGAATAGCCTGGATTACAGTTACACAAAGATGGCATAAGTCAATCCCTTTACATGGCCAGGCAATGCAACGGAGGCACAGTAAACACCGAATGGATGAGCCTGGGAAATGTATGAGTATGCCTTCTGGGAAAGGGAGAGTCAGTTGTCTTTAACAGTTTAGCCCTTGAAAGCTTGCCCACACTCCAGTTGAAGGCTGTACAACCAAAACTACCTGGGCAGCACAAACTAAGATTTCTGTTTGAAGAGTCTTAGCCTTGTCAGATAGTCTAGGTATTTAAATTTAATGTTCTGCAAGTAGTAGAAGTTAGCATTTTGTGCCCAAGGAAAACATTGTAATTGAAGACATATGTTCTTCAAATGAATGCATGTCGGTGGTTGCTCATGCTACGGGTTTAACTGGGTAACCTTGGGATGGAGAGTAGAGAGGTGACGTCTCCTTCTATCTGTAAAAACTATGCCACAAATAAGATTTCTTACAATGAGTAATGTAGCCTCTGGGGCAGGAAACAAAGCAAAAGTGTACTGAATAGAAACTTCAGCTGGGAAAAGAAGGAAAAAAGTCTAAGTGGGAAGATGACTTGGGTGAGAATGGAGCTCTTCACAGATAAACAGAAATCATGAGTTAACTTTATAGGAAGAGTTTGTACAAATCTGGAGAACAAACGTATCATTACAATGAGTTTAAACACCAAGTTGGAAGGTGTAAACTGCATCCACCAAATAGAGAAAGTTCTAGCAATTTTAGAACATTACTAGCAGGAAGGTAACACAATACTCATAGGTAGACACAGAATGAGTGTAGAAATTACTGTTTCAGGGACAATGTTTCTTAAATTTTTTAGTTTTAAAACTACTGTATATACTTTATTTATCAAAAATTTAATCAAAATATAATTACCTCACTTCCTCTCTTCCTTTTCCTCCCTCACCCCTCCCATGGCCACTCCATATAACCTCTAAAACAGCCCCACTTCCTTTTAAATTGGTAACATCTTTTTAAATTGTTATTGCTACACATACACATATCCACATAAATGTATAAATACAAACTTCTCAGTCTGTGTAATATGGCATAGGAATGTATAATTTTGGGGATTACCAAATTTATATTGGGTAACTAATAGTTTGTAAGGCTAAAAGTGTGATTAAAAGGTTAAAAATTTGAAAAATGTTGGCACATGTTGATTATAGCACTTGATGGCTTGACATAAATACTTTTACTGAAAAATAAACATTTCCCCCTAAAAGCCAGTGACGAGAGCAGCATTACATTTATATTATATCCCTTGAATCATCTGCTTCATAGAAAATCTTGGATTCTCATGTCTGTCTCTGCATTCAACTTAGTGTGAAATGTTGTTTTCTTCAACAATGCAGACCAAACAAGGACCCAGATAGGTGCTTATCTTGTTAGGCTTCTGGCAGTTGTAGGCATGCCACAGAGCCTACTCTTAGAGGGTGATGGGGAAAAGTGTAAATAATATTTTCATACCCTTATGAAAATTATTTTGGCTTCACGAACACACAGAAAATAAGGTTGGGACTCTCAGAGATTGCTGGACCACACGGAGAGAACCACTGAACATATTTTATGTCCAATGGCATCTGAATTTTGTTTTGTGTGAAATATTGCTATGACAACAACAACAACAAAAAAGGTAATGACAGCAATGACAGGGAGCTGGTGAAAAGCTGGGATTATTTTTCTTTCCTTTAAAAAGAATAGCATCGAGGTTATTAAATCGAGCCGTGGAGGGTGCACCAGCTGTGAGGCTTGCTCACCAGCAATCCCTTGAATGTTAATCAGAGGTGCAGTGAGTCAGGTGGTAGCTGCCCTTCAGAGTGTTCACAACGAATGATGCTTTCTTGTGATTAGGAATAGATTTTGAAAATTGTTATTTGTCCCTTTCTTTCAGCTGTGAATTATTTTGGGTGTGATAGATGATAATGTGTTAAAATGCATTAATTTTAATGTGTTTCTTTATTTTTCATGTCATAAAATTAGAGATGGAAGAGCCTTCATGAGTCATGCAGTCCATCACCCTGGCATAACATCATGGCTCTTTCCAGAAAAGCTTTGTCTGGCTCAGTTTTAAATGAGGAAAGCAATTATACTCCCATTAGTTCCCTTGGGAGACTATTCCATTTACTGATAGATCTCCATTTTGAAATGTTGCCCAACATGGAGGCCATGTTGGCCGAATGCTATTAATCCTTCCATGGATAAGTCCCATGTGGTGCTCTCTAAGGGAGCCTCGTCCACATTACTTCTCTGGTGAGGCTTCTAGCACGCAATGTGCTGTGGTCCAGGAACTGCCTTGTAAACTCTCTCCCGTTGCATCATCTGATGAAGAATTTATTATGACATTATTGTCAGATTCCAAGCAAGGACATTTATTAAAAGGGCATTGGGGATTACCACATGCAGAAAATAGGTGAAAGGGTGATCTCATCTGGTATGAATTGCTTTCACGCACTAAGAGGAATGAAGTGTGACTGAGCTTTTCAACATCTTACCCAAACAATGGTCACAACTGAGCTTTTAGGTTCAAGCTAGGAGAATGGCTGTCAAATGAATAAGTGAATAAACATGTCAGGTGTTTGTGGTAATGAGCATGAGATGATTTCATAAACTTTTAAAAACATAGATCTCACATTCTTCTTTCTGCATTACAAAATCAAGTTGTAAATCTCTGGGGGGCATGCTTTAAAAATAGGATAACATTTTTTATGCCTTGAGGATATTCATGTGGCTTTATGTAAACATTACTTCCTGAAAACAGAAAGCCTGAATTCCCAGTTTCTTCATACTTAGCTGATTGGCTGATGGCTTGAGAAACATTCTGCTCTCTCCTTCCCCTTGCATTTAAAAATTTACTTCCACTTACCCTTATAAATCTCGATTATTTTGTCTTCACTTTGAAAGCAATTTCAACAAATCTCATGATGTAGTCCAGTAGACATTTGCATGTAAAATGATCTCTTAAGTTATTTTTAAGAGGCAGATTTCCCCCTTAATGACATAACTTCATGACTTCTTCAAGTTCAGAGGAGGAAAAAGCAATAGAGGAGAAATGGAATTAAGCTTACTTTGTTATTGTGGTACTTAGCGAGCTCGGGCATAATTTTCTTTTTGTTCTTTTCTTTTTCCCCTTCTTCATGGTTTCAGTTATCCTTTTACTTCCTATTTTCTGTTTGCTCTTTAAAGGAGATGGCAAGAGTCAATGAAGAGATGATGAGAAACAATTTATAAGTTCCCTCCTTTCCCTTACAGAATGAGGTAAGTCAAGTCAGTGTTCTACATAATATTCTAGAAAGCATCCAGTTTATGAGATTACATTAAAGGCAAAACAACAGCAAAAACAAACCAAACAAACAAGCCAAGAGCTGTCAGTGACTTATCTGCCTCATTCAAAGGCAAATAACCCATAACCCCTCTAAATAGTGTTTCACCGTCCTCAGGAGTCATTACACTCAAACTCATGGCAAAGCCAATGCTGATACTCAAACTTCATTGTGCACAAGCAGGTAGTTAAGGACTTTGCCAGAAAATTAGACAAAGATGCTAAATTTGCTAATCTGTTAAGGGGACATTTGGGTTCTTTGCTTTTTTTTTTTTTTCAGATTAATGAAGCCCTTAACTCCCCTACAGTAGAAGCTGTTTGATACTTGCTTTGTATTGGCCCCTGTGAACATCACTGTAGACTACTCTTATCTTAGACTGCTGATCGTGGGTCCCACATCCTAAACCACCTAGCTAGTTCCTTTAGTGCTCTGTGTCTGGGGCTACTAAATGTAGCATTAGGAATCATCTCCATAGGCTGCAGAGGTGAGGATAAACTGTGGTGATATACATAAAGACTTCAGACAACATTTGGTACATAATGAGGGCTTAAAAGTGTTGCTATCACACTTATTATCATGTCTGGAGGAAATTTATGTCTTCTAGCTGTGTTTTCTCATCAATTATATCATCAAGTACTATTCAAATAACTTATTAGCATCCCATGACCTTTATATTCCTGGAAATGTGGCTTTTAGAAAAAAGCGGAAAATCCTAATGGTGTCTATTATTCTAAAGTGCTACCTTGGGGTTCCCGGCAGGATTAAGAAGAATATTCTTCAAATGTAAATACTCCATCTATCAAAAAACAAAAGACAAAACAAAACAAATGAAAAGACCAACCAAGCAACCAACCACCACCACCAACAACAACAATAACCAAAACCCAAACAACAAAATCTCTGGGTTTGGTTGTTATCATAGTTTATTTTTTTCTTGTTGGTACGATTATTCCCATGGTTATATAACTATGTTTCAAAAAATGTCTCATAGTTTAAAGATCATCTCTTGATTCCACATTCCTCTCTATGATAATGTTGGGTATCAATATAATTTGTCATCACTTAAGCACATGCGTGAGGGGTTATCTAGATTATATTACACTCCGGATATGCCTGTATTCTGATTAGGTTAATTTATATGGGAAGGCCCGCAGTAAAAATGGACACTGCCGTTCCCTGGAGTTGGGTCTTCCATGAGCTGAGCATAAACACCTATCATTCTCCACTTGCTGACTGTGATACAAAGTGACCAGCTGTCTTGAGTCCCAGTGTGGTGGATGTGCCCTTGAACCTTGGGGCAAAATGTACCCTTTCTCTTTTAACAGCTTTTTGGGAGTGTTTTTATCACACTAACTGAAAAATAAGCCCTCTTAAGTATGGAAACCATTGATGTTTTTTTCTTTATGGAAACATTGTACAGGGATTGTCTAAACCATCACTTCTAATTTTTTCCCGTAGATGGTGAAGCCAAATCTGAACTTAGAATGTCCATGAGAACTGTTCTCTTTAAGGTTGTTTTCAGCTTATGCTCATAGTCATTCACTGCTCACCTCCACTGTCCCAATGAACAATAGTTCATCTTTTATTCAGGGTCAGATTTCTCCTCCTGATGTCTATGTCTGCCAGTTCTCACTATCCGTTTCTTGCTGTTTCATCACCATCACCCCACAGTGGCTGCGATTCACCAGTGCTCACACCCCAGATCTCACATCTAGTGGAACTCACTTCACTGCAAACTCATCTAGTCTGTGGCATTAACAACTGCTTATTTCCTCATTTCTCTCAAATCTAATCTCTGGATATCAGAGTTAACCATACAGCTACAAACTCAATGCTTCCCTCTGACCATCTGTTTGTAGCAGTCTTGACAGAATATATGCAAATGCAAGGCCCTACCTCCCTTGAAAAGTGCTTCTCTTACCCAGCTTTCTTAGTTCCAAAACCTTACCTGTATCTTTTAGTTTTATTTATCTTCAAATACTTCCATTAAATATACAAACCACATTGGTTCTGCTTTTCAAACACACTGAAGTTTGCTTATTTGTTGCCTTTTCCAGCAGTATCGTCTTGGGCGAGCCACTGTGTTTCCTCTACGGTACTGCACTTCCCTTCCATGGCAGTGTAGATTACGCACAGGTTCTCTGCCCAGAAGTGTGTTGTTACCTTATGCACTGGAGTCTCCACATTGCCCTCACACAATAGTTAACCTAGCTTCAAAACAAGACACGGAACCTAGCAAACGCAAGACAGAAAGACCAAGAGAACAGCATCTCTTTCCCTGCTCCAACCAAAGTCATGTCATCTTCAGAAAGACATCTTATGACTGCTACAACTTCCCGTTTCACAGTATCTCTGCCTTTAACTGTGTGGTGAATCGAAGCTGACCATAAGCGACAGAGACCAAAGGCGACTGAGCTGACCTAGGGTAACAGAAAACCCTTGTGCTATGCTCTCAGTACAGAGCTTGGGATGAGCTGCATACGCACCAACAGAGGGCCACTTAGCATCCTTCTTTCATTTTTTTTTTTAATGTCATCTTGGAAGTTAATATAGAGGCCTTTAAAATAGCATTGGTTAAACTGAATTATTGTTTTTAAGGATAATCAAATAATATTAAGTTTGCATCAACAAATTTGATTTATAAATATGAGTTACTCGGAAATGTTTTTTTTTTCTCACAACAAAATTTTCCTCTCCCCTTTCTGTGGTAATGGGAGAGAGACAGGAGGCAGATGGTTGAGAACACACAAATTGAAACAGGGCTGGTGAGGGCACAACAGCTCAAAATGGAAACAGATTCTTTGTTAACATCCCATAAGGGTGCTGGGAAATGATTGCAATTGTTTTCTGTAAATATAGGGGACCCTTCCTTCCATTTATCTTCTTAAAATAATTTTGTACAAACCATTTTCTCCTTCAATCTGGCATACTTAGAGCTCACATTGGGAGTAATTCAACAGAGATTTTTTTTTTTAATTGTTACCAGGGCTACTGTGCCTGAAAATTTATACAATGTGTTATTATGGAACAACTTTTGTATAAGAATTTTAAATGACTAAAGGGACAACTGAATCTCATCTGATTTAAAAACGCACCCCATGGTGAGACTTATTAAAGCTTGAAGCATGATGTCCTTCTGTCTGTCCATCCTGCTAAGCACTCTTCCAAGCTTCCCCTAGGTGTCTCCCTCCTGCTCTCTGTGGAGACTGCAGAACTTCTCCATGCTGCTAGTATTTCCGACCTTGACATCTCTTTCCATACTTACAACCGACTTGCCATAAACAGTGCAGAGAAAGCAGGAATTATGAAAAGCAACTGTTTCAGGCACCAGACCAACTGCCCTGAACACATCCAGTTCCACTTTGCCCTGTTCTGTTTGCTGACATGAACACTCTGTAATGGTTGGAAAACATCAACTTTCATACTTGCTAAGGGGGTCTTCACCTATGCAACAGATGAACTTTAAAATAATCAAAATGTCCCTGTACCTCCTCTGTGTGTCTTTACTCACATTCAGAGCCAACATGCTCTACTCAGACACCATTTGGTCCCTCCCCTCCTGTTCCTCCTAGTGCCTTCTCCAGTGTCTCTCTTCTTTGGCTTCCTTATTACTAACTCCATAATCGACTCCTCCCTGGCCATAAGTCTTAGACTTCCGAGTGTTATTGGATCCTGGCTCCTCTCTTCCCGAAACATTTTCTTGCGCTGACTTCCATCACTGTGATTTTGTGGTTCTCGTGTGAAGGTTCTTTCTCATTCTACTTTGAGGGGTGCCTTTTATCTATTGAGTTTAAAGCTTCACTGAAATTTGGGGGTTCTGCTTAGATAGCACCTAGCTTTATTTTATGACTTTGTGATTTCATTATTTGTTATTATAGAATTTTGTGTTTGGGGAGACTCACTTTTTTTTTCTTTTGGATGTTGTGGATGCTTCTGGTGCCTCTTTTGTAGGTAGAATTACCATCTTTGGTGATTATGAGAGTTAAAGTAAGATGTCCTAATGAGCTGTAGCTACAGATAGATGGGTTCACTTAGGTTTTTGCAAAATCACGCAGTTTAGGTTTTATTTCATGTTCATATCTTCTATTTCCTTGGAGAGGGTTAACTCAAGGACTTAACATTTAGGCACATTCACGTGTCCCTTGTAGGCTATAGCAGCAGGTAGATTTCCAGCCACTTGCTATGGTGTAATAAATACGTGTACTACACACTATGGCAAAGTCTCTTTTGATGGTTTGTGTAAGAGAAAGATGAGGTTTTCTTGGGTGTGTAATCCTCAGATGTCGGACACAAGGCAAGTGAGGACCTGGCATGACCAGAGGAGATGAGATCTCAAGGATAGTCAGCGAGTTGTATGAAAAGACACAAGGAGGTGCAGTGCATAAGTGCATAAACTGGGTTGAGTCCTGAAAGATGAATGAATGGCTAAATTAGATCCTACATGCTGATAATAGCTCTTGAATATTGGCATTGACTCAGCAGGTTTGTTCATGATTCTCAGTGTGCGGATACATCCCATGAGCCACTTAAGAAGCTTTCATTTATTATAGGCCTCCCTCATATTGTTTCCCTCTCACAAAACTTTGTCACAAGGGGCATAGCAATAAAACAGCTTAAGCTTACAAATAAATGATCTTTTGAGCACATTGTGAACACGTTGGTTACGTCTTCCATGTAGACACTTATACTGTTCACACAGTGCCATATGCTCTTCATACACTGTACAGCTCTTATTCAGAATATTGGCCACCATTCAATTTCTCTTGCACCTGCCTGGAACTACACACACGCATAGTTTACATTTTTTATGTACACTGTGGGCATTTAGGCCTGCCAATATCCTTCCCCAATGCTTGAAGAAGTTTATTCTTCTTAAGGGAAGCCTACGTTCAATTCCCAGCACAGACACAACTCAAATCAACACCAAGGTAGGTTCTGTTTTCCTGTCTTGGGAGGAATAAACTTTAAAAATACTTTATAACACTTTTATTTTGGCATGGAGACAGGGCCATGCCTTCTGTTCTCTAAGTTGCCCTAATATGACAGCCCTGGAGTTCTGAAGGCATTTTCTTTTCAGAAGCAAAAAGAGGTAGTCTCGGGATGTGATGTGCTGCTTGCCATAGTGCATTCAAAGCAATGAACATATCTCCAATGGAGGCTACTAGGAGATGCTCATGCTAGAGAGGGTGGTAGGATACCTAGTCCACAGACAAAAGTTGTTGTCTAGTTAGGAACTAAGACCATCTATACCTTTTTTTTTTTTTTTTAAAGAAGCGTCCAAAATGGTAATATATGACAGAGAGCAGAGTTTTGGTACAAGATGAAGTTTAGAGTGTTTCTTGTGCACTGTAGATAAAAAGGCCTACTTGGTAGAGGAAAAGATAGTTCCTACAGGGTTGTAAATATTTTTAAGAAATAAACTAAAACCATTTCTCTTTTTTGCGTACCATTAGCCAACCCCCTGTCACTTGGCAGCTGAATGTATTTAGAGCCTATGGCATGCTGCTTTTATCATTACAGTGCAAGCACATGGTCACACACACAGGCGTTGCAGTCCAGGCTCTTTAAGACAGCTCTGCCATGCTCATGTGTTCCTCTTCTGGCCAGCAGCAGGAGGCACTGCTGCACCACACCTGAAAGAGGCCGAGGCTTCTGTCTTGTTAGCTGTCACTTCTCACTTTTACGCCCTCAGCCCTCTTCCAGTCTGCATGGCAGTTTTGCAGAGAGGAGGAAGGTGAGCTTCCCAGTATGAGCAAATCAAGTTCTCCATGTTTTTTCACCCTCACTGAGAACAAACAGGCTCATGACCCTTCATTATCTTGACAATATGTAAGTTGAACGTACATTTGCCCCCCCAAAGTGGAAATAAGATGGTTAAAAGAAAAATGTGACGGAATCTACTATTTTCCACCATTTTCATAACTGAAATAGCAAAATCTCACATAGACCTCAGAAGCACTGACCTGTTGATCTCACCACGAAGTCTGCCGGTCTCAGAAGGGATCACATGACGTTTGAACATTCTGGCAAAGCACAGCTTCATAGCATCTCAGAAGCCCTATTTGGGCTGCCCCGTTTATACCTATCTCACAAAGACAGACTGACAAATGCCACCCTAGCTCTAAACAAATTAACCCAGAAATTACACAGCCCTGGCTCTGAAGGCCTGTTCTTATACACTGAAGAAGTGTCTAGGGAGCATGAGGCAGGATTAGTTTATTTTACTTACCCTGAACATAATTTGTTTTTAAAAAGCTACATAAATGTGTGCTGCGAGTCCTGACTCCACAAGCACTAAATTCCTCTATAATTATACTTTTTATGTAATCATGTGAGGACATTACTCAAAATATTTGGGTCCTCAGATGATGTACAAGAGAGAGCTTATCCCATAAAGAAATACTCTAATTATATACAATGCCTGCCTTAGACTGGTGACATGAAAAGGAGGTAGAGAGAAGCATTGGCCCATTTTGTCATGAAGTTTCTCCGTGTCCAAACAATTAAACTAAAGGAAAAAAACCCCTATATTTCAAATTGTGTATTGCCAGCTGGTGAAACGGTGACGTTACTCAGTTACTATAGCTCAGATGAAAACCCTCACTCGACCCACTGTCCACACTGGGTCTCAGAATCGAGCTCTTCAGGAGGGCAAAGTGACCCAGGTGGGCGGGACCCTGAAAATAGCCTCATAGTTCCATGTTCCAGTCCAGCCCTCGGCTTTGCTTTTGTCTTCCTGTTCATTTTGTTTTCTTCTAAGAGAGAGGCATGTCAGGCACAGCCTTGCCCCTGAAGAATTTGGGAGTCGCATTTCTGACCCTGTGAAATCTTTTCTTGTATACGCTCCAGAGACGTGTGTTTCAGAGACCGAGACTTGCTCACTCCCTTCTACGACTTTGGTGTCACGATCCAGTTATGTCACAGACATTTAGTGAACACTTTCACATGCTGGCATTAACTGCTGACTGTACAGTGATAACGGTTAGTGGACATGATTGTTGCGGTTATAAAGCAGCTTCATGGATATTGTGAGAACCAACGGTTTGGGCTTCACACCCACAGACAGAAAGGGGAGCAGAGCTGGGCTGTGAAAGAGTGGATCTGTGGTGTAGTCTCATCAGGCTCTCTAGAGGAAGCAGAATGGCTTTCCTGTCTATACAACACAGCCGAGGCAGGGCGTACAGCTCTACGTGCTGTACGTGCTGAAATGAATTTGCGTGTCCTACCATAAAACTTCTCACCCTACCACTTTCACCCTCTAAATATTTAATTCCTACTTTCCACTTCTTCTTCCCCCCCCCCCCTCTTGGTATTACCTCTATCTAGTGTACCACGTGGTTCATACCTCACCTACAGAAAAGTGGCATATGTCACGCAAAGGCGAGAATTCACTGTCATACAACCCCTAGTGGTGGCCTGGTGGGGAGTTAGCGGACACCCAACAGAGTCTCCTACAACTCACGCCCCTTACACATCTCACACTACCAGGCACTGTCGTAGTCACAACACTCTTCTTTTGTGTCTTTTCTGCCACGTTGTTTCTCGAACTGGAATTCCAAAGTTGTATCTAAAAGATTTATTTCACATATAACCAGACATGGCTTCCCTGTTTCTGTCTAAATTGCCTTTGTTTTCTATCTTCCTATTTTCTTCCTCTATTACACCATTAATTCTGGTGTTTTTGAATACTAAAGCTTTCAAGTTAGGGCTAACCTTTCAACATTCTAAAGTTAGACACTTTAAGTCATTAACTTTCACTCAAATTTAAATTTGTAATTAAATTTCACTAAATATTGCTTTTACTGTTTTTCAGAAAAGTTAATGACCAATGTTTTCTGTATCTCTTAGTTGTAAGTGTATTTTCAAAACTATTTTTAAATTCTGTTATAGCCCATAGGTTTCCTCGAAATGTAAATTTACTTTTAATTCTTTGTATTATTAATTTAATATATTATATTGGCCAAAAGAATGGTCTATAAAAGCAATTACTTCAAAGTATTTCAGAGTTGTCTTATGGCTTAATTCATAGAGAGCTTTTGTAAATACTGTGCATAATTAAAAAGTTCCCAGCACCATGTCATATTGTTCACAATACTAGCTCCAGGCCACACAATGTCTTTTTCTGTAATGTGCAGGTGTCTGCACTCACATGTGCATGTACCTACCCATTGTAACACACACACACACACACACACACACACACACACACACACACACACACACACATAATTTAGAACATAAAATAAATCTGAAATTGCTAGTTCAGCTTTTCTTGTATACTTTTTGTATTCATTTATTTATCATCCATTTTTGCAAAATATCTTTCAGAAACAATGTAAGGCCCACAATATTTACTTTGGCTCACAGCTTCACAAGGTTTAAGCCCATCGTGGTGGAAGGGCCTAGGAAAGCAGCTTGGTGTGTGACTGTGGGAGTGCACAGCAAAGCTACTCATACTGTGGCAGACAAGAAAGCAGGTACTGTAGCAGAGGCTGGCAGCCGAGCTTGGCCTTCAGAAGCCTGCCCATCATGCCGTCTTTTGCCAGCTATGTTCCACCTCTTATTGATTCTAGTCTCCCTCTACAGCATCGTCAGCCAGGGACTAAACATTCAAAACATTAGTCTGTGAGGAATCTTTCAGATTTGAACATAACAGTCTATTGCCCTTTGTTCATTTTGTATATCTTTGATAATTTTAAAGTGTAACATCCCATTATTTGAGAGAAGCTCATCAAAACTTTTACTATTGGATCATATTTTCGTATTTCTTCTGTCAATTTTTCCTATCATATTTCTTCTATCAAATTTTGCTTCTTATATTTTTACTAGTTTATGAAATGAACACATTTTTAATATTTGTTGAGTGACTGAAAACTTTTATCATCTTCTTTGTCCTTAAAAATGTTATTGTCTGACACAACTAACTACTGTACTACTCTAGTCTTCGCCTAATCAGTATGTACATTATATGTAAATGTATGTATATGCATTGTGTGTAGATTGTGTACATACATTGTGTGAACTTTGTGTGTGTATATCATGTATATACAGTGTGCATATTCTGTATATACGTTGTATGTATGTACACATAGGCATATGCATTGTGTATATGTCTTCATTTGATTATTATATGTGTAGATTTTGTGAGTATATTGTATATGCATTGTAGATTGTGTGTACATTGTGTAATACATTGTGTATATTGTACTATGCACTGTGTACACACTGTATGTGTATGTTTTTGTACATATTGCATTTGGGTGTGGGCATGTGCATATGTGTGAGTATGAATTATGAATCTCTTACTCATAATTCTGTTCATTCAAATTATTCCTACATAGTCCATTTTATTCTTTATAGTTTTAATATTTTGAAAAGATGCTTCATTCATTTATATATTTCCTTTTCACACTCTGAATCCTAGTAGTTCATTAAGGAGTATGATTATTGTTCTATATTGATGATGCACTTTCTTAAGTTAGCCATCTTCAAAGGATAAAGGTCAGCATGATCCAAAGTCCTTATTTAATTTGATTTAGCCAATTATTTGAATATTTTCTTCTTTTGATCATTTTTTACATGATTCTCTGAGTCCAGAGAATCTGGATCTAAACTGTAGAAGATCATTGCTCCCTCACTCTGCTGTCTCAGTGTTCTCATCCTTTATGTCTGCTTGGTAATGGAAATATACATCCACACCACCTTCTATGTACACATGTGTATGTATGTATGTATGTATGTATGTATTGTCACAAGATTCTGTGCCATAATTATGATTGCATGTTTAAAGCAGTAGCTGGATTTGAGAAACAATTAGGTAACCTAACATCATATGCAGAGACTTTGGAGCCTTACGGAGTAGAGTGCTCAGTAAAGTACAATACCTCTCACATGCCTCAAGCATCTCCAGTGTAATTTGTCTTTGCTATAACATACACAGAACTGTGATGAGAAGAAGAATGCAGAGTCATTGCAAAGAAGGTACATCATTGACATAAGTTAGAAAAGGAAAGAAAAGCAGGACAGAAATATGAAGGAAATCAGGGAGTAACAGTCAAATGCAACCTTGCTTGGATGTGGAGTTTAACTAACTTAGACATTTTTAAACACTCAGGGCAATTTGAATATGAATTGGCTATTATGTGATTTCAGATTAGTAAGTTAGTTATAGGTAATAATAACATTATGGTTCTGAAAGGAAACGTCCTTTGTTTTAAAAACAAATTAAATGAAGTGTGCCAGGAAATTTCATCAGTGTAAAGGGAGTTTGGTAAAATAATAGGTACAGCAGCATAGTGATGCACGCACAGGCTTCGATCACCAATAGTTTAGGGTTTTCATCAAAATTAAATAGTGAATCTATTAAAAATGTATTTAAAATATTTTGTGAAAAGGGGTTAGATGCTTTTCTAAAAATACTATCTTTAAGGAGTGGACTCTGAGTCACTTTTAGGAAGCCCGAAGCTAACATGTTTTTGAGCATGGCAGCTCAGAGCATCTGGGGCCTCTCTCACCCTCCTTTCTGCCACAGGAGAGAAGGACAGAAGAGCACACTTACCTGGCACCTGCTTCTACTGCTGCTGCTGCTGCCTCTTGGTTGCTATGTTACTGATTTTCCTTTCCTTTCCTTTCCTTCTGATTTGCCTCTGTGGCTTCTCCTTTCTTGGACCTGCAGGTTAGGAGAAATCCTTTGTGCTTCTTTAAACTCCAGATACATCCCTTTGTCTGCAGTGAACTGATTATCATGTATTCAGTGTTCTGGCCCCAACTTTGCTCTTCCTTACTATCTTAGGTATAAACCTAATTGCATGTTTTTTTTTATTATTGTGATAACGAACTCTCATAGATTTGGAAGCCTTGAATATTGAAATTTATTATCTTACATATCTTTAGGTCATAAGACTGGCACAAGCTTCAGTGGGTGTTGGGGAATTCCATTTCATTCAGAAGTCTCCAAAGGACAACCATGTAGCCACAGGGTTCGAATCTCATTTTCCTGATGGTCATTAGTGAACGGCTATTCAAAGCTCTTGAAATCACTTGTGTTTTGTGGCCTGTGCCATTTTCTCCTTATAGCAATTGGGAGACTAGTCTCTCCTATACTTCCAATCTATCCTCTTTCTTCTTCCAACCTCACCCCTCTAAGCTAGTGGTTACCAAACTTTCTAATGCGGCAAACCTTTAATACAGTACCTCATGTTGTCGTGACCCCAACCATAAAATCATTTTTTTGTTGCTACTTCATAACTCTAACTTTGCTATTTTTTATGAATAGCAATGTGAATATCTGTGTTTTCTGATGGTCTTAGGCAACCCCTGTCCAAAGGAGTTATGACCCACAAGTTGAAAACAACTGCTCTAACCTTTCACAGTGCTATAAAATTCTGCATTTTAAGGAATTACATAAATTAGGACCCTAGTAATCCCAATTTTCTCATCTCAAAGTCCACATTCTTGGTTCTATCACACAATATCTTTTGTTGTCTAGGGTAATGTTCACATTTACAGGTTTGAGGGCTTAGAGTTGGGTTTGTGAGGGAGTTTCCCTATTCTGTTTCTTATGAGGATTTTCAGCAGCTCTGTGCCTTGCTGCCTGACCGGTACCAGGAGTCTAAGAGCGCCTCCCTTCTGCTATTGGGAGGCCCCATAGTTAATTTCTGTTGCTGTGACAAAGGGACTATGATCAAAAACAACTATGGAGAACAGGGCTTATTTTGGCTTATGGTTCCAGAGGGCTGGAGTGCACCATGCAGGAAGGCATGACAGCATGAGCCAGAAGATGAGTGATCACATTTTATCTATACATAGGATACAGAGACCTACAGAGACATAGACAGGGAAGCAGAGGTAGATAGATAAATAGATAGATGGTAGATGATAAATGATAGATAGATAGATAGATAGATAGATAGATAGATAGATAAGAGGATGTGGGGAAAGACTGTAAACCTTCAAGCCCATTCCCCAAATGGCATACTTCCTCTAACTAGCTTCCACCTACATTAACCACTACACTAATTTATAATGAGGATCAGCCAAAGAGGCATGGGTACCTTGAATTTGTAATATATACAACTGAGATATGAATAAAATGCTAATAGACAAATTTCATGTTTGACTTTGGATATCACACATCAGCAAAAGACTTTAGGATCAATGCACGTTTGCTGAGTGGCAAGTAAATATATATTATTACCATTGTCTTATAAGGGTAGGTTTTCATTTTTGTAGGGCTTCTAGGATATTAAATTTATAGCATTTTATCTACAAAATACAACGTGAAGTCATAAACATAAAATTAGATATAGGTCTTGACAGGCACCTATGTAAATGAGGGTAGTTGACGTATGTCAGGTTTTTTTTTTTTTCAAAGCCTATCTCTTCCTCTTTATTGTATTTTCCCTTTAACCATCTTGCTCTGCATGTCTCGTTTCTCTCTTCACACACATTATCTTTGCTTTTTTGATGTACATCTTATCCTGAAAACAAAACTTCATCGTATTGATTTCCCTCTGCCTCTAGCCCAGTGTGGTAGTGATCACATATGAAATTAGTATGTAATTCATGTTTTTATATATAATTATCACATTCTCGCAATATGCTGGGCAATGGACTCAGGCTTTCATCAGCCTGATATCATAGCCTATTCGTCTCAAATTGGCTGCTTCTGGCAGAGTAAAGAAGAATTCCTCAGACTAGAGACATATTGCAAGAGGCTAACTTAAAGTAGCCTTAGGAAAAGCAGCAGGAATAGCATTAGAAGGTATTGTATAAAAGAGTGTGTCTCAAAACCTAAGGCAGAAGAACAAGCACATGCACACATGGGTGAGTGGACTATGTTGAAAAGTCTGGGGTTGGTATCAAGGCAGACTTTGTACATGGCGGGATGCAAGTGTTGATAACCAAAGACACAGGATGAAGTCGATCACACAGTGACTAGGGTGTGGTTCTCCAAAATAACTTCATAGGGCAATGTGCCAGGTCTCAAATTGCTCCTTATAATTCACCTTGAAATCTTAATTTGGCATCAAAATCTCTTTCCAGAGGTTTTTTTCCATCAATCTTTTCTTTTCTCATGTCAAGACAAACTGAGGTTATTAATCTCTCCCAGACACTGTGATGTTTGACACATATTGTATTACTAGGATAAATGGAATTATTAATAGAAATTCCAGGGAACCTGAAGGCTCCTGGGAAGCATATTTAAAAAGAAGGAGACAGGATTATTTTATTTTCTGGAAAGGCTTTTAACAAAGGCTCGTAACCTAGGCTGGATCTGGTGCCGCACATGATAGATGTGTTAGGTGTTGGCTTAGGAGTAACACTTGTTTGTTGCAGATTCAGGTTGGATCTTATATTCCCAAAGGAACTTTCACATATTTACTCCATGTTTTTGGTTAGGGAGCATGAGGGTTTTAATTGCTAACTTAGCACAATTTAAAATCAGGTGGGAAGAAAGTGCCAGTGTGGGATGGCCTGGGGCATATGTTTGATGAGGGCATGTTGTCTTAACTATGTTGATGGAGCAGGAGAGACTCTCTACCTGTGGCACCATCATTCTCTAAGCAGGGATCCTGAACTGCATAAGAGTAGAGAAAGTGAATTGAACACTAGCATGAATGAATCCGTTTCTTTCCTTATGTGACACTGGACACAATGTGACCAGTTCTTTCAAGCTCCTGTCACTGTGGCTTCTCTGCTGAGATAGACTGTAACCTGGCATTGTGGGCAAAACCAACCCTTTTCTCTCTTAGGTTGATTTGGTCAGAGTATTCTATCACAATAACATGAAGTCAAACCATGCAGGGATGGTGGGATTTCTTATTTTACTTGCAGTATATTTTTATCATCCTTGGTTTCTTCT
Source organism: Acomys minous (assembly GCF_964271855.1). NCBI lineage: Eukaryota > Metazoa > Chordata > Mammalia > Rodentia > Muridae > Acomys > Acomys minous. The sequence continues at coordinate 101,347,023 of NC_140496.1, forward strand.
CAAAATGGATCCTTTTATTTTAGAGGCTGTTCCATGTGCTGGGAATGCTAAAGCAAAAAACAAAACAAAACAAAACAAAACAAAACAAAAACCCAACCAAACAAACAAACAAAACAACAACAACAACAACAAAACAAGATAGATTATAATCTCTGCTCCTGAAGATTCCTGGTCAGTGGAGGGGAGGCAGGTGTGAAATGGAGAGAGACTTGTTATATGCCAGTGAAGCAGCCTACAAAAGAGGAAGAGCGTGCAGAAGCATCAGGGCAGACTTCCTGAAGACTGGTGATGTGGATGCAGGTCTTGAAAGGAGAAAGGATTGTTGGGCAGACAGAAGTAGCAGAAGGAAGCAGCGAGTTAGTGTTAAGTAAAGCAGAGTGACAGGTTGTTGAGCCTAAGGGTTTTGAAGCTTAGCTATTTGAATAGACAGGGGAGGGTGTCTCGGTAGCTAGAATTAAAAGCCCAAAGTCATCCATCTTGTGAAGATTCAGCAGGCTTCCTAAGAGGCCAATGCATAGTTATGCTCTGCAACCTTGGTGTCTGGGCCTCAGTCACGCAAGCATCACCATACAGGAGGTGGACTTATCCAAAGATGACAAAACACATGTGAAAGGGAGCCTTCATCTATCTGTCTTTGATATTTTCCTTGAGCTATAAACAGATCTATCCTTGTATTATTCTCTTCCTGTCCTACTTTCTCACTGTTTCTTGGTATTTTCTGCCTCTTAGGCTTCTCCTTCATACACCATACACTGGCTACCATACATAGCTAAATAGCACATGCTTGGATTCTTTCTTTCAAAATTTTTATTCTTTGTGGGAGGGTCGATTTAATGTGCCTTACTCATTTTCTTTAATGATCTTGTACTTTCAATGAATTAGTTTTGACCGAGTCTTATGCACCTGGGTAAAACCCCCCACTTTTGCTCAGAGTCCTTTCTGATTGACAAATTGCCTACATTCCTCAGGTGTAAGTGCATTCAAGAAGTTCAAGGCCGTTCAGCTCATACTCTTATAATGATCTCTCAATATGTGGGCTGGAAATGTTTTTCAACAGAAAACGGTACATTGTAACTTTTAGCAAGTAGAACCTAACCATGAAATATTCGACTCTCTTGCAAACAGTCTCTTCTTTGATTCTTCTCAGGGGCAGCTTTGGTAGCAGGGCAGATCGCACTGCCCCTTCACGTGGCTCTCTCTTCTTGATGCTATCTTTTCATGCGCCCGATGCAAGGAAAGAAGAAATGTCTGAAAATGAAATTCAAAATTAGTCTCTTGGCCTACATTGACTTTGATTAAAAACAGAAATGTTAAAGAAGACACACTGTTGTATGTTTTTTATTTAAAACTGGCTGGGGCTAATTTACTGTGTTTGGCTGGACTGATGGGTTGCAGCCATATGGTTTTGTTACAAACAAAAACAACCAGTGTTTACAGCCTACCCATTACTTGTACAGGAAAAAGGTCAAATAACATTTTAGAAATGCAGATTTAAGCTGCATTTGTGACCATTTTCTACTTTCCCTCTTTTTTTCTTTTTTTAATATGGAGAAGTTTTATTGTATGCGCATGGGGAGAGAAGGAAAGGGAGGTACCCCAAACAAAGAGAGACAGAGAAGGAGAGGAAGAGAGAAAGAGGTAAGAGACAGGTGACAGGGAGATGAGATAGAGAGGGGGTGAGAGATAAGAGAGCTTTTCCTTTCTTTTTAAAAATAAAATGTGTACTAATCCTCTGAGAATTTCATAAAATGTATGTTGATCATATTTACCTCTTCCCCCATGTCCTTTTCACAAACCCATCCTCATCACCTTCATGAACTCTGTCCTTCCTCTCTCCCAACCCTACTGAGTCAGTTTGTGGTGGCAAGCTAGGGTTTAGGGGCTACATGGAGTATGCTTGATATGCCAGAAATCATGTAATAAAAAATATGAACTCTCAATTCCCTGCAGCCGGCAAGTGTCAATAATTCCTTAGCTGAGGCTTGAACTACATGCACACCTCCTCTGGACCATGATCACACCTACTCTGGACCATGCTCACACCTCTTCTGGGCTGTGCTCACACCTCTGGATTGTGCTCACACCTCTTCTGGGCCATAGTCACACCTACACTGTACCATGTTCACACCTATTCTGGACCATGATCATACCTACTCTGGACCATGATCACACCTACTATGGACCATGGTCACATCTAACTGGGATATTTTCTGGCTTGAGTTTGTGCAGGACTTGTCTGTGATGTCATGATTACTATGTGTTTATGTGTGTATACGCCCAGTTTTGCTGGGAAAACATGGATAATGATCCTTATTCATTTTTCTGGCAGTCAAATATTTTTGTCTTGTGTTCTATTTCCAAAGTTTTGATCTCCATGGCATGATGAATGCCTGCCATTGGGTAGTAGCATGTGGACATCTTAATCCCTCACATGGAAACCTTGAGTCACCTCTGTCCCAGAAAGAACTTTAATGTGCTACCTGGGGAAATAAGGCCAGCTTTTCTGTTTAGAAGCACAGGATGCTCTTATCCATGGAGCTTGAAATCTGAAAGTATTCTTTCCTCTTCCTCCAAATCATATATTGATTTTTCATCTCTTAAAGACACATCCTGCCCCAGAAAATACCTATGACTGTGGAGCATTGCTGTATTTTACCTTTGCAGAGAGCATCTGAAAAGATTCCTATGTCATGATCTTCGTAGCTGTGCCAACTACACATGAAAGTAGATGAATCACATCACTAACAAGGGTATTTTCTTAACAGCATGTATTGAAGGGGACGGGGGAGGGAAATAGCAATGAAAAAAGAAACCTGATTGCTTCTGTTTGAAATAACTATCTGATTAAAACAACCTCAACAATAACAGCACCAGCAAGGAGGAAAATATTCTTTGGAAAAAAAAAAAGAACCCAACAATTTTCACTTTGGATGGACCATTTCCTTTGAAATGGAAAGAAAAATGAAGCCGTTACACCATGGGTGTCCCTAGTGTAAGATGTATCCAACCTATAACTTCTGATTACTAGGGAATTCACAGAAAGTAAATTCTGATAGGATTAAGGAAGCCCCCAGGGACTAACAAGTGGGAGAATATTTATCTGTTTGTACCAAATAGTTGACTGAATAATGAATAACTATTAGCTTAAATTGCAAGAAACACAGTTATTTAACTGCAATCTAACAATTTACATTTTTTTCCTCAATCAGTGTCTGAAAAAGCATGGTAGAGAGCATCTCACAATGAAGATGGCGATGGTCTTTCTCACTGGATAGCAACGCTTCTTTCCAGGAGGTTTCAGATTTTTACTTTTGTCCTCCAAGACAGAACTTGTTAGAGCATAGGAACAGCCATTCAGAACCGGCAGCACACTGTACCTCTCAGGACAAGAGGAAAGGCTGACTTCATCTAGGAACATTTACCTCTTACCATAACACACAATCATCTCTTTTTGGTTCCAGAATTATCTGCAGACACCCAAATATGATGCTCAAGCACCTTACATAAATGACAAAGTATTATGCTATCAATAAAAAACCATGTAGTCCTCCTATTTACTTTAGATTCTCTCTAGATTTATAATCCCTGATATGACATGAACCATGCAGAGTGTTTGTGTTACTTAGAGAATAATGATTCATGTGATCATTTTAATCGTTCGGCTCATCCTTGTTGTTACCGATGTACATTTGACTTATCGATGCAGAAGGCTGATTGCGAAATAATTAGAAACAAAAACAGTAGATTCTGAGCCAGACTCATGTTTTCCAATCACTGGATTCTCTGTATTGGAGTTTCACTCTCTGATTGCTGGTTGATAACACTGTCCCTCAACTATGCTCTTTGGTAGTGGACATGTTAGTATTAAGGCATACCTGCTTATGCTAGTTACAAGCTTAATTTTTTTGCTTATGTTTTATATAGGCTTTCTCATTGGAAAACAAATTAGTATCCAGAAAACTATGGTCAACTTTTAGAGAGTAATTTCCCCTTATAAGAGGGAGTCTAACAGAGACTTTCTGAAATTGCCATACAAAGAAGAAAGAACAAGGTAAAGGGAAAATTTGGGGAAAGGTGAGGTAAATGGGAGATATTTTTCTACAACACTTTTGTATGACAGCTTTATGCAGAAAATAAAGGGTGAAGCTTGTAATATTGATGCCATTAATGAGGCTGGAATTAGATTTTTTTGTGTTCCTAGATTTGTGTAGGGCAACAACTTATAGCATTAATTCAGAATGACCCATAATTCTCTGTTTTTTCCATTTCAGTCAGAGAAAAGTATGAAAAAAGAGAGGGTAAAAGGGGTGGCTAATAAATTGGAATTTTTGTTAGTCCACATATTCCTTCAAATTTGCATAAAGGAGAGAGTGGGTAAGTCAGAGAAACTATCTTGGCTGAAAGTAATGGAGCTGGGATGAAGTTCCTTAAGACTAGAGAGATGAGAGTCAGTTCCTGCTCTCCACTCAACTGTGGAGAATGTCCTGTCCATTGGCTAGATCTGAGTAGGGGTTTGATTGTATTATCCTTGGTTGGTGCAGTTGTTTGAGCAGAATCCCTGGGCCCAGATTTCTACATCATAATGTTCTTCTTGTAGGATTTTAGGACCTTCTGGATCCTTCTATTTCCCCCATTCTACCATAATTCTCTCACTTAGAGTCCCAATAGAATATCCTCTCACCTATCCCAATTTCCTGGTAAGTGAGGACTTTCATAGGACATGCCCCTTTGGGCTAGTGTCCAATTATAAGTGAGTATATACCATTTGAGTCTTTCTGCTTCTGGGTGAGCTCATTCATTATAATCATTTCTAGTTCCATCCATTTGTCCACAAACTCTGGTGCCCCATATTTGACCATGTCCCCTTGATGGGGAGGCCCGGTGGCACTCAGAGGAAGGATAGCAGGCTACCAAGATGAGACTTGGTAGCCTATGATCATATAGAGGGGGAGGAGGTCCCCCTCAGTCACAGTCATAGGGGAGGGGAATAGAGTGAAAGTGGGAGGGAGGGAGGAATGGAAGGATACAAGGGATGAGATAACAATTTAGATATAATCTGAATAAATTAATTAAATATGAAAAAAAGACTAGAGAGATGAGCCCCAGCTTACATAGTGAAAGTAAGGCAGGTTGCATGAGCTCCTGTGTGGTAAGGAGTGCAAGCTGAAGCAGCAATACTATAGGAGAATGGTGGGAAATCTGAAAGAGGAAATGACTACATGATGTATCTGACAAGTTATGGTTCATCTACAAGCTCAGAGGAAAAAAGGTGTCAATGTCTGAATCCAGGCATAAACCAGCAGACCAAAGCTACAGTATGTATGTGTATGTAGTGTGTGTGTGTGTGTGTGTGTGTGTGTGTGTGTGTGTCGTGTTTGTGTGGGAATTTCTCTCTCTCTCTCTCTCTCTCTCTCTCTCTCTCTCTCTCTCTCTCTCTCTCTCTCTGAGGTGTGTGTGTGTGTGTGTGTGTGTGTGTGTGTGTGTGTGTGTGTGTGTTTACAGTTAAATGATACACTGTCTGCTTGAAGGGCTCTAAGGCCCACAGGAAGAGAAAATCATTAAGTCACAAGTGGAGCCTCGCCTCTGAAAAACCAGTTGGCACAAAAATGGATCTTTGTAATAATAAAGACTACACACTTCTTACTTTCTTGAATGTGTGATTTGAGGTTTATACCAATGAACACAGTTTTTAAAAATCAATCCCACAGAAATCTCATATTGGGAAGATTGCTGTGCTCTGGAGGTGAGAAGAAAAGAGAGAAGAAAGAAACCACTCTCTATAAGATGTGACAGGTACCTCACCCTTGCATTTTGTTCCCTGAGGACAGTGAATGTCCACAGCTGTTAAGAGGCTAAAAAGGTTAAGCACTAACTGCTTTAGTACTCCACAGTGCTTGATGGCTTTATGGGACTGAGTCTTTGAAGGGCAGCAGGGTGGCATATGAGCAAACGAAACAAACACAGGGAGAAACAATGAAGCAAGGTTCCATTATCCAATGTGCTATAGAGGAATACAATGGAAGTGACAAACTTACACTTATGGGCAGAAGTCTAAAAGATCATTTCATTCATGTGAACCACCATGGTAATAAACAATCTGTTAGGATGAGATGCGTTAAAGAGAGGGAGATGGACTTCTTCCTTACATTGAGAAATTGATGGAACTATTGATCAAAGGTATCATCATGTTCACAATGTGCTTAGATTGTACGAGATAACTCCTAAGAACAATTCATACAAAGAGATTGCCTTAAGGATATCTAATACATTCTGCATGGATGATTCTCAGAACATTTCAGAGAAAAAGTATATATTCTGTTGTTTTTAATTATTCTATGCAGTAGATTATATCTATGTGCTAACTGAAGGTTGTTTTGATTTGCTCAGGTGAGTAGAAGACTGAGTAAGAAGGACTAGCTTTCACCTAGTCTCCATTTTTCATGAATTGGGTGATGGATTTTGAGTCATAAAATGGTATCCTGAACTCTGTATTTATGTATCAGGATTAACATAAGGCAAACACGTTAGGGCATAACATCTACTCAGTGGCTGCACTATACCCAAAGCACTGACTAGATTCCCTGTCTAACTTGCTCCTCTGCCTTGAAACAGAGACATTAGTTTTTATAGTGTGTGATTTGATTTAAAGCAGCATCTGACAGAAGAAGGAAGAAGAGAAAGGGAAAAAAATCTACCTGACCTATGGATTGGGACTGCAGCTACTTGAAAAATTAAACACACATGTGCGCACATGTGCGCACATGCGCGCGCGCGCACACACACACACACACACACACACACCTGACACACCAAACAAATGAAAACAAATATTAAATGAAAACACTATAGTAGCAAAAAGAAAAGAAGAAAAAGGAAAAAATGATAATAAGTACTCATATTTTATATTTTACATTAAATATAAGTATACATGGAGACGTTGTCCTCCTTATCACTATCTGAGTATTTCAATGTAACTCACTACTTGCCAAGTTTGACAATGTCTTCCTTATATCAGCCTATCTTATTGAAACTCCTCAACCATTTGCAGGCTTGATTTTATGTGCACAGACTAAGAACTTTTCGAATGTTCCAATAACAGTCTCAGCACAGAAACTCTCCAGATTGTTACTATTTTTCCAAATCACCCACAACTGCTGTATCCACACTTCAGCTGAACTCTTTTAAGGATAGTGGAAAAGCTAACCTATTTCTAGTTTGACTCCTTCCAAGTATTTCTAAAGCTGTCAATTAAGGCTTTGTCAAAAGCATAACCTCTTTTTCCTCTGATTGCTCATTCACTGAACTTCAGCCCTTCTCTCACTTTTGAATACAGGCAACAAACCTTGGCCCTCTGTTCAATACTGTGACATTCTCATAATGGAAATAAGAGATACACTCACATCATATTGTGGTTTTTACAGATTTCGATACATGTAATTCACACCCATCACTACTTCCACATTGTCATCAGGTCTACTTCCATGTTCTTTGTAAATGAACAGCAGCATCTTCCTCCAGAAGGCTACGGTGAAGAGTTACTGAGATGCTGCACTCACTGCCTCAGCTCAGTACTAGCCTACAACTGGTCCCCAGAAGTATTAGTAAGAAAAACGCAGAAATCATACTTAAAGACAATATGTGCTAGCCAGGATGGTTTCTATGAATTCCCACTCAGAGCCCACGTGATGAGAGGTCCCTGAGGGAACACAAGCACCAAAGCTGGTGACTTCAGGCATGTATTCTCAGGCCTTGGAGCAGTACTCTTCTCCTCTACTTCAGGATTGATTTCTGACTTAGCCCCAAAGGCCACTGCTCAGGGTTGGGACTAGTGGATTGATTTTTCTGTGTTGACACAGTAGGGCGAGCCCTGTCTGGTTTATAAACGGATGCTACATTATTTTCTGGTCTCATATGAAACTGAGCCAGGAAAATGGTTCTTACAGGATGGTTGAATTTTCTCTCTTGCAGTTTATTCAGAAGGCAGTAGGGGTGGGGAGAAATTAGAGGAGCAAGGAGCAACTGCTTTCTACTCCTGATTTTGTATTTAGCTATCCCAAGGTGTCATCACATCGAGAAAATGTCGGTTAATTTTCAGTGTAGTGGTTTCTTATTTAAGACCCAATCTAGGCTGGGAGTGCAGTTTAGTGTGATTCTTTCTCACTTCCAGATGTGAGGCTTTGCTGTGTTTCCCTTTACAAGCAGTTATTTGTTGGTAATGGATTTCTGTAAGCCAAATTATATCTTCCCTTAAAGGGTCATTTTGACTGTGTATCTACAGCAGCCTTTTCAGAAGGGGCTAATTATTATTGACAGAGAAGATATAGAGGCAGTCTCTACTGTTCTGGGCAATTGAGTAAGCTCTTGGCCCAGTTTATTTTGTGTGGGTCTTCCATTGAAACAGTATTGCTGATTTGCGTTTAAACTATTGTAAAAATGAGTGTGAGAAATCTCCCTTTTTACAAAGGCCAAGGCTCCCAGGACCTCAAAGGCTTTTCAGGATTATTTCTATGTGCGTGTGATCTATGAATTCTGGCAACTTTATCTGCAGGGTCACTTAGGATAAAGTCATCATTTGCAGTTGCTTTAGTGTTCCATTTAGAGAACAAAACTGGTGGTTTGTGGTTGAATCCATCCTGTCATTTTAAAAGCTTGGGCCATTTACAAGAATGTCGTGTTTCCTTGTGACCTTGGTGATATAAGGATCTCATCCCAGTATCTTTCATATTTAAGGTTTTTTTTCCAAGATGGTATTGGACTTAAAATTTATTTCTGGTGTTTTCTGTGGCCAGTATATACCCACAAGTCTGTTTATATTTTCTCTCTTCATAGAAGTTTTGCTATGGTTATGGTTTGGATGTGACATGTTCTTGCTAGACATTTGTGCTTGAACCATTGGTTGACAGCTGATGGCACTGATTTGTGCAGTTGTACAACATTTAGGATGTGGGGCCTGCCTTGTAGGAGCAGGACGCTGTAGACTATTCTGGTTTCTGGTTCTGGCCTGCAGCCTTCATTTTGTGGCCAGCTATGACTCAGCATCCTCCTTACCAAGCTCCAACGATGAAGCCTTTGCATCCATGTTTGATCAGAAAGAACCCTTTGAAATTGTCACAAAAATAGACCCCTTTTCTTTCTGTTAGATATTTTTGTCATTGTGTTGAGGAAAGTAACCAATCCTGATGGAGATTGATGTTCCTTTATCTTTCTTTACAGCAGCTTATCGCCTGCTCCACTCTCCCAGCCTTTTCTGAGTTGAACTTCCTCCATTGGCAGCAAGTACAATCTTACCTAAGCTAGGAAGCTCTCTGATATATAAGTCCAATCTACGGCATCAAACTCAGTGGCTTAGTGTTGCTTTCTTGTGCAGTGAGGCTGCTTTGCTAGTCTATGGAAGTATTTAAATCTTCTGTAGGATTTTATTTTTGTCATTTCAAACATAATTTTTAATACACTCTAGTTACATATACGTTATAAAACTTAAAATATTTTGTTGGAATGTCTGCCTCCTCACAGTGGATGGCTTTGATTTTATAGTTGCCCCATGAAGCTCATGGTCAATGATTTGCTAAATGTGCTTCCAGATCTCTGTGCACGCATTTGTGTTTCCCAAATAATCTGGAGTCTTTGTCTCATTTGTATTGTCATAAAGTAGGTTTTCATATTTCAATCACTTAGCGACATGTATTTGTAATTACTGGTCCCTAACCTTGACCCAAAGAAACAAATACACCTGGGACTGTAGAGTTCACATCATAGTGGAGAAAAGTACATAGTCAACAATAAATACAGCAAACAACTAAAGCATTTGTCAACTTGAACTGTGATAAACGTAGAGAGCAGATTCTACTTTGTGTGTGTAGTGAGGAGAGTGGCAAGTGAAATGGTCTGTTCATACAAAGCCCACTGGAGGAAACCCAAGAAAGGACTTCCACACTTAGCTTGAACGTGGCTAATAACTACTTTTCATTTCTCATGTCAGCTCCTAAACAGACCTTTGCTCTTCATCTTGCTTTTCAATATTCTCTGGCACTTTATTGCCTCTTTCTTGGAAACTAAGAGTATAGATGTTTAAATAATATAGTGTACCATTTCTGTTTACTCTACATAGAGATAGGTAAGTGAAAATGACAATCACCATTATTTGCTAACACTGTTATTGAAATAACTAGAAAAGATTTACCATGGATTAATTACTATTTTCAATAAAAATGAAACAAAATAAGAAAAAATATCCAAATGGCTTTAAGAATAAATCCTTAAACTACAACACAATTAATTAAGAAGTAAACATTGAGAGAACAGTTCAGCATTTATGAAGTAGTACTGCTTTTTCAGAAGACCTGAGTTCAGTGTCCAGTACTCTTGGTAGGTAGCTTACATATGCCTCTACCTCTAGTTCACTTCTAGCCTTCTTGGCACTCATGTGCACAATCCACATGTTAATACACACACACATTAATGTAAAAAAGGAAATTAAAGTAATTAAATTATATACATGGAATTTCAAAATACATGAAATACAAGAAAAAAAACTCTATAGCATGAAATAGAGAATCAAAGTCTGTTAGAAATGCTACCAAAGAAGAGAGAATATTATTGTGAGTATAAGAAAAGCAGTATTCTGAGTTAATTTCCTAACACCAACAACACTTATTTGAAGACAACATAGTTTAAATTAAACTGATATATTCAAAGTATGGAAATTAATATGCAAATTATAAGTGAAATAAAATTATTTGTAAAGAAAGGAGTGAATTACACAGAGATTATAAAAATGTTGAACGATCAATACCAGCTTACTTTATATGTTAATTGAGTAAAGATGATAGAGAAATAAAGTTACAGATGTTGAAAGTTAACTTCTAATGAGAGTATAAATATGCTCTAAAAGGCAGAATATCAATAAAATTCATAGTTTAGAGGAAAATTTTTAAATGTAAAATTTGACTCAAGAAAAGTGTATAATCTTGCTAAAGCAGTTACCATGAAATAAAATATGGCCAGAGATATTTCCTTAAAGAGAGGATGTTAAAGCATTCATCTTTAAGATGGTGTGTTAGAGTGACCGCATTGCACTTGTCTTCTCAGCTATTATGAACATTACCAGAAAAATAAGAGAAAAAATGAAATGTCTTTCTTTTTACTATAAGTTGTTGATGAAGCAGCCAAGTGCTTAAGTCTCTGAACCACAAAGCTATCATGAAGATTGTGTCTAGAAGGGCAGGAAGATGCCCTGGAGACTGTTCAGTTCTGGCCCTGCAGGGGGGAGGAGAAAATGTCACCAGTGTGCACTCTGTGGCTGTGTGCTGTATGAGCCTGGTGGGAGGCAGAGCAGAGGATCTGCTGAGGAGAGCTCTTAGATGGACTTGGTGTACAGCGAGAAGGAAGGGCACTTGTATGGATGCAGTTCTCCATAGGTTCAATTCCAGCTCCTTTCCAAAGCCAATTGAGAACTTTTAGTCAAACAAAAGGAATAAGCTCTCAAATGAAACCCAAAGCTCAAGTATTACAGTATTAATTATCCACTGTAGAAAGAAGGGATATAATGCAAAAATGTGTTGAATACAGAATACTTTCTGTGGAACAAAATTGATTCTTTTTCAAAATGGTGAAGCTGTTATAAAATATGCTATTAGTATTAAAATAGAAATTAATTGCTTTCATAAAACCATAAAGGAACCATGCATGAGTATAGAGGAAAAACTATTTTAAATGTTCTACCTGGAGGTTTGCGGAAAGGTACCTGAATGATTTCTGATCCAAGAGAATATTTTTAAATTAAAAGTGAAACCTTTATGCTAAGAGTATAGTGCAATAAAGTTACAGTGTATGAAGCACAATCAAAAGTTCCTTAGTTGGGGGAAAAACATTGGAATCCTTTCTTGTAGGAAGAAAAAGGCAATCTTATTAGATCCACAAAACACTTCAGTTACCTGCAGGAGTCAGCAGCGCTCTAAAGAGACCATGACGTGATTCTCAACCTTTCTACTAAGCAGAACTATTGTCCAAGTGTACAGAGCAGTTAAAGTACCAGCATGTACTGTTTGCTTTTCATGAATTTGCCGCCACACCACATCGGTAGTCAGGGTGTGGGAATGCAGATGGGCATACTGCCTGCCCATAACCTTAGGACAATATCTGTTCAATTATTACACACAAACAATTTGACCCCATAATTCCAGCTCTAGGATGGTTTCATTTTGGACACACACAAAAACTAATAATAAAATTACAAACATTGTATGTAATATTTTGCTTATGGAAAATCATTGGAAGCAAACTATTCATTAGTAGGAATGTAATTAAATACATCATTAATATTTAAATAAGTAATAAAAGAAGAGTTTAAAATGAAGTAAATAAATTTGAAGATAAAGCTATTATCTACCCTTATCTACTCTATCTTATACCTTATCCTAAGTTCCTTCTACAACCTCTTCAAACTTCCCAGCTCCATGAGGTCTTTCTTTACTTCCATAAACATATATGTATCATTTATTCAAAATTTAATGAAAAAACAAATAAACAAACACCTAAAACAAAATCTCTCCTAGCTCTTGTTTCCCTAACATTCCAGTGGATTATATTTCTATTGTAACATAAACGTATTCTTATGAATGTATAAATATCTTACTAATTATTTTGTTAGCTCTTTGGACTTTTTTTTTTGCTCCAGGGGAGACAACGTATAGGCTTGAACTGACAGTTTAACTACAGAGAGTTGGTGTCAGCTAATCTGATGATGAAGTAGTGCATGGCATGTAGATAGGAGCACAGAAGTAAACTTTTCCATCATATCTTACAGTCTGCCTACTTATAATCATGTCCTCATTCAGGAAACACATTTGGAGGTGTCATGCATCCTCTGTCTGACTGTCTGTCGGTCTGTCATCTCTGTCTCTCTCTCTCTCTCACACACACACTTTCTATCTCTGTTTCTATCTCTGTCTCTCTCTCTCTCTCTCACACACACACACACTTTCTGTCTGTGTCTTTGTCTGTCTGTCTGTCTGTCTGTCTGTCTCTCTCTCTCTCTCTCTCTCTCTCTCTCTCTCTCTCTCTCTCACACACACACACACACACACACACACATACACACACGCATACCCGACACTGAAGTTCTGTGTGGTTGTTTTTCATCTCCCATGAGGGTTTTCATCCTGAGTTTGTGTTTGTTACATGTCCCCTCTACCACATTAAAGTGCCATACCACATTCTACAAATGGCTTGGGAATTCAAAATAAGATTATTTTCAAATTCAATATTTTATGTGCAAATCGTGTAAGTGTCCTCCTGAGCATTGCCAAGCACATCACAGGCTTTCCCACAGCCCTCATCTCAGCCTAAAATTCACTGGCTTAGAAAGACAAACGTCAGCCAGAGAAGCTTTAGTGAAAACTCTCTCATTGTATTCACTTCGAGTTCCCCTCTCACTTTCTAGATGATTCAGTTTCTTTAAAAAGCCTGCTTTTTTTCTTTTTGTTCTCTACAAAGTATTGCTTTACCCCCTTGGAAACAAGAGATAAGAGTCTGGAAAAAGAGAACTTCTATAGTCGTCATCAAATATATTGATAATTTGATACTTTACTAACAGCATGGCTTCCCCTCAACTTGGTGGCCTTGCATTCTCGTGATGACATATTATGAGCACATATTTTTGACTGTAGTTGTATATCTATGGAATGGATATATATTGTACTGAACTCTCTCTCTCGTACAGTGACGCTCAGCAAATACAATTTTTATGCTTCCTTCTTCTAAAATGCAATCCATTAATCTAACTTAGTGTTTGGAAATCAGAAGGTCATGGACCCTTCCTGCCCACAATGAGAAATCACTGACTTTGGGATCTCTTGCCATTACTAATACACATGCAAGAGAAAATCTCTGTGTGCTTAGATACCTTGTCTTTGACCAAGGCATTCCCAGCCCAGAATGGCATCTGCATCAGTTCTTATTCCTGGTGACATAGTCTCATCCTCACTGCACTCTGACTGTCACCTTCAGTAGCAAATTGGCCTTTTCTACTCTTAAAATTTTGGATGCTATCTCAGAATCCTAGTCTATTTGGGAAAACGCTATATTCCTCTGGCTGGCAACATCTCTCTGATTTTTCACCTATCATTTTCCTGATTGATCTCAGAATATTTAGCAGCTGTGTGTGTGTATGTGTTTGTGTGTGTGTGTGTGTTTGTGTGTTTTTCACTAATATCTAGACCAAGCAGAGCCCTTTGCATGACAACCAGGTGACATTGCATTCAGGGTATTTTATACCATATGTTGGTGTTTTTACTAGATTCTAAGTAGTACAATATGTCCAACACATCTTTGTGCTCCTTATCTGAATGCCCACATGACCAACTTCAGAATTACACGGTTTTGCATTCCATATTCCGGGTGTTGACATATGGCTGATGCTTTCAGAAGGATAGGACAGGTTGTATAACATTGTGTCTCCTGATCTGATTTCCCAATTTATTTGTGTGTGTGTGTGTGTGTGTGTGTGTGTGTGTGTGTGTGTGTATGTGTGTGCGAGGGGGGGGAACTGGTCAAAAGCAACTCTGTGAATCAGTTTTATCCTTCTACCAAGGGTTCTAGAGATTGAACTCAGGTCATTAGAATCGTAAGGCAAGCACTTTTTCACTGCTGAACCATCTTGCCTGATCTCACATAGATTTAAAGTAACATTAACAAGTGTCAGGGCTTGTGTCTGGGCAGCTCAATGTAAACAACTTTTTCCTAATATGAATATGAAATTTGTTATGAAAAACATTATCGTGTGCCAGCCCAGTATTTCCCTTTCTTCTAGTCCCCTGTCTCTTACAGGATAGAACAGAGATTTTATTCTGTTCAATTCATTTTGTGAAGGAAGACAACAGTTGAAAACTACTTTTGTAGTGGAAAAAACAGCCACTGATCCAGAATTCAAATCATTTTGGGGGGGATTTTATTTGTGACTAATTAATTCTCAACTGACACATAAAAAATGAATCAAATTCAAAGGTTACAATTAACCATGGTGAAGTGGATATAATCTACATTTTGAGAGATATAAACATATCCCTAAATTTAGTAAAATAAAAGAAATAAGGAAGAAATGATAGAAGAGAAAGAAAGAGAGAGAGAGGAGAGAAGAAAGAAGTGATGATGCCAGTGACACCCAAATGGCACTTTGGGGGTGGTATATTTTAAATTTTTACCTCTATTATTTAATAGAGCTACAGTTACACACTGTAAATTAATAACTGTTTTGCAGCTACATTCATTTTTTTACAGACATTTGCATACATGATTGGTCAGCGATCAGCTGTCTGGCAGAAGGCTCTGTCCTTTCAATGTCATCTTGAAACAAGGTTGTTTTTGCTGTTGGATGACGTCACCCATGGCTGACTCTAGGTCTCCAATCTTAAGGAACAGTGGCAGTCTCCTTGGACTTGAAACACATGGTTATTTATTCTACAGTTCATGGGAAATTTGATAAAATCAGATTAATATACGATTCACGGGAATGAATTCTCTGCACAGCCTTGGAGTCTGTTTAGTAAGATGCACAAGTGCTTCTCACTGCCAGAGAGTAACTTGAAAATGTAGGAAGACGAGACTCACACCTCCCTTGAAGAGGACACCGCACCCTGCTTTAAATCACACCCTTCTGAAAGACGACTATTTATTGAAATAATTGTAGAAGTTGACAATTTTTCCCTGAGAAAGTTTCCTTTGTGCCTTATTCATAAGAGAAACAGTCTGAGAAGAAGTTCTCCATTGACCTAGATTCTCTGTTTTCCTGTGTGCCAATAATTCAAAGAGCCCAAATTTATGCATCTGACACCATCTCATCACAAATAACAATATTCCTGAATATATAGTGTGGTGCTTTTCAAGAAGTGCAAATTATTCCACACATATTTTCTCATTAATCCTCCCATGCCATCATCCCCACATTTCAGGGCTGTAGAAATTGAGGCAGAGAGTTACTTATAGCAAAACACATGCTATGCTAAGCAAAGAGCTCGGAGAATATTCACAGATTGCCATTTGTACTCTGTTCTTCCTCTCAGTACTACCGATATGTTTTCCTATAAAAGATTAGCGTCCTTTCAATAGCCGAAACCACACTGTAGGACAATTAAACATGGATCTAATTAATTTGTACTACCAACAACTACTCATTTCAGTGACCAATACTTTACCAGGTCTGAGCCATGAAACATAAATTCATTTGCAGTAAAGAAAGCTGCTTCCATGCCACTGCATGGAACTTGAATGTAGCATCATGGCCCTGCTATCTTTCCCTTTGGCTTAGGCTTTGATCATTTGCTTTGCCAAGGGCAAGATTTATATGCATGAACCACTTTTATTCCAATAATGAATGCATTACTTTCCCTCAAGAGTACTGTGAAAAATTACTATGAAGTCATTATTCTGGCTCAGCTGATCAGGATGAGGATGGGGATGAGGAAATGGTCCTTTTAAGTTTAAATTTTTAAAAATCCACCTGTCTGTAGGACTCCATTTTTTCCTACAAATGTGAGAGAAACACATTCAAGCCATTCTAAAGAAAACTCTAGTCTTTCATAGAGAGACATTCCTGATCTCCATTTAGACAGTCTAAAATATATACTTCCCAGACTCCTTTGCAGCTAGGTTGCTGCTTAGATGCATTTGCATGGGATCCAGACATCAGAAGAGAGACTGAGAATCTTTTCTTGCAGCTAAATATGTGAATATATAAGTCTCACAGTTGTGAGGGCTCACACTAGTTCAACATGACACTCAGGGAGCAGCAATGGTACCATTGCTATGAGGAAGCTTTTTGGCTACAGTGGTAGAAATTGGTAAAGTTAGCTGCTGCCTACCCTTTCGGTTTCTAGCACATGTGTATAACGTGAAACTAAACATTTAAGAGCAGTTCATCAATGTTCATTCTTTCAACCTAATGGACTCACTTTTTTTTCCTGTTCGTGGAGAGTTAGTAATACTACTGAAGACACAGCCTACTGCTTCCAACTCTGAAGTGCCGAGGAAGAGATATTAAAAGCTTCATCACCACAGAGCAGAAGGCCTGACACCAAATATTCTTTTT
This sequence comes from Acomys minous, assembly GCF_964271855.1. Lineage (NCBI taxonomy): Eukaryota > Metazoa > Chordata > Mammalia > Rodentia > Muridae > Acomys > Acomys minous. The sequence goes on from NC_140496.1 coordinate 101,364,106, forward strand.
GTCAATTAGTAAATGAAACTGTTTCCACTTTATCATCTTAATAATGAATCTCCTAAAACCAGCATTACAGGAGTTTTGTGAATACTATAAGTAATTATGCATATGAAGTGCTGAATTAATTAGGTATTATTTGATTTTAATAACAACATCCTTTAAAGTCTCTTAATAAGACTGTCTTAAATAAGGAAGGAATTTGTCTTCTGCAAGAACAAGGAGGTGTTTTATTTTTTTCTTTTTTTCAGAAGAAGCTCATGGAATGATACAGTCTTGGCTCAATGAGGTCATAACAGTTCAGTGAAGTAGACAGACCAGTGGCTGTATGTGCAAATAACATTTTATTTGAACCATACCCTTCTGTTCTCATGACATTTGCACTGTAATGACTGAATGGAATGGTTGCCATGAGAACCATAGACCTTCAGGTAGGTAAAGCTAAAGTACTCACTCTGATCCTGTTCAGCACCCACTTCAGAACCCAGTTAGAAACAATGACCTCACTGCCCTCCAGGAAAAGTTTTGTCCTAAGTACTGATACATTTATGCACACAATACTGGGAAACCAGCCAACAAGGCTACCTCGCGCCACTTACAACAGAGGAAGAGTGGCATACTTGTCACCTTTCATAAGATTGCTCTGAATTATGACATATGGCTACCACTGAGCTAATACTTGTAGTTTAGAATTCTGTAAGGAATGAAAGAGTTTATTGTGGGTGGCACATGTCTTTAGTTGTAGCATGGAGGAGGCTGAAACAGTCTAATGTCTGTGACTACAAAGCCAGTCTAATCTACATAGTGAGACATGATATATAAATATATATATGTATGTATATATATATATATATGTGTGTGTGTGTGTGTGTGTGTGTGTGTGTGTGTGTAATAGATGATAGATAGATAGGAAAATAAAAAAGAGAAGAAAAATGATTGATATATATTAACAAAGTCATGATTTTTTACTCTGCAGCTAGTGAGAGCAACTCATCTAAATATTTGGGGTTCTGTCAGAAGAATAAAAGACTTATTTAGTGTGTCACATAAATTTTCTAACCCAGACACATCACAAAGTGACTGATACCAAGATAGATGACCCCAAATTTCCCAACTGCTTAGTCCAACAGTATTGGTACCTACTTAGAAGTAGTAACAGGAGCCCTGGGCTAGGAGTTGGAGATAGCATTTTATTGTAGTTGAAACTAAGACTACTTTGTGACCACTACTTCATTTTAACTTCTTTTTCCATATACACATATCTAATGGCCGTTCTCACTGTTAAATGCACACTCTCGTCAGAGGTTCTGTGCCCGAAGCCTGGATGTGTTTGCCTAGCATTTGCAAAGCTGTCCATTAAATCTTCAAACAGAAGAAGAGACAAAGATGGTGTTTGTCTAACACTTCAGAGGTTTCACATTGCATCTCACATTAGTTGTCATGCACATTAACAAGAAACTCGTTGCACCAGCCCAAGAGAGAGCACCTTCATGTCCTCAGATTAGAATGTTTGACTTTTTGATATAAAGTCCATACTTCCTGGGGCTGAAGATTACCCAGTAGTAGAGACTTTGTGCTTCCAATGGACATCTCCTTCATCCATCCCTTAATCTCATATTACCCAGCATCCACCTGTGCCAGACACTGAGCTGAGTAGAGAAGGGATTCTGACGTCACAGTGTCTACATCCAAATGGGCATGGCGAACAGCTGGCCAGCATGTGAATGTAAATAGCTGCATATCAGGGAGCAACACAGAGGAACAAAGGCAAAGCAAGGAAAGATGGGCAAAATGGCTTCAGGGTGACATCACAACAAGCAGGCTACTGAAACAAGAGCTTTTAGATTTTAATTTATATAGAAGAACAGCATCATTGTGTGTGTGTGTGTGTGTGTGTGTGTGTGTGTGTGTGTGCGCGCGCATGCACGCTGTGTGAGTATGTGTATGTTTGTGCATGTTTTGCCTAATTTATAGGTTTCATTGATGAGCTTACAACTTTCTTTTTCTCTCTACTGGGTTTTTTTTTCTGTGCAGATGCTTTCACAAGGTCTCTTAGGAAAATATCGTGTATTGAAAGAAGGGAGGCTGGGAAAGGATAATTTTTAAAATAGCTGTGTGTCTCAGAATTACATTACTGGGTCTTCTAAAATTGTAAACTCTTTTTCATCCATTATAAAAGTTAAGCTATTGTTCCCTAGTGTTAGTAGCACACTTTACCAGTGGTTTTCAACCTGTGGATCATGACACATTTGGGGGTTGTACATCAGATGCCATGCATATCAAATATTTACATTATGATTTATAATAGTAGCAAAATTACAGTTGTGAAGTATCAACAAAATAATTTTATGGCTGGGGGGTCACCACAACATCAGGACCTGGATGAAGGGGTCATTAGAAAGGTTGGAAACCACTGCTTTAGGCAACGAAAATGGTAGCCATATCTTTATACATCATTCATATCCCGTGATGAGGTGCAGAAACAGCACTATATGAATTTTCAGAGAAGATGGGGAAAGCTCTTTGAGAGGCAGCAGCAGCAGCAGCATCTTTAAGCTGGGATTCTAACCTGGGAATGACATTCTTGTTCCCTCCATCCGTCGGTCCATTCCTTGCTGCTGCTGTTCAGTAAATCTGCTGCTTCCCTGAAAGGTGTCTTACCATCCTACAGGGAACTTTCGCTCTTCTTTCCTGGCCCCGGAACCCTAGAACATTGTTTCTGCATTTGATTGTGCTTTCCAAAGCAGCTTAAGAGCATTTAGACATTTGACTCTTTTGTTAATGTGACACATGCAAAAGAAACATGGATTAATCTGGGAAACACAAAAGCCATATGCGAAGGTATAATCCTTCCTCCAGGCATAACTGACCTTGCTGGCAATTGCCATGGTGGGACTGCGGGGATTCTATTAAAGTTAGGTTGTTTTTATCTGTACCTGGTCAACATCGTGGCGGGGTAAATGATTAATTTAATTCACTTCATGACTCTTGTCATCTGCTGCAGGAAAAGTAGTCAACGTATTTTGTAGCACTCCCTCAATGACAAAGTCTGAAAATATCACAATTGAGGTTGATTTTGAGTTTATATATGGAAACTTTCTAAGGCAGAAGTCAATAAGTTAAAATTTGATTGGGAAATAATATAATTTTTTTAAAAGCAGTAGTAATACTAAGATGCATTTGGATTTTTTCCTTTATTTTTATTTTATGTGTATGTTTGTTTTGTCTGTTTGAATGCCTGTGTACCAAGTACATACAGTGCCCACAGAGGCCAGATGAAGGCCAATGATCCAATCATCCAATGGTGGATCCAATGATCCATCAGGGCTGAATTTACAGGTAGTCTTCAACTGCCACATGGATGTGGGGAATCAAACCCTGGGACCTCTGGAAGATCAAGCTTTCCTCCAAACTGCTGAGTCATCTATCCAGCCCCTATACTAATATATTTTTGCATGCTTGAGATACATGGAGACAATAACAATCAAATAGAAAAAAAAACCCTTTTGAAATTCTGAATCTAGACGCTAAACTCAACCATTCTCCCTGGGTTGTTATGACAAGCTCCATCTAGACTGAGGATTAAATGCGAACGGAACAGATGTCTGATAGGTCTGGCTTTCAAAAAATGATCACAGTTCCCCTCATCCTGGAGACCAGAAGATTAAACTTTCATTGAGATTGTGCCTAACTCCCCTGAAGTCTCTCGCTCCACAGCGTGTGCTTCGCAACGCAGGTGCATGGCTCCAAGCTATGTTTGTTACCCACTCTTTGCCCTACATTTGTATCTCTCCTAAGGCCCACCACCTTGTCAGCACAGTGATTTGCGGGTTGAATGAGATAATGACAGTATATATAACATGCCGAATCGAAGGACTGAATTAACCTTTCAACTTATGATCCTACTTATTACGTACTCTATGAGTCACAGGCCAGACTGCACTGGATAACTTTGTTTAAAAGGGCCAGAGAGTGACTCGGCTAGGCCGTGTAGGTTAGACCATCTTCTGTGATGCTTCTTGACCTTGCCTCACAGTGCACATCAGTCACTGGCAATGGTAAACCAGTAGCAAGGGTGTATTCTCCTATGTATTAATTCTGAAATCAAAACAAGCTTGTGCCTTTAGTTCAGCGACCGTTGCTGTAGATACAGAAGTCATTCTACCTGCTCTTAAACTCAGGAATTTTCTAGAGCACAACTCCAGTGACTTGCAGCCCTGGCTTTCTGCAGCTGGGTAAGCAATGCCCACTGTGATGTGAGTTGTCCTTGGATGTAGCAACGCTTGACTGGTATATGTGTGTGCGGCATCTCATGTGTCTAGTATTTGAAATTATGGACAATGATTGCCAATTACAAACTGCTAATGGTTGGAATTACCTCTCGGGACTATTTATTTGGTTTAATTCTCATTTTTCTTCTCTTTCCCCTTCTCCCCTTCCCCTTCTCTTCCTCATCTCCTTCTCCTCCTTTCTTCTCATCCTCCTTTTTTTGGGTGTGTGTATGTGTGTATAGCATGCATACATGTGTAAGTATGTTTTTACATGTATGGATACACAGGTGGGTGTGGGTGTACATGGGCATCCATATGCTTCCATGCATGTAAAGGCCTGAAATTGATGTTAAGTGTCTTTTCAATAGATTTTATGTATTGAGACAGGGTCTCCTGCTGAACCTTGAGCTCACCAGCTGCATACAGTGATGATAGCCACCTGGCTATTTGGTGCCTCTGGCTCCTGATGCTGGGGTTACAGGCAGTTGCTATACTTGTCTGGGTTGTGAGTCCCAGGGATCTGAACTCTGGTCCTCACATTTGCTTGGCAAGCACTTTAAGCAGTTAACCACTTTTGAATGAGGTACTTGCACATTTCCCTCTTTACTTTAAAGTAATGTAGCTTTATTAAAAATCCAGTTTTCTAAGCAGGTCTCATTTTTGTACCTCAACCGTTCCCGCATTACAACCCCTTCCCCCATTGAATCCAGCATCCAAGCTGGGGTATTTTTTATTATTAATCTTTTGCATTTCAGCGTGACTTCTGGGCAGTGTCATGAAGGCCACCAGTTCACTTAAGTGGCCTGAGCCTGTCCTTCTGTCAATCAAAGTGTGCACAACAACTTCAGCTAAAGTTTCAGGAAGAAACCTAAGCATATGGGTCATCTATGTGAAAAAACACTGGCCACATCTAAGGGCACAGCCAGCAGTGAGTACAAGCACACAGGGACGGCCATGTGCTGATGGCGCTGGCTGTCTGTTAGGGTCTCATGGCGTGTGCAGTATAGTTCTATGCCATCTGATTAGATCTGTATGGCTCTCTGAAAGTAGAATATGTTTGATGTGTTGAAAACATAAGAAAAAAGTATACTGCCATCAGGATCAGCAAATGGTAGAACCAGGACTCCTTCCCTCTCAAAATGTATAGTGAGTTCTGCACACTCATGTGGGATAACTTCATCTGGAGTTTAAGCACTGTGGCTGGAGAGATGGATCAGTGACTAAAAGTGTTTGGTGCACAATCAAGAGGACCAACGCTCACATCCCAGCACCCACATAACAAGCAATGTCCTAATACATGAACCACAAGATCTGGTGGATCCAATATCCTCTTCTGGTGTTTTTATGAGCACAGGAACATGTACCACACCTACATGAGCATACTCTAATGTGGAAACATACATATACACATAGGAGTAAATAAAATTCATTTGTAAAGCTTAAGCATTAAATGCCAAGTTGTCATAATATTATTAAAATTAAACATATGCATATCTAATTTGGAAGTAATATATTTTGGGGAGTACTGATATATGGTGTGTATGCGTGCGTGTGTGCTTGTGTGTTTACTCATAAATATCACATGTAGCCTTATTTCTTTGGAAAAGGTGTTAACCTTCTGGCCACTAAATATCCACTGTGTCAGTGGTGCTAACACCTTTGGGAACAGGGTAACAGTTTTCACAGTGGTTAGAGGCATATAGAGAGCATAAACATGCAAGGAAACTGCCTGTGCGTTTCTTAGTAACAGAAAGCATCTCTCCCCTGGCATGGTAATGATAGTAAATAGATGTACTCTATCAGAGCCTTCACTTTTGCTCCCCCCTGCCCCCTGCCATGGGCAGAAGAGAACAGATCACAAGTGTCTTTTACTTGCTGCTGTGCCCTTCACTCTGAAAGAGCCCTGCAGCAGCTATATGCCATGTCTGTTGACAGCCTTATGTAGCATTCACCTCATGTCACTTCAGAGTCCTTCCCACACTGACCCTCTGACACCAACGAGTACAGCTTTGCATCCCAGTTGAAACCTGTGTGTCAGCCTTCTGTAGCTGTCTGAAATGAAGGACCAGAAGTCAGTTGTCTCATTAGTAGGACTGAGTCTGAAAGTGTGATTCACCCTTGTACACATGTGGAGTGTTAGCTGGGACCTATTGCTTATTGTGAAAATTTATGCTACACAGAAAGAATATTCAATTTATACTAACTATGTGTTGTGTTGGGATGACACTTCACTCTTCTGGCTTTCACTTAGGTTATGTACTTTCTGTATTTCATTTCTGCTCTCTAGGCCAGAATGAAATTAAATAACAGCGTTGAGATCCAACCTAATTTATTTGGCTAGATATGGCACCTTGATATAAAGCCAAAGTGAAAAATTCCACTGATATTATTGATGATTCTTTCAAATTAGTCTCTTCTTTTGCACAACTAAATTGCTCTTTTAAGCAGTATTTCTTTAAAACGTATTTCCATCAATTACGAGATGTTTCTCTGACATATTTTTTCTTGTTGCTTTTCTTACACTTGTGAATCAGTTTTTGTTCTACTTCTTAATGTGATTACTTTAGTTTAGTTACTACCAATAACTTTAGCATGAGAGACAAACTAGCAAAAATAGGAAGTATTGAATACTGAAGTCAAATTTAAAAACATGATTTAAAATTTGTGGTTGAAATTGAAATTTGTGACTTTGTAGAGACAAGCTTTGTGGGGAGTTATAAAATTCTCCTTAAAAATCAGTTATTTTCTACAAAGTTTCCATGAGTAGTTGCTTGAATATTGTAACTAGATATTTAAGCCAACTTTCTAAGCCCAGTTAACAGTAGGGTTTAGAGTTTACATGTAAAAACCCAATTATTATGGTCTCAGTGTTGTGTCCGTACTGTGCTGCTGTCAATGTCTACATTGGAATCCCAGCCACCGGGGTGATGTAGTGTGGAGACATAAGCTTCCATCAATGTTATAAATCTATCAGGAGAGCAATCACTCACTGACAGGATATGTACCCCTGTCAAGAGGATCAAGAAATCCCTCACTCTTACCAGGTGATCATACAACGACATGTCTATTCCTACAAACCTGGAAGCTGGGCCTCCCCAGCAGCAGCCTGCCTGCTAATGCCTTGACCTTGGTCTTCCCCACTTCTAGAAGAGAGGAAACTCATTTCCTGTTGTTTATGGGGCACTCGAGGTATTTTTATGAAGCACCTCAGTTGGACTGAAAGTAACAGGACAGGAGAACAATAATTGGATCACAGAGGGTTTTGTTTATTTGGAAGCTATATCACTTAACAAGAATCTTGATATTTAATGAAGAGGTCACTGAGATGTTTTGTAGAACTCTTGAAATGGTATGCATAGTATTTCTAGGAATAGGTGAGCATAAGTGAATTTTGTAAGTATGTATAATTATATTTGAAAATGTTGCTGTGATTTTATTAGTATTATATTTGTATTTCTTGTTCAAAGTAGGGATGTTTATGGAAAATGTAGAGAAACAATGAGAATTTTAAAAAGAGAGAAAAACAGGAGATGTGCAAAAGAAAGTTTAGTTGGTATTTAAAGATAAAGAAAAAGAAAGTTTGCCTCAGATGGTATCAACAGAGTTTTAAGCATCAGAGTCAGAGAAAGTTCAGAGCCTTTTCTAACTATGACATCTTTACTGGAGAGGAAAGGGGCTATTAAGAATAAGATACTGAATTAGAATTTATGGAATTACCATGATTGACATTCTTAGCTTAGGAGAAGCTCCTCTGTATCCTGAATGTGTGAGGCTGGTGTAAAGGACAGGGACCAGGTCCTATACGTGATACCTAACAGCAGCTGTCTCCGTGGCAGGCCTGCTTTTTTGAGGAAACAATGTGGGGTAGCAAAATTTGCACTTTAGCACCTGGGAAGAAGAGCTGGGAAGTGGGTCTCCTGCAGGGCCTCCCAACAGGTAATCTGCTTAGACCTCAGATGATTCCATTTGACACAAAAACATCTCTGAGTTGAGCTGCAGTGTGCTCTGCCCTGGCATCTTCTTTAAAACTTGTTCCTCAATGACAGTTTCCTTGGTGATGGCCACTGCTGCTCAAGGCTTTCATTTTCTCCTCATTGTTGAAAATCTGGTCTTTGTCTGTGAGTTTATTATTCTTGGTCCCGTACAACCTTACTGAGGTGCCCCGTGGTGTCCCTCTGTTTCTGAGGAGCACCAGCTACTAGGCTGCTATGACCAGCTGCTTCTTTCATATGTAGTTAGTGGGTAAATCCTCCAGGAAGTATCAGACTGAGAAACTTCTGCATGTTGTATCCTCACTCGACTTTTACTGCCCTGGAGAGTTAATTATGAATAGCCTGATGATTCAGGGACATGTTGTTCAGCTGTTTGAGATTTCATTCACACAGCCTACAAATGTACAAGTACACATACAACTCTGTGTATCTGTATGTATACACACATGGAACACAGAGCTAATTATGGAAAACGAATGAGTATGCACACAATGCACACGCACATTATTTAGCTATAATATATCTCTAAGAAAGTCTTACAAGGGTCTGTACCTTCTTTCTTTGCACTCCTAGCCTTTGTTTATGGTAGTCACTTTTCATTAGTGAAAAATGTAACAAGGTGGCTTTGTTGAAGTCTAACCATTTGAAGACTACTTTCTGGCTGTGAGGCATTTGCAGTGGCATGTAGAACACATATCCCAGCATGTATGTAAACCACTTTTGAGTAGTTATGAATACTTGAGCTAGATTATATTCCTCAGTTTCTCAAAAGAGCCTTACTTTAAAATGTGGCAAACACGGGATAGTACGCTATAGAACACAAGCCATCTTGTCTCAGGTATTAACTGCTAGCTACAAGCCATGACAGTATTTCCAGGATATTACAAATCAACACTCTGAAATGATGTGGAAGGGAAGGGTGTTCAAGACAACAGCTAGGAGACAATTATTTCTCCTACGTCAAACAAGCATTAATTGAAAAACTACTGGATTCTTTGTCTACCAAGGGCTTGTTGTAGATGTGTCACTGTATCCCAGCATGCAAAGAGAGGCTTCTGCTGGATGGTGAAGGTGGTCCTCTGCCAACCGTCAGAAGGGTTACAGAACAACATCAGTGCTGTCAATCCAGGCCGAACCATGAGTGATTAGTACCAGAGTGTTTCTCTTGATCACTCACATTCTGCTACCTTGGGCGATCATTTTTACATTGGTAAGATGATGTCCTCTGAGAGTATAGGGAGCTGTGGTTATGAGTAGAAAGCAAGCATGCCCCTGCCTTGAGTCATGAAGGCTCCTCCACCTTTATTTTCTTTGATGATTGAAATCCTTAATAAACACATCAGTTCAGATGCTCCGGGCATTGTGTTGCACCTCCCAGGTCCTTTTCTTCCAGCTCTTGGACTTATTTCTTCTTACGTGAGTTAGGAGCCTGTTATCGGTGACTATATTATGGCAGCTCACATTTGAACTCATTTGATCCTGTGATTCCCATTCCTCAGCCTGCAGATTTTCTTGGGATCATAAACGATGCCTGCCATCTTTGAATCTCTACCCTTTAGCTCTCACACCCACTGTAGACACTCAATAAGAAACAGGAGTACATATTTGAATTTATTTCACAGTGTTGATTGGAAGATGTAAAATGGTCCTTTATTGTTTCTGAGCTACTCCTTCCACTGGGGAATCAGCCAGAGAAATGAACACAGATGAAGCTGGCAACAAGTACACCAGGCTCTGATTACTTTACTTCTTTGCTAAAGGACAGACCGGAGGGTAAAACATCTTACTTTTATTTTACAAGACAAGCGGCATACCAAAGAGATTAAGTGATGTAGTAGGTCGTGGCTTCGGGGAAGGCAAAGCATCTCTAAATTCTGGTTCTCTAATGTTCTAAGAGAGCTGAAACAGAAAATATTGCCACTTAAGTTTTAGCTGTAGTAGTCATTGGTATATTCTTATGACACTGTTAATTATGGCAATACTTGTAGCTTTTCTAGCTGTTTCTCTCATCACATCTAATATGCTTATGGAAACTCAGTATTTGGAGGACATCAACATTTGTAACTAACAAACATATACATATACACCAAAGGGGTAGCACAGTTTGCAGTGTGCCTACTTAGCATGCATGGATCCTGGGGTTTCATCCCCAAAACTACATAAACTGGGCTAGGGGGTGCACCCCTGTCACCCTGGAGCACTGAGAAGCAGAAGCTGCTGCAAAAGTTCAAGGACACTGTTTCTACTGGGCCAGCTCAGGGCCAGCTGAGAATGCACAACCTCCTGTCTCAAAAAAAGAAAAAAAAAAAAGGTGAGGGTTTGCTAACTAGCTACTCTTATCTACTTTTTCTTTTGCCTCCGATGAGTACCATCATATTCTGAGCAAATTCAAAACATACTTCAGGAAATATTTGCATGCTTTCAATGCCAACATGCAATAGCCGCACCTTACTGAGGACACAATGCAGTAAGACTGCTTTCTTTGGTAAAGAATCGCACATATCATTTGGCATTTCATCCAATCTGAGTGAGATTACTTACAGATCCTTGTTAAGATTGTTGTAGTGTAAATGGTAGGGCCCCTCATTAATGGAGCTTGAGGACAAAGCCACTGATGTTTAGTACACAATCAGAGTTGTTGGAATGGCCTCGCAATTGCTCACCAAACTTAAGTACTTGAACGTTCATATAAATTCTAAGGATTCCTCACAGTTTGTAATGGAATATGATGCTTGAGGCATATACCTACTAACCCTTTGAAGCTTACAGAAGGAAAAGTTGTCTTCCAAAATGTGCCAGTGGTATACACTATTAATCCCAGCACTGAAAAGGCAGAAGCGGGCTGACCTCTGTGGGTTCAAGTTCCAGGACAACTAGAGCTATATAGTGAGATCTTGTTTTAGAAAACAAACAAACCCAAACCAAATAAACACTGTTTACAACCCACAAGGTAGAAAACTTGTCCAAAAACTACAATTATCTTTCTTAGATGAGATCTAGCACACATTGGGTTGGGATACCCATGGACCAGTTGCCGTTTTAATATTGAAGGAATAGGTGTGTGTGTGTGTGTGTGTGTGTGTGTGTGTGTGTGTGTGTGTGTGTGTGTGTGTGTGTGTGTGTTTTAATGTAAAAGCAGTTACAATGAGTTATTTTTCATGTTGTTCTCTATCCTGTATGATTTGAGATACTTAAGAGAGAACTTGAACCGGTGACAGGATACATTTAATGAGGCTTTATGAACCCGGGAATCAACAAGAGTAACGCAGGGATATTTCAGAGATAAGAAAGCAAGGTAATCCTGTGGATTGCTAAGTGATGATCTTACTCAGAGAACTTAGCTAGTGGCTGTGGCGTCAATCATTTGCATGAGGTAACTAGGTGATGGCGTTATCTGTATTCTTGGATGATAAGACAGCTTTGGGGAAGCCAAAGGGAGTCAGGTAAGGCTTAGTGTGCTGATCCCAACTTCTGTGCTTTCAGACGGCAGTCAGGGAAGGAAGGGAAAACCATCACCGGGATGGACTGTGCGGTAAGCAAAGAGGGATTCTTGTACTGTATTCACTTGTATATCTCTGTACATTTGGAGGTCAGAGATCAGCTTGCAGGAGTCAGAAGCCAGGTCGTCAGGCTTTGAGGCAAGCGTGCATGTTACCCATGAGCCATCTCCCCAGCCCTCAGCTATGTTTTTATTAAATTATTTGTTTACTGATTTTTCTCGTATTATTTACTTATATTTTTGGTTGTCTTTAGTCATGTAGTTCTTGTTTACCTCTTTTCTGGATCTTAATGAAAAGGTCACTAGGTCACAGCCAACCCACCATCACCGACGTAACAGCAATGAGTTACCCTAAGCCCGTTTCCTAGATACCTTGGACCTGTTGTCAAGGAAGAGACTGCTTTGTTCATGTGGGTACTAGCTGCCTTTCACTGACTCCTTTTAAAAGGGAGATATTAAATTGCCCCAAAGCTTGAGATTTAAAAAAGGTTTGAGAGGATATCCAATATATGACCTTAGTCATGTGATACACACCAGGGCCTGCTTAATTATGAAGTAACTCCAAAGAACTAGTTGGGGCATTTTCCCTGAAGGAAAACTTCAAATAAATGTCAAAAAGTTATCCATTATTGAATGCAAATTCCTTGAGTTCATCTCTGTGTGTGGTATTCTACATGGAATAAAATTCAAAGGGAAGGCTCATTGGAGATGCAGCAAACTGGGAAGGCCTTGTTGTACTTTCTTCTTGGTTTTCTAAGACCTCATGTCATTTGAGTTCACCCGAAGCTTCCTTTGCTACATTTTTCTTCCTTGCATTATCATTAATTCATCCAGACTGATAAGTGAAGTCTCTGTTTACAAAGCACTAATTCCTTATTGGAGCTGGCAATCTCCCCTTCTGACCTTTGCACCTGCTGTTCTGGAAGGATCCTAGTGCTTTAAACAAGAGAGGCCCAGACAAACATCTTTCTTCCTTCTGAGCATTGGTTCACAGACAGACCAGACTGGCAGAAAGCCACGATGCACCAAGCCAGAGCTGGCTCCCACAGGAAAGTTTGAAGGCAGAACCTTGAATCTATATGTTTCCATTTCCAAATGCATGCCTTCCTCTAAGTACCTCCTAATACCTAGCCTAGTTAAGGAATAGTTGCATCCACAACTATAGTTGCAACGGCAAGTAAATGTTGAGAGTTCCATGGGTTCTGGATAATTTTTAGAATGGGGCATTAAGAGGCAAATTCATTTATAAACCTGATAAAAATAATGTTACAATCTAAATGAATCTACAAATATTAATTATCTTATCCCATAAAACATAACTAATGCACCCTGGTTATGACCTCTTTGAAGGGGTATGTAAATGTTCATTAATATTTCTAGTCTTATTCAACTTTGAGCCAAGAAAAGTTGACTTGCTAATAAACAAAAGTCTACATAACTTGTTTTTCTGGGATTACAAATTCCTACCATGAATCACTGTGTGTTGTCTGATGTATTTTCTAAATTTAGGATGCAATTCATTATCTAAATCCTTGCATGCTTCAAGAATTTTGCCCTTTGTTCTTCAATGTGTAAAAATAAAATAAAAAGTCCCTAAATCCACAGCATTGTGTAGCACAATAAAACCTCTTTGTTTTAGAAAATTACACGTCAGTACTGGATAATCTATGGTACCAATTAACCAACAATGATAATTATGAGTTTTAAAAGCTAGAGAGTTTGTTGCCACATGTTACAGATGATGTTGATTTTTTTTTCATATTCTTTTGAAATATTTTCCCTTCTCACCTCATTTTCTATGGCCCACTTTTTAAGGGCATAAAACTATTTATACCGATAGATGCTTTAGGAATTGGCAAACTGTGAAACCCTAGATGGAATGGCAGAATAGCCCCTCAAGGAGGAAAATGGACTTTATTTATTCTTGTTGAGTTTCAACTGCACAAAAATAAAGGGCTTGCCAGTTGCCAGTGGGAAAGGAACATAATTATGACTTCACGGCTTTTTCTAAAGAAAAAGGAGTGCAAAGGAGAGAGAGAGAGAAAAAGAAGAGTCATGCTTTTTTTGTACAGCATGTAAAAGGAATATGCACAAAGGGAATGTATTTATGCCAGATACAAGAAGACATAATCAAAGTAATGCTGTAGCACCGAAATTCATGCCAAGGAATACAGAACTTTTGGCTCAGCAGGCTGTAAATCACAGGGATGCAACCACAGCAATGTGGCAAACATTATACACAGTCATATATATTTTTTTCTCAAATAGTTCTTACTAGTTTGTGTCACTTGACAGTAGCAGAGTGGTCCTTCAGTAAAATTGCTATCCTCTGCTTTAGAGGTGTGACATATGCAAAGTGATAAGTCTGATCCTGAAGTGTGTGGTCCCTGGCAAGGATGTTTGGAGGTTTTGCTTGGCATTTTGGAAACTATATACATTGTAAGTGATGTGAGGATATTGGGCACTCTGCATTACTGGTCTCATCTGCCAGGGTTCATCTACAATAGTCTTTGAAAACATTTTCTCCAAGTGGTAGGGTTGCAAAATTTTTCAATTTTGCAGATCATGTGATGTTTGTTCTATCTACTATCAAAAAGCAGTCTTAGATGATATGCAAATGAGTAAGCAGGCATTATGCTAATAAAATTTCATTTAAAAACAGACAAAGTTTGGATCTGGCCATAATCTGTAGATCTACAACCAAATACTATTAACAAGTACTTGATCTAGACTGAATGCTAGTACTTCAGCACCCAAGTGGTTGTGAATATTTATTAAAATTGATATGTTTTTTTTGCCAATAGAGATTTTAAGAATAAAGTACAGGTACTTTATTCAAAGGGTTCTGTTAACTAAAAGCAGAGAGCTAGACATCTATAAAAATAAGTTCTTTATTAACAACTGAAAGAAAATATTGTTTGCTTTCTTTCAAAACCAGTGTACCAAGAGCAACTTTATATAGGCATTTTTAATGAATCTAAAACTGCAAATTCCTTTTATTTTAGTTTTTTAGTAGATATATCAAATAAAGCAAGATGTGAGCAGACAGATTGACTTCAGTAGAGATCCTGTAAGACAAGGGACAAGAAGCTACTCTTGGAATGAATGGTGATGGTGAATCTATTGTAGAAAATCTTTACATAAAGAATTTGGGGCTGTGGATATGGCTCAGTGGGTAAAGTACTTGCTATGTCTTTGTGAATAGCAGGTCCCAAGAGCTATCACTTACACTGCTGAACAGGTATGACAGTAATCTCAGAACTACAGAGACAAACACAAGGGATCTCCAGAGTAAGCCAGCTGGTGAGAGGAGCCAAACTGTGGCTCTGAGTTCTAGGTACAGACCTTGTGAATATGGCAGGGAGCTATCAATGAGCCTTACATTCACCTTGGCCTCTACAGAACATGCACGCATGACTGTATCTACACTTGTATGAGTCACACTCAAGTAGGCCTCCATACATGAGAAAACATGCTCACACATGCATAGATATAGCACAGTCATAGACACACACATTTTAAAAAGAGGAGACAGAAAAGGAGGAAGAGGAAAAGGAGGAAGAGAAGTAGAAGAAGAATAAAAGAAAGAAAAAAAAGAAAGAGAAAGAAAAAAGTCTTTTTTTTTTTTGTCTTTCACATGCATTGGGAGCTTCTTCAGTCTGCTGCAGAAAAGTCAGGTGACCAGGGAGGTATCTTTTGGGGTGATGCGTTTCCTGGGGTCTTCTAGTAATTTGCATTGACCTCTATATGCCACTTAACTTCTATTGATCTATCTCCCAATTTATACAATAAAAGAGAATAAAGAGATGTCTGTAAAGGGGTTTGAAAGCATCAGTGAAAAGGCCCTCTGAAACTCAGGATGTCTGAATTTCAAAGAGTTAGGAGGGCACTTTGGCTATTCAGAACACATTTTAGTCACATAAGTGGACACAGTGGTATTTGGTGAATGGCATGTAGCTCGGCAGTACTCCAGAGGGCCAGGCAGAGGAGGAGAACATGAAAGTTTAATTTTTATGTTGAGACTTCTAATTAAAATACAAATGAGAACAAAATAGAGAAGGACTAAGTTTTGAACAAAGAGTTGTTTTGTGATGTTAACACAGCTTTATTCAAATCAGTTCCGTTAGATGTTTTTTAGAGGCTGTTTTTTTTTTTCCAGCTAAAATCAAGGCCCAGTCTTTATGTTTTGTGTGTTTTAATTACTTTCCCTTTAGTCTGTTTCCCTGCCATATTGCCATATTTTTATTGGTACCCCAACCAGGAACATCTTTTCGAAAATCCAGATGTTACAATGTCAGTATCCGAAAAGAGGCACAAAGCAGTACAGTGAATTCAGTGTCAGGATGAATTCATGTGTCATCTGATCTTTGACTTCAGTGTTTTTTCATGAGGTGAGAAATGATACACATCCTGCTACTCTCTGAAAAAACGCAATACAAAAAACGCAATACAAAAAAGCAAAGGTACTGAAGGAGGAAGTGGTTAATGGCTTTAAATATTCGGTGGTCGAGAGTTTGAGGAAGGATGGAGAGATTAGCTCCACCGTCAGGAAGGGAAAGCACAGAGAACTGCAGTTTGTATCCCCCATTCCGGCTACATCAGGATGCTGAATTCAAGTGTTCTAAGTCCTTAGTGTTTAGACTACATGAATGTCCAGATCCAGTGCCTATCTGCTTAGTTCTTCTAAACCCACAATTCTCCAGGAAGAACGCACAGGTCTGCGCTACGGACAGCAAGGTCATCTCAATCAGAAGATGATAGGCATATCTGTTTGACCTTTAAAGAACCGTTCTCTGACTCCCACCTGATGGGCCTCGCTCACATTTTACCTACAAGAAGAGATTTTCAGAGAAAGATCTCAAGTCATATGGGGGGTTATGAATTTCCCCTTTATTCACAGGCAGATAGAAGCAATTTGACTCCTTGTCATCAGGAAACAGGAAGTCGTTGCCGTGGTCTTCTGATCCTTTGTTGCTCATAGGAGGCTCACACATCATTGCTTTGCCGCTTCAGGCCATTAAAACCATTTTGCCTCTTTATATGTCTGCTAAACATAGTCACAGAAATGAAGAAATACAGCCCAAATAAAGACTCCAATAGCAGCTTGCAGGAAGTATTGAAAACAGTTCTGCAGAAGGTTGGGAGCCATGCCTGTCCCCCCGTGGGCTTTAAAAGCGTTTCTTTTGATTCTCTGCAAGGTCACCTCACCACAGGTAAGGAATTAGAAATTGTGAGCACTATTGAGCACTGAGTGTTCACGGTGGAGCAGCTAGAGGTTATTAAGCTCAGAGAACCTCAAACCCTCATCTGCTGTGAAGACAGGGGAACCGGTGATTGTGCTCCTGCGACCAGCTGCACTGGCAGCCAGAGCTTGTGTCACTTCTGTTCCTCAGCTTCTAGTAAAGGGACCTACAGAAAAGTCTTGAATAAAAGAGTTGCCTGATCCAAGACTGACAGAAAGACAGCCTTCCAGAAGCTGGTCACAGAAGGTTCTTCAGAGGTCAAAGGCCCCACAGCCCAATGATGACAGCAAACAATCTAGTATGGTGGATGAGTTCAGGGGTTTTCCACCAAAATAATGAAGAAGAAAGAAAAAATCAATCGATTTCTGTTCTATGTTCTTGTACCTTTCAAATGGATTGGCCTCTAGTGTATTAACTGTAATTAGCCTCATTACTTGGACTGTTGACAGGTCACATAGATCATATCATGTCCAGGCATAGTGTGGGATTTACTCATGGGTTCATGGAAGTCACTAGCATTGAGCCGATTACTTTGCGTTGCCATAGTTCGTTGGATGCTTTAAAGATCTTCTTGTCATCATAGTCAGGACTTCTTCTTCCTTTGGTTTTTGTTGCTGACCACCCCTTACATGGTAAATGGAGAAAGAACATCTGGGATGGAGGTTTTAGGTCATTGTTAAAACCCATGAAAACAAAGTTAGCAGTTTCCTGTAGTCTTGAGGCTGGGAAGTGTGCATGTGAAACTCTCAGAACCGAGAATCTTGTTCCCTGTCCAGTCATAAAGAGGTTAGCAAGATAGAGCTCTGTAGAACACTAGGCAGGAAGGGTCTCAAACTGCCCACGGAAGTAGGGACTGTCTTCCAGGCCTTCTAACTTCTCAGAGCTTCAAAGAGAGTAACAGAGTCCTTGTCTAACTACCTGCCAGGCTTTATTCTGTAGGCATCTCTGCTGTTCTCTGATTCTTTTTGGCTTAAAAGGGAAAACATTGTTTTCCATCTTTCTCATTTCTCTCATCCAATCCTCTCTTCATTTCATCTCCTCACCTACTGACAGGCTCTATGCTGACTCCAGTGGATCTCTGCAATGGTGCTTAGCAGGGCTATTGTCTCAAGCTGAGCTTTCCTCATGTCCTCTGACTGGGAACAGAACAAAGAACAAAAGGTCACCACTTCAAGTTACGGCACCTTTTTAGTGAAGCGTTGTTCTACTCTGGTCTCCTCTCTGATTCACTGGGTTTGTATTTCACTGACTTGTCCATCTCTCTCCTTTGTATTACATCCTATTTTCTATGAGGAGCCACTTAGGCATACTATTCTGTGTTTTCTGCCCTCAGAAAATTCTTCAATGTGCTTTCCTAAGGGGTAGAGCAGTATAAGAAGATGGAAATGCCAGACTAATGCCAACCAGCTTCCAAGGTATCTTCCTGGATCGATATTAGAATCCCACATACTGCCGTTGTGCTCCTAAACAGCAGCAAATTTGGCCAGTGTAGGGGTTGGTGAGCCTAAAAGGTCCTCCTTCTCAACAGGCCACCACCTCCCTAAAATGCACAGTGGTATATGAAAGTATTTTCAGAGCACCAGGGAAAGTGATCATACCTCCTACTACCTTTTCATTGGTTCGTTATGATTCCGTCATTAGCTTCTGTATTTCCTGCTTCCTTAGCCCTGTGTTTGGTCTGGTCTTTGCCTACCATAATATCCTCTTCATTTTCACTGCCACTAGTTTAATTCTTGTGAAGGACGACTCTCATCCTTGACATATTTTCTAGGACTAGCATTAACAGTGATCAGAAGCAAGAGTGTTAAAACAACAAAAAGTCCTGTGTTTGCTGCTATGAGCTTCTAACATCATTGTGAGGGAGGAAGAGGCAGGTGACTCTATTTAAGTTCAAAGCCTGTCTTATCTACACAGTGATTTCCAGGTGAGTCAGGGCTACATAGTGAGATCCTGTCTGAGGCAAACAAACAAACAAACAAAGAAAACAAAACAGAAGTTAAATTTTCCCAGTGTTAAAGACTAGAAGTCAGCTATCAATGTTGACAGGACCATTCCTCCTTTACAGGTACGAGGGCAGATTTTATTCCATGCGTATTTCTTACCTCTAGGGTTGATGACAGTCCTTAATTTGTGACTGCATAATTTAAAACTCTATCTCAATTTTGCCTTAATGCCTCTGTATTCTCTTGTTTTTATGAAGATCACAAGCATAACGGGTTCTACCAGAGTGGCCCCATCTTAACCAGGCTTTGTCGGAAAGCTCTTATTTCCATATGAAGTTATATCCACAGGTTATGAAGCTAAGAGCTTCTACATAAATTTTGGAAGGACAGAGTACAACTTACATTAATGTGTCGATATGTCAACTTCTGGCCCATGGCTCTTCGTATTGTGCCATCCTCTTTGGTCCCTTTGTATCTTCAGTTGGCTTTCTAAAATGTGCATCACATCACTTACCCCAGAGTTTTATAGACCCCAGCCAAATAAACCTCCATTTCTTCCAGGTGAATATTTTTTAATTGTGTTTCAGACCTCAATCGTATCAGGATCTTCCTGTGTTCTTTTCTAGAATGTTCTGTCATCTAGCTCATGAATTCTTTGTGTGAATATCAAAGGTCATATAAAGTTTTGCCATGATTTTCCAGGATATAATTAATTTACCCCTTGGTTTCTCCACGCCATTTGCTTGTGTTTTGATGGATTCTTCAGGCTGCCACTTTCTTGCTTCTTCTGAGTCACCACATGCATGTGCTTATTACTTACAAATAGGTGATGCTGAGTAAGGACCTTCAGAAAGAAAGAAAGTATCTAGTAATGAGCTTTCCAAATATTTCTGTTAAGTTGTAGAACATAGCCATTTTTTCAAGATATATACTACTCAGGTATGTGCACACACAAAGCTAAGAAAGTAAGTTTGGAACTCAAACTGGGTTGCTTGAATGTTATGTGATGTTGTGTATCTAATCTCTCCCTTTGTGCTATTGTTTTCATACATATGACTCAAGTGTGAGCTAAATACTTTATACAGTTATTTTGAAAATAAAATTAGAAAAAATAGTAAATTGTGTGTGCAGGCACACACTGTAATCCAAGCATCAGAGATTATTAGCAGGTCAGAGCTATAGCTTTTCTCTTTATAAACCTATAAGAGAAGAACCTCTCTTACATCTCAAGCCCTCAAGCCCTGATGTGTTTATCAATAATAATGTATTGGACTAAAATAAAACTTCGATGATGAAGATGCTGATGATGTGAAATTATGTCCAGGCTTTATGGTAATGATCACAGAATGGTCACCCCGAAGAAAAAGGGAAGTGGTAGGAATGCAGGGTGGCCTGAGAAGCTGGCTGCTAAGCCTTAGAACCTGGGTTTGAATACGGAACCTTACATAAAAGAAGGAAAGAACTAACTCTGGCAAATGGCCCTCTGACATGTGTGTGTGTGGGTGTGTGCTTGTGCTCATATTCACATGGAAATAAATACATGTAACCAATTTTTAAAATTATGGTTGGAACGTTTAACATAATTATCATTTGTATGAAATGATAAAATGTTCTCTGAGCTTGACAAGTTAAAGCTAATCTATTTAGCCACTTTTATAGTTACTTATAGATTAAAACTTTATTTTATATCATCATTCTCTATGGGGATTGGTAAAGTATCATTTTCTCCTTGTGACCAAACTCAGATTTCTCCCATGGAATAAAATTCAAGGGAATTGATTGTGGTGCTGGGTTTAGGACTAATTGATCTCAATTGAACTTTTAGAATAGGGCTGCTTAGCCTGTATTATCTTCTTAACTAAATTTACTCTTTGACAACTTCATACATGTATAAATTCTAGTAAACACATATGAAGTATGCATGTTTAATATATATGCTGTGAAACAGTCTTAGACCATGTTCTATAACTACACACGTCCATTAATGGCTTATTGTAATATGTGGCCTAGAGCAGGTGCTCATCAAATGGGTACTATAATAATTACTGTAAATTCAGCTTTATGACAGCCATAGTGATGTACTGTGTTGACTTTTTTCCTAAGTAAATGCATGGCTTTAAATATAATTTATACATAATATGATAGGCTTAAGAAAGATTCCCTTTAAAACATGTAGTAAAAAAATATTTTCAAAAGTTTGATTTTTTGAAAAAATACATTCTCATAAAAATATGATCCAGTGTCATATTTCTTTAGTTTTAAAAAATGAGATCATTTGGTTTTGCCAAAGGAATAAGAGGCAGGAAATAAAAATTTGGTCTTACATAGTGTCTTTCCTTTCTCTCATGTACATTTGATGTACATTAGTTCCCATGGAAACTGTGCTGGGTTGGTGTAAGAATGACATCTACAAATGTAGTGTAAGGTCATTTTTATATCTAATACTTTGAAATTTAAACCACAGTTTGTGATATATAGCGAAACCTCCTTAACGTATTCTGAAGGACTGGGAAAAGACAGCCTCCTGAAAGAAGAAACATGATATGTGACTGCATTATGCCAGGTCTCAGCAAGTTCACCCTTGTTTCATGCTCAGGAAAACAAAACACCTCATCTCACCAGTTTGCCTGCAGGAGACATGGCAACGCATGCAACCTCCCCAGGCAGGAGAGAGGAAGACACTCGAAATGCTCTGTCCTTGTCCTCCTTGCTGGGTCGCCTGTGAGGCCACCATGGCAGGAACACATGTTCAAGGCTCTAAACGCTGCAGTGACTAACAACACAAGGGCATGCATAAAGCTGCAGGGGGTGTCTTGCTTTTGTTCTTTTTCCACCCATGCCTCTGGTCTGACCTTCACAGAATACTGCTATCATTTACTTTATTAATTTGTCAGTGCTTACCTATAAATCCCAGGTGCGTTTAAAGGGAGAGCTGTTTCTGAAGACAAGAAGTGGTGCTTACTGATGAGTGACTGGGCTCCAGTAAAGCACAACAGACCCAGGCTTCTAAGACACTCCCTAGAGAGGATGCATGGGTGTTGAATTAGACAGGCTGGGTTTGAATCTCTGATCCCTTTATAGCTATGGGGCCTGGGCTAGGCACAACTCTTCCAAGCCTTAGCATAATGAAGAATGCTGTGCAATTCAAAGTGAATTAACTATCTCAAAAGGAGACCAGGTACAAGAGCTTGCTTAGTACTAGCCAGTGCTGTAAGTTGGGTGTACTGGTGTTACAAAAGGGAGGGGTTTAACCCTTAGATCTTTGTGCGTATATCTATCTTTTTTTCCCCATAACACTCCTGTTTCGTGACATAGTTTAGAGTAATTCAGAGGCTGTCTACAATGTACAATCAACTTCTAAAATCTGTAGCCTGGACAGTTATTTTTGGCAGGATGAGAAAGGGCTAGAGGAAATAAATACTGAGGCTCCAGGCTACCCTAATCTGGAAGTGACATGTGTCAAACTCCTCCACTCTGGCTACGTGGGCCTGACCTAAGTGCAAAATTAGTATACACCCATGAGCCTGGTGATGAATGGTGTGTGCTGCTTCTACTACACTTTCTCCAATGCTTATTTGGCAGCTGCAAAGGTGGCTCAGTGGATGAGATCGTTTGCTCTTGAATCATGAGACTCTGAGTTCAAATGCCCAGTGTCCATGTAAACAGCTCCTCTAGTTGCAGGTAGCTATAACTTTAGCAGTGAGGGATGAAGGCAGTTGCATCTTCCGGATCGATGAGAGATTTTGTCTCAAGGTACTAATGCAAGATGCAGTAGAGCCAGATGTTTGACGTCCTGCTGGGCCTCGGCCTGAACACTTAGACACTCTATGCAAGCACACCTGCACACCCAGGTAAACACACTGCACACGAAACATATTAAAATGCTCCTTAAATCTCACTGGCCACCACAGGTGATTGGCATCTAAACACAAAATCATAAAACATGCATATTGTCCATGAAAATGCCAGATGCTGTGCTCCTCCTAGCACTCCTGTGTCGTTTGCTGTCGCCGCGCTGCTAATCCTATGTAAATGGTGGGAAGGAACGAGGCATTCTTTATGTCTTCTGTCCACAGGCTTCAACTTTAGGAGGTTCATAAATAAGCAACTTAGCACGTGTGATCCCTTGACCGAGAAGTGTTAAATTCCAGGAACTGTATTACCCTGCCACTTTTATTTGTCTGTGGGAAATCACTTGATTTATGCCCAATCTTGGAATATAATAAAAACATGCAGGTATGCTCAACTCGAGATATTCAAGCCTGTCAAATAAAAATTTTAGTTGCCCTTAAAATCTACAAATAAAAGTAACTTTTGATTAAGAATAATATTCCTTATAGCATATGGTTTTTTATATATATTCAACCTCAAAAACACATCCAAAAAGATCCATTTCATACAGTTGTGACACGTCACAGCTTTTACAAAGGAAGTTCCCTATGTGATGAAAGAGAAAGTCTTTTATTGACAAAGGAATAACAGCAGAATGTCAGTTCTAGACTAAAGGAGTTAACCCAGGATGGACATGATAAAGTAATAAAAAACTGACCCAGGCAGGCCCTGAATTTTTTTTTCAGATCTGGCTAATTTATACTGACCACTCCTTCTTTGTTTATGTGCTTTAGAGATTCCGAGAGTGTCCAGCTAAGACACTGCGAAGTGCCGAACCACTTTGTTTATAAACCACAAAGTGCCAAGATAACACTTGAGACTGTTGGAAAGGAGTTTTCCAGCTCGATCTTCAAACCCTTGAGTGAGGAGTCATTCCGAAAAGACACTCCACCTTTAGAGACATGAGGCAGGTCTGTGCTGGTGCTGGATGAGCCTCAAAACCACCTGGAGCATTTCTGCCTCACAAGCACTCTGTTCGCTGTGTGCCTATGTCAAGCCTCAGTACTGAGGTGTTGCCCTAGCTCAAATGAAGGAATAAACATTTTCTCCAGCCAGTGCTTTTGCTGAGCCCACATTCTATTCTCTGTTGTCACAGTGAGCACATGCTTATATCATCTTGGACCTCAGGCCACTGTGGGTGTACCTCAATTGATGAAGCATTGTTCTTACAGCTTGTATATCTATTTATTCATCTGTCATATAGAGTATTTGCATTCTGGAATATTTTTCATTGTAAAATGTAAGTATAATAATGTGAGAGCCCATTCATCATCTCGTTGAAGCTCCTATACAAGCATGGAATTGAGAAGCTGTCACTGTGGGAAGCATAGTGCTGTGGAGACAGGAATGCACTTCACTAAGCCCTTATGCTTAAACCTGTGGAGTTGTAACGTTCAGGTTGGAAAGACGACGTGGGTGGGTGAGTGAGAATGAAAAGGTCCCGAATGCAGCATCTGCGGTTTATACCAGATTTACTTCATTCAATGCTCTCCTGGCCATCCCACCAAGTCTGTACTTAGGCAGAGGTGCCCACACCCCCTGGGGCCACTGTCCTGTCAAAGGTGACTGGTGCTTATGGCTGTCTTGGGAATCGGCAGAGCCTATGATGCACAGGTGCATAAGTGTCAAAGAGCTTTACCTGTGTCTGTGTCTGGGTGGTGAAGAGTATCAGTGACTTTCACAATCATTGTGTGAGGGTAGACGTGTTATGGAATAGATTTACATTGTGTGTGTGTGTGTGTGTGTGTGTGTGTGTGTGTGTGTGTGTGTGTGTGTATGCCTGTGTGTGTTTATGTCAGTGATGTGCGGTGTATATGCGTGTACTCCCATGTAAATATATATATACACATGCATACACAACACACACACACACAGACACACACATTGAGGTGTGTGTGTGCAGACCAGATGGTGCACGTACAACCAGAATATAACCAGGTAGGTCTAGGGACTGAGCTCAGGTCATCAAGTTTACAGCAAGTGTCTTATGTTTCTCTGACAGTTCTTTCACTTAGAACTCACCATTTTGGCTAGAGTGTGTGCACACATGCTATTTACATGATACTGTGGACACAACGCAGGCCCTCATGCCAGTGCAGTAAGAATCTCACTAGCAGCCAAGCCCCAGATTAACATTATTCGCTGTGATTTCCACAGTTCAAAACTAACAGCTATTATTGCTGCTCTGTTAACATAGTTTCATTAAATTTTACTCAAGATTAAAAACATAATGTGAAGACAGTGACCATCAGAATGATCGATTATATGGGTATAGATAATATAGAATGCTTGCCCAGGAGGGCATGTACATAGTGACCTGACAGTAGTACTCCTGTCACACATACGCATTATCAGTGTGTATTTGTACTGTTTATGTATATAGTTATTTTGGTCTTTAAAAATCACACATCACCATTTCAATCTTAAACAACACATATATGTATGGTGTGGCTTATAAACATATAAAATCGTATTTTGTGACTGCATACATATTAACTCTATGTGAAGCCATGCACATGGATATAAACTGCACTGTGCTGTCATTGTGCAGTGTGTGTGTGTGTGCGCGCGCGTGCGCGCACACGTGCGCACACCTGTCTTGTTTGTTTCATGATAACATCCTCCTGTTCTTCATCCATTAACTTGTATTGGATGATCACTTTGTCTCCATAGTCTGTTGAACACTTAGGATGTGGGAATAAAATGAATATCCTCTTCCCTGCTTCAGGAATGTCACACTGTCATGGGGAAGACAGACTCCTCACCACACAGGTGCATTTTAAAATGATGCAGGGAAATACTTCCCAGCAGGCCTTATGAGAAAGCATGGTTCAAATATTCAGACACCCTCCTCTTACCACATGCAAGCCTTTCCTCTTTTTTCTAACCTGATCTATTTTTTTTTACCTTAATAAAACCTCAAAATGGTTGCAAGAGATGGTGGGAAGGTTTTGATTTATGTCTTCAAGAGATGGGGAACATTTGACTTCCTCAGCACCACATGACGATTTGCTGCTTGTACTTAGCAGAAAGTTCAGCCTTTTAAAACTCTTTCCTTTTTATCATATTGCAATTTGGGAAATGGAGTGATTCCTTAGTGGTTTCTCTGTGAATTTTTAAGTTGTGTGTGCATGTGTGTGCGTGCATGTGTGTGCATGTGCTATATGTGTGAGTGTGTATACAATGTTTAGAGAAGACGTGCAACTCTGTGCACACTGGAAGCAGATATGGACATCTGCTGAAAACAGCACTGACACACTGTAAGTGGGAGTGTGGCTGGAAAGTCTGATTACATCTTAAATGTTCTGTCGTAGGGTTCTCATCTTTAAAATAGGCCTGGACATAACTTCTCTTTCTAGATAGGATTGCCCTGATTTTCAAACAAGATAACACAAGCAAGTGCTTTATGAGGTAAAATAGGCCATTCAAAGCTATGTCTGGTCAAGGTGTGAGAGGCATCTGGCTGCACTTCAGCCAGGCCCCTAAACAACCGGGATGGTTTCTGCAGACCACACAGGATATCTTTTACATCCACAGCTTTCTGCCAAACACCTTGCACCTCTGTCAAAAACCCTGTGCTATGCACGCTGGCTCCGCTGTATGGGCTCCACTTTAGTCTCTGCTTCTGTCTTTGACAGTGACACTTTCTCTGATAACAGCACATGTTCTTCACGAACTTCAGCTGTGTCACCAAATCCGAGCTGCCTGCCCCACCTCCCTCCTCAGTTCCACGCAGAATCTCCAAGCCCTGAAGCCATCCTCCTGTAGCTCCCTGTGTCTAAGACCCTACAATGGATGTTTTTACTCAGCATGCCTGGGTGTTTCTCCAAGGCAGCAGATATTGGAAATGTTTTGTTTTTTTAAAATATCCAGTTTTGTAATAATGGCAAAAATACTGAGACTTGCTTTCCAAAATAGTTCAAGGCCTTGGGAAATAGCAGGGATTTTGTAGGCATACTCATCTAAAAGAAGCAGGAAACTTTATCCTTCACATTCTTAGGGAAATCAATTTGTTGATTAAAATGTGAGGTTGCTTCCAGTACTCCTGTGGAATGAAAAGGAAAACAGTTGAGTCTGTGTAGAGCCAAACACCTAAAATACAGTCTTTTGGTGAAAAGATTGTGAGGGTGCATTACCTATGTTTAAGACAAATGGCATTTACATCATGAAAACCTGAACTTGAGTTTCAAACATGCTTTTAATAGATCTATGATATGGGGCAAGGCACTGGGCCTCTCTGAGTCTTCATTTTCTAACATAAAATGCCACAGTTAGACACAGCGCTCCCCTCTCTCTCTCTCTCTCTCTCTCTCTCTCTCTCTCTCTGTCTCCCCCCTTCTCACGTGTGTGTGTGTGTGTGTGTGTGTGTGTGTGTGTGTGTGTGTGTGTCTAAGAACATAGGGAGCTGCCAGACAGAGACTGTCATTTTACCCTGACTGCAAGCAAAAGAAATCTACAAAATCAGTTCTTTTAAGATCAAGAGAAGAAACTTCTAATCACATGAACTGACTTTTAAAGGCTGCAAAACTTTTTCCCAAGGAAGAGAAGGCAAACAAACCATTTCACCTCTGAGTGATTCTGGAAGAACAAGGTGACTGCTAATAATAGCATGTACTGAAAACAGACATGTTTTAACACCTTTCTAAAGGCCAACGACGAGTTAATCTAACAGAGGAGAATCCTCAGGAGCTCAGATATGAGTAAAATCTATACTTTCTTGGGTTTTGTTTTGCTTTATTCTTTGATCGAAAAATATGCTTACAGGACTGGAGAGATGTGTCAGTGGGTAAAGGGCTTCTTTCATAAGCTTATGGACTTGAGTTTGCATGCTCAAGACCCAAAACTAAACCCTAAATCCCAAGCACTGAGAGGAGACTGGCGATTACAGGCAAGTCCCTGGAACTTGCTGGCCAGCAGGTCTAGCCAAAACAGTGGTTCTGGGCTCAATGAGAGACCCTATATCCAAAATTACTTGAAGAGTGAAAGACATCTGAAATCTATTTCTGGCTTCCACACATACGTGCACATGCATACACACATACACACACACACACGTTCTCATGAATATACATATACATAAACATAAGTATGCAGTCATTAACATATGCACATAAACAGAACATGTACATATATATAAACATATAGACGTACAGACATGATCATGAGCACAAACATGGCCAGAAAAATTGTACATTTGATGGGAAGAGATAAATGAATCTCTTTTAATGATGTAGCTTTATATTTCTTGGTAATGAAGTAAAAGTCTTAAACTCCCAGGAAAAGTATAAGTCAGCCCTTGTAGCATTATATCCAGTGGTTTTTGCACTTTAGAGAAGGTAGAAGCAAAGTGCTTCTGAAGAAAGCTGAAATTCTCCAGCTGTCCACACGGGTAAAAGGAGGAAGGAATGAAAGCAAAAGCTGCTTCTCTGAGGTTGTCTGTACTAAGCAACAGTAGCGAACCATTGCAGAGGGGTCAGGAAAACCTTCCCAATAGGAGCGGGAGGAGTAAAATTGAACTGAAGACGTGGAAACAAAAGGCATATGCCTGGGAGGAGACTGTAAGCCGGAATTCTGAAATGATACAATTCAGGAGGAGGATGGAACATTCTCTCCACCCAAATCCTTCTATGTTCCATCAGAAATAAATGGCACTTGGCTACCATGAGGGTACACAGGAGCCTAGAGAAAGCTCCATTCTCAGGACACAGAAATAGCACTAGACATAAGCTGGGTCAAGAGAATGAAAAACTACTCACTTCACCTACAAGAACCATGGAGCAAACAATTAAGAGGCAGTGGTGTGAAGAACCTATCCCCCCACCCCAGCCCCATGGCTTAAGAAATTAAAGGCTATTATAAGCTGAAGTCAGAGCAAAAATATGTGAGAAAAATTTTCCTAGAACAAAACCTAAATTAAGCAAAAGGTGTACCCACACAGAACTGCTCCAGGAATTCCAAGTGATTGTTGCAATGAAGGTAACCATGGCAACAAAGTAGAAGCCAAGCTCAGTGACTGTCTAGAATGGCTACACTATTCTAACACAATACACAGGAAAAGGAATGAGAGAAGAGGCATGCTGTGTGCATGTGTGTGTGTGTGTGTGTTCGTCTGCTGCCTTCCACTCCTGTCTGTCCCCTCCTTAGGCTTTCTCTTCCTTTCCTTTTCCTTCCCATCTTATCTTCTCTCCTTTCATCCCATCCTTGCCTTCCATGACCATCTGCACAAATTGCTGTAGACATGGATAGGCCGCTGGAAGAAATGACCATCACAGTGACAAAGCTTTTAAACTCATTCATCAGTAAAGTCAGTGAGGGTGGAGACAATATAGAGATCCATCTCAATGCAATATGGAATGTCTCCAGCGTATATGAAATCTTCCTATCTTTGGTAAATTTTATGTTCATTTTATATAGGTCCCCAATCACTACTCTCCTATTAAGACTCATGAGGGTTAAAGATTGTGATGCAACATACCATGTAGTTCCAGGCATAGAAAGCCACCTGAGAAGCATCTACTAATTATCATTTCTATACTGTGAGTTTAGGGAAATAGTCATTGGCAAACAGGAGTTGTTGATTGGTAATAGTGTGATCTAGCCATTTATTGACAATTCCCCTGGGATGTTTCTTATGGGAGATAGCAGGCAGCCAACTGGCCTTTGAGAAATATGCATCTGTCCATAGACAAAAATTCTTCATCTATCCATGATAATATATTATGCATCACACTTGCCCTGTGACATGTTCAGGCTACAAACATCGTAAGTCTGCGGTGCTGGTAACCTGATTGTCCCATCTCTCTCCAAAGACAAGTCTTAACTGCTTAGTTAATAGCAAAAGTCTTTATTATTCATTGAATTTATGGGAGCAATCCTAGGTGCCACTGATATTGGTGGAAAAAAGAATTTGGATGAACTATTTCCACATTACCCTTTGCTATTTGGGCACAGAATCGGCACAAGAGTACATTTTAATTGTGTATCTTTAGCTTTCCAGATGTTTTGGTGATGATGGGGAGCTGAACTGCCTCTATCAGGGGTCTCCTTTTCTCCTGGTTGTTGTTCAGCCTGAGACTCTGTGGCTCAGGTTTAGAGTGGGTGTCCCCCATCAGTTAGTCTTATCTAGAACAACTGCCCTTACACCTCCACCCAGACGTGGATCTCCTAGGTATTTCTAAATTCAGTCAAATTAAAAATGCAAAGGAACCACCGCACGTGGTAAACCTCGTGGCAGTCGCATAGGAGCTGCGCTTTTATCCCCATGGAGTTTGCTAGAGGGGACATTAAGCAGACTTTCAAATAAATTTTCAAAAATATTAAATTTGCACCCACAAAGTGCCATTAAGTGGAGAATTATTGCAAAAAAAAAAATCATCAGTCTGCTTCAAAGAAATATGGGACAACTCTCAGGAACTTTCACAGGCAAAGAACTGTATGTGCTTGGCAATTTTCACGAGCTTATGACTGCTCGCACCTCCCTCCTATGAGGCTTCCTGCAGTGACTCTCCCACCCCGGGGGCTTTGTTCTTGTTTCTCTATGTTGAAAACCTTTTTGTCTGGCATTTACACTGTTCATATTCTTTTTTCCACCCCT
This sequence comes from Acomys minous, assembly GCF_964271855.1. NCBI lineage: Eukaryota > Metazoa > Chordata > Mammalia > Rodentia > Muridae > Acomys > Acomys minous. The sequence continues at coordinate 101,394,530 of NC_140496.1, forward strand.
TCAGGTTTCAGCTCAGATGCCATCTGCCTAGGAAGGGCTCTCAGGAGCATTCCATCTGTGATCCCCAACCCCCAAGCCACACTCTCTCACATTAGCCTGTTATCCAGGGATTCCTTTCCTCCGCGGCTTACTATTGCCTAAAATCATTTTGAAACTATTTATTTATGTGTTTAACTTCTGCAGATCTGCTTCATGATACAACTTCAGTAGAAATGTGGATGTACATATATTCTGCTTCCTGGTTTCACTGAGGGCAAAGCATATCCTGGGGATCAAAACCAAGGCCTGTGCGTGCTAAGCAAACGCAGAATGCTGCCACTGAGGCATATACCTGGCCTTTATCTTGCTGTCCACTGACCTACACATCACCTAATGGCAGATACATGGCAGAGTCTGGATATGTTTTCAGTTTTCTGAATAAGTATACTCCGACAGGGATGGACCTGGTAGCCTTGAGTGATAAGTGGTAGGATGCTGTGTCTGTATCTTCCTGGATGCCGTCAGCACCTACAGTCCTGCAGGAAGCACATGTGGTGGTAACGTACCACCAAGAACGATGAAGGCCAAGAGTGAGCACGAACAATTAACAGACGAGAGAGTCAAGCCAGCAAGACTCCTGGCACACAAGGGGTCTGGTGACTAATGCTGTTTACATGCAATGGCGGGAAGAGAAAGCACAGAATGCTCCGTGGTTCTTTGAAGTTTCAGAGTGCTTATTGCATAGACATCCGGCATGTCTGGAAAAAATGCGCCGCGGCGGCAGCGGCGGAGCAGAAGGCACCGGTTCCTCAGACATGTGGGTGACATGAAGTGCAGTTCTGAGAGGAGCCTAATTCAACCCAGAGAGCCCAAGAATGAGCCCTTCAGAAATATTTAATTCCACGGTTATGAGCGTTTACTTGAGAGGAATAGTAACTGAAGTGCTTCCCCCTCACACAGGAGAGGAAGGACCTTTATGCGCTTCCCGGTTTTCTTGCCAGGTTATGAACTGTGATCTGGTGTGCTCTGTTTTGCCCACAGATGGTACAAAGGACGGTGGAAACCAGTGAGGTGTCTGAACCAACGTAAAAGGGGGAAATTTGGACTTGGAAACCAAGTTGGTAAAAACTGTGCTCTTGTTACTTACAAATATTTTCTTTTCCTCAAAATTTAAACTAAACCACGGTTGTAAAAGTGTCTCTTTGTTCTTATTTGGGGCAGTAATTTTAGAAATATTATACGATACTGTATTGTCTACCTTGAGCTTTCTTTATAAGGAGGCAAACTCACCAACTATTTTCTGCACGGAGATTTCCCCCAGGTTTGTGTTCGCAATAATCTTAAGGTGATCCTTTGAAATAAAAACTTATTTTAAAAAAAGTGTTGAGACAGGACAAAGAGATAACGTGTGTGGCAGAAGAAACGAAGCTGAAGTGTTTGCTTCTCTGATAAAATAGTGTCTCTTCTTTCAGCTATAGCAGAGTGACTCAGCTCACTGAACTCCGTAATTCTCTCTGGAGCTTAATTAGAAACCTTGTAAACTGACTGCAAGAGGCCAGAATATATGTTTTGGATGAACACAGAACAGGCTTGTTATGAAAACAGGAATCCACCCTGCCATCACCTTACAATGGCATCTAATGACTTTGTAATTGGATTGCCCCACTGGGTTCAGAGAGGGGATCTTCTCTGTCTGCAGATGGATAATGAGAAATATAGACTTCACTTTCTTACAACAAAACACATCCTTTGTTTGGCAAATTTCATGGGCATAAAACACATTGATGTGGATTCCTCCGAGAGCTGAGTGTGGACAGAGCTAAAACATCCCTATGATTTCCTAAATGATACCCTGAGGAGCTGAAAGGGTTAATGCCTTCTCTGCTCACAGTGGGGAGCGGAGGGAGGAGGGGCCTGCTGTCAGGAGAGAACAAAACTCCAGACTGTCTTGGTAATTGTGCCTAGTAGTTTTCCTATGGGGGGGGGGGGGAGGCTGACTTCAAATGGGTCGATCGCTTTTACATGTATAGAAAATATAGTGTTCATTCTAAGCAATTACTTGCACACTCAGAGGACACACTGTGGTCCCTCCTACGCATCTTCTCCTTTTCTTTTCTGTTTTTTGCTGTTGAATTTGCCTCATCCTCTTCCTAGGCTTCTACCAAAGCATTCATCCTGTTTTGTTGCTGTGTGCTTTTTTAAAAATTTTGTGCTGTTTTTTATTTTGTGAATTTTCATATTGAAGCCATCAAATTTGAATGGAGGTTTGTCTCTATTTTGAAACATAGCTGGATTTAGTTTAAGCTCATTTCTTTGGAAAGGAGTCTGCTTTTGTCAGTTACCAAGCTTGAAAACAAGTATACAGTACTGAAAAAATACAAAGGGTGTTGTCTTGGAGTTCAAAGTCTCATGACTGTAATAATATTTGGAGGACTAGACCATCATATAAACTGTAAGCATTAGCCAGGCTATGATGCAGCAGGCCTCTAATACCAGCACTCAGGATGCAGAGGAAGGCAGACCTATGAGTTCAAGGCCAGTCTGGTCTACAGAGTGAGGTCAAATATAACCAAGGCTACACAGAGAAACCCTGTCTTGAAAAAAAAACAAAACAAAAAAGAAAAAGAAAGAAATGAAAACGAAATTGTAAACAGCGTTATTCTCTAAAATATAGGGCCTTTTTGATATATAGGTGACAAGAAAAATAATTCTGTAGGAAATACTTTATAGTTTTCCTCACCACATATGCACTAACATTTCTGTTTAATTAAGTGTGATCAACGGTATTATATAAATGGATGTGTCTCTTAAAAGTGACAGTATGTGATCACAAAACACAAACCTTTAGAATTGGTATCATCTTAAATTTCTTCAATGAAGTCAACCTATTAACTCCTTGCATGTCCCTTTTCTTCAGTACATTAAAAGGTGCATGTACTACAGAGAACAAGTGCACTTAGAAAATGTTTGTTACTGTAGTTGTTTACTGAGTTCCCCACCACCCAAGTTATCATTAAACTCCTTCTGTAGCTGGGATGATGTTGAACTCCTCATCTTTCTGCCAGCACCCCTAGCCTCAATTTTCTTTTGCTATTTTTAAATTTTTATTTTTATTTCTTTTGTGTTTCTTTATGCAATTGGTTATGCCAAGGAAAGAAGGAAGTGTGATGCCCTTTTGTGACTGAAGTGTTTGGTGGCAATAGGTGTTGTAGCTTCCTTTTGCTACAAATTTATAAGTCTAATGATTTAAGATGGAAAAACTAATGTCCTTTACTGGAATAATATAGTTGTGGTTTTTAATGTTGCTCTAGAGACTCTCAATTCTTTATTCCTGTCAATATTTTTCCTGTTGTATTTTAAGGTATTCAATTAATCCTTTCCACTTTCAAAGGAACAGTGCTAAAGGTGAAATATGATTCTGCTTTAATAACAAGCACCTGAAAAACTAAATGAACTAAGGATACTAGTCATTACAGAACAAAGCAGAATATATTAAATGTTCAACACAGAACTTGACACAGACTGTGTGTGTGCAAGAGATGGTGGCTCTTTTGTCTTCCCTAACTCTGCGGGACATGTTACATCTGGTTGGAGCAATAGACCAAGTTTTTAGGACCAAGGTAGCACTTTCTCTACAACAAATATAGGGTATAAGTTGACACGTCCAAAAAGCTAAGTAGCTGCCTGACATACTAGGTCAGAGATTATTTTAAGAGGGTTTAAAAATGCTTTCAGTACCATATATTAATCATAATAATCAATTTCATCATGACATTTTATACATGTACACAATGTACATTTTTTCCATCTCCTCCTTTCCAACTAGTACCATTTAGTCTTTCTTTACTTATTCTTTCTGCTGTCTATCTCCCTTTCTTTCTAAACACATACATGCACATGCATGCTCCCATGCACATGTGTGTGCTTGCACACACACACAGACACAGACACAGACACACACACAGACACACACACAGACACAGACACACACACACACACACACACACACACACGGGGGGGGGGAGAGAGAGAGAGAGAGAGAGAGAGAGAGAGAGAGAGAGAGAGAGAGAGAGAGAGAGAGAGGAGAGAGAGAGCGCTTTCCCATAGATGAAGATATTTGAGTAGCTTCACTACTATAGTAGGGTCTCCAAATAAACTCCCAAGGGCCATTTTTAGGGACACGTATGTACATTTAGCCTCCATGATTCCACACCTACCTAAGTGAGGGAACATATCTAGTTGACCATGTACCTTTATTTCAAAGAAGGAAAAGGAGAAAGGGGAAGAGGAAGAGGAAGGAGGAGGAGGGAGGAGGAAGAAGATGAAGAAGTGGAGGAGGAGGAGAAAGAGGAAGAGGAGAAGGAGGAAGAGGAGGAGGAGGAAGGCATTCAAATTATAGCCTAGACTGTAAGCTACATAAACGGAATGAAGGTAGATCAGAGAGAAAACTGCTTCACTATTGCATGATTGTGACTATAAAGTCTGCGTATCATCTATATCTATCTATCTATCTATCTATCTATCTATCTATCTATCTATCTTTACCTATCCTTTCATCTCCTCGGCCATCTTAGAGGAAAACTTTATGCCTCTTGTAGTTAAGGATCTGAAACATTCTGCCTCATTTAGGCCTATGTAGTAGACATGTTCACTAACACAGGTGTGGCCATTAAGTATATATAACCATCAAGTATATCTGATATTAAGACATTTGATTCCACAGCTTACAATAGAAATAGACCACGTACTGCTCTTTTAGGAATGCAGGACTTTGGGTTTGTTCCAGGACTCAGTTTCTCCCAATGAGAGACAAAAGCAAACTTTAAAACTCCCAAGTGCCTCTGCCGCCATCCATCCAATTCTCACTATTGGCAGTGACATGTATCCTTATCCTAAGTGGCCAGAGAATCAAATTGAAAGCAGAATGAAATCTCATCAAGACCTATTTTCTAACTTAACTAACTGCTCAGACTGATGTAAAATGAATTTGATCAATTTTTAATGATATGGTTTTCATTGCTAAAATATATTATAGAAAATTTACATTTATAAGTCCTACAAATTCTGTAAGAGTAAGATAATATTTAACCATAATTTTATAAGAGGTACATTTAAAAAGATCCAATCAATGGTATTTTACTTGCAGATATCCTAAGTTAAAAGGGAAAAAGTTTGAGGAAGAATATAAAGGCCCTAAACTCCTTATTGCTTCAGTTTAACAAGGAATCAAGAGTAGAGGTCGTCAAAGAAATAATTGAAGACACCCTGGGAAGAGGTGACTGAGGTTTTCAAGTTTATCATGAATCATTCAACGCCTTTGGCAAAGCCTCACTGGAACCTATGATATTATAATGAATCTTATAATGTAATTTAAGTTTTCACTAAGAACTTAATTCTAATTCTGATGGGAATTTTATTCAAGGAAGGACTACACGCCTGAATCCCAGGAGATGGGTTCTGTTGATCATGATAATGTTTTGCCTGAAGGAGAAAAGGTAAGCTGGTATTTTGAACCCAGATGAGAAGTGTTCCATCTATCTCTTTTGTACCGAGCAGGGGTAAATCAAGGAGAGGACATGGAATCTATGCTTCTCTTGGAAAAAGCGAGAGCAAAACTACAAGTGATACTAGCTGCATTTGTGTGGGACTGAAGTCAGGCCTTGTCCCTGAAATCTCTATCAAGACTTCTAAATGACATAGGCGTGGGCATCAGTGATGGCTCAGTAGATCTAAACCCGCTTGAAAATCTGAGCAATTGGAAAATGTTTGTGCTCGTTCACCTCCTGACAAAGGAAACAATAACTAACACAGTGGGAAGCTGAAGCTATCTTCTGACACATTATGTTTCCAGCTCTAAAATGTCACCTGAAACCCACACAAGGGAGATGAGTGAAAACCAGCAGTGGCCCTGAAACACACCAAAGGAGGGGGGAAAATCCTGCTGCAAAACCGACTGAGATTTCTCTAAAGCTCAACGCGCTGCTGACGCAGACCTTCGCTGAGTCTCAGCTTGGATTCTCTTGTAAGGTCAAGGGTCTTCTAATTGGCTAGGCAGGGGGACCTTAAATCTCTAATTTGAGGTGTAATTGCAACATCTGACTTCTTTGCAAGAAGCCCTGAGAATGAAGGGCTGCACGAATCTTAGGGTGGTTTTGTTTTCTCTGTCACATGAACATGCAGAGATTCTAACTGTATAATGTTTGAAACAGAGGAGACCCAGGAGCCTGTGGGACCCACCTTGTCTTCTGGAGCCAGTTCTACAAACTTTACATGTAGTGCCCTGTGGTGTTAGCAGAGGGATTCCTCAGAGCGTGTGCAAGTTGAAGGCAGCTGATGAGGCGAGATGAGTTAACTTCACAGTACTATTGTTCTGAGAGCTTTTCCAAATCACAGATTTTGGAACCCACATGACCTCTCTCAAACACAAATATTATTTAATGAGCCAAATGAGAAACATACGCTTGTTCGAAACTAAGATGGGTGCGGGGTGAACAATGAGAGAGAGGTAGATGGGGGAGGGAGAGGAGGGCGGTGACAGTTGTGAAGATCAACAGAAATGTGAGCAGAACCAGAGAGGATGAAAGGAAGTGGATATGACAAAAATACATTTTATTCATGTATTAAAATTCTATGATGAGACTGACGAATATATGCATAAAGAACTTAGATTATTTTATCTAAGAGCGTACCTTAGGACTCTGGAAAGTGAAGTTACTCACAATCACAAAAAAAAAGAAAGAAACATAACTGAGTTTAATGTGTTTGCCTGACCATAAGAATTCCCCATTTCTCCTAGTTTCCCATATTCCAGCATGGTTTGTTTTGCACTGGTAGATATTGAAAATGATGACATCTTGTGAATAGGTATTGAGCAACGGTTTCTTAAAATTTGTTTCTTTGAGGCAGGGTCTTATGTGACCCAGGCTGCCCTCAAACTCAGTACAGCGCTCAGGAGGAGTCTTAACTTGTGATCCTGGAGAAGCAGCCCCACGCCCAACAGACGCCTTGGAAAACTCTAAGAAAGAGCAATATCTGTGGTTTTTCTACTTGAAATTAACAAACCATCAAGTTTTGTACCTGATTTTTCATTTCGTAAAAGGGATCCTAATCCAACGAGTTACTGCTCAATCACAGTCATTACTATGATTTTCTATTATTGTCATTTCAGTCATATTCACAACAAGCTCACAGTCAGCTGAGGTCACCTTTTAAGATTGCAAAGATGATTTACAATTAGTTGGAAAGGTCTGATATGAAGTTTCAAAGGAGAGAGGCTAGCACTAGAGAAATGTAGAGGCTTTATACTGCCCTGATAGTGTTATTCATAGAACTCATTTGGAGAGGAACACTACATTTTAAAATTAAATAAAATATAAAATAAGAAATAAACTAGATACCTATACCTTGGTTGTTTCATTTCATGTTGTTGTGATAGTGATGATGATGAAGATGATCACAATAAAATCAGACAAAAGCAACTTACAGGAGAAAGGGCTCATTTGGCTCTCAGTTGTGGGGTACAGTCTGTCCCTCCTCCTGTCCGTCATCTTGAGGAACTCAGGGGTGCAGAAGCAGGCAGCAGCCAGCACATTACATCCATTATCAAGAACAGAGGACAGTGGATTAATGCATACGTGCCAGTAAGGTCAGCTCACCTCTTCTCCTCTCATACAGCCCAGAATTCCCTAGAAAATGGTGCAACCCAGAACGTGTGGGTCTTCTCACCTCAGTTAGCTTAACCAAGGGGATTCCTACAACATGCCCCAAGCCAGCTTGGTCTAGACTGTCCCCCACTGAGATCCCTATCTTAGGTGACACGACTGAAATTGACCGTGGCAACAGGTTTTATAAGTTTTCATGTTTGTAATTGTTGCATTGCATTTTTTTTAAACATTTAGGTATATATTCTTAGATATTTCTTTTCTATAGGTATAGGGTTTCATTAAAGGCAAAGTTTGGATTCTGGTAAAAAAAATATGTGCACAGAACAATTTGTAGGTATGTTAAGGTAAATAATAAGATTTAGTTGCTACTAGACATATATTATGAAAGGGTGTAATGTTAATCTAGGTACGTAGATCCCATTGTAAGTCATAACCAATGTACTGTTAATAATTGGGCCAGAAATGAACTTTCTATGATTTTTCTAAGCCGCCGGAGCTCAATAACTGTCCTGTGATTAATAATAAAGCAACTCCTCTCAAAATGAGACTCCACTGACTTTATTTTTCCTAGCACTTGAGCTCTCTCTGGCAGGCAACCCAGCACAATATATTAAGCACTCAGCTGAAATGCATATGAAGCATTACACATTTACAACAACCCCCTTAATTCTATAAAACTTCATTTTAGTCATGTAGGCATTATGCTATGTTCTGATATTTTAGCAGTACTTGGCATAATATATTGCCAGAGAAATATGTTAGAGAAGGAAAAAGGACAAGGCTTTGGATGATTAAGCTATATTAACAGCTTTCTCTAGCTTTATTTAAAAATTGATACAATAAATGTCACTTTAAATATTTTATAATATATTTAATCTAGAGGAGCAGGGGTTTTACAATTTATTATTAAACATGGTATTTCTTAACAAAGTTTCTTGTACAGAATTCATTAGTGTATAGAATAATGAAAAATAAGTGAGTGTGTACCTCTTTATTGCTACATATAAGATTTGTTGGTACATTAAAGTGAATAAATATGATTTGTATGATCACAGATTAATTTTACACACATTAGGAATGTGTAAATTATTCATTATTCCTAATTTTAGTTTTTGGCCTAACATGTACTAATCAAATTTGTATGTAAGATTTTAATTTTGTGAGGTCCTAACTCATAAGGGTTTCCTGTCTTTCTCTTGGGATGTTGACTGCTTCCAGATAATGTAAAGAGACCAACTGATTGATTAGATCCACCCATCCTTCTATCTATCCATCAATTGATCTACTCATTCATCCACATTGGTTACTTTCTTTTGTCAATTTGACAGAAGCTAGAGACATCTATGAAGAGGGAATGTCAGTTGAAGAACTGCCTCCATCAGATTAGTTGGCAAGCAAGTCTGCAGAGCATATTCATGACTGATGATTGATGTTGGCACGGTGGGTGGTGCCACCCACAGAAGGTAGTTCTGGGTCACAGAAAACAGCAAGATGATCAAGCAAGGATGAGCAAACCAATAAGAAACAGTTCTCCACAGCCCTTGTTTCAATTTCTGCCTCAGGTTCCTTCCCTGCTTGAGTTTCTGCCCAAGTTGCTGTTGGTGGTGGTGTTCATTACAGCAATAGAAAAGCAAGCTAGGACAACATCCATCCACTCTTTCAGAGCTGTATGTTGTGTGTCTAATATGTCCCAGGCACTTAGCTTACGTGCTGGGGATATAATGGAAGATGACATAATCTTATCCCCAGTAGTGCTGCTGCCTCTGGAGATGATAGTAGAACATATTCATGCCAGAGGTTAGGTCCAGTTGAGGGACTATACTAAAGAGGTCAGAATTCTGTTTTGGCTATGACCCCACATGCTGGAATACATGACTTTGTTCTTCTCAGGTCTCCAGTTAGGCTGTACTATACTTAGAGTTTGGGTTCCAACAGGCACAAGTGCACACTTCACTGGAGGGTTCATGACTTGAAACTATGACTAGTGCCTGGTCATTTCAATTATGGAAGTGACCATGTTGATCAGAATAAATGTTCCATGAGAGTGCCATGAAACACCAAGCGTAGAAGCCAGGAGCATTCTTGAAGCCTTCCAGGGGTAACAGGGACTGGAGCATTGCACTGGAGTTACGTGGTGTATCAGTGATGTAAGAGTTGAAGCTATTGAAACCACCCACTGTTTTCCCAGTTCACCTTTCTGTTTTAACCACTGATACCCACTAATATTCATGGGATACTCATGAGGTTGTTTTGTAGATGTGTGCATTGGGGCTTGGCTCCAGAACTCTGCATTTTGATTGGCTGTTGTTTTTTGTAGCGTAGCTTGCACAGAGAAGCTTCCATGATGAGGGATGAAGAATACACTTAACTGTGGGTCTAACAACAAGTGTTTATGATTTTTGTTGAGGATAATGGAATTTAACTTCAAAATATGCCTTGAATGGGTGAGTGCTATTCACACCATATATATTAAGAAAGATGAAACCAAAATAAATCTGTGAAATTAGATTTAGATAAATTAAGTGACATTACTTGATTTTAAATATATATATGTGTGTGCATTTATGCTCAAAATATATATGTAGCTATAACGTAATAATGTTTGTGAAAGAACAAATGAGTTTTGTTTAGAAATAAATACATGTTTTTATTATTTCTCTTTATTTCTTTTATTTTGTGCCAGCTAATCTTGATTATCAACAAGACTGAATTAAGGGATGCCTACCATTTTAGAGTGAGTGCTCTCCCTCTCCCTCTCCCTCTCCCTTCCTACCTCACCTGAGCGCATGTGTGCGCGCAAACACACACACACATGTGTGTGTGTGTGTGTGTGTGCTTGCGTGTGTGCTCCAGGTACTCTGAGAACATGACAAAATGAATAGTTTAATCAACTGATGGATTAAAATCTGAATAGGTGACTATTGGGAGAGTGACTGGTGGATGATGAGGCTGGTGAGAGAAAGTAGGTCACTGAGCCGAGCCTACTTCTGGGGCTACATCTTGAGATGTCCCCTTCATGTCACTTCTCTGCTCTAGTTCCTTTTTCTATGAGGTGAGTAACTGGCAGCATTTGTTCCTGTCACTACAATGTCTTGCATCACTATGGGCTCAGAATCAATGGTGCCATGAGATATAAGCTTAAACCTCTCAAAGAATTAACAAAAATTAATTTTATATCTTAATTTTCTTCTGCTGGGGATCTGTCCATAGTCATAGTGAAATCTAATACAACCTTTTTTCCCCTTGGCTTTGGGACACAGTACATTCCGGAATGCTCTCCTTTATCAGTCACGTATTGTAAACCTATTTTTAATGTGCCATCTCCCTGAACTCTCTATAGCAAATACTTCAAAATTCAGTCTTGGACTACTTTTTTCTGTTTGCTCTCATGACCTCAAAAATGCCACAGCTAGAACACATTCTAGCGACAATTTCTCTGCCTTACAAAGAGTTCTGTACGGGATTGCACCTTTAACCCATTCTTTTGATAAGTGATATCCCACCTTCCAGGTTACTTCCTCTGCCAAATTCCTTCCATAAATTTTGTCTTTATTTAGAAAATGGCAGTCGATTTTAAATGCTTTTTTTTTCCCTCACACAGTTTGCATCCATTTCTTGGCAACTCCTTTAGCTACCAGCTCCATCTAACATTTACCTTTTTTTTATTCCAATCCCACTGGTGAGCCAGGCTTCCATTATCTCTTACCTAGATCACTCCAAAATCACTCTTCTGCATGGGATTCTGTAAAGGCTGCCAATTTAACTCCAGGTAAGTTGGATCAGTGCATCCCCAAGTAACTTATCTCACATTGACCATCTCCTCCTCACCTCCCTGACGTCATCATACAAGCCTCCTTTGTTTGTTCTTCGTCAGCCTCCTAATGCTCTTCAAACACTGCAGAGATTGTCCCGCTTGAGACCTTTAGCCATTGGTTCCCTCTGGATGGAGGATTGGCTCTGGCTCCGGCTTCAGGGTGTGCTTCTTCATTTCCTTAACTGCCTTACACCCACACATTGTGCCCCTTCCCCAAGCACTCTCTTTTCTGCTTGTTTTCTCCTGAGAGCTTGTCATTAACCAACAGCCTGTGTGTATTTGCACCACATCCCTCTACTGTAATACAAATTGCAGGAATGCAGATTTAGAATTGCTTTATCCATTGTTAGTTCTGTATGGCAGAGCTGTGATTTTGTAGAACACACACACACACACATGTGGGGACAGACATATATAATAACCTGCTGATTCTTGCTACCCAGTGAACAAGCCAACAAAGAGCAAACAGCTAAATCTTGTAAATGATGGAATAAAGTGAAGTTTTACACAGCTAGAAGATATATTTAAATGGTCGTAAAAGAATTTTCATAAATTAGCATCATCTAGGTTCAAAATGGCAGTTACTTGTGTTGGCATGATCATCAATACATTTCAATGTTCCCACAACAGATTTTTAAAAATAAGAAAATGGAAAGCTATTTTTGGGGAGGCAATCCTCTACTCTATAGAACAAGACAATTTCTCACAACCATTAAACTCTCTATAGATCCCAAGGGACTCTAGACAGGAGCAGCCAGACATCTTGGCATCCATGCAAAATTAGGTATGACAAGTCATCAAAAATATTTTTTTTGAAAGAACTGGTGATTTTCTAAATTGGGAGTTAAAAAATCACAAAACAAAACAAAAACCCAACAATCAAAAAGATGAAATCCGAAAACCACCTTTAACTGGCTGACAGCTTGTCTTTTAATAATAAAAAAAATAAAGAATATAATAAAAAGAAATAAAGAATTTCAAGTGTCAATACAGTGCTCATTTGAAAAAATAAGACTGGAATGTGTGAATGGGAAATAAGTGGAAATGGACTCAGCATGCATCAATGTCTGTAGCAATCTTGCACAGCAGCATTCGTTTACAAGCGCTCAGAGTTCTACACTTCCACTTCCTGGTAATAATAATATGTGGAATTTAGGATCGTTTGTTTGTAATTTGGGAACACAGTGTTTCATTTTTCTTGAAGTGAATGGGACTTATTCCTAATAGCATCATCTTATTGTGAACATACACACTTCTCAATCAATGTATAGCTTGGTGCTGTGGACAATACAAAATACCGTCTAAAGATGCTGCCTGCACGCTGGAATCTGACACAGAAAAATGGCAGTGAGGAGACTATGGAAAATGAGATCCATCCTATGAGGAGAGCAGCCAGGACTGCAGCCGGGTGGCTAATTTCATCTCCTGGTGAGGACTTGGTTCACAAAAAATGAAAGTTTTGAATTCAGATTTTTTCCCCTGATTTTCAAACTTGAAAAATAAAGCAGAGATCTGAGTTCTCTCGTCCAACCCTTTCTGGCTCCTTACTTTGTGTAAAACTGTTGTTAGGTAGCCTGGCTGAACAGTCTTCAGTATTTGAGCACTCCACGCTCAGAGGAAGTCAACTTGGCATGAACTGCTTAGCTGCTTAGCCCCTGAACTATCTTTAGTTCTGTCCATACACGGTATCATCAGAAAAATATTTCAAACAGATTATTGAAACTTAAGAAAAAGAGTGATTTTGGTTGTGGATATCTTAAGATTTCAACTTCAGTTAATGTGAGTAAAAATGGTCCTCTCTGCGTGCACGCACACACACACACACACACACACACACACACACACACACACACACAGGTGTGCACATTCTGGGCCTAAGTTTGTTCTGCGGAATCCCAGACATCCTGCCAAGTCCATGGAAGACTCCCCTTAAAACAGGAATGCACACATAGCTCATGGGACTGCACATCTGAGTGATTTGTGGCAGGGGATCATAAATAAATTGCTTCAGCTCTTTAAAAGGGAAGAATAGCACACTTATGAAAACCACACAAAATCTAGTGTGATCTTGATTCCTGGAAACACTCATTTTCTTAGTAAGCATAGAGCATGAAGGACTGAATATTGTATTGTTTGTTCTTTTCTGAGAGTGTGTGTCAGTGTGGAAGGCTGTGTGTATGAGAGAGAGTATGTGTGTGTGTTTTTTGTGTGAAAAGTGTATATATGTGTTTGTACGTGACTGTATTTGTGTGTGAGACAGAATGTGAGTGTGAGAGAGTGCATGTGTGTGTTTGTGTATGTGATTATGTGTGTGTGAGTCAGTGTGTGTGTGACCATGTTTGTGAGTGTGTGTGACCATGTATATGAGTGAGTGTGTGTCAGTGTGGAAGGACTGTGTGTGTGAGAGAGTGTGTGTATACATTGTGTGTGTGAGTGTGTTAGTGTGTCAGTGTACGTATGTGTGTGAGTATGTGTGAGAGTGTGTATGTGAGAGCGTGTGTGTATGTGTGATTGTGTGTGTGAGTGTGTTAGTGTGTGTGAGCATGTATGACAGTGTGTATGTGAGAGCCTAAGTGTGTGTATGTGTGTTAGTATGTATGCTCGAGCGTGTGTGACAGTATGTGAGAGTGTAAGTTGTGTGGGTGTGTGATTGTGTGTATGAGTGTGTTAGTGTGTGTGAGTGTATGTATGTGTGCTAGTGTGTGTGACCATGTGTTTGAGTGTATATTGTGTTAGAGTGGAGCATACGTGATTGTAATGACACGAGAAGAGCAACACAAATGCTCCATTGCTTGCCTTTGTTAATAGAGGGGCTGGAGATAGAGGCTCTAGAATGCTGAAGAAGAATTTTTGCAGAAATACATAAGAAAACTACCCACAACTACCCTGTTTTCTCCCTGATTTACATTTGTTTCTTGGCATCGTAGGCAAAAATTATTTTAAAAGCACACTACACACACAGACACACACACACACACACAGACACACACACACACACACACACACACAGCACAAAGGTGATTCACAGAGTCACAGATATAAATGAGAACATTTCTTAAGTGTTCTTAAAACATTTACAAAAATGAGAAGCTACTCAGATCCCCCTCATCGCCACGCATACATCCTCAATTAAAACAATGCCCCTGATAGCAGGCAGTATAATCTGCATTTTATTTCACTCATGAGCAAAATAACAAGTTACTCAGGCCTGCGGCACTCATGAGTGATATGGGGCGTGTAATATCCTTTCCATTGAGTTTCCTATTATTAAGCTTGAAATAAGGAGTTCAGAATTAACTGTGACAATGATTTTATCTAGTGTTGGCATCACCATTAGCTTTTGCAGTTTACTGCTAATAAAAGTTTAAATTTGCTATTACTTCTAATAACCTTCTTGCCACCTTAGCTGTAGAAATTAGACAAAGAACCCTGCTGACATGTGGCTAGTGACATTTTCTGAAAGTGTGGAAAACTACGATGACAACAGTGACTGTTATTTACCAAAGTACAATGAAGCCGGGCCCTGCTGGCCTTAGGAGAACTAATGTAAAGCACCTGTTCCTGGGGCGTTGCAGGGGCCGTAAAAGAACAAAGCAGAAGATGCTGGTTTCCTCAGCATCAGAGATCAGTTTCCTAACAGTCCAGTAGAGTCTAAGGTAAAAAAACATGGCCTACAGGACGGAGCAGAGTATCTAAGTGACTCATTTTCTGGTTGACAAAGATGCTCATATTCACCTAAAGCATCAAGAGTGGGCCAGGGTGTGTGAGCTTTTCACAAAATCTCTTGAGTCATTCACTGGACCCATCCTCTGAGAGAACTGGACTGCGTTCTTTCCCCATTCCCCCACCCCCATGATTGCTTACGTGTCCCCATAGTCTCAGCAGAACTAGTGGATCTCAGGGCACTTAGATTTCTGGTTATTCCTCGGATCTATCTGGTAGCTTTCCCCCCCCCAAATTTCCCTAATAGTGAATGTAAATGAGACAACAGGATTCAGAAAACAGAAAAACACCATGGGTTCAAACCATTATTACAGTGTTTACCCTTAATCACATAAAAATAATTACCGGCTTGGACCTGTGAACGCGCACACATGCTTTGGTCAGGCTCTGGTGTGTATAGAGCCTTCCGTCTCAGCACGTTTTCATCGTGAGTCCTGCTGTGTGTGTCACTGGACATTTTGATGCACACTCGTTGGTTCACTAGGCTTGTTTGCCAAATTTCTCAAAATGGAGGAAACAAGGGAAACTTGTAGCCAGTTAAAAGAACTCCTCTTGCAGTGATTTTGCTATTGTTTTGTATAGTCTTACTTAGTACTTATTTCCTCAGTTTCTTCTCATTTTTATATTACTGAGTTTTATTAAGAGGTCCCCCTAGGTTATAGACCTAGGGGAGGGGAATAGGGTGAAAGTGGGAGGGAGGGAGGAATGGGAGGGTGCGAGTGGTGGGATAACAATTGAGTTGTAATCGGAATAAATTAATTTTAAAAAAAGAGAGAGAGAGAGAAACAAATAGCAAAGAAAGAATGAAGTTTGTTTTCTTACCGGGGTCACTCTAGGGGGTATCTTCAGTTTGCCAAGAAGTGAGAAGTTGACACTTGGCTACAGCAGTACTCCGAACAAGGCTAACCTGTATGAGGCCTAAGAAGCTGGCAAGCACACGAGAATGACTGAACTCAGAATGAGCTGTTTAGGGTAGGAGGCCAAGATCTCTCACAGCCTCACCGCAGTAGATGGTGCTGCGGCAGGTGGAGGCCTTTTGTTCCGCTAGCGCCCTTCTTCAGGCTTCTCTGCTTGCTGGGAAACAGTAATCACTTCCTGGTGGGTGTTAGGCATGCATATATCTTTGCTTTTCTTTCTCCTCCTCCTGGTTCTTTGTCTTGGTTCAACACTTTAAATTCTCTGATTCTACTGACTAGATCAGTGAGTTAAGTGATGCGTGTGCCAACACCGCTCTAAGTAAAGGTCTGGAAAGGTGCGACGTGAGATGTGTCCACTAAGGTGCATGCAAAGGAGGCACACAGACGTGGCCAGGAGATCAAATGGGATACTCATGTTATGGCTTTCTTGGTGACCCAGGAAGTATCCCCTGTGGCTTTTGTTAAATTTCACTATCCCCTCTCAAGTCTAGGAAATGCAATCTTGGCATTCAGAGCCAGAGAGCAGTGGTATCCTTCCCTTAACGAGCAGGACCTCACTCCCTATGAATGTGAACTATTCTCACATCTGGGATTCATCTGTTTAACCACAAAAACGTTGGTTAGGAAAGAAAGAATTCAGTGGAGAAAGTGATACTCAAGGCAATCCTGTGTGCGTTGGCTGGAAGTTTAGTCAAAAGAGATAGAAAATGACTGAAAAATCAGGTGACGCTACTGCTGGCTATGTAATGATCTCGGAAGCCAGGGATCACTGTTCTCCGCTTCCCTGACATGTGGCTCCACACTCTTCAGAGACCCAAGCTAAGCTCCTGTCCTCAGTGTAGGCATGCGGCCTCTCCCAACTCCATCCCACTCTTTCATTATTAAATATTCTTAAACTTATTTTACATGCAAGTGCACATGTGTGTGTGTGTATGTGTGTGTGTGTGTGTGCGTGCGCACGCACGTGTGCATGCTGTCTGTATATGGATAGTGTGCATAGTCACAGAGTCTAGAAGAATGTGTTGTCAGATTCTCTGGAGCCAGAGTTACAGGCAGATGTAAACCATCCAAAGTGGGTGCTCGGAGCCAAACTGCAGTCTCTGTAAGAGCAGCCAGAGCTCCTCACCACTGAGCCATCCCTCCTGCTCTTATTTGAAATTTTTGACTTTTTGGAATTGTTTGCTGCACAGACAGTGGAGACCAGGACCTCTCACAGTGCACAGGTCATTTCCATAAGCGACGGGTTGAGGGGTGGGTTTGGGAAGCAAGGACCTCCTGTTTCCACACTGGTTCTTCATCCTGACCTGGCACAACCTAGAGCCGTAAAGTGCTGACAGAAGTCTCTCAAAAACCCAGAGACTTGATACCCTATGAACATATACAGGGGGAGGAAATCCCCCTCAGGAACAGTCATAGGGGAGGGGAATAAGGGGAAAATGGGAGGGAGGGAAGAATGGGAGGATACAAGGGATGGGATAACCACTGAGATGTAACAAGAATAAATTAATAGAAAATTAAACAACAACAACAAAAAAAACATCGTTTGGCCACCATTAGACTGCAGTCAGAGTTATTAGGACAGAAGGTCCAGGAACATGAAACGTTATTGATGTGAAAGGACTTCGGAAAATACAATTAATTCACAGATTATTTTTTGCAACAATACTGGCTGTACTAATTTCTATATAGACCTTAGGTTTTACTAATGTAGGTAACTCTGGATGCTATGTGTTTGCTGAAGTTCTTATTCTTATTAAACTGATAAAAAAAATACTTCTCTAAACTCATTATTTGCCTCATAAACCAGGCTGAAACTGTATGTATTTGTTCCTGGACAAATTGTTTGCCATCCTGTTAACTATCTAACTGGGATTATTCATCTCTCAATTGCTGAAACCCAACAACAAACAATAAGGTGTCCTGTGCTGCACACAGACAGCTTTCATTCTGCTAATTGGGGCTAATGAGAGGGCAATTGAACTTTCCTCTCCCTGTTTTGTTGTTGCTCTAAATTGTAGGCTGATGGCATTTAAAATGATTGGCTTCCCAACCCCTCACTCCTGTTCTTTTTGTTATCTACCAGGACTACCCTTTCTCTGTCAGTGTCAGCATGCGACATCGCCAGGAGTGCAGCGATGACCATCACACACACAAGGCTAGGGAGCTCCAGGTAAATGTGTACAGCCACTGGCCCCAAGGGCAACTTTACTTTAGGGTAATGGGAGGAGAGCTCGACAGTTAACTAGGACCCACGCACCGCCTCTCATTTGAAGATATTTTTCTCCTTAAAAGCAGAGACACCAGGCATCTCTATTACGTTCTGCACTTATTAACAACTTGGGCCTCGTGTTCTTTTCATCATCCCTGTGGGATGGGCAGTATTTCTATGAGAAATGGCCCTGGAGCCCCAGCTGCAGAGGGCAAATGAGAGGAAACAGACGGTCGACAGCTTTGAACTTGATTTCTACTCCACGGTGTCTCTTGTTTATTCAGGCATGATAGTAAGATCGTACGTGTTTTATGTTTCCTTATTTAATTTATGGAATGATAAAAGATTTAGTGAGGCTGGGAGTCACCTGTTTGGCTGAGAGAGCCCCAGACTCATTCACTCATAATCCTCGCTAGAATTCTGCTGTGTAGTCCATGGGATAAAGTTTAAGAAATGCGATACTAAAGAGTGGCTATCCCCGTTCACCAAAGAATTTTCATCTAGTTGTGAAATAATGGAAAACAAAACAATGACATCTCACTGTCTTACAGGTTATCAATATAGTGATTTCAGGGCACAGACCAAGCAGGCAACTCAGCTTGGAATGGTGAACGGCAGCTTGGAGAGAGTGACATATCTGGGATTCTGAAGACGGGGCAAATAGGAATGATACATGAAATTGGGACAAAAATGTTCAAAGGAAAATGAGTAATGGCCTGTGACACAAAGAGAAGTCAAGGAATCACAAGTATTTAAAGTGTGGAGGAGAAATGGGTCCCCAAAGTAACCATACAAGTAGTTGGTACAGAAGCAGATAGGTTTAAGATCATACTAGAAAAAGGCTAGAGACAGATTCAAATGACTTCCTGATTTGGAAAGTTATCCTTTATCATCACAGTCTCTTTACAAAATTATTGCTTTATTTTTATTTGTGTGTGTACCTGAGTGTGTGTGTGTGTGTGTGTGTGTGTATGTATGTATGTATGTATGTATGTATGTATGTATGTATGTATGTGCATGTGTTTATGTGTGTGCCTGAGTGTTATGTGTGTATGGTGTGATTGTGTGGTGTGTGTGTGTGCCTGATTATATGTGCACCACCTTCATTCTGTGCCTGCAGAGGTGAGAAGAGAGCATTGGGGTCTCCCAGAGCTGAAGTTACAAAAGGTTGTGAGCTACCTGTGGGTGCTGACAACTAACTCTCTGGATGAGCAGCCAGTGCTCTTAAGCATGGGCAAAGTTTCCAGTCGCTAACCTCACAGTCTTATGCCAGTTCATTATGTGTGCATGTGTATATGACATGGAGTATTTGTGTGTGTATGTGGGTATGCATGAGTGCATGTGTGTCTGTGACCATATAGTGAAATGAGTCCTTCATATATGTGCTTACTCCCCTGCATCTAGCATGCTTTACAACCAACTTGTGGATTTCACTGAAATCGTGTTCTAATGGAACTAAAATGCCAGCCGACCTTAAAAGATGTCACCAGATAGTGTATCCTTCCCTGTGTATGTGTGTGTATATGCATGTGTATATGTGTGTGCCTGAGTGTTATGTGTGTGTGGTGTGATTGTGTGGATGACAGAACAGCTCTAGTCATTTGAACCTGGAGTTGAAACAGTCAAACTTTAAAAAGTTGCCTTTGATGAGATAAAGTAAAGGCAAAATTAATAAATAATAAGACAGAAAGAAAGAAAATCCAGCAATCCAGCCAAGTGGAGGTGGGTACCATGCCATTTTTCTGCATGCGCATGGACCGGAAGAACTGTGAATATTTCTCCAGTGACTGGAAATTTTCAAAGAAAATTCTGTCAGTCATTAACTTTTCACACTTCAATTATTGCAAATTTGGATCCACAGACAGATGCATAATGGATAGACAAATAATTTACCTATGTCGGGGAGTAACTGTTACTTTTTCTTTAAGACACTATCAGTATGTATAACATGAGACCTGGATTTTGCATAGAATGCACATTTTCCAGCCAATGGAATCATTTTCCAAATAAAAATATGTAAATTTGCATATTTTAAGTGAGGTCCTGTGATGTTGTAGTCTTTCAACCCAGACCAGTTGATTACAGAAGCCACAGTAAAAACATTTATGAAAAAAAATCACAACACACATACCTAACAGACTTATGTGCTTATAATAAATAGCTTCTTTAATGGTATGGTTTTTAAAATATAGCCTACGGTTCATAAACATTTTAATCTTGTTCTGGAAAACATGTAACTGAGTTTTTTTTATAGTTATAATACATTATTTTTAAATGCACTTTGCAATCAAATGCCTTTAAAGAAAATCCCACATTCTTAATTGTTGTTCTTTTAAATGATACAGCCTATTTTCAAAATCTGAGCTAGAATGAATGGATAGGGAGAAATGAGATTTTTGAGGAAGAGACGATCCTTTCTCCTTCTGGGAATGTTTCCACAGCATTTATTGTGACGTTGGATTTGCTGAGAGGCCTGCGATGGGTTAACAGATATCTCCTTCTGTATCCCTGGCTTCTCTTCTTCTGCTTCGTCTAATCACACTTACTTTGTGACCCTTCAGATACCGAGCTACATTTCTTGTGATACTGACAGATATTATCGCCCCAAATTTATACATCTAAAAAGTGTAACACTCTTAACAAAATGAAAGTATGTCATATTTTATCATATTTATGACACAAGCTATGTTGTTTTTTTTTTAAATTTAAGATGTATTTTTATTTTAATTGTGTGCCTGGGAGGGACATTTGAACATGAGCAGAGCTGCCCGTAGAGACCGAAAGAAGGCGCTGGATCCTCTGGAGCTGTCTAGGACCTGCAGTCAGGTCCTCTGCAAGAGGAGTACTTGCCCTACTCAGTGGAGCCACATCTCCAGCCTCAGCTTGTGTGGAACCTCGCAAGCAGACCCCTTGCATTGTCTTGCTTTTCTCTGTCATTGAAGAGACTGTAATTGTAAAGTTGACTTCACAGACATAAAACGAATCTAAAATGACCATGACCTTATAAATCCCCATGAAAACATTTCTCAAGCTGCTCTTCTAGATGATGGGGATTTAGTTCCTTCTTCTGTTTTAGAACATTGATAGGGATTGGGAATCTGGAATTCTTTTCTCTGTCTTCCTTTGGGGCTCTGCCAGTGGGAGGCCATGGTGAGAAGGTGGAGTGGATGAGAGAAGAATGAATGAATTAGTGTGACTTGGTTTAAGTCTCTCTGTTCCTTTACCATTGGCCAAGGTCCATCTGGACAGCCCTCTCTTCAGACTCAGAGTTCGTCATCGCTCTAAACTTGCCCTCCCCTTTTGACTTCAGCCTTGGATGAGGGAAAGGCTTCAGGAACAGTGCCTCATTCTCCTGGTGTCACCTGAATAGTCCTTCATCTGTGCTGCCTCAGTTTAAACACCACTTTATTTTTTTTTTATCATGTGTTATCTGCTATGTTTTGTGACAAACCCCTAAAGAATGCAACTTTATTAAAGGCATAAAAATTAAGGGATATAAAGACTATATACAAAATTTGGACACAGAATAAACTGAACTTAGCTTCTGTATCGCCACAGACCACATTAAGCATGTAATAATAAGGCACATGATATTTTAGGGAAAGAGGAGACTTAGTTAAGAATTAAATGCCAACTTCAGTTCTTTTATTTATTTATACATAACATTAAGACATGACCACCATCTTTTTAAAACTTCTTTATTGGTGCTTTCTGAATTTCATATCATGCCCCCCAAATCCCACTCAATTCCCCATCTCCTTGTACCTGCACTCCACCCTTGCACCACACCTCCCCCCAAATGAAGAAAAACAATCTCCTGGAAGCTGTAGTGTGTCACAGTGTGTCCCAGAGTGTGCCCTTTTGTCAATACTTCTTTGCTTGCAAATGTTCATTGTGATGAGTCATTGGTCTAGGATGAGGCCTCTGGCTTCTGCTGCTCTGTCTATACTGGAGCCTCACTGGGTTGGCTTTCCCACACTCTCACATTTAGGGCAGCTCCCCTCCCCTGCAATCCCCACATCCAAGGACAGCTCTACTATACTGTACAGACATGGTGCAGTGTCTGCTTTCCCATGTGCAGATGAGGGGCAGGGACCAGCTCTCCTTCCTGCCATCTTCACTTATGTCACCGCACAGCAGACAAGTTGTGTGTGTGTGTGGGGGGGGGAGTGCAGCTCTCCCATGCTCACACACTCGGGGCCAGCTCACCCTGCTGCCTGCTATCAGGGTTAGCTCTACTGTCCTTTCCTGGTGAGGTTCAGGGCCTGCTCTCCCAAGTACTGCAGCTGGTGAGGGGTGGGGCTCTCATACCCGCAGGTCCTGCCCTCCCACAATGTCCAGTTGAGGGGTGAGGCTAGTTTTGCACAGCCCTCACACATCAATGTGCCCCCTGCTGGCAGCCAAGATCAGGAATCTCTGCCTGGCCTTTGGGGGTAACAGACCCCTGGTGCTGTAGGGTCAAGGACCCAGAAATGCCCCTCCCCCATGATGGCAGCACAGGCTAGGGACCCACTTTGGGCCCAGGTGGCATCACTGGCTACTCACCCTGGAGTCTCCAGTTCTGCCTCTCTTCATTGGTCCCACATCCTTCTGTTTCTCTTTCATTTCCATTCCTTCACCACTTACTTGCTCTTCTTAGTGGCGCCTAGGGTCTCTTCTGAGTGTCTGGGTCATCGCAGGAGTGCTATACCCTGCTTGTGCATTATGGCACCAGGCAAGGGTCATCTCAGGCATGGCCTGCCTTTCAGGCCAGCACAGAACCTTACTGTTGATTGTCTCTGGCAAGCTTCACATCTGGGCCCCATGGTGCTAGCCTGGTGTTCATCTTGGCTCACTCCTTGCCTGGTCTGCCTGAGTGGCCCCATGGGAAGACAATCTGTCTTTGGCTCATTCTCGCCTGGGCCCTCAGTCCCAGGTGGAGTTCTTTCAGTCTCCTTCAGCTTGCTCCCAACCCTGGGAGCCACCGGGGCCTAAGTGGCACCACACTGATGGTAGTCTCGGGTTCACTTTCTTTTTAAATTAATTTACTTATTCACTTTACATTCTGATCATGGCCCCCTTCTTCCTCTTTTCCCAGTCCCATCTTCTCTCCTTCTTCCCCTCTCCCCTATCTTCAGAAAAGGGGAACTCCCCCTCCCCCACAAACTCATCCCAGCTCCTCAAGCCACATAAGGATGGAACACATCCTTTCCCCCTGTGGTCTGGCAAGGCAGCCAGCCCCACCAGTGGGACACGATCATAAAGCAGACAACAGAGTCTATGTCAGAGACAGACCATGCTCCTCTTACTAGGTGCCTCATATAAAGCCTGAGATGCCCATTGATTACAACCGTGTAGGAGGCCTAGATCCAATCCATGCATGTTCCTTGGTTGGTCAGTCTCCACAAAACCCTCTGGTCCTGGTTAGTTGGCTCTGTTGGTCTTCTTGTGGAGCTGGTATCACCTCCAGTTCCTTCTATGCTTTCCCCCCCCACTTTTACATGAGACTGTTTGGCTGTGAGTCTCAGCATCTGTTTCGATTCTCTGCTGGGTGGAATCTCTAAGAGGACAGCTCTGGTAGGCTCCTGTCTTCAAGCATAGCAAAGCATCGCTAATAGTTTCATGGATTGGCCCTCTCCCATGTGGTGGGTCTCTGCTTGGGCCAGGCATTGGTTGGACATTCCCTCCATCTCTGTTCTATCTTTCTCACTACACATCTTGTAGGCAGGGTCAATTTTGGGTCGAGGTTTTTGTGTGTGTGAATTGGTGTTCCCCTCCTTCCACGAGGAGTCCTGCCTAGTCGGTCTCCATGATCTTTGCTGCTACCAGTTAAAGCTAGAGTCACCCCCATTATCCTCCAAGAAGCCCACTCTGTCTTAGGTCTCCAGCTTGTCACAGTGATGCCCATGTCACAGTAGCTTTGTTTATGATAGCCAGAACCTGGGAACAGACTAGATGTCCCTCAACAGAAGAATGGATAAAGAAACTGTTTCACAATTACACAATGTACTCCTACTACCCAGCTATTAAAAAACAAGGAAACCATGGAATTTGAAGGCAAAGGGATGGAACTAGAAAAGATCATCCTGAGTGAGGTGGTAACCCAAACCCAGAAAGACACACGTGGTATATACTCACTTATAAGTGGATTTTAACCATATAGAACAGGACAAACAAACTGCAATTCACAGACCCAAAGAAGATAAGTAACAAGGAGGGCGCAAGGAAGGATGCTTAAATCTCAGCCTGAAGGGGAAATAGAAGAGCGCGTGGAAGGGGTTGAAAAGAGGGAACATGGTAGTAGAGGGAACACAGAGAGAAAAGAGGGTGGGGACCAGATCTGGGAAGAGTGGGGTCAGGAAACAGAGGGCCTGCATAGAGACAAGGATTGCTTTTTTTTTTTTCAGGGGATGTTAAGCTACTAACCATTCAGATGTCCACAGGTCAGAACACTGAGTGTAGACGCGGCCTCTCTCCTCTCTGCCACCTTCTGATGCACAGGTGACACAGCAGCTGCACCCACAATGCTTCTCGGGGCAGGCACCAGCTTGCCAACTTCAATTCTTATCACACAAGACTGATGTGCAAGCTGCATTGCTTTTGAACTGGAAAGCAAACACTTGCTTCTGTCTCAAAAATCCATTTAAGATATGTTTGATAATTTTCTTACGTAAGGAGGGTATAGGAAAAAGGAATTTCATAAGCCGATGCCAGGTGAATCCAAACCATCTTGCAGAGCATTTTACATACTCTCCGAACTGTTCAGAACACTCTGATAATGGGAAAACCCTGGACATCTGAGGTCTGTGCTTAAACGACAAACACATTCCATAATGACTAACTACTAACTCCATTAATGCAATGGGGAGCGGGTGTTGTTCTGTTTCATTTCGTGGCTCATTTCTTGTTTCACACTTTTTGGGTCTCTGGTGCTGCTTTCTACTATAAGTCAGAAATGAATTTTTTAAAATAAGCACTTGTACTTTGAACCATAAAACAAAATCTGAAGCAGAAATCAGAGGAAGAAGGTAAATTACTTTTAGTGCTCTGCAAAGAAACTTTCACTTGGCTATTTCCTCTTGTTTTGAACCTCTGAAAAATCAATACAGAAACATATCATATTCTGAAGGCAGGTCAACTGTGCACTAGGTGTTTTTAACAGTTGGCTTTGAAGGGGGTACTTATGCCCCCTTGACATGAATCTACAGTTCTTTGCACTAAGTGTCCCTATGAAACTACATTTTTGCTCGGGCTATCCATCTCAATGGTTATTACTTTTTACTGTTCCAGGCCTCTATCTTCTATTATGGATTCACTGATAGATCAATATGACAGAGGCAAGATAAAAGTCAGTTAGCTGTACATGTCTATTATGAGCCTGAAAATCCAGACACACATTTTTCCTGACAGAAGCCAGGCACACAACCGAGTCGTTACGTGTCTGGGTGGTTTTCTGGCTCTTTCTGTACAAACTCACATTTCTGGACATGTTTCTTAATTTTGAGGTCCTCATGGCCTGTCAGGGAGTTAGGAATGAGTGGTTCCCTAGGGGAGAGAGTGATTTTAAAATACAATCTTCACTTTTGAAAGGAGAGAACAAAACACATTTGCTGCTACACTGAGGCAGTAAAAAGGAATGCTGACGCACTCAGTTTCTAAACCACAGGCAAGTGGACTGTAAAACCAAGTGATGGTTCAAAGTCAAGGGGAAATCTTTGCAGTCCTCTAGTGGGTAATGGGAAGGGGGAAAGTGGCTTTGGGTTGGTTGGAAACCTCAGGTTCCCTCTGGAGTTGATCACTTCAGCTATTCATCACTCAGCATTTTGAGGGAGGAAAATAAAGCTGCCAGACATTTAAGCTAGCGCCCACTAGATGCTCAACAATATCTACCATCAGCCTCCTTGTTGTGTGCCAACTGAGAAGGTGGCCCACCTGAAGCTCTGAATAAATAGGGAGCTGGGCTCAACTTTCCCCTCACTGTTCTCAGAAGGCCCCCTTGTGCAACAGACATGTACAGTTGGCTTTTCACGTTCCCTTAGGTCAACTTTGGCTATTTAACCTCCACCCCCATCCACCATCTTGCACCTCATAGATTCCATGATAGCAGACTGCAATGGGATCTAAAAGGACTTCCAAGGAAATCTCCAAAATTCCTGGGAAGAGAAGCACGGGAGTATTAACAGGCCAAGCAACAGAAGCCCAGGGACTGTGGTCAGCTGTTAGTATCTGGTTCCATGAGTTCTAGGCCTACATAATGTACTTCACTTTTCCTTTTGCTAGCTTGCTTTGAAAAAAGAAAGAAAGAGAAATTGAAGGAAAAGAAAAGAAAAACCAACAAAACAAAACAGAACAAAAACCTTGACTGCTTGTTTGTTACTGTACTCCACTTTGATTCTTCTATCCTGGGAGAATACAAATGAAGTCCACTTCCTCAGTCATGGCCGGAGATCTCCCTATAGCAGCAGAAAGTCAGGGTGAGTTTTGTGTGTAAGGGTAGAATATGGAAATGATATGCTCATCATAGTTACGACATTCAGGTAGCTCGTAGAGTAGACTGAAGGATAGTTAAAGCCCTGAACACAAGGGAAGAGTGGCAGAAGACACTGGGCAGTGGACAGACTGTCCAGTCACTCAGTGTCACATTATGACGAAGCAAAGTCATCTTCATGCCTGCTGCTTGAGAAGAAACTGTAGACCTAAATCAGGGACAGCCGTTAGATCACCTGGCACTGCTGAAGTGTACCCAGGGAGGTTTGCTGTGATTTGCAAACTACAACGTAACAAGTGGTGGCCTTCCTTCACACAGATCAATGTCAAGACTAAGCATGGCCTGAACGTCGTGGCAATCTGACTGACTGTTAGGGATGGAAAAGAGAGACAGAGCTGGTCCCCTGTTAATGTCAGTGCCTAGGACAAAGTGCCAAGTGCTCCCCAGGCTTTCACTGTTTACTGTTGCAAGTGCGGTGTATAAGCACACAGCCTCAAGGAAGCCATGCTGAGCAGCCTTGTTTTCTCTTATAAAGCTCCAATAATCAATATTCATATGCCTGTGACCCAGGTAAAGGAAAACTAACTTGTGAAGGGGGAAGAGTAGGAAGAAAGGGAGAAGGAAAGTAGAGAGACAAAGACATATTTTATTATCTTTACTGACATATGCTTCATATGTATAAAATTACCTATTTAAAGATGACAACTAAGTGAGTTGTAGTGTACTTAGGGAGCTGTGTAATCATTATCGTAGCCTGATGTTACATACTTATTACCTACAAAGAAACTTTTTGTACCCACTACCAGTGATTTCCCATGCCCTCCACCCTTCCTCCAGAGTGAGGAAATTATCAGTCTATTTTCCTTCATTGTTTTCCATTCTGGATATTTTACATAAACACGATCGTACAGTATGGCCTGTGGTGACTGGTTTCTTTCACTTAGTATAATGTCTTCAAGATCTTTATATTGTGACATACATCATGTCTCCATTCTTTTCTTAACGTTGAATAGTACTTAATTTTATGGAAATGTCAAGTTTTATTCATTCATTCATCATTTAGTCAATATTTGAACCATTTACTTTTCTGGGCCATTTTAGTGATGGTCATATGGACATTCATTCAAGTGTTTGCATGGAATTTGGTTTGCATGTCTCTTGGGCAAATGTCTAAGAAGAGAAGTGCTGTTTAACATTTTGAGAGATTCCTAGACTCTTTTCCGAGGTGGCTGCAGTGTCTGCAGCTCTACTGGCCTTGTTCTTTTACCCTTGCCTTGGCTGCCTTTTATTGCCACGTGTCTTTAATTCTGCTCACTCTAGTGAGATTGACAGGGTACCTCATTTCGCTGGGATTTGTGTTCCCTGCAGGTTTGCATTTTGTCTTGTGATCAAATGAATAAACTTTTCTGTTATTCACAGAGTACATTTCCCTGGAATTTATGCAAGATTTTATTTTGTGCCTAGGAATGTTTCTTTTGTGTATATGTAAGTGTACTGCATGCATACTTGGTACCGGCAGGAGGCCAGAAGGGGGTGCTAGATCCTTTGGAATTGGAGTTACTGAATTTTGTAAGCTGCCATGTGGGTTCTGGGCACTGAACCCAGATCCTCTGCAAAAGTGACAAGTGCCATTAACTGCAGAGACATCTCAAGTCCCTTCTTGAATTTTTCAAATCTCTTTAAGCTTTGTTAAAAACTCTCTAGTAACCCATTCATACCATAATACAGCTTAGCATACAAGACAGAATACAGGGCCTTAAAACACCGACCATTGTCTGCATTGTGGTAGGATGGTGTAGGCTGATATCTGGGATGTGGCTGAGACCTAAACCCTTTCAGCTGCCTGGAGTGCGGGGAGTTGTCTGAGGAGCAACTCAGCCCTCCTTCCTGTCTCTATGACCGACTCACATAAAAAGCCAGACATATCCTTCCTACCTAGAGGCAATTAGGCACGGCAGCATGCAAGGGCTCCAGGCTAATGCTACTTTTGTTCCATAGCTGTGTCCATTGACTAGGCCAGACAGGTGACTAAATTCAAAAGGAAGGGACAAGGGACACACTGCTTGGTGTGAACAGTTGCTTCACTTAGGAAAGGCACAGATGCCATGACAGGTGAAGACTGAAGGCTATCCACACAATCAGGCCACCACAGAGAGGAGAAAGGAATAGCCACAGAACGATAATAATTGATTCATGGTTTTATTAGTTCTTAGATTCATCTGTGTGAAACACAGGTCCATTAGCTTCCTTCTAGGGCTAACTATGCTCTCAGAAACAGTAGTTCTAATTTTTAAAAAGAGAAACAGTATTTACATGCCAAATGAACACTCTGTTGCTTGAAAAACACCTCCAGTGTCATGGTGAGAATTCAGGCCAGACCTAGATACAGTGGTGGTAGGTACCTCCCCCTCCCCCCCGCCACAAATACTTTGAAAAGTGTTTAAGCCTAGAATATTGACATTGTTTAAGTATTTATAAATGTTGCATCATGTTTTGGGCAAAGCTAATAGAATGTCTTGCAGCATTTTGGCTCTAAACAAAATTGCTTCTGTAGTCTGTTTATATAGAATCTGTAGCATGAATGCCTATACACTATGGCTGAATACCAAGAAATGACACTCTACACAGTCACAGGATTCATGGTCCATTAAGCTTCAGGTTTGCCTTGATGTGGACCTTTCTGATATATTACTATGATGTCCTATTTTTGTTGACTCAGTTACTATGTCAGCAAAAGCAAACATTTTGGCCTGTGGCCCAGCCTCAAGCTGTCTATGGAGGATATGTTTTTGCCTTTACCACCATGACAGTAATGAGCAACTGGCATTAGTTTGATTTGCATAATTGTGTGCTTCCAACTTCGAGTCTGTGTCAGTAGGAGACAACTTATTGTGATGATAGCCACAGCATATTATCTGTTTTGTGCGATCAGCATTTATTTATGTAAATTCCGTCATTACAAGGGGTCGTTTTCTAACATTCTATCATGAAATTACATTCTCGGCCAATAAGCAGCAAGAAAATACCCTAGAAAGGGAGCTGGGCATATTTTTGTCATTCATAGCTGTTGGTCAAAGAGGTGGAAGGGATATTTGCTGTGGCTGCTTGCTTGCTTGCTTGCTTGTTTGCTTGTTTAGGTGAGTACCTGTTAAAGATTGACAAGCAAGATGACAATCTGGCAGTCTGTCTATCGGATTTAGAGTGAACGCCATTAAGCAGACAGCTCTCCTTTCTCTTACGAACATGTATATGCCACAAAAGTTTCCTTACTCACCTGAGGTTTTCTTTAAGAATAACTTATGTTCTAAAAATTATTTCATAGATTGTGAGTGAATATTTCTTTGATAAGCAGAAATTCTGTAGTTAATATGCAAGAGATGAGCAGATAGAATAAGCAGGTGGGGCCTTCTACTTGTCCAAGTAGCTGAAAAAGCAGGAAGGAACCCGGGTGAACCTGAGGTTTTAATAGGCCAACACTCACAACTGTGCTCAGAAAATACTGTCCAGGCTGGCTGTATTATGTGTCTCATCTTTACAGGCAGACGAGCCTGCTAGGTTCAGTGTAGCTGGAACTGTAATTTATGCATTTCTTTGATAGTTATCTCTAGTTAAGCACAAAGGGATGTCAGCATTTAACCCCACTTCAAGACATGACAACGTAGAAAAAAGGAACATAAAGAAAAAAAAAAAAAAAAAAGAACCAGCAGCCAACCACTTAAGTCTAGTTGACACCTGTCAAATGGAGCCCTTACTAAGAGGAGGGTAATTAGGATATTACTCTGTTGTGAGAGCGTCATTCTCAGCCAGCTATGTATTGCTCTTCAGGCTGGTTAGGGAGGAGAAATATGTGAGGAAAAATAAAAAATGAATCAAAGAAAGAAGAAGAAAGGAACCTAGAAATCACAATTTACACTTCAGAAAACTTATATTTCAGACTTGTTTGGTAGGCAGCTGGGGGAATAGCCCTGTAGGTTTATCTTGCTTGCCTTGCAAACTTGAGGACCCAAGTTCAACCCCAAGAACCCAAATTTTTTTTAAAAAGTCAGAAATGGTGGTGCGTGCTAGTAATCTCAGCATTAGAGAAGAGGAGCAAGGTGGATCCCTGGGTTCACTGGGCGGTCAGCCTAGTCTACTTCGTGAGTTCTAAGCCAGGCCCTGTTTCAGTATAAAAACAGTAGAGCGACCCTGAAGAACAATACCCAAGGTTAGAGTGGTACGCACGCACACATGCATGCGTGTGGACACACACACACACACACACACACACACACACATACACACACACACACACACACATGCATTCACACACACACACCCGTCAAATGGAAAAGACAGTGTTTCTGAGGAGCCCACTGTGTATTCAGAGAAGTGGAAGGTTGAGCCAAGGTGAAATGTTATCCAAAAACCAGAGAGCCAGAGCAGGGAGCCTGGGAAGAAGACTGCTAATCCCCAAAGGGGGTCAAGACAACCAAAGGCTGTAGTTTAAGAAACTTAATGCAGACCCATGTGAGGCCTTGAAAGAGGACAGACTGAAGGAAATGACAGTGGCAGTCAGAAAGGAAGTTAATACATTTGGCCACAGGGACTGACAAAGGCATCTGGAAACAATAAAAGGCAGAATTTATTTTTTTCTTGGGAAGTTTTCTTTGAAAATAACTCTCTAGTGGAGAACAAAAAACCACAATAACAATATCGTCAGAATTTCACTTTTCATGTTTTAGGAATGGGTCTAAGAAACAAACACACGATCCTGGCTTTGTTAATTAAGTGGAATTATAGGTTCTAAGCAATCCTTTGTGCCCTTTCTGATTTCACGAGGTCTAACTTCACTTGGAAGAAGCCCGGGGCATAAGAAGACAGCTTAATGAATACTTTCCTTTATTCCCCGTGGTTACATTTTACTCGGCCCACCCTCCTTTGGACAGATGGAAACATCATGCAAGCACTGAACAGCAGCAGCAGCAACAACACAAACAACAACAACAACAACAACACAAGGGTGTCTCTTCTTAGTTAATGACAAAGGCAAAAAGTCATGCTGACCATTGATCGTATAGAATGGAGTCATATGAAAGATAACATAATCAGAGGAGAGGGGGGTTATAAACTACTCAGTTGACTCAGCAGGTATCACCAAAATATTTGCAGGTTGCTTGGTAACCCAATTAAAAGTCTCTATTTAAATCCCGGATCATTAGTGACTGAAAATCACTATCATTTGATGGCTCATCTCAGTCCAGTTCTTAGGGGAGATTTTCCTACATCAAAAAACCACCAACATATTTGGCACTAATTGGCTCCCTTGGTGGCAATCTCAGCCTATAGGCCAAGAATTGAGTGGACCTGGGAGGATACGTGATTCCCCAGCCTGAGAGCTGGTGCTTCTCAGCACAGGCTGAAGGACATTGGTGGGTTAGGATGAGAGTTTTACACAGATCTTGCCTGTCTTTGGATAAATTGAGATATTCTCTTTTTAAGAATATTATACTGTTGGCATGTTCCCTTTTAAAACCTTCGTTTTCTTTATGACTTTCTTTTGAAAACATCTCTTCTTCCTACCTCCTTACCTTTCTTACCCCTTTTCCCAACTTACAATGAACAAGAGAAACAGTATTAAATTGTATCATCTTTTAAAATTAGAAGCCAACACTAAGGACACTGTCGTTAAAATTAGCTGAATGACATCCTGAGTCCTTCACAGATATGAATATTTTCAGAGAGATGGGCAGATTTACAATTAAATAAATATCCAGAAGTCTTAGTATTATTGAGTATTTTTCTATTGAAAAATGTCTTGGATACTGATCTTTAGAAATAATGGATTTCCCCATATACTGTAGTGTTGAAAATAAGAAACAAGTTGGGAGAGAGACATGAATGAGAAGATCATAGCATTACATAATTTTAAGATACCATTAGAAATTTCATTGCAGCTGGCCAGAAACGACAGTGGAACTAAATGATATTGGACATTTGATCATTTGACTACTGTTAGGGCATGAGACTGACCATTGCAAATTAAATCCACCATACCCACAGTACTACTCAGTAGTTTGCAAACAGAGATTTGGGTCATAAACAATAGAAGAGGTTACACAAAAACATAATAAGGTTGAATAAGCATTAGCAGAACAGAGAGTTGGAAATCCTACATCCCAGCCATACCACTGACACTTTCTGACCAGTTTTTAATGTCTGTAATACTGGAAATAGAGCCATCTTTTTAAAGTCAGTGATGATGGAATTTCAAAAAAGATATCTTTGTTATATGTTTTCCCATTAATGTCTGTTATTGGTATAGTAGGCATATAAAGCCAATTATGTTTTATCTTAAGCTTTTTAATAAATTTTCTAAAATGACAAAACCCACTGAGTTTATTGGACTACAGCACCTTCCAGAATGAACCTCCAAGGGCCTATATTAAAAATATTTGATCATAGAGAGAGGATTCATTTTATTTAGCTGCGGTGTAATATATATTATAGAGACTGGGTTTGCAGGTTAGTATTTGTGAATCAGTGTGTAAAACCTCTATTATTTTATAGCAATATAGCTTCAATACAGATGTCAAGATAACAATAAAGGTGAAATTCTGAGCTTATGAATTGCATTGACTTACAACCACTTAAAAGTTCAGGAAGATATAAAATTTTTTTATAAACTGTTTATGACTAAAGAATACCATAATAGTTTCTTATGTTTGATCACTATTGTTAGTACTTTTTTTTTTTGACAAATTTGGAGCTAGTGTTTCAAAATTACTTTTTAGGTCATCTTTAATTCAATTATGCTTGTGGTTTAATTTTTGATATGTGAACTAATATATAATATCATTTAATCCTATAGGCATTCAAAGAGACATTGCTTCTTTTCCACCACTGGTATCACACTGGCAAAATTTGGTAAAAAAAAAAAAAATACTAGTGCCAAATGTGTCTAAGTAAAAAAAAGTTTTGTGTTTAATTAATTTAGGAAATGTTATGTGCGCTATTAAAGAATCAGAAATTGAGTAAAATCTCTGAGCATCCTCCAGTGGGAGAAAGGCAATGCCAAGTGTTTGAGCTGAAATGCCTTACCCAAATCTGACCACAAAAATGCACTTTTGATCTTCTTGCTTTTCCTGTGGTCTAAAGAATAAAGTGTGTAATAAAATAGTTGGGTAGCTTGGTATGAGCAACCAATGTCACAGATGTCTTTGTGGGCACACCTTCCATCTCCTTGTCTGGAATTCTTGCTCGTTACCTTCCCCTTTTCATTGTTACTGTGATGGGGTTATGACATAGCTGACCTTAAGATAAGTTGATCCCCACAGAAACATACCAGGCCCTTAAAAGGATGAATTTTCTCTTTATACTCACAGAAAAGTAAATCAGAGTTTGAAGGCAGAGGATCGGGGTCATTGCTGGATTGAATATGGAGGGGACCACATAGAAATCCAGGCTTGTGACTTTCAAGAACTGAGAGTGGACAAAGATGATAGCTGGAAATGAAATACAGACATCAGTCCAAAAACTACAAGCAGCTGAATTTGGTCAAAACCTGAATGATCTTGAAAGATGATCTTCTGTCAGTGTATCCAAATGAAAAGTCCCTTTCACTAACAATTCCATTTTGGCATTGTGAGATCTGAGCAGGGAATTGAACAGAAGAGAAGCTACAGAACTCTGCCCAAGGAAATGGGCGCTTTTTACTCTACAGTGTAAAGTAATTGGTGCACAGCAATAGAGAGCTCAGAAACTCACACAACCAAAGCCCAGCATGTTAATCATATTCGATTCCCTGAATGTTGTCAGTAATAGACACTCTGGCAAGCTTCAGAACCCATGAAATTTCCTCAGTACTCTAACAAGTGGCAAATCCTGCAGTGGACACATCAGAGCCTCAGGCTTATCTTTCTATTGTTGAAAACACTAATCATCCTTCTTAGTCTCTTTTTATTGCCTCCTCTTCCATTTTTTTTTTCTTCTTCTACAGATCTAGACTTCACTGTGGGAATGTAAAGGGAGGACAGGATTGTTCGCCCTTCGTATATGTGCGTGGCAGGTGTTGTTATGGTTTCTACCTGAAATGTCTCCCCAACAAACTCATGCTTTGAACTGGTTTCCAGTATCTGTTTGGAAATGTACAAATACTTCAGAAGATGGAGTGTAGCTGTAGAAGTAGGTCATGAGAAAGGAACTTTGGCAATTGCAGCCTGGATCCCGGTTGAAGTTTGTTTTCCGATTGCTGTTCACTGCATTGTGAATAGCTCTCCTTTAGCACACGTGTTTGCTGCTGTGGTGGTCCTCTCAGGGTCCAGGAAACTAGAGAGAGAAACTTTTGAAATTTTGAGCCAGGACGAACCATTCCTTCCTTGAACTCTGGTGATCAGATTTTGTGGTCACAGCGATATTATTAGTAGTTAAGTGTGGTAAAAATAAAATACTTGACAATTCTTTACTTTTTGAGGCAAGGTCTCTCTACATAGCCCTGGTCTACATCAGTAGTACTTGCTGAAAATTCTATTAGGTTGAATTGCTTGTTTTCCACCAGCACTTCAGTAATTTGTAGGTGGTGGTGATGCCTGCAATTGATCTTGGCATTTGAATTCCTCTGGTTTATTAGCATTTCCCCAGTCAGCTCAACATTTACTAATGGCGACTATCAATATCAATGCTCTCTTTAAATTTCTATTCTAAACACAAAACTTGAAAAATGTGCTTTAGATACACTTCACAATTCACTAGGAAAATTATCTTTTCAAGAACATGAAGGAAAAATTATCCAAGGACCTATATAATGCTTATGTAGCATATTTTAGTATATTTCATTTTCTATGTTCCTTACTAGAATGAAATACTAAATTCTGCAATGTACTTAAATCTTAATGCAGTATAATGACAAATTAAATGTGAATTAAACTCTCTAAAACCATTAAGTGAGAGGAAATTTCCATTTTCCCCACTTAATGACAAGAAACCATTTTTTAATGCTTCCTTCCTCTCATTAAGTGAAGAAACCGTTGAGAATTTCTCAGTAAAGGTCATGTTGAAGACTAGAAAACCAACATCTTTTTCATCATCAAACAGATTGCTATCTCCTTGGTAGAGTTTCAGATGAAATAGTTGGGCATGAACATCGTCACAATAGTGCACTGAAAAATAAGAGCTTTGTGGTGATAGAACTGTGCTTCGAGCAGCTGCATCTCAACTTCCAGGTCTTGCCCGATGGCCTTTGCGTGCTCTGCTACTGGAACAGTGGGGAAAATTTTGAGTAATTATTGAATTTCTCTCTCTCTCTTTAAAATTTTTCTTTGTTTACTTTCTCTTTTCTTTGAATACTATTAAGTATTCAAAGTTGAATCTATTAAGTATTAAGTGTGAGTCAAGTGACTACACTGTTCTGAATGATCTACTGATACCTGAGGTGATGAATTTCGGACCGATGATAAAAACATAATATCTTTATTAGATTTAGTCTTTTACACAATTTAAAACTTATAATTTGGTTTTGCTTGTTCAGAAGTGAGACAATGTAGAATCAAAAA
Organism: Acomys minous; assembly: GCF_964271855.1. Classification (NCBI taxonomy): domain Eukaryota; kingdom Metazoa; phylum Chordata; class Mammalia; order Rodentia; family Muridae; genus Acomys; species Acomys minous. The sequence goes on from NC_140496.1 coordinate 101,430,830, forward strand.
AGAAGTTAAAAAAAATGAGATTCATTGATTATATAGTTTACATCCACAACTCTGCTTTTGCAGTCAAATCACTAAGTTGTCTTATATAAATACATTATTTCATTTACTTCATTGATGAGAGAATAGATTCTAAGAAGATCATTTGTTGGAGGCAATTTGGCTTGTCTGAATAGATGCTGGTATCCTACGAAGTAAAGTTATAGCTAGAGTCCACACCCAAGAATGGTTCTTAAAGCAGCTCACCCTCCTGTTGCCCTGTTGTAAAACCTTGTGTGTGAGGTTTCTGCGGCATTGCTAAGTAGCCTCCTAGTCCACACATTGCACTTTTTAATCCCTTTATACAAGTAGAAAATTTACTTCTTGTGATTCTAATTCATTTATATTCTGCTCACAATGAAGTTTAGTGTTTATTGAGAGCAATTTGATCTGTAACCCAGACGACTTTATTTTTTTTAATGTTACTGGAAGCAAAATGTTCATATAAACAAAATGAAAGTAAGTCAAGCTGTAAGATTAAAAGCAAAACTTAAGTCCCTAGGTTTATGCCCAAAATAATGTGCTGTAAACTTGGCAAAACATTTCCTTGTTTATACTTTTGATTACCTCAAATTAGAATCATAAATACAAAAGTGTGGTTTTTGCTCTTAGTGATTTTTGAATGTGTGTGCATGTGTGCGTGTGTGTGTGTGTGTGTGTGTGTGTGTGTGTGTGTGTCTGTGTACATGTTTGAAGCTCCTATATTCTTGCTTACAGCAATTGGAAGACTATCTCCTTTTTAAATAACAGTATTTATAGCTATTTTCTTATGCTAATCAAATTTGTGAAATGGCTGAAAACTGAAGTGAACTTGAATGAGTGATATCAATGACTTCATGCAAAGTTAGAGATGTTAGCTTCTAAATCAAAGAGGTATGGTAGCTCAAAGGCATGAAAAGTGAACTTTCTCAATTGCTCTAAAATAGTTAAAGTTGTGAGAAACACAAATTTGTTGGAACTTGCTGAGCTAAAGAAATAAATCCTACTCTATAGATTGACTTCCTAATGTCATGAGTCAATTTAGAAATTAGGCACAAGATAAATGCCTTTCTTCGTGTTGCACCAATGTATTTAGCTTAATCATGAGCATCACTGGAGGCAGATTGAAAAATAAATTGTTCACTGTCTCCAAGACAAACCCCAAATAGGAAACTTGATATTCTGCACAAACTCTATCTCTGAAATATGCTTTGAAAAGGCATGGTATAATTATGTGTAGCATTATAGAGATTCTCTTGTTTATAAATATTTTCAGAAGGCTTTGAAATTGTTTGCAAACCCAAAGTTTATAAATGACTTATGAAATCCACAAATTTGCTAAATATGTTTCTGCATTTTTCATTATGCACAGTGATTTTTCTTTCTATGTGGTGTATGTCAAAAGAAAATGGTTTACAATAGGGCTAGATGGGACTACATTTTCCAAACAAAAGAAGCATCTGTTTTTCTAATTTAGATTTTGAATTTACTTTGGCTTCACAATTGGTTCCACTGCAAACAATGCAGTTCAAATGACAATGACATTGATTACAGTTTGACTTTGCACTGAGAATGCTCTGTATCCAACATTGTAACTCTGCTCAACTAAGGACAACTAAGCTTTTCTACAACTCTGAATCTCAATGACTGTTTTAGACAAAGGTATGAACAGAAGGGTAACTTTGCAGAAGGCTCCCAGTTTGCACAAAGCCACAGATACCTAGAGCTTTTAAATGACCAGACTCATCTCTTTTTGACTGTCCTTCCAAGCTGTCAAAGCAAGGTTAGTATACATATGAGTTCTCTACTCTGCTCAATTTTCTAGTACATTGACATGATTCTATCCTAATAGACCTTGGGGCAGGTGAGCTTCAAAGAAGGTATGATACCAATTCTCTTCAAACTATTTCACAAAATAGAAACAGAAAGAATATTACCAAATGCATGACTATGAGGTCACAGTCATCTTGATATCTAAACCACACAAAGACTCAACAAAGAAAGAGAATTTCAGAACAATTCCCTTATAAAATTGATGCAAAAGTACTCAATAAAATACTTGCAAATTGAATACAAGAACACATCAAAAATACCATTCAACATGACCAAGTAGGCTTTATCCCAGGTATATAGAGGTATTTCAATATATGGAAATCCATCAATGTAATCCATCATATAAACATAGTAAAAAAAAAAACCACACATGATTATCTCCTTAGGTGCTGAAAAAACATTTGACAAAACCCAACACTCATTCATGTTAAAAGTCTTGGAGAGTTCAGGGATATAAGAAACAAACCTAAACATACTAAAGGCAATATACAGCCAGCCAATAACCAACATCAAACTAAATGGTGAGAAACTGAAACCAATTCTACTGAAATCAAGGTCACAACAAGGCTGTCCACTCTCTCCATATCTCTTCAAATACTACTTGAAGTCCTAGTTAAAACAATAAAACAACCAAAGGAGTTCAAAGGGATACAAATTAGAATAAAGGAAGTCAAAATATAACTACTTTCAGATGATATGATAATATACATAAGTGACCCTCAGAATTCTACCAAGGAACTCCTACAGCTGATAAACACCTTCAGCAGAGTAGCTGGATACAAAATCAATTTTGTATCAATTAAAAAATAATAGCCCTCCCTTATACAAAAGAAAAACAGGCTGAGAAAGAAATTAAGGAAACAACATCCTTCACAATAGCCACAAAAAACATAAAGTATCTTGGTGTAACTCTAACCAAGCAAGTAAAAGAACTATATGAAAAAACTTCAAGTCTCTGAAGAAAGAAATTGAAGAAGATATCAGAAGAGGGAAAGATCTCCCTACCATGGATTGGTAGGATTAACATAGTAAAAATGGCCATCTTACTAAAAGCAATCTACAATTTCAATGAAATTCCCATCAAAACACCAACACAATTCTTTATAGACCTTGAAAGAACAATTCTCAACATCATATGGAAAAAAAATAAAGAACCGGAAGAGCTAAGATAATCCTATACAATAAAAGGTCTTCTGGAGGTATCTCTGTCCATGATCTCAAGCTGTACTATAGAGCAACAGTAATAAAAATGGCATGATACTGGCATTGAAACAGACAGGTGGATAAATGGAATGGAATCAGTGGAATCAAAGACCCAGAAAGAAATCCACACACCTATGGACACTTGAGTTTTGACAAAGAAACTAAAACCATACAAAGGAAAAATGACAGCATCTTCAGCAAATAGTGCTGGCCTAACTGGATGGCTACATGTAGAAAAATACAAATAGACTCTTCTTTATCACCCTGCACAAACTAAAGTCCAAATAGATTAAAGATCTCAACATAAAACCAGACACACTAAATCTTGTAGAAGAAAAAGTAGAGAAGAGCCTTGAACTCATTGGCACAGGAGACAATTTCCTGAACAGAACACCAATAGCTCAGGCTGTAAATCAACAATTAATAAGTGGGACCTCACGAAACTGGAAAGCTTCTGTAAGGCAAAGGATACTGTTAACAGACAAAACAACAGCCTACAGACTGGGAAAAAAATCTTCACAAACCCTACATCTGACAAAGGGCTAATACTCAAAATATGTAAAGAATTGAAGAAATTAAACACTACAAAAACCAAATAATCCCATTAAAAATGGGGTACAGAACTAAACAGAGAATTCCCAAGAGAGGAATATCAAATAGCCGAGAAACACTTAAAGAAATGCTCAATGTCCCTAGTAGTCAAGGAAATGCAAATCAAAACCACTCTGAGAATGGCTAAGATAGAAAACTCAAGTGACAGCACATGCGGGCAAGGATGTGGGGAAAGGGGAACACTCCTCCATTGCTGGTGGGAGTGCAAACTTGTACAACAGCTTTACAAATCAATCTTTCTCAGAAATTTTGGAATAGTTCTACCTCAAGATCCAGCTGTATCACTCCTGGGCATATAACTGAAAGGTCCTTGCTGCAGCACACAACAAGGACATTTGCTCAACTATGTTCATAGTAGCTTTATTCGTAATAGCCAGAATCTAGAAACAGCCTAGATGTCCCTCAAACCAAAGAGTAGAAAAGAAACTCTGATATATTTACACAATGAAATACTACTCAGCTATTAAAAACAAGAAAATCTTGAAATTTGCAGGCAAATGGATGGAACTAGAAAAGATCATCTGGAGTGAGTTAACCCAGACTCAGAAAGACACACACGGTATATATTCACTTATAAGTGGATATTAGACACATAATGCAGTATAACCACACTATAATACACAGACCTAAAGAAACTAAATAACAAGGAGGACCCTAGGGAGGATGCTTAATTCTCACTCAGAAGAACAAATAAAACAGGCACTGGAAGCACTTGAAGAAAAGGAACAGGATGGGAGCCTACCATAGAGGTGCTCTGAAAGACTCCACACCACAGGGGATCAAGCAGATGCTGAGACACACAGCCAAACTTCAGGGTGGAGCACAGGGAATCTTATGAAAGAGTTGAGGAACAGAAGTATTGATGCTAATTCCTGCTTGTTGTCTCTGTGCCCCACGTGTACCTTGCTTAAAAGCCTGACCTGTTTGACCAATAAAAGGCCATCACACATAGGCAGGGCAAATAGGATAGGCATGACTCAGGTTCCAGGGCTTGGAGAGACAAAGAGGATCTTGGGAGGAAGAGAGACTTGAGGAGAGGAGAAGAGGAAAAAGGCTGCACCATGGGTTAGGTGGAGGAGAAGCACATGGATGGAGTCTTTGTCCAGGTGATCATAATTAGCAAATATTTGGGATTATGGATGGGAGGTAGCTTGATAGGAATTATCAGAAGCAGATGGCATGGGGTTGGGGGCAGTATACCATCCTTGCCTCAGTATGGGAAGTAGTTTAGGGGATTAATATCTGTCCTGCCCCAGGTTAAATAAGGCTATTTTAAAATATAGCAGGTATCTGTGTCTTGGTTGATTGCTGACACGTTAGGAAATGCTGCCACAATAATAATTATAGGCCTAATAATAAACACTATTAGGCCATACTGGTAAATTAACCACCACATAGAAGAACCGGGAGGGATCAGGAGCTCCACAAGGAGACAAATGGAGCCAAATCCAGACAGAGGAGGGGGTGGCTGCAGAGACTGATGCACCAACCAAGGACCATGCATGGTGTGGACCTAGACTCTCTGCTCAGATATAGTAGATAGGCAGCACAGTCTCCTTATGGGTTCCATAATAAGGGGAGTAGTGATACTTTTGACATGACTTTGGCCCCACATGTTGATCACTTCCCCCTGGTGGGGCAGCCTTGCCAGGTCACAGAGGAAGAGGACACAGGAGGTCAAGGTGAGACTTGATAGGCTGAGATCAGATGTTAAGGGAGGAGGGCACCATTTTCTGAGGACTAGAGGAATGAGGCAGAGAGTGGCAGAGAATATGAGGGAGGGAGGGTGGGATTGGGTGACAACAAGGGAAGGGGCTACAATTGGGATATAAAGTGAACAAATTAAAATATAATAATAATTAATAATAATAATAATAACATAAAACAAAAAGCAAGCAAAAAGATTCCATTAATTGCATTACTTCAGAGGTTTTGTTTTAACATCACTTAAAAAGTCATGTCTACACCTTTATTTTTTCTTAAATAAATCTGCTTATTTCTATTCTATATATGAAAGACCAACTCCGTTCAAGAGGAGAGACTGGCCTCCTCTTTATTGAATTTAATTAACTTGCATATTAGGAAAGCATTTATTGAATGCTTGCTATGTAGGTGCTATGTAGGTGCTATGACACAAATTGTCATATTTTCCTAGTAATAATAGGAATTGTTTCAATAATCCTAGGATCCTAAGGGAAATACACTGCCAAATGAGTTGACCAACACAATCTATTGACTATTTATACAGCATGATAAGTGTTTATGATAATAAGACATCTTCCATCGCTCTCTTCCTACACTTTCAGTGTCTTAGTTCTGATGACTATTGTGTACTTTATGAGTTACATGGGAAACTTTCTCATCTACAAACAAGAAATGGAAAATGCTGATCATCTCACAAGGGTGTTACTACTGCTATGATATATTAGTGATATTTTGATGATCAGTTGGTTACTAAAATATTATTCTGAAGATAAACTTATTGTTTGAAATGGTAATGAACAAGATGTGACAGTGATGTGTTGATTTTGAGTTCATTTCTTTATAGGGTAACCAGAGTTTAATGATACCTTCCTAAATGGTATTTTATCATGCATAAGAATTACTAGCTAAAATGTCTAATTACTACCTTAATTAATACCTCACTGAGAGAGCAAAAGTATTTTGTCATCTGATTTTATTATAGTTGACATTAACCAAACATTTGAGTTTTACTTGCATACTCTAATTAAATTTTAAATAACTAACCTATTTCTAGATTCAGGTAGACTTGTCTAGAATATTTACTTTTACTGCTCACAAATTGCATAATGAGAGCTAAATGACTTTATCTGAGATAAAACTCAGGTTTTCTGCCAGTGAAATGGGATAATAAAAGTAGTTTCATTGGTGAATACATGAAACTGTAGAAAACAGTTCAATACAAAGTAGCCATCATGGGAATGTAGCTAGTTATATTAAAGTTTAGGTTAATTACATTCAAATTTAGGTTAGTTATATTCAAATTTAGGTTAAATGTAGAGCATATACAGGGGAAGGTAATCCCCCTCAGGAACAGTCATAGGGGAGGGGAATAAGGGGAAAATGGGAGGGAAGGAAGAATGGGAGGATACAAGGGATGGGATAACCATTGAGATGTAACAAGAATAAATTAATAAAGAAAAAAAGAGATAAATCTAATCATAGTAGATCGTAGATAAAGCAGACAGTTATAATGAAGTGTACAGACAGCAACCAGCACTGGTGACTCCTGAAGCCTAGTCATAGCCTATCAATGGGATTATGCAGGCCCTGACTATTATCGCTGCATCACAATTACAGCATAAAGTAGCTAATGTGTCCATTTTATGAGCTTGGAAACTGAGGATTGCCAGAGAAAACACTTCTCTCAGGCTTAATTATGATAAATTATTCAGGGGGCAGGACCTGACTCCAGCTGCATTCATTTTCCCATACCATACACTTTCCAATAGCCTGCCATTCTAATTAGCATTATTTAAATATAAGTAGCAATTAGCTCTGTCAAGAGAGTCAAATCATCCTTTCTGACTTCATATTTATTAAATGTGTATTATATTCCAAATATTATGAGCAGTCTTGAATAAATATTTTATAACATAGTCCTTTAGTTGATTTAGCTATTAGTTACGCTTATTAGGCACTAACTCCGCCACTGTAAATTGCTAAGGAGACACTGAGAAGATACATTCTTTAGTTAAAGGGTTCAATTTTTTTTCAATAGATTCTTTATATTTTTTGAGTAGTACCATACTTAGCAAACTGAGAGGAGACAACATAGATGTCTCCGTCATCCTTTGGTCTTACACGTGGATCACATGGTGATAACTGGTGAATCTGTGTTAACAAATCAGAGTCACACAAGATTCCTGCTTTATATTATGGTTTATTCTTGGCGTTGTGCACTCTATGGATTTGAACAAATATCACTGTGACAGTATCACCCAGTGTTTCACTTGTGAAAAGCCTCTGTATATCTATGGTCCAGTATTGTGCCAACATCACTTGTCCCCAACCCCTGGTAGCCAGTCTTTTTACCATTTCCACAGGTTTGCCTTTTCCACAAAGCCAAAAGTTTAGAGATAAGACAGATAACGCAATTAGTTTCTTACACTTAGAAGTATGTCTTCAAAATCCTTCCCTTTCCATGGTAGCACCTTTCTGTCAGTACCAACTACTCCCTTATCTTGATGTTCCACACTTTATTTGTCCAAGTACTGAAGGACATCTTACATACTTTCAAGTTTTGGTAATTGCAATAAAGATACCATAGACATTTGCATGCTGGGGTTTTTGTTTGTTTGTTTGTTTTTGGCGTGTGTGTGTGTGTGTGTGTGTGTGTGTGTGTGTGTGTGTGTGTATGTGTGTGTTCACTGGCTTTCAAATTCTTGAATTAGATATCAAGCACAGACACTATGTTATCTTATCAGCTTTATAAGGAATTGCCAAATTGTCCTCCAAAGTGGCAGAACAACTTTGTATTTTTCACAGCAGTACATAAGAATGCAGCTTGTTACACATCCCTACCAATGTTCATTTTTGCCAGAGCGCAGATAACTGGCTATCCTATCAGGTTTATATCGGCATTTACCAGTGGCATATGATGTGTGGTTTCATACTAACTGTGGATTTTTTACCCATAAATTTTCTTCAGAGAGATATCTGTCTCTATCGTCTATGTTTTAATTTATCTATTTGTCTTCTTCTAATTGAGTATTTGTTTTTTGATATACTTTGGGATTACAGCTCAGTGTTAGATTAGCCTTTTTTAAACATTTTCTTTCAGCCCCTGTTTAAACTTTCTTCCCCTAATTTTATCTTTTTCAGAGAAAGATGTCTCTGCAAAGATGCCAGATTTCTTTCTTTCTTGGACAAATGTTGTAACTTTAAAAACCATCACTTAATATGTTTTAACCAATTTTAGTCTATAATCTGTAGAAGGCAAGATTTTGTCCTTTGTAATCTTGTAGCTGTTTGATAGCTTTAAACTTAACATTTGGGACTCTGACAAATTTTTGCAAGGATGTAAAGTACATGTCTATATCTCTCCCTACACACGTACACATTTCCAGTACCACTTATTTAAACCCTGCCCTTTCTCAATGTGCATGTCTTTGCTCCTAAGTGATGAGTTGACTGTATTTATGACACATCTTTCTGGAATCTCTGGTCTATTTTACTATCTACCTAGTCTCTTGTCAACAGCATGCTGTTAACTGCATCTTAATATTCCATTAATATCTTGAACTATGACAGTCTTCCAGTTTTGTTCTTTTCCTTCTTTGCTTCAGGGTCATGGCTCAAATCAGTCTTTATTCGAGTCTTGAAATCTTTAGATATTCTCAAAACATTTCTTTTGGATTTTGATGGGGATTGCATCAACCTATGAAGCAAGATAGGAAGAACAGGGCTTTGGTTCTCTGTGTACCTCTCTGGTTATTTAGCTATTTAAATGGACATCAGCAAAGTTCTGTAGCTACTTCATATGCAAACCTTGTGCATTGGTTTCAGGCATTTGCTTAAAAATCATCATGGACAAGGCTTGTTCATCTAGAAACTCAATAGTTTGTGTTTTGTATTATATTTTTGCCGTTGGTGCATGTGATATAAGTTGACCTTTGTATACTAATCTACCATGTTACAATCTTATCAAAATTGCTTACTAATTCAAGTTTTTTTGTTGTTGTTGTTATTGTTATTTGAATAGTATTAGAGTTTGGACCAAGGGTTTCACACAAGCAAAGCAATGATCTACCATTATGTTGTGACCCACAATGGGGGATTTTAGTTGATTAGTTTGAATGTACTATAAATACAGTTCTATTATCTACAACGAAAGAATTTGAGTTTTCCCTTCTTGATATACATGCCATTTTTTTTCTGACTCTTACCATGCTGTATTAGGGTGATCTGCCCTCATGACTAAGCTAGAGACATGCCTCTCAGCCATCCTTAGGAAGATTACCGAGGGATGATGATGCTACTAGCTCAAATATCTAGTAGAAATAATAAATCATCCCATCTGCTCCTGATAGTTTCTTCTTTGGAAGATTTTTGATTACCAATTCAACTACTAAATAAATATAGGCTTTCTTGAATTGTCTATTTTATCTGAATTATGACAGATGTTTCTTTCAAAAATTAATTACTTTCTTTTATGGTATCAAATATGTGAGCACATAATTGGTCATGAAAATTGTTATCTTTGTAAAGACATATTCTTTTTATATCTGCTATTAATATATTGTTTCCTTTCTCTTAACTTCCTTGATAAATACATGGATTTTATTCATCTCTTTAAGAAACTAGATTGTCATTCCCTTTTTGAAGATTTTAATTTTATTAATTTCCGATCATATTCTTGTTTTACATTTATTCTGACTGTGGGCTTAATTTACTGTTTTTATGATATAAGATGAAGTCTCAATGTTCGAGTTCAGATCTTTATCCTTTTGTAATATATGATGTATATAATTCCTCTAATTTTTGCTATAATTCACAAATTCTAATTTGTATATACATTTGCATTTGGCCAAATAGCTTTTAAAAAAAAAAACTTTATGCTTGTTATTCTTTGTCCTTTGTGTTACTTTAGAATGTATTTAACCTTTCTGCATTTGGAATCTTCCCAGTTACCTCCCTGTTATTGGTTTCTCATTTAGTTCTACTATGTATTTGGTACAGAAATATAAATTTTTCTATTCTTTTAAATTTGAGAAGATACATTTTATAATTGAGAATGTAGTCCATCTTGTAAATAATTGTTGAGACCTTGAGAACAACAAATTCTCTGTGATTATTCCATGCCTTCTGTAGCTGTCAATTATATCCAGTTGATTAAAGGCTGATTTCAGCTTGTATCCTTATGGTCTGTCCATTTCTGATAGGATTTTAAAATATCTTTTACTATAATCATTGGTCCATTTATTTCTCTTTGTACCTCTGTCAACTTTTGTCTTCTTTGGGTTTTGCTTCTTTGTTTTATTTCTCCCCCCCCCCCCTTTCCATGTAAGCAGTCCCTGATCTTTTCTAATTTGTTAGTATTTACAAATTTGTATTTACCATCTATTACTATTTTCTATTCATTATCTTTCCCTTTATTATATTTTTTGTATTCACTCTGGTTTTTGTTTGTTTATTTTTGAAGACATAGTTGAGTTTTGTACATAATTCTTTTTTCACCTTATTTCCAAAATAAAACTATACTTTCAATGGTTCATAGATTCTGGATATATTTACAACCAATGTAACTAGTTTTACATTTACAACTAATACATTCACACTAATTTCAGTCCACTTTCAAATAGCACTGTTTTATTTCAAAATTACAATTTGTCTGTTATCAGAGGAAAATGATACTTATTCCTCCTTCTTGTTCTCTAAAATGTACATCTGTTTTTCATTTACCTTTATGTAATTCCCACCCTATTTTGGGGGAATGTGTCTTAAGTCTACAGTGGACACCTGATATTCTAAGACCAAAGCCTATATATGAGATTATACTTTTCTGTGTAAGTAAACTTTGTAAATTAAGCATAGAAAGAGGAACAACATTAGCCAATAATGCAGCAAAATAATTAAAACAATAAACAGAATAAGAATTACATGAATATAATCTCTCCAATTGCTGTGCCTCATGTAGATGGTAGCAAATTCAGCAATTTCCTTTTCTTCTCTTACTAATCAAGAATGCTAAATATTTTGTTTAAGTGGTTTACAGCAGTCTCTTTGGAGTATTCAAATTGATAGCATTATTACTCTTGAGCTTTGGAATTATTAACTAAAAAAAAGATTAACTTGAACATAAAGCTTATAATAACATGACAGTAAATTAAAAAATTAAGCTGACTTCTAAATGCCTAATGGAAAGGTAGCATATACATCACAGATACATTAGACACATCAGTTATTCATGTTCTGGACAATGAAGAGCATCATGGAACAAACTTGTGTCAAATTACATAATTGACATACCTTTTAACACCTGTAAATTATTGATTTCTGTGAATACTTTTACATAATATCACACAGTACACATATTGAAATATATTGCTGTTATTGGTACTTTGAACAAACTGTGATGTTAGATCAGTTCAGGAAAATAAGAGTATTTTATTTTATCTGTGCTTATTTTTCCATTGATATTCATTTACTTGCATAGATCCACAGGGATTTTGTTGTTATTTTGTTTGTATTTATTGTTTGTTTTGAAACAATGTTTCAACATATATCCAAGTTTAGCCTCAAAGGACCATGTAAGTCAGGCTGTTCTTCGAATAATGGATAATCCTCCTCCCTAGGTTATCTAAGTGTTGGGCTGATTTAATGTTTTGAATATTCTTGTCTTCTAACTTTTTCAAACGCTTCTTGTAAGGCAAGTATGCAAACACCAAATCCTGCCCCTAACCCCGTCTTTATTGTTTCTTCACATTTGTTGAATTATTCATCAGGAAACAGAATTTCTGGGCTGGTGAGTTTTCGAATTACCATTTCTGATATTTTGATCTGGTCTTTTCGATCTTGTACATCTTAAGGAAAAGTCTTAAACAAGCCTAACCTTTGTTCCTTTCTGTATAAGGCATCTTATATAGAAAGATATAAGATAAAACTTGTTCTTTGTCTTCATTTAATATGTCCTTAATTTATTATTTTACATAGTTTGAAATGATACTGATCTAGATTTTGAGGAACGTTGCAGGAGTTCTTTCACTTAAAATATCCTTATTCTATGATTTTATATATTTTGAAAATGTTATTAATGCGGATTGTTTTTGTTTGTTTGTTTGTTTGTTTGTTTGTTTTTGTGCAACAGTTTCTTTCACTGTCTTCATCCTAACATTTCTTTTACATCTAACATTTGTTTTCACTCTAACAATATGGCTACGTGTAACAATTTTTTTGTTGTTGTCTTTTAGTTGTGTCTTGCATTTATCCCACTCGATGTCAATATCAGAAGAGAAAGATAAAAATACCAGACTATTGCAGAGCAATTTTCTAAGTGTAACCACAAATGATTTTTATACCATTATTTCTATTTTCTAGATATGAAACCAAGAATTACTGAGGAACATAACCGGCTATATGTTGGTAATATTAGGAACATCCAGATCCAAGATAAATCGATTTGATACGGTTACATCAACAACTTCACTTCTCAGAGCCAAGTGGTCCTACTTTCTGTGAATGTAACAAACACCTGAGCCGATTAACGTATAATGGGAAAAGGTTTGTTTGGGCTTAATGATTTGGAGATTTCTGTGCAGGATTTATTTGTCCCATTTCTTTGGGACTTATAGCAAAACAGGCACCACATCCTGTGAGGAGAGTCAAGCTCTGCATCCACTTTATGACTAGGATGTGAGGAATATGGCAGAAGGAGTGGCAGTCTAATTATCTCTTTCAAGGGCATGCCCTCAGAGACCAGAAGACATTTCATTAGGCCACACCTCATAAAGTTTCTACTGTTTCCTAATAATGCTTGGATGAGGAGTCATCCTGCGATTCCTAGCCTTTGGGGACATTTAAGATCCTAACTACAATACATTGGAACAATCTCTGTTGAAGTTTATATTCTTATCCTGTCTAGCATTTGATATCTTACTTTGCTTGAAAATAGTAGTAGCTAGAAAATAGGACTAGAGTAGATCATTTATCACCAAATAAAGCTATCCAGAAACACATCTGGTGATCTGAAAACACAAAGAGAGAGTTTGAGAGAAATCCATGACAGTAAACTTAAATGGCATATGCACATTTTAATGGCAAATCAATAGGAAGACCATCTTTTTTTTTTTTTTTTGAATTTTGTTGCATACATGGATGGTTAATAGACCTCAGAGAATGTTTTTAAATCAAAGAAAAATCATAGTTGTTAGTTTGCTATGTGTAAATGCCCAACTGAAGTGTTCTAATGTGTAGTTACAATATATCATTAATTCAGGAGAGATTAAAGAAAAACAAATACAAGCTTTGCATTCAGTTTCTGAGTGTGTCACTGTACTATCTACCTAACTAAAAAAAAACTGCAGCCTGATCTTTGGCATTAGTGGCCTGCATATGCAGAGGGTCACTAAACAGACAATGTACAGATGTGTAGGCTTTGATTAAAAAAAACAAAACAAAACAAAACTCTACTTTATTTGGGCTTCTTTAATACCTCTACCTCCAACCCCCAACCCCAGTCCCTTCCAACATACCAGAGCCAGGTGGGAGAGAAAGGTTAGTGGGGAGAAGGGGGCGTAGTTATTTTTGCCTGCTTCCTGCTGTTTAGGATCTTGGAGTTCTTCAGGGCAGGTACCAATCTCTGTCATCAGGATATTCAGCTAGCATCAGGCAAAGCAGCAGGAGCCTTCTCTCTTCCTCCTCCGACCATCTCTTCCAACTGCTCTTCTCCCAGAACTCCTTCCTTTCTCTTTGGGCTTTTGTATTTTATTTATTCTAACCAGCAAAGACCACGCCCCTGCATGAGGCAGTTCCCAGCTGACAAAGTCATGCACCCTCTCATGAGGCTGTTATCAGCTCTGGACAAAGAGCAGCTGCCCTATCCCACACCTTGGATTAAAACAAACACATGTTTACATAACATAAACCAAAATTTCCACAGCACAGGTGCAAGTGCAAACTAGAGACGGTCCAGGCAGTACTTCAAGGGATGGCAGTGAATTATGAGTGGGTTAGAGCAAAGAGGCTCCACAGAGGAGGAATACAGGATTGGATTCTTTAAAAAATGAACAGAAAGAGTTTTGAATAGTTGTAGGTGACTGGAATTCCTTCTCCATTCAGAAGTGTGGCAGGACTTAAGTTATAGAACAAACAAAAGGTCAGATAGAGGAAAACGCAGATAGTGATGCCACTTAACAAATTAACTACTTTTAACTTATTAATTGTATTATCCAACCAGGATGATGCCTGAAGAGAGTCTGATTTTGTTAACCTAAGATTTACAGCTACCTTAGTCAATTAGAAGACTATAAGACAATAGCCTTCCCCAATTTGATGGAGTTATCAGTATTTCCTGGCTTTAGGGAAAGAAAACTGGAATATTCTTAGGCTTGTGAGGGAGGTAAGGCACAGACATATAATTTTGACTGTCATAATAACCTATAGCATTATGTGGACATAAGAGTCCAGTTTTAGAGACATTGAATATAGGCTGCATGTAAGAAATCTAAATTTCAATGTCTATGCACAATTTGAGAATTTGGGTATAAGTTTTCTTATAATAAAGCTTAGGGAATCATTACTGTAGATAAGGTTTAAATTTATACATAGATAACAATAGGATTCTTCTCTTTAGGGCACCCACAACGACCTTCCATGGCTGTCATTATCAACCCCTACAGCAAGCAAGAAGAGATACCCAAAAAACCATGCCTTAGTCAAAGGTTAAGTTGCAGAAATGGAGGGGGTGTGGTCAAAAACAGAAAGAAAAGAAGTAGAGTTTCATGGAAGGACACTTGTAAGTTTCTTCAGAAAGGACTCTGAGTTGACATTATGGTCTGTGATAGCAGTGACACCATGACTGTAGAAACTAATCACAACATAATCCCCAGCACCATAAAACCAAGAACAACATAATCACCAGAAAATGGTGCCAAGAACACGGATGAAGGAATTCCTTGATGGGACTGTGGGGTGCAGCCCTGTAATCCAGCATGCCAGAAGGCCAGCCAGGAAGGGCATGAGCTCTGTGTCAGGTCCCACCCCATGGGAAAAATCGAATCAGGGTTCACCTGAAAGAGGGAGTGGGGATGGAGAGTAGGATACAGAGATGCGAGAAATAATGAATCAAGTCAGGAAATTTCTGATCCAGACTCACTTTAATGCCGACTAGGAAGAATATAGAGAGAGCAAGGTCAATAGGATCTATTCTAATCTCACTCACCCTAGCCCCCGGGCAAGAATACAATAACCTGGATCACTCCTTATAGAACTTCCTATTTCTCTGAGTAGTTCCCTGTAAGAACTTCCTTGATCCTCTGGGTGGTTCCAAGTTGGGACTTCCCTACTTCTTTCAAAGGTAAATAGTCAAAGGACAGCCTAGAACACAAGACTTCCTGAGGCAAAGGTCAGAACTCGAAGGTCACATCATGCAGCCTAAGCACAGGATTTCTGACATGGCAGAATTTGGCCTGGCTCCCCACAGCTCTAGGGCGGTCAAGGCTGCTCAGCTGAACTTTTGTCTCAAAACCAAGAAAAAGCACTCACAGGCTGGAAAGTACACTTTATGTCTCAAGTCTCTAGAAAAAGTCACAGTTTGTATCTGCATGTACATTAAAATTATTCCCGTGCCGTATTCTTTCAGAGGCGCGTCCTTCAGGATGGCACATTTTCTGGTTGCCTTTTCCTGTGTCAACCTGCTCTTGGCTGTAGTTTAATTCTCAGTTTTCTTACTGGCCTGTCTCTTTTACTCTGGGCAGATCCATCTGCGCTCATTCGGTTCCTCAAATGTACCACACTTCCTCTTGATCTTTGAGTCTGCAGATTCCATTTTTTTCATCCACACTCCTCATATCACTGTTTTCCAAAGCAGTCCTGGGCAGTTTTTAATCTAACCCTCACTGTCCCGGTTCCCTTCTTGCCTCCCATACCCCATCTCTATGATCAGGCTGTGTCCAGGATAAATCTGTAGCTCCAAAGCATTTGGTTTGTTGATCTTATTCCTGTTACAAAACCATGTATTACTGGAAGTCACAGTGGGCTGCATTTTGCCTTTGTTTAACCAGGACAGACCAAAATCTGCTTTCAGTAATACAAATATTGATAGGCACTCTACAGATGTTTTCTGAATGAAGGGATTAATCAGTGTAGACATTTCACCCGAGAAGATTTGGTATAAAAGGAATGAGGGCATATTTCCTGTACAATAAATGTTAGCATTAATTAAGCTCCTACTAAATGCCACATATGGGTTTTATGGCTGATGTACTCATTGGCCTTTAAGACAATCATTAACTCAGCTGTCATTATTACCTGTGGTTTATTGGTGAAAAAATTCAAGAGCAGAAAGGTTAGATAACATCCTCTGATTATACAATTACTAATTCTTAGATAAGAATTTATCAATTCTCAATCCTGCTTCAACTTTTGCTATGTTAGTTACCTTTGTCTTTCCAGAGCAGGAGGAAGTGGGTATAAAGCCTGTTGACTTGATCTTTTCTACTTATTACATGCTGTGGGGAAAAAAAATCTGACTGATAGGTCGCTGACATTTTCTTGTAACTAGCTTTACCTCCTGTCTAAATAGCTGAGCTGAACTAAAGGAAGCTTAAATATCACCATCTTGATTGTATTTACTAAGACCAAGAGCACCTTTTATATTGTTTCTTAAATATGTGAAAGCACAATAATACATTGGGTTGTAAGTCAAGCAAATGTTGCCATAAATATCACTATAAAGTTGGAGATTTTTTTGTTGGTTTGTTTTTGTTTTTTTGTTTTTTGAGACAGGGTCTTTCTGTGTAGCCTTGGCTGTCCTGGACTCTCTTTGTAGACCAGGGTGGCCTTGAACTCACAGAGATCCACCTTCCTCTGCCTCTTGAGTGTACTTGGAGATTTTTATATGTCACACAATCCCCCCACTTTTTTTTTCAAGAATAATGCAATCTTTTTTCAGATTGTAGCATCATTTAGAGTTCTGCAGTCTTGGCTGCACCAGTTGGATAGTGTCTTCTTTAGCCACACTTTGGATTGTATAACAATAACAAGCCAATGGCTTATGATATAAGCTGAACAGTGCTGTCTAATTTTGAAATTTTAATCTCAAAAGTGAAATTATTAGGTGGAGTCATTGGAAGGTAATGAGGTAATTATTGTAGACCCATCATAAATGAGGGTAGTGATAATATAAATAAAGGCTTGGGAAAGCTGTTGGGTGTAATCCACCAAATGAGAATAAGGCAAAAAAGTATTGTCTGTAAGTCTGAAAGCAGGTCCTCAGGAGTTACTGAATCTTAATTTTATTGCTAGACTTCTCAGTTTATAGTAGTGTGAGAATAAATTTATGTAGCTTAAAAACTGTTCAGTTTCTGATATTTTGTTATAGTATCCATAAAACTACATATATACTGAAATAAAACCAAAGCACTAGTGATTTAGTTTGATCATATATTAGCTTATGATGTTTATTTAGTTTTCATTATATGAAAAGTTTCATTTATTGTCTTCTTTAATAATCTTTGAAACTTGTAGATTGATTTTGTTAAGACGGCCATTTCAAAGATTCCTAGTAATGGGGCCCACAGAACACAAACTGGCCATCTTCTGTAACCAGGCAAGATTTCCAGTGATGGGACTGGCACATCAACCAAGATACAAAACCTTCAACCTACAATTTATCCTGCCTGTAAGATGTGCTGGGGTAACAATGAAACAGAACTTGTGTGTGAGGTCAATCAATGTTTGGCCCAACTTGAGGCCCATGCCAGGAGATGGAACCAATAGCCAACACTGCCTGGATGGCCAACATCCAAAGATTGGCTAGTCCTGAGACCTGGGATAGAATCAAATACAACTGGCCAAAAAATAAAAAAGTAAAAAGTCAATGAAATGATATTCTGTTGTTTTTAAACAAAAATCAATCATTCAGTTTTTTACCAATAAAGAGTGAGGAGCCAGATGATGGGGTAAAAGTCTGCAAACTCACAGAGGCAGAGAAAGCACCCAGATGACCTTCTTCCTTAGATGACAACCCAAAAGAAAAACAATGCTCCTTCCCCACACCATCTCAAAAAAACCCACAAACTGAATGCCCCCGTTGACTTCCTGTGTGTTTCCCTGTACTCTCCTGACTTTCTCTTAATCCGCATTTCCCTCTATGTCATGTCCTGTCAACCAGCTGTTTGCTCTGCCTCTTGATTTAGGGTTAACTTTATTTAATCCTGCTTTCAATACTGAAGAAGAAAGCTCTTGGATTAAAGGTGTGCACTGAGCTGAGCCATACCACAAATAGAAGCAGGTTTTCCTACAAAACAACTCAATCTAAGAATTCACAGTGTGATCAAGTATTCTGCAACAGTATTCTGTTATATTTGTAGACTAGAGCCTAGCCCAGTTGTCATCAGAGAGGCCTCATCCATCCACTGGTTTGAATATGCAGAGACCAATAGCCAAATATTAAGTGGAGTTCAGGGAACTCTGCAAAAGAGGTGGAGGAAGGATTATAGGAGCCAGAGAGTTCAGGATGCCGTATGAATATGTCCCACAGAGTCAACTAAGCAGGAATCATAAAACCTCAAAAGAGACTGAAGAGACAATCACAGAGCCTGCCTGGATCTGACCTACGTCCTCTGCATATACATTATGGTCCTGTAGGTGTTCTTGGGGGACTCCTAACAGTGGGAGTGGGTGTGTTTCTCTCCTTTCTGCCTGCCCTTTAGACCCTTTTCCTCCTACTGGGTGGCATCATTCATCCTTGATGTGAAGGTGTGTGCCTAGTCTTACTGTAACTTGTTTTGCCATATTTGGTTGATATTCCTGGTAGTCCTGCTCTTTCCTGAAGAAAAATGGAGCAGGGGTAAATCTGGGGGAGAGGAAGGTGGAGGGGAAATGGGAAGAGCGGAGGGAGGGGAAACTAGTTGGGAAGTAATACATGAGAGAAGAATTAAAAAAATTAATAATATTTTAAAATTTTGTCTACTCTCAACATTATTTTTAACAGTGAATTATTTTCACAAAATTTTCTCATATTGTAAAATAAACATTCATTTTTTTGAGTTTTTAAAATAATTTATTTACTTTACATCTGGACCGTAGCCTACCCCCAGTCCCTCACCCCCACACTCTTGCCAACCCCCCCCCCCCACATGCCAGCCCCTCTATCCTCCTGTCTTACCCCCTCCTTAGAGAAGGCTCTGAAAAAGGGAGATCTCCCATGAATATACACCCACCCAGCACATCAAGTTTCATTAGCTCTAGACACACCATTCCCCAGCATGGCTAGGCAAGGCAGCCCAGCTAGGGGAAAGAGATTAAAGGGCAGGCAACAGCATCATGTATAGTTCCCGCTGTTAGAAGTCCTACATGAAGACTAAGATGCCCGATTGTTCGATTTGTGGTGAGGGCCTCGACCCATACCAGGCATGCTTTCTGTTTGGTGCTTCTGTTTGTATGAGCCTTATGGGCCAAGGTTAGTTGATTCTGTACATTTTCTTGTGGTGTTCTTGACCTCTTTGGCCACTTCGATCCTTCATGATCTTCCATATAATTCCCCAAGCTCCACTCAGCATTTGACTGCGGGTCTCCATCAGTTGCTGAACGAAGCCTCCCAAGCAACAGCCATGCCAGGCGCCTTCCTCCAAACTATGATATTAATGCAATTGCTGTTTAAGATATTTTATTCCATTAAAAAAAATTACTTAACAATAAGTGCATTGATGATGAACATGTTTAAACATAGATTGAAAAATATGCTTTTAGGCATGTATATTTTTATTTAAAATTGTAATGTTATTAAATACTGTTTGAAAGCCAAAGAACACATGATTGTATGGGTAAATCCTAATTATCTCAACTCACCTTCTATTAATACAGATTTGGGTCATTTTTTGAAATATTTATTTTTATAACCAGAAATAATAGTATCATTGTGCATAATTCATTGTCCATGTTTTAATTATTCATAAGGAATTATTTTTATAAATACAACTTCTGGGTCAGAAGTTGTATGGACCTTAAGTTCTTTTGATACATGTGAAAAATGAGTTCATTTTCCTGATGATACTCAGTTTTGTCAAAGCCATGTTTCTGCATATCTTTCTGGCACCTTTGTGAAAAACTTTTGCTTGCCATATCTCTGTGGGCTGTTTCTGTGTCTGTGTTACTGTGACTTTGCCACTGTAGTTCTATAGTGGATGTAGAAAACCTACAGACTTTAGTGTGTTTGGTTCATTCTATATAACTTACAGAAAGTGTTTAAAAGACCCAAGAACTTTTAGGCAGAATCTATAGGGATGCTTATGCACAGAATCATGCCATTTACAAATCATGATAATTTGAATTCTTCCATTCCTGTTTATACTCCATTTATATCTTTCACTTGTCTTATTGCTATACTAAGATTTTTCACACCATATTTGATAGGAGTCAACAGAATGGGGACCCTTATTTCATTTCTGATGTGCCCAACAGCACAACAGTGTCACAGTGTTGTGGATAACCAGTATCTGCTGGTTAAAGTCCTCTCAATTGAAGGGACGCATTCCGCATTCCTGGCTCAGTAAGCCTCGACAATAGCCTATTGCTGGAGAAGAAGCAGGCCTGAGAGCACCACCATGAAACTGATCTAATATTAAACTGCCTTCTACATATTTACCCACATACCCACAGATGAGTACAGCTCTCAGCTCTCATCAAGAGTTCTCTTAGCAGCACACAGAAGTTATTACAAAGTGCTTGCTTGATGTTACCCCAAATCATGTTACTAACAACCAAAATAATGTCTTTAAGCATTGACAAAGTCTGGGTGGCAGATTAAAGTTGCCCCTTCTTGTTTGGAGTGTCTGAAACCCAAGTTAATGTTTACGAAATTCCTTTTGATGAGTAAGCTCTGACTGACTATGGTTAAGAAGCCTGACTAAGAGGACTCTTTGCTGGCAAACATTTTATTGGATGAAGAGAAGAAAACTGGGTTTGGCTTTTAGCTTTTGTCTCAAATTCTTTACTTTTTTCAGAGAAAATTCTAAGAAATTTTGATTCACTATAGACAAATTCTGTGGTTATGATATTCATTTAAGAATGTGGTTTGCTTTCAAAGAGGCCATATTTGTTCAAATATTTTCAACTTTTAATCTTCAAACTAAAACAAATAATTTTCAAATGTGAAAAGTGTAAGTATTTTTAATTTGAAGGGAGCTTAATTTGGCTATATAACATATTAAAACTTCATTCTAAGGCAGGCATTAATTTAATTATTCTGTTACAAAGATAATTCAATGAAATAAATGATAGAACCTTGATTGTGTCCTTAGCACCTATTTCTTAAAATAATTTCAGTATTAGACAACAAAACTTGTTATCTGATGCCCTCTTCTGCAGGTAAAGCACTCATATACAATAAATAAATCTTAAAAAAACCTTGTAATTCAGTTATGAAGGCTTATATGCAATATGTTCACAGCTTTTGTTCATCTCCACAAGTTATCCCAGCCATTGAGAGTCTGTTGGTTCGCTCTTCTGTGCAACAAAACATTTCATGCATTTTTAGCTCATAGACTCCTTAATTCTGATATTATAGTGCATGGAAATCTTTGTATATAGGAATTAAATAATAATATGCTCAGTTCACTTCCGTTTTTATTTATCTTCACAATCTCTACTAACATGACTGACAGCTTAAGGCATAAAGGTGTCGAATGTGCCAGACATGGGGTCTATAAGCTCACTTCTCTATTTTTAATCACATAGCTCCTTATCAGTCCCCCTTGAATGGCAGGGATGAGTTAAGTCAGGCTAAGTGGGAAGGTTTCTGCAGCTGTCTTTACAGTTGATGACCACTTAGCAGAAGTCTGTGTCTACCATGTGCCTTCTAGGCTAGTAGACAAGAGCATGCAGAACAGAAAAACTTTACAAACACATACTGGCTTTTTGAAAAAATTGAAAATAGATCCTTCTCTCATAGAACATATTATGACCACACTTCCCTCCCTCCACTCCTTGCAGCTCCCCTAAAACTCTCCCCACAATCCACTCTCCTTCCATCTCTCTTCAGAAAAGAATAGGCCTCCATGAGACAACAACCAAACACAACATAACAAAATTACAGTGAGGCAAGGCAAAAGCCCTCACGCTGAGACTGGACAAAACAAACCAATAGGTGGAAAAGAGTCCCAAGAACGGGTAAATTAGTCAAAGACACACCTGATCCCACAGGTAGGATTCTCACAAAAACACAAGCCAATAGCCAGAAAATATAGACAGAGGATCTGCTGCGGATGCCTGCAGGTCCTGTGCTTGCCACTTCAGTCTCTGGTAGCCCAAGTGCATCATGCTTGGTTGACTCAGTTGGCCATCTTCTCCCTGGTGTCATACAATGCCCTTTTCATCAGCGAGTAATAGAATCTTGTTAGAATACAAATCAGTCAAGGGAGTAGTGATCACCACTTAGAAAAAAAAAATGCTTTATTCCAGGAGACAGTTGATGTGTCATCACTCTACTCAACCAGTGTCTGGCTCTTCTTGGAGAACGACGCTGCCTTCTGTCTTGGCTTCATGTTTATATTCCTTTTACTTATTCCCATATACAAAGAGACTTGGAACAAAATAACATTATGCAATTTATGAGACACTCAGATCATCTAAAACTTTAAAAAGTAACAGCAGAAGCTGGTCAAGGAGCTCTTTTAAAATACCAATATTTATGAGCCGTTAGTAAGAAATGTTCTAAAAGGTCCAAAGTTCTCTGATGTCTATTCCGTGAGCTCAGCTCTGTATTGCAGTAATCTCACGATTAATATTCTAAGATCAAACACAATTAAACTATAGGTGGCTTTACTTTTCCCAATACTCATGCTTATTTTTTTTAAAGGTAACTTTTCATCACGTACTGTATATATCCTATTGGACAGTGAGACAATTAAGACTTTTTTTGTAGTCTTTAAATGTCAGCTAAGTTTTTTTTCCCTAACTGTTCATTTTCAGTTTGGAAGGATATTCGAATCCAAACCTTATGTTGCCTTATCATCTCACCTTTCATTTAGGCTTGCATTACAACAACCTTGTGTGGCAATTCCGAAGGAAACACTAGAACCAACTGTAGCTAAGCTTATGGACCCTGCCACGTTCTTCTCTCAGGGAAATAGTTTACAGCTTCCTAACAGAACAGTAATATGCTATGAATATGAGATGTGAGGCACACAACACAATATTCCATTTGCCAGCTGATACAAATAATACAATCAGGGTAGGTAGGATTTATAAATGCACTGTATTTATGTGCTTATTACAGCAAAAATGATAGTCTTACAATTATGTTCAGAACCAAATAAAATGTAATCTCCAGAATAGGAAAAATTGTCTGTAGCATGTGTGATATTATTCCCAGCATGCAGTTGGTGAACCAACAGAAAATGATACAGGGATGGTGTAAATAGTGTTGGAATGTATGGGATACAGCTCTTAATGCTGGTTATTTCACTTGTAAAATGATCTATTTAATCATCTGAAGCCTGGTTTTCTTAACTGATTTGGATGACTAGGTAGGTTTATACTAGGTCTTCATACCTCTGTGAACCAGATTCCACACCTCATGGAAGCAAATGACCTTTTCTTACTGCGGTTCATTACTTTCCTAGATGATACGACTTCTCCCAGTCGGTTACAATCACCCTGTGGAGCAAGGTTTTAGCTTTCATCAAGATTGTTGCAGCACAGTTCTAAATGGCCTCAGTTTCTAACAAATTTCCAAATTATCAGAATCATTTATTGAAAACACAAGTCTAGATATAATTAAATCCTAGTTACAGGCAGATGTGGTGCCACACACCTTTGATCCCAGCATTCTGGAGGCAGAGGCAGGCAGAATGCTGTGATTTCAAGGCCAGCCTGGTAGATAATATGAGTCCAGGAGAGCCAAGGCTAGAGAAACCCTGTCTCAAAAAACAAACAAAAAATTAAACCCTAGTTAAGATTCTTTATAAGAAATGGAATGCTCCTATGTCTTAAATTCATATTGTATTCGATTTGTGTGTGTGTGTGTGTGTGTGTGTGAGACACACACACACACACACACACAGAGAGAGAGAGAGAGAGAGAGAGAGAGAGAGAGAGAGAGAGAGAGAGAGAGAGAGAGAGAGAATTTAGAGGTCAGAAGACAACCTGTGAAATTCATGGCTCTCTTTCCACTATGGGTGTCAGTGACGAACTCAGGTTTGTCTGACCAAGTACCTTAACCAACTGAGCCTCTCTCTAGCCCCTGGAAAAATTATACATTGGTGATGAACATGTTAAATAACTTAGTTAATCTGAAAAAAATGCCTTGTACCGAGCTTCTTAAATTGGTTAGGTACAAACTTAACATGTGATCCAAGAATTCTATCCCCAAGAATTTATAGCAAAAAAAAAAAAAAAAAAAAAAGCCTCCTGAAATAAATGTCTATGAAGACTTTTGTGTGAATGTTCATAGCATGATTAGGTTTCTATTGCTGTGATAAACAGCACAAACAAAATTAACAGTGGAGAAAGAGTTTGTTTTAGTTTACTAGTCTTTAAATGTCAGCCCATCATCACCATCTAAGGAAGACAGGGCAGGAAATCAAACAGGGCAGCAACTGCAAAGAGAAATTGATGTAGAGGTCATGCAGAAGTAGTGCTTACTGCATTGTTCCTCATGGCTGGATCAGTCTGCTTTTTTATGTACCCAAGACCATCTGCCTTAGGGCGGCCCCACCCACTCAGGGCTACGCACTCCTACAGCAATCACTAATTAAGACAATGCCCTTATGGACTTGCCTATAGGCCACTCTTACGGAGACATTTTCTGAATTGTGGTTTCCTATTCTAACTTGTGTCCAGTTGACAAAAAACCAGCCAGCACACACCATTATTGTTTATAATAACAACCAATCAACACAAAGAAGTGTCTAAATGCTCATCAGGTGGTGAGTAGATGCAATGGCCATATGACCTAGTATTCCCTTCGGTGCAATGTCTAGAAGCAGAAGTACATAGAAAGTAGATAGCTGTTTGCTTATTTGGGGTGTGGTAAGTGAGGAGTACTTATTGTGAATATGTATGAATAATATTGTGTAATTATCTTGGAATGAGAATGCATTGGTTAGCACTCACTCCCACTTATCACTATCTTCCCAACCAACCTCTTTATCAGGAGGGCTTCTAATGCAGGGTTGATGTCTCAGCCTCTGCCGTATCTCTAAGGCACACCTCAGTCTGCATATTATCTATCCTATGTCTGATTCTTCATTATGTCTTAACTTATCATTAATAACCATTGAATAGCAAATTTAAAGTACATTTTAAGAAAGCAAATTATGAATATGATTAAAATACAATAAATAAAAATTCTCAAGGAATTAATAAAAGTGTAATCTTAAAAATCATTTTATATTTTAGAATCTGAATAGCAATTCTAATTGTATAGAAGGTGAGTGAATTGATTAGTTCTGGTGTGTGATAATGTTATTTACAAGTTTTTGAAAATCAAGTTTATAAAATTACAAAAAGATTCATGAATTAAAACTCAATAAAATTATATAAAAGGTAAAACAAACAAGAGACATTTCAGAATCCCCTTACCACAGTATGTAGCCTAGTGCCTCATGCCATTCAAGGTACATTCCCTCTTGCCTAAGTCTCACTCAGCTCTGGTTTGTCCGTTGGTCATTAAGTAAATTCCTGAAGTATCCCTAGTAGTTGCTCATACATTCTAAACTCTTTCTTGTTTCAATGTGTTCGCTCACTCAGTTTTCTAATTACCTTGGACTCCATCTGTTCAATAAGCCCACTTCTAATTCATCCACTAAAGCCACAGCTCATGGTCCATTTCCAAAGAAAGATACCTTGGTCTTCTTGTTAACTTTTCCTCCCATGATTCCTTATTTTAACTGCATTTATCAGCATTGTTAATTTTAGTATTTTTTTAAACCAAGTGCATGGCGGAGACTCTGCTCAAATTACTACACAAATTAACTAATTTGTGAATTGTTTGATGGAATTCCAGAAAATATGGATGCTCTTCTCCAACCTTAGTTTAGTCAGCTGAATATCAGAGAAAATGACATCTACAGAAGCTCACAGGTTAAAATATTTCACTTATGAATTCCCATCAGTTCTTGTTTTCCAGGATGTGAAATGGCAATTTTCTAACCAAATCCATCACTGGCATGTAGACAGATCGAGTGTGTGCGTGTTGCGACTGGTGGTTCTAGCAATGATGATAGATTGCACTGACTCACAGGCTGTCATTGTCTGACATGATTTACTGTTCACAATAGAGACCACAAGGGAAGATGCATGACCACTTGGGGACCACCTGTTACAAGTGAGGAATGCCGCATCATTCCTCCGTTAGAAAATCACCTCATCTGGAGGATTTGGAAAGTTAGTCACCAGGCGGGGGGTAAACAAACATTCTAGGCAAACCAAACACCAACAAATGACACATATATATATATACATTAAAAAAATATATATATATAACTGGGGGTGTCACACTGTTTCATTGAAGTTACTAAAGCAGTGAGAAGGGTGTAGTGTCATTGGCTTCACTGAAGCGGCAAAAGTGAACATTATTTCCTAGGTTAGTAATACCAAAGATATAACACTATGCAGTGTAAGTGATTTGTTTGTTTCAAGCCTCTAAGGATTAAGACTGAAAATAAAATGTATAACAAATGCCTTAAATATAAACTGTAGACAGAAATATGTTATGTATTCACGGCCATGCAAGTAATATAAGAAGGACCATTTAGAAGGCAATAGGAGGAATAATACATAGCCTTAAGAATTTTTCATATGAAGTTGCACATTGTCAAGCAGAATTCCATGTAGTATTATTTCTCTCAAGTTTGTGAGGAAGAGAATGACATCTTCTTAAAGGTTCATAGAGGTTGCTAAAAAAAAAAAAAATGCAGGCCCAGTCTAGTTACAATGAACAGGAATTTCTATTAGTTGGAGCATGGAAGTTTAATTCTTTTTCAGATTTTAACTTTAATATTTATTAAATATCATGGGAACCAACTGAAGAGGACAGACTAAGGATGTTTTTCTACACTCTTCTTTGAAACCAACTTAAAACTCAAACCACAAAACAGAGAAGGCAGAAATGAAAGTGTGGAAACTACAAAGGTGTTGTTAAATGTGCATCTGGTCCACATAAGGTCAGCAGTAGGATTGTGCACTCCAGGTTCACAGGGAACGTGACGGTTATTCAAGGTGAGCTATATTTGCTGATCTGTCCAACTGGTGACGTTGAAATAGCTGAAGTGCAGTCGCTGTGTGGATTGCTAGCTAGTTATTTGGAATGAAGATATAGGTGCTATAGGGATAAGTAAAGTGCTTGCTTACTCTTTGGACGAAAAAAAGATTACAAACAAAACCCAAAATCCATTAGCCTACTCTGATGCAAGGGAGGATGTTATTGGCAGAAATTTTTGATTAGTCAATTCACACAGTGATATAAACTTCAAATCACTACTGAAAATCTGCTGATGTTCATTAGTTTGTTACATGGGAAATTTAAACTAACCCAGAGAAAAAGCAAAATCACAGGAATTCCTTTGGTTTAGATATGTTTTAAGCCTGTAATCCCAACACTCAGAGAAGCCGAGGCAGGTGGATAGCTGTGAATTTGAGGCCAGCCTGGTCTACAAAGCAAGTAGGACAGCCAAGGCTACACAGAGAAACCCTATCTCCAAAAACAAGACAAAACAAAGCAAAGCAGAGCAAAACAAAACAAAACAAAAGATATGTTTCAGTATGACAAATGTGAATGCAATCTATCTGATTCTACAAGTAATTCCACTGATGCCCTTTCTAATATTATATACCAGGGTGTTATATTATCATCCTAGGAAAGTATTTCCCTATCTAGACATGCGTATATCAAATCTATCTTTATCTTTATCCTTTAGTGCATAGCTGAATTGCTTCTTGGTTTTTAGACATCACAATCTAAGGTCACTTGAGAACAGGATAACTATTGAAGAACTGTCCCAATAATATGGAGTGTAGACATGTCAGTAGGGCACTGTCTTCATAGTTAATTTGTCTAAGCCACTGTGGGTGACACCATTCCCTAGGGAGGGCCATGAACTGTATACAGCTGGAAAAGGGATGGCAGATAGAGCTAGCAGGCAGCGTGAGTACATTCAATTTTTTTTCCTGCCTTTGTCTATGGTTATGATGTAACTATCAGCTTGAGTTCCTGCTTGATTTCCCTGAAATGATGGACTGTGACCCGGAATTATAAGGCAAATAAACCCTTTCCTTCACTATCTTACTTTTGGACTGGGTATTTAATTACAGCAACAGAAAAGTATACCTGGAGAAAACACATATTTGAAATGCATGTGTAGCTTAAGTACATGTATACACACACACACACACACACACACACACACACACACACAGAGAGAGAGAGAGAGAGAGAGAGAGAGAGAGAGAGAGAGAGAGAGAGATACAACATAACTACAAAAAACATAAAAGTAAAGATGGTTTTCAAATTCTAAGAGTAAAGGATGCATGTGAAGTGATAGAAAATATACAGATAGGGAAAGGATAAAGGATAAGTGAGTATCATCACATGCTGAAATTGGCTGTATATGATGACAATATAAACTAAATAAGGGCTGGAAGCAGACTATACAGAAACAAAATCACCGTACATTTAGACAAGGCCCAATTCAAGGAAAGACATTTTATGATAGCAAATGAAAGATGATTAATAGTGAAATTATTTAAATCCAAAATTAAAGCAAATGTGTATCTTCATTAACTGAATAGCATAGCATTAAAGTTCAAAGTGTTAAGCTTTCAGTAAATATAAGTAGGAGGAAGAAATGTAACAACAGCTCCCGACAGCTACATTAGGCAAACATTAAGAAATGTTTAGAGAAAAAAACTTAAAATAATTATCTTCAATAAACATCAGTATTTATATTTTAAATAGAATGAGTTTTTTTCAGTTTCTTTAAAAATTATAGACTATGTTTTATACCACAAAGAAAACTGTAAAGAAATCCTATGAAGTAGATTTTATAAATACTATATCCTCAAACCATTACAAAATAAAATCAGAAACAATAGCGATTATAGAAAACTAACATTAAACCATGTAGAAATTAGAACACACACACATAATAGCCCTTGACAGAAATAAAAATTGTGTTGTAAAATAAGTAGGAACATACTATAAAACTTCATAACCACTATATACTATAAGATAGATATAGTTTTAGTGTTCAAAATAAATTGTGTTGCACCAAATATTCATGTTACTGAAGCAGTAAATAAATGATATAGAAGTTCGGTGTAATGAATAAGATAAAGTTGAGTAAAAGCACCAAATAAAGAAGAAAGAAAATTTTAATGAAGGTACATTTTAGGACTATAAACCAGGAGTGCAATAAAGCAGCTTTGACAATAGGAGTAAGATCATGCCCAAAACAAGGGACTAGGTTTTTTAAGATAAAAAAAAACTCAATTAAAAAATCTTAAACATTAATATAATAAGATAAATACAGACACCCAGAATCAACACTGAAGTCTTATACATGGCACATTCAAACCATCGTACAATGGTTTTGAAAACTGAACTGAAGCATATGACCCTTTGGTAAAAAATAACTTGCCAAATTTGAGTCTGGAAGATTTATAGATTCTATGAAACTTCACTACAGTATAAGAGTTGTAGTAGCACAACTCACTGCAGTGACACCAACCCAGACAGCATCTAAGATGAATTCTTCATTGGCATTGGAGAAGGGGGGAAGCTGTAAGAGGAGAGATGGAGCAGAGAGAGGGAGAGGGGAAGGGGGAGGGAGAGAGAGGGGGAGAGGGAGAGAGGAGGAGAGGGAGAGAGGGGGAGAGACAGAGGGAGAGGGAGAGAAGGGGAGAGAGGGAGCAGGAAGAGGAGAAGTTGTAGGAGAGAGAGAGAGAGAGAGAGAGAGAGAGAGAGAGAGAGAGAGAGAGAGAGAGAGAGCGAGCGAGCGAGCTTGGGAGGGGGAGAGGGAGGGGGAGGGGAGAGGGAGAGGGAGGGGAAGAAGGAGAGGAAGATGGAGGGGGAGGGGTACAACAAGATAAAGAAAGATATCCTATTTTCCATTGTGTAGCCACCATGGCTGTGAACTAAAAGTAGGTACATACAAACCCACCACCACTACCACTAACAGCAGCAGCACAGAATCCAAAACCACAAGAATTGAAGTTCCCTGGAATGCAGATTTGTTCAATAATGGTTAATCCCTAAATCTAATGTGGGTTAATAAAAGGTAAGAAAGTGTTTACACTTACAGGCTTAGAAAATATATGTAAAATCTATTTTTTAAAGAACACAATAAAATGTGAACAGATACATGGAATTTTCCTACACACACACACACACACACACACACACACACACACACACCCCACATTCAAGGTAGCATCAAGTTTTAAAATGACAGATATATAAACCGTCCATTAAATTTAAGACAGGCAAAAACCTCATACCAGTAAAAAGCAAAGCAATAAACTCAAATTAAATATATAGGTCATATCAACTTCGCACCACTAGTACCTGAGAAAAGTCCCACAATATTCATTCTCACGACTCTCGGGTAGCTCAGAATGCTTCATCTTGATGAGGAAAATCTACACAGCTTCTCAGTGTCGTTAAGTTGTGACAGAGGCTGGATGCTATTGCCTGAGACCGGGCATGACTCCTTTTGTCCCACTCTTATCCAACAAATGTTATGTGAACTAACTGCTAAGGTGAGAGAAGGGCAGTAAAACATGAAGAGAAGAAAGGAGAATGCAGCAGCCAGTCCCCGTGGTGCGATGACCAGTGCTGTGGCATCACGAAGGCATACGAACAGGTCAGAAAAGACACCCTAGGACTGATAAATAGAGCAAGATCTCAAGTATAAGACTACCACACAGAACTGAATCTTATTTGTATATGCCAGTAACGAGCAGGTGGAAATCAAATAAAATGCACAATGCCCTGTGGTTTTAATAAATCTATAATGTCATATGATATTTAACAACTTTTCAGATTACTTGAAATACCACTAAGACTTTTATATATGCAAATTTCAATTATAGTCCACAATGGAGTGTTTGTACTTCTTGTGTAAACCCTTTGCTCATAACTCTTGGCTTTTCCATTTGGATCCTGTTCTGTTCAGGAACACCCTCCACCGTCCTTACCTTAATTCTTGGGCATTAATGAGATACAACAGACTTTATTGCTAGATTTGCATTTTTTTCTACTTATTCTTTCTTTTTGTAGCTTATAGAACAGTTTTATTAAAATATGATGCTTCCGTTATCTCCCAAATGTATGCAGAAAGAAAATGCTATAGTTTTTCCTCCACACCTCTCCTCTCTTTGTACAGCAACACCTCCTCCTTAGCCCAAGAATTATTGGCTCAGGCCAGCAGTTTGTCATAAAATATTTTACATGACATCCATGCTTTGTCCTAGCACTTCTATTTCCTGCAGACTCCTAAAGATCTTTTTAATATCCTTCTTCTCAAATCCATCAATTTCCGTGTTAGGAGAGAGAAGGCCTTTGCAATTACCTGCTCTGTGTAATATTTTCCTGCCTTCTCATCCTGTATTCTACATTTAATGTATTCCTTTGAAATGTTAGCCTATTTTTCTTCAACTATTTAATAGTATTATTTACACTTCAGTTTTCATTTTCTAGACCTTTTACTGTTTCCTTGAATTCTTTTAACACCTGACTAGTTCACTCCAAAATATAACTACACTGTATCTATTTTTCTTTTCTGATTTTTTAATGATGAGGTAGCAACTTTAAACACTTACTTAGTTTCATACTTTTGATACAGATCCATTAAAAGGGGCATTTTCTGTCACTTACACTACTTCTTTCTGAATTATCTAGACCATTCTTTGACTTTTATCTCTGACTCAATGATTCAGTCTTTCCACTATTCAAGTATAATGTTTCTAAGAAAAAAAATCATTTTCTTCTTTTTTATTTACTCTTGAGGCTCTCAAGAGTTTGTTCATTTTCTTGAATATTTTTATATCTCCATAGTGACAGTGTCTCCTATTGAAATCTCCCAAATATCACTGTTTAGCTGACCTGTCCTCTCATCTGTGATCAGTCATGGTGGTGTGCCACAGAATACCACAATAGCCAGCCTTTGTGACTCTGAGGAGGATTTGTCAGATTGATCATTTGCTCTGGGCCAAGTGGTGCCTACACTCTAGGTTGAGCACTTGGGATTCCTTTGTGTGTGCTTTGTGGTGCTCCATTCTATTTAATTACATGAATAGGTACCGTGCATGTTCTGATAGTGAACCACAAGAGGCCTGGGGCGGTTACCTAAAGACTCTACTCATGTCTCGGCTAAGCTTTCAATTGCTAAAGGAAGTCACAGGGGTATTATGCATCCCCTACTCTGCATCAAACAGACTGATACAGTGAAAACAAGTGTGCATTCTTCCACCGCTGCACCAAGTGCAGCTTATGGTGCTGTTCACTAAGTACTTCTTCTTACTTTCCAAGAAGAAAAGTCTTGGCTTTTCCTTCCCACTCACTGCATCTTGCTCCACACACAGCTCTTCTGCCCATGGCTTGGCAGCATAGACGCCAATACACAGGGTATCTCTTCAACATTTTGGAAGTTAGAAGAGACGTGTGCAGAAGCCTTGAGCAAGCCTGACTGGGCCTCTTGTGTATCACCATCAGTGTATGCCCAGTGATTTTCAATTTAGAGAACAAAAGATATGAGCATTAGCTTTTTTGCAGAAACTGTGAGGCCCTTTGGCCTGACTATAGAGTCGGCTTGCTCCGAGTGAAGACCCTGCACTCCAACAAGAACACAGTTGTTCAATTACCTTGATGATCCTTGACTCTGACTCTTAGGAGCATTTTCTATTCCTGTCATCCTCTTTGGCCACATCTTGATAAACACTATGAATGGGTCTTCCCTAAAAGTCTTGCGTATGTTGCAAACCACGTCCAGACAGTATGTGTGCATAAGCCTCGAAGTGGAAGTTCTTGAACAGGATGCCACCCTTCAGAATGTGGTGGACTTCCATGAGAACTGACTTTTGGTCATTTCTAAATGTGAGTCAACAAAACCAAACATCTTAGATAAATGGGATTTTTAAGCTTTGAGGAGTCTGAGCTTTTATTTATAGACCTGTGCACTCTGCTCTTCCAAGTAATTTTCTGCTGCTGTCTGCTGTACTTAGGACATGTGAAATGATCCACTGTCCTTGCCAACAGGCTAACAGCTGTGTATGGCATGGCACCAGCCATATTTATTGTCAAGACTAGAATTTTCAGAGGCTTCTTCTACCTGTTTCAGCTTTAGGAATAAGCAGCCTGCCTTTTCCAGCTCTGAGAGTTTCCAAATTACCACACTCTCATTCAGCAAGGACCACAGGTTACGGGCACAGGCACAGAGCAGTTTTCTTATCAGATGCATGTCTTTCCATCTTGTTCCCCAAACTGGCTTGCTAGAAATTCCACCTCGAATTCATCAATAGCTTCATGAATTTGTTGGCAGCCCCCATCAGTATCCCACGTGTCTTTACCTCCTTCTGGACTTCTGTATGATGTTTGTCAGCATATAGCTGCCTTTTGATATACAGCACGTGGTGACGGGAATAAGTATTTTGCACACATATGATATGGATTGGAAACCTTTCAGCTTCCCGTGCAGGAGTCATCACTGTGCACCTCTACTCCTCTGCCTCCACGCCAACGCCATATTTTACATTCTTACTTGAATCCTTTCATGTTGAAAAGCTCAGTTATTTGCATCAAATTTTGACTGCACATCACCAGGGGAAGACATAGTAGCAGAAAGGACTATGGATTAATCAAATCCAAATTTTATTTCTCTTTAATGAAAACGAAGTTTGAAGAGAAACTACACTCAGCTATTCCGGAGGCACAAAGATACTTTATTATTATTATTATTATTATTATTATTATTATTATTATTATTATTACTTTTTTCTCGTGGTGCCTTTTTTTACAATGAAGCTTCCAAGTCTGAGTTTACATACAGTCTTAAATGGCCACTATGGCTGTAGCTATCACATCTGGAGGAACAGATAAAAAAGAATTTCTCAATCTGGAAATGCTTGGCTCCTTTCATGTAGCCTCTTCTTTGTTTCTTTGTTTCTCTTCCTCCTCCTCCTCCTCCTTTCCCAGGCTTCCAATAATACTATCCAAGATAGTAAGTTTACATTTCTTTGACATAACTTTAACATATAATCTAATTTTGTTACAAGAGATGCTTGGAGCTGTATTGTTTTACTTATTTTTTTCTTATTTATTTATTTTTATTAATTTATTCTTGTTACATCTCAATGGTTATCCCATCCCTTGTATCCTCCCATTCTTCCCTCCCTCCCATTTTCCCCTTATTCCCCTCCCCTATGACTGTTCCTGAGGGGGATTACCTCCCCCCTGTATATGCTCATAGGGTATCAAGTCTCTTCTTGGTAACCTGCTGTTTTACTTATTAACTGGATTCAGTTGTGACATGGTTAATAAAGATGACAGAGGTCATAGGTATTTGATATTACTAAGAGTTGCAAGACAGAGGAATGGATTTAGTCCTTGCCTTGAGACTTATATTCATTTTAAGCATGTTCTGTTAAGTTTTAATATCCTGAAAGAACAGAAAGTGTCCTCTCCCCTTTATCATCTTCACATTACCATTTAAGCCGTCCCTATTATAGCAGCAATTTACTCATCCTCTATGTACATATGCCACTTTCCCAACCTTTGTGGAAATTAATTTCAGCCATTACTCTCATCTTATTAAAAAGACAGGATCTTCTTCTTTATATAGCACAACAATAATTCTTTTGCATAGACCTTGTCAAATTGACTGGTCTGTTTCTTTTTTCTTTTAAGTACATTGAACACTGCTACTCTGTTTATCTAAATAGATTTTGTAAAATTGGAAATAACCTTAGAAACTATCTGATTTAATCCTCTTATTTTGCAGATGAAGATGCTGAGGCTTGGAGACAGAATACTAACTCACTTTGTCATGCAGCAAGGAATTAATAAGCAGACTTCATGCCCATAGTGCTAAATTTGTTTGCAATAAATTGTGTCTATATTATTTCCATCCCCTCTCAGATCACTGATCCATTCTTCCACTTTTCTTCTCTTGGCTCTGTATGTGTGTGTCTCATGGAGGCTTATGTATACCTTTGAACATTACGTATCTCTCTGTCTGTCTCTGTCTCTCTGTCTCTCTGTCTCTGTCTGTCTGTCTGTCTGTCTGTCTGTCTGTCTCTCTCTCTCTCTCTCTCCGTGTGTGTGTGTGTGTGTGTGTGTGTGTGTGTGTGTGTGTGCAAACATGAAGGGTCTGAGGTTGACACTGAAGGTCATCCTAGGTCACTTTCCATACTATTCATTGAGACAAGATGGTCTCTAAATTGAACCTAGAGTTAACTAATATGGTTAGTGTAGCCAGATGTCTTTCTCTGGGAATACCTTGGAACTGGAATTACAGTTGAACAGCAACACATCTTTGGAATTTATGTAGGTTATGAAAATATAAACTCAGGTCCTTCCACTTGCAAGCCAGGTGTTTCACCCGCAGGGCCATCTCCCCAGCACTGGTCCTTTTGGTGATGCAGTGAAAGTCCCTTTCCTATGATTCTTAGTAGATGGAGGACATAAGTCATGACCCAGCGTCATATTTCCTTTTCCCATTTCTCTTCAGATGGGGATGGAGCACAGCATATTCATAAATCTCATATTTCCTCTCAGTGAGGAAATCACACATATGATAATATATCTTCCACATGAGAACTCATGTATCTTCAAACATTTGTATTTCTGTGATTGGACACCCTTTCCCTTTGTGAATTTATTTTCCCTATGGCCAATAGCAATTTCCCTGAATGAAGGTCCCACCTGTCAAAAAGTAAATCTCACTCTTGTTCCTCCTAAAATGATCTTGTTCATCTCACTTTCAGTATGTTAATGAATTAAGTTAACAGAACTTAAAGTGGCAGTGAAACAGCTTGCAAAAAAACAAAAAAACAAAAAAACAAAACAAAACAAAAGCAAAAACAAAAAACGTGCCCATGACTTAACGTGTGAATGCGAAGTCCAAGCACACTCACTCCGCAAGGCCCTCTTCCTCACTCGGGTCCCAGACGCGTCCTCTCAAGTCCCAGGCCCCTCCAGCGCTCTGACATGCTTCTTAGTGCTTTCCTTCATGGCAGGAATACAGAAAAGAGGTAACAGACAGGAAGTGCTTCTCACAGGACTTCTC
Organism: Acomys minous; assembly: GCF_964271855.1. NCBI lineage: Eukaryota > Metazoa > Chordata > Mammalia > Rodentia > Muridae > Acomys > Acomys minous. The sequence continues at coordinate 101,467,459 of NC_140496.1, forward strand.
ACTCTGCTGCTTTCCTCCTTATCCTTTAGAACTTGGCTCATGGTAGATAAACTGGCTTGTGGTGGCTGTTTGATTGGAAGGTGTGAGTGTGGAATCCACTGGCTGACTTCCAGACTCATCATCTGATGCTCCTGGACCAGGCTGTTGATGTCATCATTACTCACACCTTGATTTTTCAGTCCACATTGAGTTCCAGGTAGCCTTGTCAATAACATAAAGTCATTTTCACCCATCTATTGGAAAGAGGTACTTGACCTTGAACCTCTATATTCACTTTCTGAATTCTTTCCTCCTTCCAAGTCCCACTGTATTTCCACCTTGAATTCTTTCCTAGCTGCACTGTTATTTCCACAACAGATACAACCATGAATGTGGTATCTACTATGATGTTTGGCATTCAATAAGTGAAACTGTTCTTAAATGCATTAACTGATCATTGTCAAACCTTCTCCATAGTGGGTACAATATGGGAAGAGGATGAGATAACTGAGTTAAAATATTAGTATAGCTATCTAAATACTCTCCAACAAATATTATGGCAGGGAGGCAAAATAATTGATTTAAGGTCTTCTCGTTTCATTGACTTAAACTAAATAACATGGGTTTATTCTTGCAAATTATACCTCGATCACAGGACTCTTCTCCTTGGGTTATGCTGTGTTTACATGAGACAGAAAGAGAAGAAAGGGCTTTGCAATGAATCACACTGAATTCAAGCCCTGGCTCTTTAGTAAACATGTCAAAATGGGCAAGTTCTTTGAAGCCTTTAAAGCTAAATTTATTTTGTTTGAGCAGTGGAGGGGACATTATCTGCATCACGGGATGGTGCAAGCATAGATTTGATATATCCACAGCCAATGTGTTTGGTGTGTGTTCATGGGCTTCAAAAATCAGTTTGCTTTCTTCTTTACCAGGTGTCACTCACTGTGTCCTAGAACACTGGTAAGTCACAGGCACCTCAAAAACCTTAGTAATTATTTATCAATTACATTAAAATCTATAGGCATGCTTCGTCCATCTTTCCAAAAAATGATGAGAAGATAAGCTGACAATTTGAATAAATAGTATACAACTTTAAGCCTAGATCTAATGTTGCTGAGAATCCCTATTTCCCTCCAAGGCTCTGGTTCAGGAGCCTCTTCCTGGTGGTAAAGAATTAACGTGACTTTATTTTGTATAAACTAGGAGGGGAAACCTATATTTCTTTAGCATTTCCTCATCTTATCTATATAAAATGGCAACTGATTTAGGTAAAAGCTCTCCAGAAACTGGTCTTGTAAACTAAGCTCTAATAAACTAAATGTCAATGTGATAAAAAGTCTTTACTAAGGCAAAAATAAATCCACTTCATGCCAATTCTGAAAAACATGCTTTGCTGTAGTTCTGAAAGGCATTTTGGTTTCCTCTTGGGAACCATTCACATAGTTTGTGCACGGCACACACTCCCAGGGAGAGGCTGCATGAAGTAACTACAGCGTTCCTCCCAGTGGGGGCTGCAATGAATCAGGAGAGAGCCTTGTGATCATGTGCTGCAGGAGCAGATCTTTTTCTTCAGAACAGCCAGCCTCTGCACAGCTGGCAGGAAGGGCCCTTGTGCATCATGCACACAGGCCAGAAGGATGCTTGGAAGACTGACGAGCTGCTTTAAAAAATGACATTTTACAGAGAATGCTGCAACATCTTTCACTTAAAGGCTGAAAATGGACGCCCCAGGTAAAGGGCAGGTGAGACAGATCTTAAGAATAGCCAACGCTGGAGAAAACTCCCTTGCACTTTTGTTGCTGCCCAGGCTCCTTCCTAAGCTACAGTCTCCTCTCTCTCTCTATGACTTGCCCTTTCACCCACCATTTTATCCCGTCACCATTTCTCCATTTGCCGTCACTTTCAACTTCTCCTGTTTTATGCAGCACATTCTGGGCTGATTTGATCTGAGTCCCTCACATGTTATTTCTCCTTCTTTGAAGTTTCCTCACCCTCTTGTACGCATGAACAACTCACATATCCATAGCCACAATGTCACCGTAAGTTAGGGGAGCCAATAAGCTCCAAACTTTCAGTGAGTTATGGGCTTATAGAAGGTTTCACAAATCCCTCCTTTTAATAAACAGGACTAGATACAGTGTTTCTCTAAACCTAAGGGAAAACGTGAGTGCATGGTTCTGACTGTGTGAGAGTTGTCCCGTCTCTTCTCCAATGGGATATTTTCAGGCAAAGGTAGATAGATAAGCGGTCCTCATGTCCCCATGGTGTCTCCTGAGACACACCTGACAGGTCAATGGGAGAGGTCCAGCACATTGTATGCCAAATCTGCCATGGCACTGCCACATTTCAGACACGGATGTCCATTCCTGCTGCTCACCCAGCTCCTTTTCTTTGTTCTCATGCACTGTCACCCCCGGAGGTCATGTAGAGCCCAGGCAAAGCCAATCAATGCACCGAGCACGTAGAACAGGACATAAGGAAAGCCTAGTGCAAGTGGGAAAGGCAGTGAAAAGGAGGCCTGATGTTGAGTAGAGGTTCAACACGCCTCTCACACACACTCCATTGTCACTTTGAATTTTATTGACAAACCACACATTTTTAAAATGAAATAATGAAATGTATCAAGACAACTGCAGGATATTAAACTTCTAGAGCATGGCTCATCTGAGCCAGCCCTTGAGTGAGCGCACTGGCCGAGTGCCTGTGAAGCTGGCCTTGATTATATTAAAAGCGCACTTTGTCTCTGGTCTGTTTAAATTGCACCCCCTGAATACACACACCCAAGCACATACAATAAATTGTGTACTGCATAAGGACAGGGCTGTAGAGTTAGCATAGAATAAACATTTGTAGAATGAATAAATGGATGGTATATGTTGTCCCTTATTGCTTTATGGAAACTCACACAATTGCTTTCCAGTCCCATCAACCACTTTCATCTCTGCTCCCTGCTTCAGAACACCAAGTTCCTCATCTCAGAGTTTTTCATATTTTTCTCTTACACCTGGAAGCATTTGGAATGGGTTTCTTGGCTTTTGAGGTCATATACTAAAGTACAGACACAATAACAGAATTTCTTTGTCTAGATAGTGTTGGCAGCCCCATGGTCCAAAGATGAAAGATTTGGCTTCTTCTTGTGCTGTCCAAATTCCTCCATACTATTGCCTCCGTGTTTCAGGTCAATCTCCTACTTCTGCTGTGTGTGAGAGCCATGGACCTTCTATTTCCAGATTAAGCAAAGGATGATGTGTTTCTACTCACATGAATTCCCTCCCTCCCTCCCTCTCTCCCTCCCTCCTTCTCTCCCTTTATCTCTCGCTTTATGTCCCCCTCTCTCTCCTGAACATCCTCTGCTTCATTGGCTGAATGATGTTGTTGAACTGCAAATTGTTTTATTATAGAGAGTAAAGTTTCTGTTACTTAATATCAACTTCATGGATGTTTCTTAATATTCAATTTAGTTAATATTTTAATTTACTAATTCAACATGTTGAATTAAATATTTTTGCATTCCAGGATCTGTATCTTAGAAATGCAAACAATAAATGAAGCCACAATGTTCTTCCCCCAATTAAGTGTATAACCTAACAGAAGATAAACAAAATCAAATGCAATAATATACAATGTACTATACACAAGACAAAAGTAACTTTTGAGAGCTAATTTGTTTCCAGTGTTAGAAAAAGCATGAGATGAAAAAACTGGCAACTGTATACTCTGAGTACTTTAGAAAAAAATGTATTTTTTAGAAAATTATTGTAACTAAGGTGTAACCTGAAAGGCATACAATTAAATGGTTATATAATTTACTTTTTTATTACATGAAGGGTAAAAATAGAGAAATAATAAGTAGCAATTATGAAATGGCAATTTTAGATCAGGAAAAGTAAATGCTTAGAAACAAGGGCCTTGGAAAACAGCATAAATTTCTGCAGAGCATAGGATATCACACTGCTGGGGTTACCAGACAAAGACTGGTTGGTGTTACTTGCTGACTATACAAGGTGGAGAAGCCAGAATAGTCACAAGAAAATGATTTGGTGTGATGGAAGATGATGGGGAACATCTAAGTCAGAATCTTAGCCTGGTATTTATTTATTTTTCCTCATATGATGAAAGTGCTGACTGCAGGCCCTCATCAGGAAACTGGAGGCAACTGGACCTATTTCAGAGGACACTGTAGACACTAAGTAGGAGCAAAGAAATTGAAACATGAGGCATTCTGACTTAGACTGAGGATAATAAGCAGGGTGCTATTCTCTTTCTACAGTTAAATATTGGATTATAAGTAAGTGAGTGCTGGACCGCGAGTCAAGGTCCCAGTCATGGAATGAAGACTGCGGTCCTTGTAACATGCTGCCTTCACGATGGGGCCAGTCTGACTTTCACAGTTCCCGGAGGCAGGTAAGTGTCAAATCATCCAAATTGTCTAATTCCTATGGTTATATGATTTTTCACTCAGGATATTAGATAAAAATAACTGTTGGCTGGATTGATCCTTTCTTTAGTGAACAATACCCTTCTTTAATAAATCTTGACAGGAATTTTTTTCAGTTAGGTGCTTTAGAAAGGTATAAAAAGGAATTAATCAAGATGAACTGAGCACCCAGTTTTGAAATTACATGTGACATGCAGAGCAGTAGCTACTGCTTGGGGCGTTAATTGCTACTGCATAAAAATACCTGAGAAAAATCAGGAATGGCTTAATGTTACTTCATCATTTCAAACGTTCAGTCCGTAGTGGAGCAGCCTTGTTGTTTTGAGCAAATGCCATCAAAGTGTGAGCCTGTGGCTAAGGAGCCTGTTCATTGTATGGCAGGAGACAGCAGGAGAGAGAGGTGCGAAGGGATCAGGGTTCCAAATACTACTTCAGACAGCGCACTTAATCTTGAACTTCCCTCTTCTGAGCCCCAATTTCTAAGAAATCTATTATCTCCAAATAGTACCACTGACTCATCATCAAACCTACAGAACATAGTGATTTTGGAGGGGGGTACCTTAGGTCCAAACCATCCTCCTTCCTGTCCCCGACAATCACACTGAACGGCTGGCCCTCAGCTCTGTGCACTCCTTTCACTCCTGTCTTGCTTTGCATAGGTATACGTCTGTGTGTCAGTGCTGGCATGCACAGGTTACTGTCTGATGTGCATGTCGAAGGACATGGTTTTCCATCTTGTTTGAGATGGCTAGCTGGCCAGTGAGCCTCAGGGTCCCTCTTGTTGCCTTAAGCAAGCAGCTGTGGTCCTCTCTTGCTTCACAAAGGTTCACAGGACCAAACCCAGTTTCTTGCTCACAGAGAGCACGAACACTTTACTAACTGATTTGTCTCCCTAAACCTAAGTGGTTTGTTTTATGAGACAGGGTCTTAAGCCATGCCTGTCTCAATATCACAACAATTCTCCCACCTCTTCTTGGTTTCGCAATGTGGGCACGAACCACCTTGCCGGGAAGCACACTCTTTAGCATGCTCTTAGGCTGAATTCAGTGATGTAATGCAGATGTTTTCTGCCTGAACTATTAACAAAACAGGAACTATGTTGATGCCATCCTATTTCTGCCACTGAAATGTTTCCACGAAGGAAATTTAGTAGATGTGACTCTCTTTGTTCTCTGTAAAAACCTAAGGTTCTTTGTGGAAATTTTCTAGGGATTCAATAACAGGTGTTTTGTATGGTTTCCTTGAGTTTAAGGGCAGACAATGAAAACCGTCTAGGCTGAATGCTACTTTGTATACCCCAGGCTATCACTCAAATCTTCTTTCTTCTGTCTTTCTCTGTCTGCTTCCATCACAAGCTTTCCTCTCCCCGTTTATAGAATACTGAATTAAAAGCCTTCGGCTGCAACAAAATGTTTTCTCGACGGGAGATTGTTATTTAACTGTTTGAAAACCATCTCACACAGGTTCCTTTTATGCAGTTAATCTCATAAATATGCACCATAAAAATGAAAAAAAAAATGGTTATATACAACCAACCCTGGGTAAAAACACCTTCTTAGCCTTTTATTTACTTAAGATAAATAGTAAATTAAAAAAAAAACCTCACTATTCACTGCCTAAGTAGTTTAGAAATATTTTTGTATCCTTTTTATCTGTCAAAATATATAATTTTAAAGAGCTGCCATATGTTTTAATCACATGAAGTTTTTAAATTGTCATTTATTCTTCTATCATACAATACATCCGACTGCAGCTTCACCTCGACCCCTCTCAGTGCCCTCTCCCCTAGACCCACTCCCTCTCTCTTCTGTCTCTTCTATTGCCAACCTTCTAAGCTGGTGTGTCACAAGATGTAGGACATTAATGACGCTTTAGCTGATCTGCAATTCAGGTTCCACAGTCCACACTGGGAAAGTGACCCTCCCTAGGCATTCACAGCAGGAATCCTTGTCCCACTCACATCTGTTATATATATGTCTCATATATAACTTATAATAATATATGTGTATATATAATTTATAATTCCACTGAAATAGGCACATACATATAGGATTATGTACACTATTTATATATGTTTTAATCACACATGATATATATTCTGAATTAAAAGGTTCTTGTAATACATATGTATATATATTATATATGTATACATACATACACATAAATATTTTAGAGGTGATTCTACTATAGCCTTTCCTTTATTTCAATGTGTTTGGTAGGAAAAGAATGAAAATGGCTTCCACCACAAGATCTCTGATCTTTCCCTGACTGTCTCTGGAATGCAGAGAAAGACTGACTTTCCCCTCTGAGCGGCACTGTTGCATGCAAGGTACTAGCTGCTCTCACTTTCATGCACAGGGGCTGTTACAAGCACTATCCACTTATATTCCATTACAATTGATTGACTATTATACATCAAAAAAGTAGAAAGAAATGTTTAAGATTTTATGAATGCCAGGAAAATGATTAGAGCTCACAAAGGCTTTGAGTTCTGAAGCTTGGCTTCTCTCTTGTCCTTACATAAGTGTCTTTGATCTTCTCTTCACCCGGCTTTTTAGATGACTTTTATGTGGTCTTATGATTGTTTTATTATTTCAGGAGAATTAGTCATGTAGACTTTTTAAAAAATAGAGATTACTTTTTAAGAGAAACTTTCAATTGCATTATAAATTAGGGGACCTCTTAAGCTAGACTGAATGGGTAGTTATTCTTCTCTATGCTGTAATCGGTGGAGTCTCAAGAGCTGGTGTGTAGTCCTCCGGGTTCCTCGACGATACTGTGGCGTTGGGCAAATGATTGATCCATTCTGATCTGATTTATATATTCTCTTTCTGCAACAGGTGATTCTGTCATAATTTTCAGGATTAATGGAGTTGGTTAACTTAGAAGAGATTTGAAAAAGAGCTATTATTATGAAAATTCCAGTTTTAGAGAAAACGTAATAAAATTTCCTTAGTAGGTAAGAAGATACTGTGTAAAGGACTGTCAACTATCTTCCGGGTTTTATTGTTTCCTCATCAGTAGCCATCCTTGAGTGTGACTTTGTGTCCTTGGCTGGTTGCCAAATCTGTGTAGCCATCTTATGGGAAACCCCACAGGATGGATCTATCAGGAAATATCAGAATTCAGAAACACCTGGAAGCCTCCCTCTCTACACAAAGGCTGTCCACTGGAGTCTCAAAACAATAGGGTTTAGCTACTGTGACTCCACTGCCATCAAGTGACTATCCATCTTCTCTGAGATGTAGTCATTGAGAGTATTCTCTGGAGCAGACACTGTTCAGGCACAGGAGACACAACTCCAGGATACAGCCCAGGTTTTTCTACTTTGAAAAGGGGAGTGGTGACAAATGACACTTCGACGAAAGTGTTTCTAAGAGTATAATTGACTGCAAAGAAGATTTGGTGAAATGAGCTTTCTTCTTTCTTTCAGTCATGTGCTGGAGCTAGTTTTCATTTCATACCTGCTTTTCCTTTACCCCACCTGAGCAAAGCACTGCTACAAATATGTCACTCTCAGTCTTACCTGTGTCAGCCTCCATGTTTTCTAGTCTGTCCAGTCCAGTGTTTGCAATATCTAAGTCCACTGTACATAAAATAGATGCCATGAATACAAACTCTGAAGGCCTGTGGAAAGTTCTACAGTAGAGAGCTTCTTTACCTCAACAAAAAATGTTCTAAATTCATTTTGACTACTAGTTAAACTTCCTTCCTGACCCACCAATATTATTTTGTGATACTTTACTTTCTTTGACTATAAAGTAATAATCAAAACATCTTTGTAAATTTATTTCTTTCCATTATTTTTCAAGGGCTAGGCTTCATGAAAATGTTGAATAAGAGTGATGTCCCCTATCAGGAATAAGTTATGAAGTAAAATTAACTAATTATAGAACAAAAATGTAACTGAGAGATTGTTTAAATTACTGAGAGATAAAATGTTACAAAATATCACCTTTCTAATATAAGTACCACATTTATTAAAATTAAATAGAATTAATAAATCTGTGATAACTATAGTATTAAAATGTGATAACATTTTGAAGAAGTAAAAATTGGTGGTAAGGGTAAGGTGATGAAATGGTTAGTAGCAATAACTATGTGTTTAGGGAACCTAGTATTTCTAAAGCATTTGAAAGATCTGCTTGGAGAAGAAATATCACTATTTGACACAAACCCTAAAGAACTTCTATGGTGTTAATAGACGAGTTGAAAATTTGAATACTTGGGTTTATTTCATTTCTTACAGTTATAACAATCTGCTTTTTAAATTTTTCTTTTATGAAAATAATCTATAAAAATTTTCTACTCAGAACTGCCAATTCATTGACTTTAGTAGCAATAGTGTGAATAGATTTTAAAACCTTTTTCTTGGTGTGTGGTTTTGTTATGAAGCTTTCTACAGGGATAGAGACCCAAGTCTCATCATAAGCAAGTGCCTTACACACTACGTACTGACATTTATTCTTGTCCTCTTTGTTTTAGACTTTCAGCAATGCCATTCTTCCAAGTTTCATCTTCCTCCGTGAAGACTTTTTTTTTTCTGCTTCATCCATCCACCCTGATCAGTGCATATTTGGTGGCTAATATTGACAATCAACAATTATCCTTATTCTTGTTGCTTGTCAACTTGGGAAGATATTTTTTTTTCCAGAGCTGAGGACCAAACCCAGGGCCTTGCGCTTGCTAGGCAAGCGCTCTACCACTGAGCTAAATCCCCAACCCTAAACTTGGGAAGATTTAGAATCGTTCATTACACAAAGGCCAGGGCACAGCTATGAGGGACTGGCTAGATTAGGTTAAAATCTGGACCTGCCTTTGAGGTAATTGTCTAAGTTGAGTCGGGAGATGCACTTTAACTGAGCATGGCACCGTTGCTTAGGGCACTTCCTGGACTGAAGCTGAAGGAGTGTTAGCAGTTACTATTCTCAGCTTCCTGATTGTAGTACAGTGTGACCTCAAGATCTTGACCCTCCCCACCCCCATGACTTCTATACTAGGATGCCTGATATGTGAGCCAAAATGAACTCTTTCTTCCTTAAGTTGATTTTACCATAATATTTTATCATAGCAAGGATAAAAACCATGATATAAAGCCACACAAGTGTGAGAGTGAAGGGAACAGGGAATTGTCTAAGTTAGAGGCCAGAGGGCCTCTGCACTAAATACCTTAATAACCACTCTGACCAAATACCTGATTAGAAGAAACTTGAGGTGGGAGATTGTGTTTTGTTTTGAGGACCCAATTGTATATGTCCATGTGATTTTGCTCATTCACTCATTCATTCGTTCATTCATCTGTAGCTTATTTTAGTAGGTTACCACTTTACATGTAAGAAAACTGATTTCTTGGTGAAAGTGGATTAGAGCTTACATTGACAATCACAGTCTGAGTATGACCTGTGAGCTCCTTTAACTGCACAGCTATGTGGCCACGTCTCCCTCACTAGAGCCTGGGAGGGAGATTCAGATCCTGAGATCACAGGACAGTCATGACATGAGCCTCACGACATCATCATGGTCATGTGAATTATGCAGGGAACTTCTGTGTCAAAAGGGTCGTTTCAAATTAACTTAAAAAAAATCTACTCCTAACAATTGGAGTAGGAGCTATTTTGGACACTGTTGCCTAACTTTGGGTCCCATTCTTCCAGCTGGGCTACCTTGCCAGGCCTCAGGAGAGGAGAGGATGCCCTTAGTCCTGCTGGTGCTTTGATGGCTGGAATGGTTTGGTACCCATAGGTGATGGCTTCCCTTTCTCAGAGAAGAGGAGGAAGGGGGTATGAGGGTCTGACTGGGAGAAGAGGAAGGAGGTGGGTGAAATCAGGCTGTAAAGTAATTAAATAAATAAATCAATGAAGAAAAATGACTATCTTATCAACCCTAACTCTCTCTTTTTTTTTATTCTAAGATTTTTTTGTGTGTGTGTTTCAAAGTTACAACCATTTCATATGGATTTATGGAAGAAATGACATTAAATAGTATAAATATAAAAACAAAACAAATGAAAAGCCCCAAAACCAGCAAAACAAAATGAAACAGCCTGTGCTGGGCATGCTGGCAGTGGCCTTTAAAAAATATACATTTATATTATTACACAATTAGACAATAAACTACATATAGCAAGAAGGAAAAGATGTTCTCTTCAAGGCTGCCAAATACAAATAGCCAAAATACTAAGAATGTAACATTTATATAATTCCTGATTGTTTCATGGTTCTTCTTGCAATAGGTAGTTTATTATATATGTGTGTGTAATAATATAAATGTATATGTAAAAAAATAAAAAATATTTAATAAAAAAGAAGCAAGAAACAATCAGGAATTATATAAATGATACATTTGTAGTGTTTTGCCTATTTGTATTTGGCAACCCTGAAGAAAGCATCTTTCCTATGTTGGTGAGTCTAAAATTCTGAATGTAGCTCTGATCGGAGAAAGTCCGCGCTCCTCCTGTGTGCAGGGGCAAGCAGGTCCTCTGCACCCTGGTCCCTCCGAACCATGGAGCACTCTTGCTGCCGTGGTGTGGAGACCTTGGTGTTCCTGGCTCAGAAATCTGTGCAATTCCCTGAATTGTTCATTGGAGCTTCCAAACACGGTCCACACTGCTCGCCGCCATCTTGGATCCCCCCAAGAAGAGACTTGATACCCTATGAGCATATACAGGGGGAGGTAATCCCCCTCAGGAACAGTCATAGGGGAGAGGAATAAGGGGGAAATGGGAGGGAGGGAAGAATGGGAGGATACAAGGGATGGGATAACCATTGAGATGTAACAAGAATAAATTAATAAAGGAAAAAAATAAAATTCTGAATGTAAACCAGTATCTATCATATCTCATCTCTATTCCAGTACTTGAGGAGGCAGAAGTAGGCCGATATCTGAGTTAGAAGCCAGCTTGGTTCTCAAAGCAAGTAACAGGAAAACCAAGGCTCTTACAGAGAAACCCTGTCTTGAAAAACCAAACAAAGCAAAGCGAAGTAAAGCAAACCCTTTTGTAGACAGATATTTATAAAATTGCAGTTTTTTTCCCCATTTAAGGAACACGTGGCTGTATTTTTTGTAGGCAAAGCTTCCCCTTTCTTTTGCTTTGTATTATTTCGTGGATGATGATGGACAGTTCTTTTAATCACTCCTTTCACCCCATCGTTGTTTTCCCATCTCAAGCTTGTTAGGGATCTTTTAAGTTGTTTTCACTTTCTATGCTAGAAGATTCAAAAGCAGTGCTTGGAAAGCATCAATGAAAAGAAGACCAACATGTTTATGCATTTCTGCAGCTGAGGAAGTGATGTAGTCTTCTTTCCAGAGCAGCCAGAGATGCTACAGTCAACATGTCCGAAGGGGAGGGGAAACTTAAAGGAAGTTTCAGTGCATTGCCTTTCTTCACAAAGTCCATAAACCTTACACTGATATACATCGCCAGCTTAAACTGCTTAGAGAGCTAGTTCTGTTAGCGTGTGAAATCCTCCTTTTAAATTTCTTAACCTAAAATACACTATTTATACATAATGGTAAATTTCATTATGACAGTTCCATATGAGTAAACAATAACTATCATATTCACTCCCCAATCCATATTACCATCTCTTTCCCTTCCCACTCATTATAAATCCCCTTACTTTTCACAAGTACCCCCTCCAAGTTCATTTTTGCTGATTTGTGTGTTTGGCCCAATGACTTTTATTAGGAATCTACAGGATCATGTTTCCAGCAGCCTGCGTGGTACTATGAAAGGAAATATCTCTCCATACCCATTAGTCATTAAGAAAGGAGACAATGTTGAGGTTTTTTGTTTTGCTTTTGTTTCTTGTTTATCTGTTTGTTTTAGCATGCCTATGCTGTGTTTTCTAGACTGTTTTTATAGATTGTAACTGGGCCATGCATTAGGGAGACCATAGAAAACCATCAATCCTTTACCAAGTGTTAAGAAGATTTAAGCCTCTAGTGGTGAGCATTGCTTTGCATGTCAATGGAAAAAGGAAAATGGAAGGATAAAATATACATCATCCGCTTATGGGATCAGTTAGTGAAGTGCATATTAAATACTAAGAAATGTTAGCTGTGCCTGCCTCTATCATGTTAATGTAGCTTGACAATTAGAATAGGTTTGGGGTAGCATAAATGTAAAATAATGGTGACTAATAAAATGGCAAGAACTTATCAATAGTCAGAAAAATATTATTGTTACTATAATTATCATTGTTATTACTCGTGCAGCATCTTACCATTAGCCAATGGTAACATTACATGCTTACTAAATGAGGAATTAATTAGCGTATGCAGCCCAGCGTCTTTATTTCTTTGTATTTTTTTTTTTAATCTACTAACAACAAAGAAACAGACAAAACCACCTTGGTAGAAGGTTGAATTTAAGTTGTTCATGATTGACAAATAGGAGAGAAGTATTATCATTGCTTGTCCCATTATAGCTCATTGTTTCTCTCTTTTTTAATTTATGTATTTATTATGTATACAGTGTACATTAGATCACATTATAGATGGTTGTGAGCCACCATATGGTTGCTGGGAATTGAACTCTGGACCTCTGGAAGAGCAGACAGTTCTCTTAACCACTGAGCCATCACTCCAGCCCCAGCTCATTGTCTCTTAAACCAAGGAGGGAGGAGGCTGGCAGTCATAGCTTTTGTTCCTCACAGCAGTCCAAAGACTTCAAGCATGTGTGGGCTGGGTGTTTATCATCTAGCCATAGTCTCAAGGAATGACCAGTCTGGGCTAGGAAGAGTCTGCCATTTAGGCTGCATCAACCTCCAAAGTGCTGGTGGTGAAGCTAGTCATCCACAGTGCCAGCTACAAACACGACCACCCTTCATTGTCTTGCACCTTTGGTAACTTAACACAGATCTAAGTCAGTCTCAGGGAGTTCCTCTACTTCTAATCTACCTTAATCTAAATTGAATGTGCATCTTGGATTGAACAACCCAACTGATTAGAAGCAGTACTATTGGAATTATTTCAGAGTGATGTTTTACATCTTAGTCAGACATTCTAGAATAATAAAGTATGCCCAAGCTTCATTTATCTGATTCTTTGGGTTGGATTATATGTATATGTGTACATATATATATATATATATATATATATATATATATATATATATATACACACACACACATATGTATATGCATATATATATTCTCTTTAGTTGCTAGGTTACCCATACACCATAATTCTCTTCTCTTTTCTAATTTTTCTCCTACTTTGCCTTCCCTTTTCTCAAACAATCCCATAATTGATACCAGATATTCACACTTCTCCCAGGTTCTATATTCTGGCTTGACATTCACACTGTATCTAGATATTAGTGTCAACACAACACCGGGATCCTCTTTCTAAAAGATGTGGAAGGCAAATACTCTAGGGGCTTTATTGCCAATCACTGGCTAAATGGATGGCTGTTAAAACACAGACTGTGATAAGTTCTATGAAGGAAATTAATATGATCCAAACTAGAAAGGGATGAAAGATAATCCAGTTTAGGTTGGATTTTTGAAGAAGGTGGCATTTGGAAGATGTACAATCCAGGAATGAAAAGTGGCACGAAAACTTGTCTAGAACCGGGAAACAGCACAGGAGGAGAATAGGTTTAAGGGCATCAACTTCAAATGACTGTGGATCACAGGAAGGAAGACCAGCAAGGCTGCGTCTGTAAAGAACTTAGAGACAAGCAGAAGAGAGAGGGGCACAGTGCAGGTGCGGTAGGAGAGCTGGAGGGTGCTGCAGTCAAAGCAGCTGTGCGGGGCCTAAGATTCAGAGCTTATTATAAGCACTCCCTGAATAACAAAACGGAGAGGGCCAGCATAGAAGATGCTTCTTAAGAAACTCCCCAATTACCTCAGGCTGTAGATGCCGGTATTCTGACTTGGAGAGGAGCAGTGAGTAATGGGGATGAGACCTGTCTTTTTACTTGGGAAGTAAAAGCAACAAACACCTAACGCAAACAATTTAGGAGCTGAGGGAAACAAATCAAGGACTCTTTCTGTGTTTCTGATATGGAAAGCTGGGAGGCGCTGTTTTCCCAGGATGAGGGAACTGAGTGAGAAAGTGCTGTTGGGAACCCTTTGAGCGTTTGGTTTTATTCAATCTAAGTTCCAATAGAGCTTTCAAGGGAACAGTAAGATATAAAGTCTCCCGCTCAAAAAGATAAATTACAAGAAGAGAGAAACCTTTGGCAACTGAAAGCAAGTAGAGGGTCCTAAGGCAGGAAGCTGACTGTCAATTAGGCAGGATTAGGCCAAGATCAGACACACAGGGAAGCTCTGGACTTCTGTTTTTAGGTCAGGTGGCCCCAATGGAGAACTGTTGATGAAACTGGGAAAAGATGTGGTTTCAGAGAAGGAGAGAAGTGGCAGAGTATTTAGTCACAGAAGCCAGGTGGCGCGTCATGAAACAGGTGTGATCACAAGTCTGGAATGCTGCTAGGAAGGCTGCTTGCTGTGGTCCACAGAGATGTTCTGCGGGACTCACTTGTGACTTGGAAGCAGCAGCTTTGTTGGAGTCAGAAGGGAAGATGCCAGATTGAATTGTTTCATGTCGACAGGTAAGAGAGACTTGGAAACACTTCTTATAGGCAAGTTTTATATTTGTGAACATCATATCTCCTTGTTTTGGAAACAGTGGTTTGATGGCCACGTGACTGGGATCATGTAGAAGAGAGCATCCACTCCTGTGATAAGTCATTTAAATCTTTTTTTTTGTGTGTGTGTGTGTTTGTATGTTCGTTTGTTCGCATTTGGGACCCTCTATCCTCTCCTCCTGTTTCCCGTCTCCTCTTAACCAAAAGAGATACATACTAGAGTTGCCATATGGTGAGGAAAAGGAGGCAGATCAAAAGATGTGTATGAAAACAGAAGCCAACCCTGGAGAGACAATGTGAGCAAAAAAGAAAAGGGGCAGATGGGTAAGCTAGCAATAGAAGTATGAGCCCTGGGTCTCTGCACAATCAATAAATGTTGACTGGCTATTGACAAGGAAAGGGACAGGAGAGCAAGGCAAGCACATTGGAGGGGGAGGCATGTCTTCCTAGCAGCTGCTGTCGTCCCCACCCAGCAGCTGCTCAAGTCTGCAGCGCAGACCCTTCCAATCCCCTTACGACTGTCCTAGGGTCCCAACTCACACCCCAATACTGCTGCCGTGGAAGAGGTGTCATGTGTGATTTATACTGTATGGAGCCAGAACTTGTTAAATCATGGGATAGACCAGGAGAAAACTTTGCCTTGAATAAATGAAGTTTGCACTGTTCTCTTGGCATGCCTTGGGTAATCCTCAAAGCTGCTGTAATAGCCAGTGAAACACAGATACAGTTTTAATTTTCTACTTATTATTACTGTCTTTGTGTGTGTGTGTGTGTGTGTGTGTGTGTGTGTGTGTGTGTGTGTGTGTGTGTGAGATGTGTACTAAGTGCAGGGGCCACATTTGCCATGGCACATGTATTTAAATCAAAAGCAACCTTCGGAAGTCATCTCCTTCCATCATGGATTGTATCTGCTGAGCCATCTTGTCACCCCTGTTTTAGAGATCCAAATGGGGACATGCCACTGTCAAAGAAATGGGATTAGGGTTAGGACAGTCAGGACTAGACTGGGTCTAGATTACTGCGCCCTGATTTCTCCCAGTCAGATCTTAGAAATAACTGCTCTTGTTTTTCTCATATATTGGCAGTCTGAGTATCCTATCCTTGAGTTCTCATGTTCTATCATCTCCTTTGCTGCTCTTGCACATTTTGTTTGGATAATTATTTTCCTATCACCCACAAGGAACACTTGTATTATATTCCTTTTATTTTAAAATGAATATTAATTGGTTTGTTGGTTAAAAGTATCCTAGGTGGAAGGAAGGATATCTTTTCCACTATGAAGATGCTTATGTCAGATCAGTGGTCCAGTATACTACATTCATAAGCATATTTTAGCTTAGCGGAAATCAGTGTAGTGAACTACTGTTTTCTGCCCGTGAGAAAGAGTGAGAACCAGGTTATCGTAGAGCAAACACTTATAGACCAGATAAAGGCTGCCCTTGAGGAGGACTTGTGGATTTCAATATAAGCGAAAAAAAATGTCAACACTAAGGCTCTTTTTTTAATGCATCACAAAAGCACCACTTGGTATTTCACAGCAAATGAGATTCATAATTTACCAAAAATGGTTAAATTGATGTGAATAAGATGTACCTTATTTTGGACTAACATATCCCAACTTTAGTGCTATTATCAACAGGGGAAGGCCAAGGTGGAGCTATGGATGAGAGGCTCAGGAGAGGAGGAGAAGGTTGTGGCAGGTGAGTGTTGGAAATACTAGCATGGCATAGATGAGGCCACTACTGGTTTGCTTTTTAGAAATCATGCTGGGCATTGTGATGCAGTTCTCAGCAGAAATCTGGAGAATACTGGCAAATGCTTGTCTTTTGTTCCTTTTTCCTCGAGACTTGCAAAAGACCACCCAGAAAACTCATTTTTTATGCAGCCTATAATTACTAGGTTTCATCTTTACTTATTGCTTCTGACAAATAAAAACATATGTTAACGTGCTCTATGCTCTGTGCCAGTGTTCGGCACTAATGATTTAATTACCATGGCATGCAATCTATGTACACATTTATTCTATTCATTTCCTGCATTAAGCAAATCTTCCGTGACCCTGGCTTGTGTGGAAAGTGAGAGTGAAATGCAAGAAATTAATCCAAAGCAATGGATATTTCATCAGTAAGAATCGGACTGTACAGAGAACAAAAGCCAAGAGGGATGGGATTAATGTGTGTGCTTATGGAGCACTCTGCTACAAAGGAGGAAACGGACAAAATTAATATGCCCTTTTCACAGTGAAGGAACTTGTCTTTCAGTAGGGAAAAGTGTCAGTTAAGGAAAATCACCACGTGAAAGGTGTGGAGGGTAAGAAAAAGGAGCCCCAGTGCATTTCAGAAAGAATCTCATTCCAGGCTAGAGCAGGAGAAGGAAAGGGCCATTGAATGGCACAAAGCATGAGCACCAAGCTGTGACTTGGGAAAATGTTTTGCTATTCCAGGCAGAGAGCCACAAGCAACGTCCTGAAGTGGAGGAGAACAAAACAAGCCCAGGGAAGGAAGGTTAGTTGGCGTGGCAAGCTCAATACAGAATTGTTATGAGGAAAACAATCAGCGAGACATGGGAGGAAGGAAAGCACTAGAAGAGGCCATTAAATGCCTCTCTTTTGTGCTGTTTGAACTTTAACTGAAGCCATGTACTACTACTGGAAAACATTAAGGCAAAAAGGATGCACATATACTTGGATTTTAGAAAGATGACTCTAGCAATATGAAGGGTAGAACCGAGGAAGAAAAAAAAAAAAAAAAAAAAAAAAAAAAAAAAAAAAAAGGAAGGACCTAGGAGGTCACCAGAATATTGCAGAAAACATAAAATGAAGAAATTAGGGTCAACATGACTCAGTGTGTTGGGGAAAAAGTAGACCCACACTCCAGGTTTGTCAAGTACTTGGATGGCAGAGTTATGCCTTGAGCCAGGACACACCGTTCCCTTTATTTAAACAAAAGTTTATTTAGTGCTTGTAGTATGCAGGCTTTATTCTGGATGTTAGAGAAATGACTTTATAAGACAGACTCTTTTGTTCATGTGGCCTTAGCAGCAAGAGCAAGAAAGACATCAAGTTTCCAGAAGATAATCACATAGGAACTGAATCACATAGACCACCTAAATAGAGTATAGTCGGAAAGAGGGAAATGTTATTATAGATAAAGAGACTAAGTGAATACCTTATAGGGATTCTTAAAACGGGAGACTAAGTGGGAACACAAAATAATGGAGCACAATATATTGAAGCTATTGTTATCTAATTGTGTTTATTTCTCTTAGTTTCTCTCCTAACCCAGCTATCACACAAATAATTGAGAATCCTTTATATTTGTTTATAAGGCTTTATTAAAACATAATTTTTGAGCAGTTTAAGTCTGTTTTTAACCTTCTATGCATCCTGAATCTATCTTTATCAAAATCTCCAAGTTACTTACTTTTTAGTTCTTTCTTTGTTCCAGCTAAATTATCTTCCTCTCCCTTCACCTCTGCCTGTTGCTGAACCCCCTACTTCCTCTTCTAACTCCTCCTCCCCTGGCTGGCAGGAAGTCCAGCCCATTCTCTCTCCTGCTCAGTGATTGTTTGTAAGCTCCTTTATTGGCATACAAGGGGGCAGTTGGCAAGCCGAGTTTATACAGCATTGATACAAACGTTTCTCAGAAAAAGGTGGCAACCAGAAATCATCATTTGAATTACACAATAACCTTATGCCTACATCTCCTCCTTTTAGTTTAATAAGAGGATCTTTCTCTTACAATAACAAACTATATGTAATATAACAATTGTGAAAATTATTAGGTAAGACATTTGTATATGTGGCATCCTTGGATAAAGTATTTTACTATTTATCAATTTCTATCATCCTAAATAATTTAAGTTTAACTGTAAGATTGTACCTAGCTCTTTAACTGCATTAGATACTTATGAAGGAATAAATATTACTTAAATATGTAGAAAATACAGGCAAACAGCTTCCAAAAATATATAAATGGTAGAAATATTTGACTAGCTGGACAGTCCCCCAAAATTTCTTTGTAATTATGGAGCATGTTCTTCAGCATTCTGGCTCAGAATTTTTGACAGAGTTTTCTATGAAACAGAAATTGTAAAGCACTTGCCTACGTTGTCTTTTCAAAGCTTGTGAATTGACTCTTCTGTATCCAGTGTGTCCAGTTTTGGAGAGTATTCTGTCTGTAATTGATGCGAGGACATTTTCTCACCCAGAGGCTAGTTTCCCACGTATGAAGCCTTTGATGCTTTTTGAGGTAGAATGAGGATGCTGCCAAGGGCAGACCTGTCTCCTTGCCAAAGAAAGCCTTAGTTGATAAAATGTTTAAATTCCATGTTCTGTAGATCTCTGAGGTTTTTGAAGACCATCTGTATATCTATCTTATTTGAATTGTTTGTTTTCAGCTATTTTTTAACCTGTTATCCAGGAAAAATAATTTTGTAATTAACTAAACTATTATCTAACATTACTATGAGTTTGATTGTCTGACTTCTAATGTGCATTTCTTATCATAAACACTTCGTAATAGTAGCTTTCAAAATGACGAGGAAACATCTTTCAACAATAGGATGACAAAAACCCATCTACCCCCTCTTGAGAATGGGGCCTAGTTTTCTAAAATTGCTTCTTGCTGATTTGGGATGTAGTTTTTCTTTATTAGCAGCCCAAGAAATTTGAGATATTTTCCAGTTTTCAGTAACCTTGCTGTTTACTGTCCAGTCTATGAATGCTGAGACAGTTCATAGCTTAACTGAAGTCCTGAGTGGAACAGTCTGTAATGCTGGGTGTTCTAGCTAACTGTTTGAAATTGTCCTGGATGCAGATTTTCAAGGAAACAGTTATTGAAACTGTTTGTGAGATAAGATCACCTGGGCTATTTATCTTGTCTTTTTTGTGTTTGGTCCTTTTGCCCTACAAAATAATACATTTCAAAGGTATTATACATTTTTGTGTTAATACTGTGCACTGAGCACTGTTCAATTAAAGATGATTCTCTGTAAAATACATTCTTACGTATTCCACTTAAAAAATGGCATTATAAGTCCTGGGGATTTTGTACCCAAAGTTTTTTTGGCCATGCATAGATGAAGTCCTGGAGACATGTTCTTGTCTCAGTCGGTCTCAGAGCTGTCCCCATGTGGTGGGAACCAGAAAATTATGCTACCTGTCTTGTTTGGTCTTCTTGATTTCTTTCCTTCTGCCTGCCATCTAGATCTTCAGGAGGAATCCCTCTGTCAAATCTTACTTCCAAAAGTTTAGATGTAATACATAGCTTTTTGTTTCCTGTTGAGACAAGGGCATATCCTCCTGCCCAGTGCAACATATTTACTATCTTCCATTTTGGATTAGGACCTTTATATGCTGCTCTAATTCATCAGTCCTTTCTAAAACCCAGTGTATCTTAGCAGGTGTGCTACTTGCTTCATTTTAAAAATGTAAAATCAATATATCATTGTTTAATCTATTTTTGGGAGATGTTATATTTCCCTTCTGTTTTATGATCACCTTTAAAAATATTGTTAGATCTTTTCATAATTGTATGACCTATAGGATTATAAGTTATATCTGTACCCAGTTTCATGTCATAATGTCTAAAACTATGTTGTATTTCCAATGGATATACAGGCTGAAGCACCATCATCCCCAATTTGCAAAGGCATTTCCAAGGCATCACCATCTCTAACAAATGTATAACCATAGAATCATTCTATCCGGGATTTATGGCAAAAGCCCATTGGAATTCTGAATGTGAACCCTTGGAATAGAGTATATATTTCAGCTTTCCAAACTCTGTAAAATGGAGTACACAAGCCACCATATGATCTTGTCCCAAGGCAACACCAAATAGGATCTGCATTTCTGCTTTAGCATATAGACCTTCATCTAGTAATTGAACCTTGACAACACACACACAATGTTCCAGTATGACTATGTTGGCCTATAGGCAAAGTCTTTCTAGCCATCAGCTCAATGGGCTGCTGTTATACAATCTCTTCAAGGCTTTGTAGATTTTCCTCGTATGGTGCTACATATTTTGATGTTATTGTTAAGTTCCAGATTGGATTTCTCTGAAGGTTCTCTATTTTGATTCAAAGATTCCTCCAACTTATGTTCTATGTCCTTTAATTTAGCATCTAATTTCTCAGTTTCTTCTTTCTCCAAGTCTTTCTTATTATGATCTTTCCCAAAGAGGATATACAAAACTAAAATTGTCACTGAAAAAATATTTGTATGTGAAGAGAAACAGACTCAAATGGAATCCAGAAACACTGTGTCACTGTGTCTTCCTCCATTTCCAACATAGAAGATAATCTTCTTGTTTAACCTCAAAATCTTTCCCTAAGGACTTTAAGAAACTTGGTCTCTAAAATGAGAGGTGTAAACAGAGAAAGATATGCCTCCACAGGAACCAAAGCAGCAGCAACAAGAAAATGAGCAGAGAAAGTTACATGGTGCTAGGCATGAACATCCAGTTATGGAGTGCTTGCTCAGCATACATGGAAGTGGCTGGCACTATATACGCTAAGCATGGTGGTGCAACCTACAGTCCCAGCATGTGTAGGAGCAAGGTTTGGAGGGGTGGAACAGAATGGAAAATTAATGATCAGAAATTCCAGGTCATCCACTGCTACCTTGAGTGTTTGAGGCTAGCCTCTGCTACATGAGACTCTACCTCCCCAAAATATTATAAAGTAAAATGATTGTGCAAAGTTTAAAAAAAAAAAAAGAAAGAAAGACTGACAATCTCAAGTGCTCTGGAAGTAAGAAGAAAAATAACTGATAGGATTAGGGTTATCAGCAGTAATTCTAGATGCCCTGGTTAGTTATATGGGTTCTGTCTAAGCACAGAATTTATCGGTGAGTTGAAGGCATCAGGGTGTAGAGACAGTGAGTCAAGCAATATCACCAACTAGAGTCAAAGTGAAAGCACATGAAATACCAGGGAGAGCTAAGCACATGGGGACACAGAAACTTATCTGTTCTAATATAGAACATGGTTGAATATTATTAAAATAATGAGGGTGCAGGAGATAATGCACTTCCTGAAGTTGACAGATTCAAGTTCTTGAGGACTGAAGAAAGACCCTGGATACTACACTGAGGAACGGAGTGGCTACCTATGCTATGATGGAAGAGGAGGGAGAGATGTTGGCAGGTAGAGGCATCTGCAGCATCCAGACATGTGTGGATCACATCATGGCCTTCTTTCTAATCATGACTTCAGTCTTCACCTAAAGCAGGTGAGCACTGATGGGTGCTGGACATGGGTCATGATGATAAAGTGACTCATTGTGGCCTAGGGTAAGTACTAAAATTCATTTGTACGTTCAAGAAAGCTTTCAGTTTCTCACCCTCATTGTGGGTGGATATGATCCTCCATTTTCAGCAGCCAAAAGAAAGCAGTAGATGATGAAAATCTACAGGGAAAATATTTCAAGTTAGTTCCACATTATTAGCATCACAGACTGAGCTGTTGGCTTGAGAGTACCAAGAAGAAAAGAGAGTAATAAGTGAGTAAGACAGAGCAAAGGGCCATTCAAGTGTCTATGAGCGTTGAGATCACATCAGTGCACAGAGGGAGGGAGGGATGTGCTGTGACAGAGTTATGGGGGAGGCTCAAGGTTCAGGGGTGAAGCAATGTGACTGGACAAACCGAAGATGTGGCAGAATTGATTTGCTTTAGAATAGTTTCAGAAGGAGAGGTTACTTCAAATACTGGAGGTTTAAGGCAGAGAGAGTCAGAGCAACACGAAGCTTGTATTCATAGATTTAAGCCAGAGATGCTGGCATCTTAAATTCTCCGATGACTTCTGTGCAAGAGAGTTGAGTATCATTCCTGCTCACCTGTTTCCAGGTGGGTTTCATAAGAAACTTTTAATGCGTGTTTTTAATTTCAGAATTTATCATAATAAGCAAAACCTGTTTCTTGGGGAAAGGTAAATACAAAAAAACTGAAGAAAAGTTTGTGAATAGAGATATTAATTATGTTAAATTAAATGCACCTTTCCTTTTCCAAATGCAAACACGTTTTAGAGAATTATCATTTAAATAAACTAAAAAGCGATGGTACTCCTTCGAATCCTGTACTTATCAAGGTAGTTGACAGGATTCTAAAAGCTTTTATTTTAATTATATAATTAGTTTCAATGATTGAATTACTTTAAAAAGTTTATGGGAAACTGTTTTATAGATTTCCAGGCCCGGGGGTGGGGGTGGGGTGGGTTTAGGGCTGAAATCCATTGTACTCAGAGAATCATCAGTATTGAACAGGAGGAAGTAGCTAGTTTAATTGCACAAACATGGTTGCAGAAATTACCCCAGTGGAACCCCAGAGAGACTGACTTCATTCTAGCCAGGAGTTAAGGGACATCAATAAAAAAGAGAAAAGAAAAGGAACCGAGTCCTGGCAATTCACCACAGGCCTCTGCAGAATAGCTGCTCCTGCAGGCATACCATTGTCCCTCCAACCTTCCTGCTCAATGAGCTAATCAGAGATGTTTACCGTCAGTCAAAACTGGAAAGTTATCCTCCAGTAACATTAACGGGCCACCCGAGGTGAGGGAAGACCTATAAGTGTGGATGCTATGCTTCTTCTCCTTCTGTAATTTGGGGCACAGTATCTGATGGCGAGGTACCACATACACCCACACTACTCACTCCCTTGACTGGACAAACTGCTAAGGAGATGGGCTCTAAGGTGTTAAGAGGAAATACACTTTTTGTATCAGCAGGAAATACCTGCCTGGCCAGCTGATCCTCAATCATTATAACCAATAAATTACAGTCACAAAATGCTCACCATGATTTAGAATTATGAAAGAGTCATACTACTTCATAAACAAATCAAAAGCTTTTTAAAAGTTTTCTCAAGGTAATAAGAAATAGAAGGTACAAAAAAAAAAAAAAAGAAACAGACATAGGGGAGGGGAGAAGGGGGGAAGTGGGAGGGAGGGAGGAATGGGAGGAAACAGGGGAAGGGCTAACAATCAAGATGTAATATGAATAAATTAATTAAAAAAAGTTAAAAAAAAAAGAAATAGAAGGTACAGTACATAAATATCACTAGTGCTACCTTTAATTCCTGTTCACATACGATATTAGAATATATTATAGCCCATCACAGCAGGGAAAGATGCTGTGAAAATCAACTATGATATTAACAGAAAGAGATGCCAGATTATAAAAATTCTAACTGTTAAATTAAAAGAAAATAGGAACAATCCCTATATCTTATTTTTTCTAAGTCTAGAGAAAGAAAACCTAAGTCAAACCATATAAAAATCACAGAACTTTGGAATGAACCCGAAGGCCCAGCATTTCACAACTAGATCTAGAGGATGAAGAAAATGGGAGCTAGAAGACTGTTTAAGAACTAGGGGAGACACTGTCTCTACACCATAGAGCCACAAGAGCTTCTGGTCACCTGTCACCGAGTATTTGGGCCAATGAAGTAACCAAACCAAACCAAACCAAAACTTGTCACATTCAGACACATCCTTGCAAAGTTCTAAAACATCAAGAAAAACTTAAAGGTCATATAATTTCCCATAGGAGAAAACAACTCCCCACTGGCTTTGAAATCAGGCTTGTGTAGATACCCCTATCAACCCTGCATCTTAGGAGAGGATATTTATGTCTACACAGGCAAGTATTCTTCCACATTGAATTCTACAGGCACCAAAAGTGGTGACTGAGCATGAATAAACAGAACAAAGATGTTTGGGATGTGTAAGAGCTCAGAAATCTTACCACAGTCTCAAGAAGCAGCTAACAACATACATCAGCAAATGAGGCCTGCCTGTCCTTTCAGGTGTTTTCTGTTGCTGAATGGAATAGATTTAACTCGCCATGCCTCACCAAGTACGAACACTAGAATTTGTTAAACTAGGGTGGGGAGTGTGAGGAGAATGTGACAGTCTGATATTGAACCCCTAAATTACAGAAGCAAGAGAGTCAACAATATCCACCCCCATCCTGTTCCTCCCAGGTCTTGAGATGTTTGTGCTAGAGGGGACAGAAAAGCAGTAAGTGTCAGAGACACTCCCTTTTGGACACAACGAGACAATTCCACATATGATGCATAGTGGTTGTGACAGCCTGCATACGACCTGTACAAGCTCAGGCCACACCAGATCTCAGCATGGAGGGGTGAGGTAGGCATGAAGTCCCACCTCTGTCTGAGAAGCAATTATTAGTTAATAGCTGCAGGAAGAAAGTGTTCTTTAAAGGCATTGATCTTGTAGGACTAACATACCTCAGAGCCTAGCCCCAGTCCTAAGTATTCATAGGCAGTATTTGTGTGGCTCCATGAATTTAAAAGAAGTGAGGATGCCAAGTTGGGTGGATGTGGGGTGGGGAGCTGTATATGGGAGGAGTTCAAGGAGGGCGTGAAGATGATCAAAATATAATATGGAATTCTCAAGGATTTAATTAAAATGCTAAAAATTAATAAAAAAATAGACTAATTTTTCCTAGGTGGATACTTAATGACAGTTATGAAGGTGGCTGTAGCTCAGTGGTAGCAAGCTTATCGAGGAACACTTACGGGGCATAACAACAAGCAACAACCATCCCTTTAAAAAGCTACTTTAAGCAAATGCAGTTTTATCCTTTCCTTTCTAAGTTATGATACAAGTGGCTGGTGCTCATATTTGTGAATGCTATGATCTGTAGTGGCCAGTCAGATGGTATCCGCAGGAATCAGGACCCTCTCTTTCTTTTTATATTTTATTTGATTTGGTTTAGTTACCTTTAGTGCTGCATTTTCCATTCTCAAGATCACCTCATGTTTTAATGAGGCAATAACTCCAATGGTTGTGGGAGTTACTGCCTCCATGTCGGTGTGACATTTTTTAAGTGGACACAGGTGCATACGTGGAGTGCTCAGCAGCTACTTTCTCTCATCGAAGGAGCGCTTCCTGGAGCTGAATCCAATAATTCCTCTTTAAATTGGTGAACAAACCTGTAAGACTATTTTTTTTTTTAAAAAAGGACAGACTCTTATATATTCCTGGCTGGCCTGAAACTCACAGAGATTCACCTGCCTCTGCCCCCTCATGTACTGGAATTAAAAGCATGGGACACCATGCCTAACTGCCCAAAAAGAATTTTTAAAAGGCCATCTTGAAAATGGGGGGGAAAACGCATTCAAGGTAACAAAAGGAAACAAATTAAAATTAGGTAGAATCTTCTAATTTGCGGCATGAAGAAATTAAGAAGGGAAAGAAAAATAAAGCAATGTAAAAGGAACCCACTCCCCTCCTTAGCTCTGACTATTTGATATGGCCTACAGTCATCTATGAGGAACAACTATTTAAGGAATTGCCTAGGTCAGATTTAGCCCGTGTGTAGATCTATGTTGCAATTATCTTGATCATTAATCGATACAGGAAGCCAGGCACACATTAGGCAGCACCACCCATAGGCAGGCGATCCTGGGCTAGAGAAGAAAGTTGGCTAACCCGAGTCTGTGAATGAACTTGTGAGGGAGACATCTTTCTAGCAAGCAGCTGCCCTCCACTGCATGGGGTCCAGTTCCTGCCTTGCCTTCTCTCAATTTGGTGACATGACTGTTAGGTCCTGCTGCAGGGCGAGGCTGGTATGGCCTGCCCTCTACCTAGGTGCAGGCTGGCCCCTCTCCCAGAGACTCACTATATAAACCAGACATTTCAGGTTCACTGGGCCCTTTTGCCTTTTACTTCCCTTGCTACCCTTGTCTTTCCCCATCTCTCTGCCTTCTCTACATCCCCAGTGCACACTCTCCCTCCCCCTGACCCTTCCATGCTGCTTCCAATAAATCTGCATTTATATATTAAAGCTTTGTCTCCAATTAGCTCATTCTGATTATTTAATCAATCACTAACAGTATTGGCCAAATAAACCCTTTCTTCCCCAAGTTTTCTCTGACTGAAATGCTTAGAAAAGAAACAGAAAGAAAAGGAGAACATTCTTTACTCCCTAAGAAAAGGAATGGAGGGGCAATCACACCCCACACCACATAAAGAACCTCACTTCCCAAGTCTCATTTATCAACCAAGTGGAAATGGATCCTGACAAAATAGAGATAAATAAAAGGAGCTAACGACTGAAGTGCAGAGGAATGCTTGCACATACAAGGGCAGTAGACTCTTTTCAGCACAGGACAGGGCAGTCAGCTGTGAGGAGAGGTCACTGAAGAAGAAAGACACCATGTCAGGGAGCCAGCAATTGAAGCAGTGAGGATGCAAATGTGAGCACTGGAATGCCTTGTTCGTGATTAAAGAAAGGCACTGTGGAATTCTTGGCGAAACAATAAGCAATAGAATTTCAAAGGATCATAGGAGAGCACATTCTTACCTTCTCTTCTGAGTGACCCAACACTTGTGTCTTGTTGACAGTTGTGAGCAAATAGGAGTGCTGACAACTGGTTGAGCAGTGTGCAAAAACAAGGACAAGGGAGGATCCTACCTCCCCAAGACTGTAACTGGAGACTGCTCCCTTACAAGACCCTCCTACTGACCCTAGTGACTCCTAACACCACACTCTTAGCCTCCAGTCCTGGCACTAAATTCCATGTCATTTGCTCACACGTTCAGTGTGCAAATACTCCTGACCCCAACTTCTCCATACATACGTTGGTGCATTGGTTTTTCCTTCTTTTTCTCACTACTGCAGACAAGTTTCCAGAATCAAGTCAATTAAGACATGTAGAGAACAGAGAACTTGATTTTCCCACAGGAAGGAAGGAAGGAAGGAAGGAAGGAATTTTGACCTTTATCTCAGTCTTTTCCTGAAAAATAACTCAACATGCATCACGGGCCTAAATGTAATGATTGGATTGCTCCAAATGTATATGTTTGTATTCATAGAAAAGATGCCTGCAGAATAAAATAAAAAGGAAAACCAATGATTTACAGGCAATATTGAGAATGTCTATGTGTGAACTCACATGCACTTACAGTTAAAAATGGACAATAGCAAATATGATGGGCAAGAATGTGAATATATATTCTACTTCAGAAGAAAGTTTATGTGGACCAGCTACAAGTGTGCTCAGCTTGCTGGTCATCATGGAAATAAATGAAAATTATATCTATAATCATGATATATCTTCTATACACCAGATAATCATGTGAAGGCTTGGCAAAGTAGATACTGACAAGACATGAAGTACATAAAGTATCACACAGTGAAAGTCAGAGAATGACATGGCACAGTCAATTAGAAAAGTTGTTTCCCTTTTCCTCAATAAGCTAAATACACACTCACCATCCAACTCAACAGTTGGGCTGAATAAAAAAAAATACATGTTTAAAAATATTTTTCACAAATGCTTACATTTTCATTCACAAAACCTTTATCTCGTATAATGGGAGAAAAATGGTTCCACAAAGGTTTCTTTGTCTTCATCCTGAAAAATCTCTGAATGTCAGATTACTTGGATAAAAGGACTTTATAGATAGGATTAAATCAACACTATGCATTACCCAAAATAATCTGGGTTAGACTAACTTAAGTAATGTCTCTTTATAGGTGTGAGAGGGAAGCGGGAAAGCCAGAGATGAGGAGATGTGATGAAAACCTCCATTCTGAGTAGAGATGTGCAGCACTCAAGGACATTAAGCAACCTCTGGAAGCTGGGAAATGTGGCATCTTGATGTTAGGTGTTCTGACATCCAGTAACAAGTCCATACTGGGTTAAACTTCCTAACCTGTGCCTGTCTGTTGTAAGAGCAATAGGAAACTAACACCTCTGATGATTAACACAAATATTTAGCGCTTGATGAATATATAAATATGTTATAGTGAGGTGGTTGAATAACCCTCTCAGAAGGGTTGCAAATCAGATAGCCTACATGCCAGATATTTATATTATCATTCATAACAGCAGCAGAATTACATTTATGAAATAACAACGAGGAACTGAGTTAAAGGGAAGATTGAGAACCACTGGTCTAGTGGATTCTTGGAAAGATGCTACTCACCAACAGAAATTAACCAACCATCCGTGTGTACAATTATGTGGATGAATCACTGAAATGCCATCTTTTTCTGAATCTGTGCCATCTGGTTCTGTGTGTTTCATTTTATCTGTGATTTGTCATTGGAGGGATGAAGGAAACCAATGCCGTATTTAATAGAGATGGAGAGAGTGGTTACAAATCAGAATAAGGTGCTTTTCTGACTGTAGAAATGCTCTATTCTTTCTCTGTGGCAATAAATATGTCTATATGCTCATCAACTTGAGTGAAGCACAGTGTTTTGGATGGGCAGTTCAAAAGGTCACTGAGACAGATCACAAAGGAATAGCAGGCTTATTAGAAGGCTGGAGAGATAGCTAGGGGATTAAGAGCACTGTGCTCTCCCAGAGGTCCTGAGTTCAATTCCCAGCAACCACATGGTATTTCACAACCATCTATACTGAGATCAGATGCTCTCTTCTAGCATGCAGGTATACATGCAGATAGAGCACTGTATCCGTAATAAATAATTAATTAATTAAAAAAGGAAAACTGTCTATAAAAAAAAAGAAGAGCAATCAAAGCTTTGGCAGTCATAAAAAAGGGAAAGATCATGGTGAGGAAGCTGAAGGGAATTCAAGTTCAGGAAACAGAGACAGCAGGGTGGGATGCCTGAGGAGAGGAGTCAGAGGCCACTTCCGGGAACTGGTGAGGGTCTGTTCTTGTAGCCTTCCTGGGATGGCCTGGGTGTCATTGCAAGATCCAATAGCCAGGCTTTGTGAGTTCCATGCTTGAGACAGACACCAGGATAGAGAGCAGGATGTGTCATGCCAATAACCTTTTCGGTGTTAACCCACTTCTCAAGAGAGAAATGAGGGATGTATGTTAGCTAGGGGATCACAACGTCTCAGTAGGGTGCCTTTTAATTTCTGGCTGAGGAAGCCTGAGCAGAAACTATACTCTATCCTTACATTCTTACACATCTAGATGCATTTTTAAATTTTATTTCAAGAAAGTGTGCTGAAAAAAAAATGTACCGAAGTTAAAATTAAGAAATGTGAGCATGCTTATTTAACACAGATTTAAAATAAGAATGCTATGGAAAACTAGAATTGGAAAAGAATAAAGCAATTACTGTGAATGAAGTCTTTAGAGAAATAGAAAACTACTAACAAAAAAGCCCAGGGTAAAAATAGATTTTCTAAAATCAGAATTTAGTTTTATGGCAGAACTGAATTCCAAAGTAAGTGCTCAAATTATGCCAAGTAGTATAGTTTATAGCAGGAAAAGCTAATATAAATTATACCCATGCATAAAATTCACTCATTTAAATGGCTGTGACAAATGAAGATACTAATGACATTTGGGTAAAGATTTATGTATGTATGTATCTTACAGTTTTACGTGTATCTGCCTGAATTTATGTGTACCACATGCAGATGCCAGAAGAGGGTGATAGACAGCCCTGGGCCAGAGTATTTACGGGCAGCTGTGAAATGCCAGGTAGGTGCGAGGAAACAAGCCAGCGTCTTACACAGTAATGTTATGCATTTTTCTAGCCCAATTAATGAATATTGTTGAATACATTTTAATTTTAATCAATATCTATCATCATCTAGTCATAGATAATGAAAACAAACCCAGTTTCTTCTATGTTGCTTACTACCATGTGGGAAAGAAAATTTAATATTTAGGTATGTTACTATCCTATGTGATACCCACCTACTATAAGAAAACTAGCAACTCCTTGTAAGTGCTGTAATTAACTTACATTTGGCCTCAATAGTATGGAGGGAATTAATTAGTCTGACAACAATTTCCATTAAAAATTGTTCATTTTGAAAATTGTGAATACAATTTTTATTAAGTCATATTTTTGTTTTATCAATAAAATGTCATTAATAAACTCTACCTTTTAGACCTCAATCCACTATACTCTTCTTGCCTTCATTCTTTTTTTTTTTTTTTTTTTTTTTTTGGCCAAAACTAAGAATGACATCTTGTTTACCAATCCAACATTTGAATTCTACTACACTCTTAAGCCCAGCCGTGCTGGAAGAGCCGTGTGCTCCCTCTTCTTTGAAGTGCTTCTTCTGCTGCTGCGCACTTCATCTCATGTCTACTGAGTTCTTCTCAGAATGGATGCAAAGCAGGTTCTCGGGGAGTAACCACGCCGAATGCTTCTCTGAGCTGACAAACTATGAGACCCTCTCCAAAGTGACCCTATGACCCCAAATCGAGCCTCTGAATTTGTGTTGACTCACTTCACATCTCATCATAAAACAATGATTACCTTGTGCTGAATTTTTTGCTACATGCCAGAGACTGTTCTTCGAGCTTTGCACATGTATTTTATCTGTGTAATTTTTACCCTCAGATTATTCCTTTTTTTTTTTTTTTAGGTTAGAAAACTTAGTCAGAAGGTAGTGAAATAAATTGCTTAAGGTCACAACTTGTGTTTGTAACTTCCTTGTAGTCTGACTACAGGGCTCACATTCTCAACTGATGCGAAGACCATGATTAACTGTGTAGCATTTCACATAATAAAGGTGGCATTTCAAGTCAGAATAAGGAAGTATAGCCAAAAGGAATATTGCCATAATTAGAATATCATTTGAGAAAAAATTAATATACTGATAGACATTTTTCTTTATCATACCTACTAAGTGAACTAAAGACTCAGGCATAAAATGCACAGCTTTAAAAAGTAGAAAACATGCATATGCTTTTTAAAATTACCTGTATAAGAAGATAATGTGTGACAGACTGAAACAAAGGTTAAAAAAGTAACAGATTTGACCACAAGGACTTACTGAAGAAAAATCTATGCCACAAAAAATACAGTCAGACATAAATCTTGGGCAAAGTTACTAAAGATAAACAAAAACATAACCAGTCCACAAATGAGAAATGGAAAATATAACAAATTTCTTACAGAAACATATATATATATATATATATATATATATATATATATATATATATATGAGCATATGGAGTTACTATCAAAATAAAAATGGGAAGAACATTTCCCCATTTAATTTGCTAAGGCTTCAGTATTGAATCTCACCATGTGTCTAACTGTGAGCATGGAAGATCTGAAAGTCTCATGTGGCTGTGGTGTGTAATGGGTAAAGTGGTTTGACAAAACAGTTAGGTAGTAGATATTTTACCTTGAATTCTTCGCTTGCTTTGCAAACACATTTATCTTTTATCTCAGTATTTCTACACTAAAACAGATATTTTAACATAATGTTTTCATGTCTGTGCATTATTTTGGAGCAAATTCTTACCATGTAGCCCTGGACAGGATCCTACACTAGCCTTTAGCCCACAACAAGCCTAGTTCAGCCTGGGTTTACATGAATGCAGCTATCTTTCCAGGCCAGTCCATATATTTTAGAGGATTTTTTTTACTTCAGTTAATCGCAGCAATCAAATACTGACATCAGTCTCCATGTGCCATCTGAGACAATTGCCGTAGATTGCAAAAGTTAATTTTGTAGCTTTTATATCAAATACATGCTTGTGAACTTTGGTGTTTACGTGCACTTTCATAATAGTCTGTCATAATTGTCAAGGCGGTGCTTGCAAACAGATGGAAATACATTCAGAGGCCTATGGATATCCTCAGGGCGGATTCTTGGGCAGTGCATGGGAATCTCCTGGCTTTTGGTATAATATGAATATTTTATATTATGTTTCTTGAACCTTACCACATTTTGCTTCGGGATGCTGAGGATACTCAATAATAAGAAAATCTCTGTTTCTATCTCCTAAGCCTGCCATCAGAAAGTTATTTCCCGTGAGAAAATACCATTATGTGCTTTTTCTTCATCATCAGCATTGTCATCTCATCATCTTACCACCATTGAAATGATTTAACTTTTGCTAGTTCATTTGTCCTGAGATGTCACAGTTCAAGAATGTTATACACATATACTTGGTCAAAACAGGCACTTGCTTGAAATTTAGATTGTAGAAGTGAGGTAGCACCCAATAATCTTAGGAAGTTGTGATAGTCAGGTGTAGTAGTGGTCACATGCAAGATTGAGCTCCCATGTCACCTCGCTGTCTGATCTATGACGTTCTGGCTCGTTTTCTTACATCTGTCCCTGTTGAGACACAGAAGCTCCATGCATACCAATAAGTGAAATTTCTGCTGACTTTTGTACTATACATAGAAGACATAGGCCCATAGATGCCTATAAGAATTTCTCTATCACACCAGATTGACACCTACAATGCAGGCCACTCCTTTAAATTTGGTTTTCAAATGTGCCATGAATGCCTTTCTGAGGTCTGAATACATTTGAAATACTCCAAGAGTTGATTGTGACTGTGAAAACTGTCATATAATAAGTCATATAATAATTCATAGTAAGGATTGCCCTGAACCCACTGAAGATGCTGAAGTCTTACACTGATGAGACATATTTGTCTTAGAACAATTGTTCCTGAAACACCAATTGCATTGGGCATCTTGGGCTTTGGTTCTTTGGTTGATGATTGGTTCTCTGAGGCCACAGCTTCATTTCCACAGTTTAACACTTCTTGCTCCTGATTCCATTCCATGATGCCTATTTAAAGAGTAACCCCCAGAGACCACCTGCCAGTTCTGCCTGCAGATCCACAGGAAGTAGCTTTTGGAGACTACCAGCAGCTGTGAGGACTGTTCTGTGACCTCCACACACCTGGGTCCTAGCTCTGCCCTCAATCCCAGAGTTGGCAGCCATTGGAGACTTCCAGCAGTGGTGAGGATTTTTCTGTGACCTTCATGTGTCAGTTCTGCCTACAGTCCCAGAGACAACAGACGTTAAAGACTATTAGCAGAGCTCTGCCTGTAGTTCCAGAGGTAGTAGCCACTGGGGACTACTAACAACAACGAGAAGAAGTCTGCTCTGTGGCCCCTGCATGCCAGTTTCCATCCTCCAGATCCACATGTAGTCCCAGGAATAGGAAGCATTAGGGACTACCAGCAAAGGTGAGATTTTCCCCTGTGCCCCTTGTGCTCCAGATTCTGGGTTCCAGCTCTGCCTGTAATCTCAGGCAGCAGCCATCAGGGACTTCCAAGGACCTCCAAGCCTGCCAATAATAGGAACAACCAGATGCCTAGAGGACAGCATAAGAGCACCCCTAACAAAATCCAAGGCAATATGGTACCTCCAGAACCAAGGTATCCTACCACAACAAGCCCTATATATCCTAACATAGTTGAACACAGGAAAATAACCTGAAATTAAATCTTATGGAGATTATAGATGCCTTTAAACAGGAAATAAATAAAGCTCTCATAGAAATGCAGGAAAATACAATTAATTAGGTGAAATAAATGAATAACATCCCTTAAAAAATAGAGGGAAATGCAAGCAAACAGGAGACAGAAATGAGTAAAACTGTTATAAAAATTGTTCAAGACCTGAAAAGTGAAAATAGAAGCAATAAAGAAAATACAATCTGAGATGGAAAACCTAGGAAAGAGAATAGGCACTACAGAGGCAAGGACCACCAACAGACAACAAAAGGTGGAAGAGAGAATCTCAAGCATAGAAGAAATGGCTACATCAGTCACAGAAATTAGAATTTAACCAGATTTCTCAACAGGGACTTTAAACACCAGAAGGGCCTGGACAGATATATTGCAGATCCTAAGAGACCATAGATGCCAACCCAGACTGCTATATCCAGGAAACCTTTCAATCAACATAGATGGAGAAAACAAAATATTCCATGACAAAGGCAATTTTAAACATTATCTTTCTACCAACTCTGTCCTACAGAGGATTCTAGAAGAGAAATTCCAACACAACAAGGGAAACCACACCCAAAAACCACATGAAGTAAATAATTTCATACCAGCAAAAAAATAAAAAATAAAAGAAGAGAAACACACACATACACACATACACACACACACACACACACACACACACACACACAGACAAACACACACTATCACCACCAATATCAAAATTAGAGGAATCAACAATCATTTGTTATTAATATCTCTCTACATCAATGGAATCAATTCGCCAATGAAAAGACACAGATTAACAAGTAGATAGGAAAACAGATCCACCTCCCTACTGCATACAAGAAAACACACCTCAGCAATAACGATAGACATTGTTTCATATTAAAGAGCTAAAAAAGTTTTCCCAAGCAAGTGGAAACAAAGAAACAAGGAGAAGTAGATATTCTAATATCTAATAAAATAGACTTTCAAGCAAAAGTATTCAAAAGAGATGAGGAAGGGCACTTCATACTAATCAAAGGAAAAATTCCCCAAGATGATATATCAATTCTGAACATCTATGCTCCAAATGCAAGGGAACCTACATTCATAAAAGAAACATTGCTAAAGCTTAAATTACACAGTGAATCCCACATACAACAGTGGCAGACTTCATCACCTCACTCTCTTTAATGGACAGATAATGGTGACAGAAGCTAAATGGAAAAGTAATGGAACTAACTGATGCTATGAATCAAATGGACTTAACAGATATCTATAGGACATTTCACCCAAACACAAAAGAGTATCATTGTTCTTAGAACCACATGGAACCTTCTCCAAAATTTACCATATACTGGGTCACAAAACAAACCTAAATACATATAAGAAGATCAAAATAACCCCTTGCATCTTATCAGACACTATGGATTACAGCTGGAACTCAGCAACAACAGAAAGCCTACAAACTCATGGAAATTGAACAACTCCATACCACTGGGTCAGGGCAGACATAAAGACACTAAAGACTTTCTATAATTCAATAAAATGAAGACAGACCATGCCCAAACTTATGTGACACAATGAAGGCATTACTAAGAAGAAAGTTCATAGCACTAAGCACCTTCATCAAGAAACTGGAGAGATCCCATAGGAGCAAATTGGCAGGATACATGAAAGTTCTAGAACAAAAAGAAGCAAACACACAAGAGAGGAATAGATGACAGGAAATCATCAAACTCAGTGCTGAAATCAATACATTAGAAACAAAGAGAATAATACAAAGAATCAACAAAACTAATAGCTGGTTGTTTCAGAAAATCAACAAGATAGACAAATCTTTAGCCAAACTAACAAAAAGGCAGAGAGATAGTACCCAAATTAACAAAATAAGAAATGAAAAAGGGAATATAACAACAGACACTGAGGAAATCTGAAGAATCATTAGATCTTACACCAAAAAGACTATATTTCACAAAACTGGAAAATCTAAATGAAATGAATTATTTCTTGATGGAGTTAAATTATGTTAAGTCAAGATCAGATTAACAATCTAAATAGTTTTATAATCCCTAAGAAAATGAAGCAGTCATTAAAATGTCTCCCAACCAAACAACAACAACAACAACAACAACAACAACAACAACAACCCCAAGCCCCCCAAGCCCAAAACAAATAAATAAACAAACAAACCCATGGCTAGGTTGTTTCAGTGCAGAATTCTGACAGACTTTCAAAGAAAAATTCATAACAGTACTCCTCAAACTATTCCACAAAATAGAAACATAAGGAAAATTGCCAAATTCATTTTATGAAACTACAATTACCTTGACTCCTAAGCCATACTAAGATTCAACCAAGAAAGAAAATTTCAGACTAATATCCATAATATATGTTGATACAAAAATATTCAATAAAATGCTCACAAACCAAATCCAAGAACACATAAAAATATCATCTACCATGAGCAACTAGGCTCCAAACTTGGGATTCAGAGATGTTTCAACATACAAAAATCTACAAATTTAATCCATTGTATAAACAAACTGAAAGAAAAAAATACAGGATCATCTCATTAGATGCTGCAAAAGCCTTTGAGAAAATCGAATGCCCCTGAGTGATAAAAGACTTGGAGCAATCAGGGATACAAGGCCCATACCTAAACATAATAAAAAAGCAAGATACAGCAAGCCAAAAACCAAAATCAGATTAAATGGAGAAAAACAAAGCAGTTTCACTACAGTCAGGGACAAGACAAGTCTTTCCATTATCTCCGTATCTATTCAATATAGTACTTGAAGTTCTAACTAGTGCAATAAGACAACTAAAGGAAATCAATGGGATACAAATTGGAAAGGAAGAAACTAAAGTATCACTATTCTCAGATGATATAATAGTATATATAAGTGTCTCCCCAAATTCCACCTGAGAATTCCTACAGCTGATAAACACCTTCAGCAAAGTGGATGGATACAAAATTAATGAAAAAAATCAGTAGCTTTCCTTTATACAAATGACAACTGATCTGAGAAAAAAATTAGGGAAACTACACCCTGCACAATAGCCACAAATAATACAAAATATCTTGGTGTAACGCTAACCAAGCAAGTGAAAGACCTGTATTACAAGAACTTCAAGTCTCAGAAGAAAGAAATTGAGGAAAACATCAGATGGAAAGATCTCCCACAGTCATGGATT
This sequence comes from Acomys minous, assembly GCF_964271855.1. Taxonomy (NCBI): domain Eukaryota; kingdom Metazoa; phylum Chordata; class Mammalia; order Rodentia; family Muridae; genus Acomys; species Acomys minous. The sequence continues at coordinate 101,504,839 of NC_140496.1, forward strand.
GATAGGATTATCATAGTAAAAATGGACATCTTACCAAAAGCAATCTACGGATTCAATGCAATTCCCATCAAAATTCCAACACAATTTTTTTTATAGACCTTGAAAGAACAATTCTCAACTTTATATGAAAGAAAAAAAAATCCTAGGATAGAAAAAGCAATCTGCACAATAAGGTAACTTCTGAAGGTATCACTATCCCTGACAGAGCAATAGTAATAAAAATTGCATGGTATTTGGATAAAAACAGACATCAATGGAATCAGATTGAAGATCCAGAAATAAACCCATATACAGACATTTGACTTTTGATAAAGAAACCAAAACCATACAATGGGAAAAAAGAAAGCATCTTCTACAAATGGTGCTGGTCTAACTGGATGTTTTCTTGTAGAAGAATGCAAATAGAACCATATCAATCGCCTTGCACAAAACACAAGTGGCTCAAAGAACTCAACATAAAACCAGATGTATTAACTTTAATAGAAAAGAAAATGAGGAAGAACCTTGAACTCATTGACACAGGAGACAACATCCTGAACAGAACACCAAGAGGTCAGGAACTAAGATCAATAATTTATAAATGAAACTTCATGAAATTGAAAATCTTCTGTAAGGCAAAAGATACCATCCATAGGACAAAACAACAGCCTACAGACTGGAAGAAAGATGTTCACCAACTCTGCACCCAACAGGGCTAATATCCAAAATTAAATACAAACAAACCAAATAATCCATTTAAAAAATAGATACAGAGCTAAGCAGAATTCTCAACAGAGGCATCTTTAATGGGCGAGAAGCATATAATGAAATGATCAAAGTCATTCCTCACCAGGGAAATACAAATCAAAAGGACTCTGCAATTTCATCTTATACCAGTCAGATAAAAAACTCAAGTGACAGCGCATGCTGGTGAGGATGTGGAGAAAGGGGAATACTCCTCTATTGCTGGTGGGAGTGCAAACTTGTACAACCACTTTGGAAATCAATCTAGTGCTTTCTCAGAAAACTGGGAATAGCCCTACCTCAAGATCCAGTTATAACACTCTTGGGCATATACCCCTGAAAATTCTCCACCGTACAACAAGGACATTTGCTCAACTATGTTCATTGCAGCATTATTAGTAATAGCCAGAAAATGGAAACAGAAAAATGGCCACCAGATGTCCCTCAACTGAATAATGGATAAAGAAACTCTGGTATATTTACACAAAGGAATGCAAATCAACTATTAAAAACAAGGAAATGATGAAATTTGCAGGAAAATGAATGGAACTATAAAAGATCATCCTGAGTAGGGTATCCCAGACCCAGAAAGACACATATAAGCAGATATTAGCAATATAGTACAGGATAAACATACTACAATTCACAAACCCAAAGAAGATAAGTAACAAGGAGGGCCCAAGGGGGGTATACTTAAATCTCACTCAGAAGGGGAAATAGTATAGAGAGCAGAAATGGTTGAAAAGAGGGAGCAGGGTAAGAGAGTGAGCATGGAGAGAAATGAGAGAGGAGACGGGACATGGGGAAAGAAGGCAGGAGTGCTTACAGAGAGTAGAGAAACTGGGTGGAAGCAGCTCTGAGACAAACTGGAGCCCTAAGACAGGGTAGGCTCCTGGAAGGATATGGGGGTGACTCCAGCTGAGACTCCTTCTAGCAGGGGTTGTGGAGACTGAAGAGCCTCCCAGTGGAGGCAGAAGAGGACCAAACCACCCACAAAATCCGCCTACAAGGTATGTAGGAATAAAGATATAGCAGAGATTGAGGGAATGTCCAACCAATGCCTGACACATCCTGAGACTCGCCCCACAGGAAAGAGCCAACTCTGGAAACTATTAAAGATATTCTGTTCTACTCACAGACAAGAGCCTAGCATAGCTGTCTTCTGAGAGTTTCTACCCAGTATCAGATCTAAACAGAAGCTGACACTCAACAGCCAAACATTAGGCTGAGCACATGGAGTTTTAGTGATCTGAGGGGAAAAATAGAAGGGCCTGGAAGGCACAGGAGCTCCACAAGAAGACCAACAGAGCCAACTTACCAGGGCCAAGAGTGGCTAACGGAAACTGATGCACCAACCAAGGACCATGTATGAACTTGGCCTAGGTCCTTTACACATACATAGCTGATGGGTAGCATGGACACAATGTGGGTCCCCTAGAAGGAAGAGATGGAGCTGTCTCTGACATAGACTCTGTTGCCTGCCTTTTGATCACTTCCTCCTGGCTGAGTTGCCTTGCGGGGCTACAGGGGAAGATGCAGTAAGTCCTGATGTGACTTGATGTGCACATATAAGTTGGTGGGTGTGTGGGCTCCCCTTATGTGAGGCATAGGGGAAAGGAGATGGAGAAGAGGGAAAGAGAATGGAAATAGGAGGAAAAGAGGGAGGGCCTATAAGCAGGATATAAAGTGAATAAATAAATACATTAATTGATTAAAAAGTAGTTAAAAAAAAAGAGTAACTACATTCTCCATAGGATTTATAGTAATTTATCATGCATGATTTTTATAATGATAGTAATAATGAAGACAAAAGTAATGGTAAATGTTAAGGGTTATATGCACAGCATCGACTATTTTCCAATAATTTTATACGAATTATTATTAATACACCATATCATGTTTAATGTATCCTAAAATTCGATTAGTACATGGCCCTTATAGAGCAAGTTTCAAACATTTTACATTCTTTTCTTTGTTCAGTTTTTGCTAAGGAAAGTACAAAGTCAGTTTTTCATGGCAAACATATGCATCTGATGGTCAAGGAACTAGAACAACCTGGAGGGTCATACATGGAGTTAATGGGGAACTTGGGGTGGGATGTGCTCTCTGTGAAATTCCAAGCTACAGTCTTGACTACTGTGCTAAGCTGAGACTACACGACTAACTCTTTGTATTTTATAAGATGAGCCTGCAGTAAATGTCTGCATCCTATAAAGAGGCATTTATCTGCAGATTGAAATTTAAAAACTTACTTATTTTTTAAGTTTTAATATTTGTTATTATTCCAAAAGGTTTACATACTTCTTACTGCTCTTCTTACTATTATGAGTTTTTATTTCTTATCAAACGTGTGTTTGTGAATTCAGTTTCTGATTAAAACTGATTTTTATGCAAGCACTCCCCAAGACTTCTATAATGGGTTTTACAACTAACTCGGAAAAAAATATTTAAAACGATTTACTGAACAATCTTACTTATCAGGAGCTCTTCTACTGAGATGGAATTTGGGGGTTAAATACGGTAAAAGTTTCAAAAGAAAAAGTAATGAATTGCCAACGTTTAAGGAAATGAAGTGAGCTTGATAGACATGTGAGATTTAAACTAAAATTGAAAAGTGTGCATTTGCCCTTAACAAGTCATATCTAAAAAACTGGATAGAGAAAAACAATAGTTTGAGTGGAATCCCACACATTGTCACGGCATCTTACATACATTAAAATGTTTTCCATTGGTACAATTATTGATTACCTACAAGCTTTCTAGGAATAAGTATTTATTTTCCAAGTTTTTATATTTGGGGAATATTTGCTACATTGTCCAGTATCAACCATTCTCCTCTTAGAGACCAATTTCCTATGTGAGGCCTCCACACTGTGTACACATTACTTGCTAGATGGACCACAACTGTGCTAGTAAACTGTCTCCATTCTAGAAAGGGAATAAAGAGGAAAAGAAGACAAGAAATTTGGTTAGTAGAAGTGATTTCTTGTACCCAACTTTAGTTTTGTGGATTTTATTTATTTTCATGGTAGTCATAAATCAGATGAGTAGCTTACAGAGTAATCTCACTTCTGATTCTTCTCTCAAGACTGTCTTATATAGTCATAATAGTCCAACAAAATCTATTACAGAGCCAAGAAATTTAAAGCAGTGTCCTTTTCCAGTTGGTTGTAGACTAATATTTCATAACATCTAACAAATATAAACTGCTACAAAATGATGACATTCTCGCATGTTGAAACAATATCAAACCCTGTCAAGTTTTCAAATATTTGTAATCATATTCTGAACTTATCTTGCTACAAGCAGATATCAGCTTATGGACCACTCTTTACCTACATATCAAAGCTTAGTTTGCTGCATTTGATTAACTGGGCTCAAATTTGACCTCTTTTATGTCCTACTCACGAGTTTACTGAAGATACTCACATATAAAGTGAAAGTAATGTCAGTTCCTACATCAAAATCACAAGGATACAGCGATGCCCTATATGCAGCACCGTCAGTGGGCCTCTATTCTTTGGTCAAAGTAAGCCACCATCGCAACAGCATATAGTTTCATAAAGTGCAACATTTATTCCCTTCAAAATCTCCTCAGAGTACGCAAAAATACATTAGGATCATTCTCCGCCGCATAGCAGAGCAAACCAAGGGTCAAGTGTTTAAATGGTTGCTGAAGTGTTTAAGTAATTTCACAGCTGGTAAATGGGAAAGCCAGGAGTTAAATGGACATCAGTTCTCCCTTGTTAAACACCCCCGCCCAACACACACACACACACACACACACACACACACACACACACACACACACACACACATACCCAGAGCATGTCAAAGGCTACATGAAGTAGTTCTTTTCATGAAGAAAAAAAAATAGCCCTGCTCATTTCCTGAGTTCCCTGGTGTGATGTCAGACTTGCTTGATAAAGAACAGGGCCTTCTCAGCAATCCCAGGCGCTATGATCCCCTCTTGAGAGTGGAATTCTTCCATAGCAGGGTGTTTGCTTTGACCCCACGCCTATGTTTCCGTTTCATGGCTACTGGAGAGCAGGATCTGTCCAGTTGAAACTTTCAGTTCAGAGAACCATGTATCTGGCTAATGTGAAGTCAGCCAGGTTTCAGATGTTGGACATGTGAGCTGGAAAAATAATTTTCAGCACTACAATGAGAGAAATGGCCATTTCTTTTCATGTGTTGGTGGATGGTCTGGCTTATATTTGCTTCTCGAATATGCCCAGATGCCATGAGTATTTCTGTTCTTGACATCTGAAATTTTATTTCTTGTAAATGTGAAGAAATGTTTATCTATTCCTGTAGTTGAGTTATGCACAAGAAGACCCAGGAGAAATGGACATAAGAAATTCATGCAGGATGTTAAGTGTTCTAGTAATTATGATCTTGTTTGATTCAGATGAGGGACAGCAACAAATCTAGAAATTATTGAGAATAAAAGTTCTCTGCAATTGGAAATTTAAAAAGAAATTACAAGAAAAAACACAGACGAAGGCCGAATTTTCTCCAGCCATGCCCTCCAGAAAACCTGCACTTCGAAAACTATTCAATTACCCAGCTGCACAAAATGAGATCAGTGAAAACCAACGATTATCTAATGCTCCAGAATACATAACACACAGCCCACTAGCTATCCAGGTGTCCTACAAGGAAATAAAGACTTTTGCAGAGTAGAAAGTCATGGGTGAACAACATAATGTGAAGCATTCAGAATTAGTCTAAGTATACTACTAACGTGGTATCAGCTTCTGCGGGAGGAAAACGTCCTCTCCTCTGTCAAAACTTACAAGTAAAGGGGAGCAGCTCAGCCGTGTTTGTTTGAACGTGGTCCTGGACTCTGAAAATCCTAGGCTGATGTCAGGAGAGCTACAGAAACCATGAGGAAATGTGAGATTCTGTCATGTCCCAGGCTCTGCTTTACTTCAAAGAAAGGACTTCGAACTAAATAATTTCCAGACACTGTACTGTTAGTAGCTAAAATAAAGAAAATAAAATAAATAACTTTTCATTGGAAACTAAAGATTTCTGAGATATCATAGACAGAGGTTGAGACCAAACTACTATGAACGTGGAAGAAACTTGATTTCACTGAAGATGAAGGGCAATTACTGGGGTGAGTATAATATTGCCTGCATTCTGTTTAAATAACCTCCATATTTTATGCCCTCAATAAGTGTTCTAAATTTTTAAAAAGAAAACCATGGGCACATATGAGACAGAGGATATTCATGATTAGTTTTAGTTTCTGCAGGATGAATCTTTGAGGCTAGGTTCTGAGAAGTGAATTTCTTTGTGGGGGCCTGGGAATCTCAGACCATGTTACAAATAGAGTAAAGAAGCAGAATAAACCTAGCATAGTGGGTACATTCCCAAGTGATTTACTGACTGAGGCAAACCATGGGAGTCTGGGATATGAGTAGAGGCTCAGCACAGGGGCAGGAAGTGGATCTGTTTACTTAGTCTGTTCACAGTGATCCACATACAATACGTTAGCTTCTGCCCTGGTATGTTGGCACGTTCAGAATCTGGATATGGTGAGGCCATAGAGCCTATAGCTGGGATACCCACCATTGTCTTCTAACTCCTAAATTCAGCTTTTCTCTTTTGGATTTTATGGTTATTGATTCTGTATCCTTAGATATCTTCCCATGTGTTTTACATAGTGAATTTCTTTATTTACTTGCAAACATTCCTACCTTTAAACATGACTTATTTAGTGGTAAAAGAAAACCTCTCAAGAAACTGATGTGTAAAGTGATGCTGTGTGAAAAACAAATTCAACGTTGATACTAGCCTTACAAACCAACAAATGATAGGGTTTTGTCCTTATTTCTCATCATCTTTCATAGGAGCCACATGTGTTTTGTAGAACTGCAATAACATACTTAAAGGTGTATCTTTGTACTTGGAATCTGTGTCATCCAAAAGTCTTAGCTGTGATCGCCAAGGTCATCATGGGAGTACTACCCCACCATACCTCTTGCCACCATCATCTCTGTCATTATTATTTTTCTGGACAAAATACTTGGCACATTCTGTGTCAGAAAAGGAAATATACCACTCCCAATGTAATGCGTGGGTAATCAGAGCAACCTTCAATCTTCCAAAATAGGTGAGAAGGACCCAACACTTCAGAAGTGAAATGTGCGGTGTTTTTACTGCACTTAGCATCAATGTACAGCTGCTTCTGATAGAACATGTGGACAGGTGCTAATTAACAGGTGGCAGCTTCAGGGGAAAGAGTCATGTAAATGCTTATTTAGAAAATATTTAGGGTAGTCATTACAGAGCTCCAAGTTCCCATTTCTTTGTGGCAAATTATTTTCTCAAATGATCCATCAGGGTGAAGCCACCCCATTACAAAGCTATTTAGTAGCACCTTAGTATAACTTGCTACACCATTCTGTGCTTTTGGGTACAGGTCTAACACTTGAATTCTGATTTCTCTCTCATGATAATTAAATCACTAAAGACAGCAATTGCTTGTGGGAAGGACGCCATCTTGTCTGGCTGTGGAGGACTACATTTGCATTTGTGAAGATTTTGGCACAAAGGCTCTGAAAGGCAAGTAAGTGGTTTCAGTGTTAACTGAGAACACCAGGTACTTTATTTTGGTACCTCAGTAACTCAGATATAAAAATATTTAGAAAAGTGAAGTGACCCAGACAACAGTTACTGAATGTTTCCCTTTACTCCTTGTCTTTAGTTCCATTATTTTAAACAAAACAAAAACCAGTGCTGTGGTCCTAACTCCTGCATCTTGACCACCAGTCCTCGTCTGTCAGTCAAAATACCTTTTGAAATGATATTCACCTTGATATCCTTATCCATCAGCAAGACTAATAAATAGTATATTATTATATAGTAAAAATATTGGGTGTTATTTGAATATCTACTAGGAAATTGCCAGGTCACAAGGATTTTTAACTTTCTCTATACACCTAATTCATCAGCCAATTCTAGAGATTTCTTCCAACATCTTTCTGATCCTCTCCATATATAACATTGTTAAAATTCATTTATTCTAAGCCACCATCTTTTCTTGCTTGAATCATCACAATGGCCCATTTCTAAAGAAGATAGAAAGCTTTGCAAACACTCCAAGCAGATCCTATTGCTCTTCTTCTTAAAATTTTACAGAATCCTTAGCTCAGAATCCATTCAAAAATTAAAATTACCACCCAGACGTAAGTAACCCACATGGCCCTCGGAGTCTGGCTAGGGTCTGCTCTCCAGCAGTCTCTTTACTTCTAAGTCATAGTAGGTTACTTTACAACATCGGTTTCCTTTACATTGGATTTTTCATTTGTTTTTTAGGACACCCTTTCCAAAATGTATTTTAAGAATAATTTTTTTAAAAAGATCTATTTATTTATTGTGTATACAGTGTTCTGCCTGCATGTAACACCTGAGGGCCAGAAGAGGGCACCAGATCTCATTTTAGATAGCTGTGAGCTACCATGTGGTTGCTGAGAATGGAACTCAGGACCTCTATAAAAGCAGCCAGTGCTCTTAACCTTTGAGCCATCTCTCCAGTCCCCGAATAGTTTCTTATAATTAATCCTTACAGTAGGTCTATTTTACATATCCACTACTTACTCCTCTCAGTAACCCATTTAACTTTAGTGCTCATAACTCTTTGAACTAATTCTGCCTGGTAGCTAACTTCTTCACTTACAGTCTCACTTAGTAGGACATAAAGTCTAGGAGAATATCCCATGAATGCTTCATTCTGCTTTATATTTTTACACCTTATGAATTATATGAGAATTCTTTGCTTAATGCATTTATTGTAGTTTTTGTTTTGAGAGTGTATTTACCATCTTGGGCATTTTTGTTGTTGGTTTTGTTTGTTTGTTTGCTGTTCTATTGTGTCTTAATCATTGTATCTTCTTCCTCTGTTCAATTTAATTGAGTGGTTTTTTTGTTTTGTTTTTGTTTTTGTTTTTTGTATCCTTTGTTTGTTTTATCCTATTTTAGGTTCCAGGTGTTTTTTTCCCCTTTATTTTGTTAGTAGAGTATTGAAATTCTTGCATCTAATAATCTCCCATGACACAATATTATATTACTTCTTGTTCAAAATTTATTTCCCACATCATTATTTTTCTTTTATCCTTCTTGTCTACTCAGTAAATGATCAAATAAATTTTACTATGACTTTACCATACTACCCAATATTACTGTTGGGCTGGGTAGTTTTTGTTAATACACATGATAGAATCATTACGAGAAAAGGAAACTCAATTGAGAAAACGACACTTGGAGATTGGCCTGTGGGCCAGCTGTTGTGTATTTTCTTGATTGATGATTGATGTGTGAGAGTCTAGTTCACTGAGTTGTGACACCTCTGGGATGGTGGTCCCAGAGCAGACCTAGGAAGCCATAAGGAACATTCCAGGCATCGGTGTTCCTCTGTGGCTTCTGCTTCAGCTCTTGCCTCCGGCTCCTGCCCTGCCTTCCCTCAGTGACTGGTCGTGATGTGAAACTTTAGGCTGAAACAAGCTCCATCTTTACACTGATTTTGGTCATGGTGCTTTATCACGACAATAGAATGCCTAAAACATTTATCTTTCCAAGGAGCCGGTGTGTATTTGCTTGTTATCAATTATGTGTTCATTCTTAGATTTTCTTTCAGAAGTCTATACTGTTTGCTAATCTTAGGACAAAGAACTTCAGACGTCTTGTAGTTCCAGTCTTCCTTAGGTGTTCATTTCTTTCTGCAAATGTATATATCTAGCTGTCATATCTTAAGTGTCTTCACTATTTCAAGATAACATTGCTTCCCTCAATGTTTCTTTTTTTTAATTATTTCTTTAATTTTGGAGATTATGTGTGCATTATTTGCCCCTTTTCTTTCCTCTCTTTGAACCCTCCCGTATACTCTTCATTGATGTCTCTCAAATCCATGCTCTTTTTTTTCATTAATTTTGCTACACATGCACACACACATACATTTTCTAATTTTGTCACTTATTATGCATTTTTATACATATGTTAAATATTTTTTCTGTGTATGTGCAAAGCTATAGTGAACATAATGACATTATTTCTGCATATATAAAAACAAAGTTTCTTAAAATGGGGTCATGTATAGGTAAAACTGTGCTATTTGTTTGCCGTGGTTTAGTTGTCTTTAAAGTGAAAATCGTCATGATGTAACATTCAAGAGTAGTACAAGTGTTTGGTGGCATCATGTAGATCTTCCTCAGGACTGAGACCCTGATTCTTGGATCCACCAGCCCTCTGACATCAACTCTGGTGTCCCTTATTTTATCATGTCCCCTTGGGGTGGAGGCATACAGGAGAAGAGGAAGAAGGTTATCACTATCAGGGATGAGATCCAACAGGCTATGGTCATATGGTGGGGGAGGAGGTCCCCTTCTGTCAGAGATCTAGAGGAGGGGAATAGGGCAAAAGAGGAAGGGAGGGGGAACAACAGGAAGATACAAGTGAAAGGATAACAATAGGTATGTAATCTGAATAAATTATAATGAAAAAGGAAAAAATGTTCTCTTTGGTTAAGTCTGATTGTCAAGTGTACATTGTTTTAATGGTAGTTTATCTCATAAGTTCAAGATGCCTAATATAACTCCAGACTTCATGCAACTGTCACAAAGAAAAGAACATTAGTATTTCAGAATTCTATAAGGTTTTATAAGTTTCTCAATTACTAAGATTATACTTGTAGTGCACTTAATTACTAGTTAGCAGATTTTAGCAAATGTTATCATTTGATGAAACTGCTACTTTCCTTCTACCTTCTTGCACATTACATGCCACATTTATGCTGATTTTCAAAACAGTGTACATTATGACGGCCATCATCTCTGCCTTGTGTCTGAGCCTATAATATGAAGCGATCTACCTGTGTCCTGTGTGCAGGTAGGAGTCGGCTGAGCATGGTGCCAGCTGATAGCAATTGTGAAGAAGATGGCCATCAGCTTCCTCTGGTGAGTAAGTGTGTGACCTATAGAGAGCTGACACATCTAAAATATTCTGTAATCTTGCAATCAACTATGATAAACAGAATATTCGTAGAATGTGAGGTTTGGGGAGATAGTACTTGTGGAAATATAAGGACTGCATAGCATCTCCTAATGCAAGTGGAGACAGGTGTCCTCTCTGCCTAAAGAACACTCTGCTTGTGGCACCAGCAAATATTCAGGTCCTAAAACCTGCACCTGCCTTGATTCTTATGATCCTCTTATTCTCTCCATGGATGCCGTAGGCTTAGAATATATCCAAATCTATTGTGGGCTTCAGTGTTCTCCCTGTGAAAATCCATTTCTTAATAGCAAGTGCCAGGTGAGAAAGGTATGGGAATATAGGGAAATAGTAGGACACAGAGGGTCCAGAACCCTACAATAAGACCATCAAGGCTGGTGGATCTGGACCCAGGGGAGTCTGCCCAAACTACAGTACCAACCTAGACCGCCCACCCCCATTCAGATGTAGCCAATGGACAGCATATTCTCCATGGTTGTGTGGAGAGCGGGGACTGATTTTGACATGAACTCTGGTGCCCCCTATTTGACCTCTTTCCCTTGGTGGGGAGGCCTGGTGGCACTCAGAGGAAGGATAAACAGGCTACCAGGATGAGACTTGATAGGCTGTGAGGGAGGAGGTCCCCTTCTGTCACAGACCTAGGGGAAGGGAATAGGGTGAAAGAGGGAGAGGAGGGAATGGAGAACAGGAAGAAAAAGTGAGGGGATAACAACTGAGATGTGATCTGAATAAATTATTTAAATAAAATTTAAAAATAAAGTAAAATCCGTGTCTTGATTCTATTCGAAACTAAAAGTGAATTACAATCCAATTATCTATTTTTCAGATTAAAAACTAGTAAGAGCTCATACTTTTGAACAAATGATAGAAAAAGCAGTATTTTTATTTCATTCATATAAACTACTCATATCCATCAACTCATCTAATCTTCACTTTTTTGTGAGGTAGAAGAAGAAAGTAGGATCAGTTAAATTCATAATACATGACACACAAAATGACTTTAAATAACTAATTCTTTGTCTGCATGCTAAATATGTGACTTATGAATTATTGATTTAGGCTTTATAAAGTAAAAGTCCAGAGATGTTAAGTGACTTGCTGATAATGGGCAAGGAAAAGAGGGACTCATCTGGGTTTTCTGATTTGTAAATCCTGTGGATTTCTGATTATCACAATTGCTGCCTCTGACACTAATGATAAACATTAGAAATGCATTTTCTCAACATTTGCTGTTGGGTGACATCATAGCGGACATCCAGAATACACTTGAGAGGTGAGTGTCTGGGGATATATAGACTCTTACTCTCTTTGCACATGCCTCTACTTGTAGATTCACAGTCCGATGGCCGCAGTCCTGCGTATTCGCTGCTGGGACATTGCAACTCGCTTTTTTTCTCATTAATATCATAAATGTGTGTAGGTTTTGATAACTCTAAGTGACATAAAAATATTTTCAGTAGTAGAAGAGACATCCGAGTCTTTGTAATTAAGCTTGCCTGAAACAAGACCAAATATGTCAACATATTTATGCGTTGTATTGTAAGGCTCTTACCATGTTATTTTATTAATGTAAGACTGACTTTAATTATGCAGAGATACAAACTACCTCATTGATATTCTATGAACATTAACTACTCCCTCCTCTGATGAAGCAAAAATAATTCAGTCCCTTAATTCTCAAGATTCATAAGAAGTCTGTAGTATAAAATGATAGAAATTGGTGGCACAAATTATTGGATACAACCAGGAAATACTCATTTTTATTGTTTAAATTTCCTAGCTTTATACCTCTGGCTCTAGTATTCATGAACTATAATGTTCTTTGAAAAATTTGTTGGATGCTGGAATTTTTTGATCTGGCTGTAGTTAGCACACATTTTTTTTTAAAAAAAAATGTATTGTTTCTCTCTAATTCACTTGTAGATTTATGAGACTAACTCAGGGAACTGGCAGCCTATTGCCATTTAACGTGGAACTCTGAAGCCTGTCGATGAGTTTATGTTCTTAGTGGATGTAAAAGAAATTGGTAGTTTCTACAGTTGCTTCATTTACAAGCTTCTTGTGGAGGTTTGTGTTGTTCTATATAGTGCTTTACTGGCAGGGGCAGGAGATATGGGTGGTGGGATCTAATTGTTGTTAAATGCTCTTAATATTAATGGTCTACCAGAAGCAAGTCCCATAAAATTTATACTCTTAGAAAGTTCCTAAGAATGATAAGTGTCCTCAAAGTTTGAGATTACAAAATCTAAAATCTGAAAAACTCGGTCTTGTCTCATTATGTACCACCTACGGCATAGCCAGACCAAAACCACTTCCATGTTGCTATCAACTATGAAAAATTAAAAATAACGTGAGCAAAATGACTTCCATATCTGTAACTCAAGTTTGGAAAATATATGTTGCTATTGGGGCCATCTTTATATTTTGGGCTTAGTTCAGATTTTAGCTGTAAGTAGATTTATGGGCATTGTTTTATGGTGTTGCTCTTGTAAACCTTGTGGTGCTTAGGTGGTCTGGTCTTTTATTCAACTCCTTTTGGCATATGTATATTAGGTATTTTGCCTCTTGAAAAAGGACAGAGCCAGCTGGTCATGAAGCCTGTATTCTAAAATTTATGGTCTATTGCATAGAAAGACATTATAGTAAAAGTCACAAAATCAATTACATATGTTGCAATTAGGAGACAAACTTTAAAACAACTGTTAGAATACATTAAATAAGAAACTCATATGATGGTTGAAGAAACAGGAAAACCTTCAGAGAGATGGAAACTTGACAAACTTGGCAAAAAAAGAACAAAGTACAATATATGAAATAAAATAAGTCTTCCACGGGTATTGAAAGCAGGCAACATGCTATACTGAGAGGATTCATAATCCTGAAGGCATGCCAACAGATATTCAACTATTGCACAGAGATCAAAGGTATAAAAAGCAAATAACAACCCCCCTAAGGACCTGTAGGTTCCACTCAAGGTCCACATGGAGCTCAAGTATTAGAAGGTAAGAGAGCTAAAATGGGGCAGAAAAATGGATATGTAGAAAAATAATGGCTAAAATTATTTTGAACGTAAATTAAGAATTCAAACCACAACAAATGCAATGGTTCTCACGTCATAGCGCTGAGCGCCTGCAAGAGAGAGAAAGAAGAAGGGAAATGCCATAAATGTGTCCTAGCTTATTTTCCTGGTCTGTGATAAGCACCATGACCAAAAGCAACTTAGGGGAAAAGGGTTATTTCAGCTTATAGCTCTTGTGTCAAGGTCCTTACTGGAGGAAAGTCAGGGCAGGAACTGAAGGCTGTTTACCGGGTGCTCAGATGCCTTGATCTATAGACCAAGCTGACCAAACGGGATCTGGTGGAGGAAAGGATTGATTTGGCTGAAAGATTACAGTCTATCATCAAGTAAAGCCAGGACAGGGACTCAAGTATGTGCTGAAGTAGACATGGAAGCGTATTACTAACTGACTAGGCCCCTTGGCTTGTTCTGTTATTTGTGCCATTCCATCAGGGACAGTAATGCCCACAGTGGCTTGTGTCCTCCTACATGAATTGTCAATTTAAAAAATGCTACACATATGTGCCCATAGGCCAACATGAAGGAAGCATTCCTCAAATGAGCTATTATCTTCCTAAGTATGTGTGTCTAGGTTAGTGTTGAGTCGATGAAAACTAACTGGGTATACTCTTTATCCATCTCAGATACTATTCTTACATTCCCACCCTTCACACATGTGAGTACTGTCTATCAATCATCTATCTATCTGCCTATTATCTATCTCTCTACTATCTCTCTCTATCTACCTATATCTCTCTATCTCTCTATCTATCTCTCTCTCTATCTATCTAATCCCATCTCTCTCTCACACACACATACAAAAGCACTTAGTATAATAATGACCCAATAATAGCATATATATGAATATTGTTTTCTATTACATATGAGACATATAATTTAAAAAGAAAGACATGTTCTTGTAACTGTATGACTTCAGCTGTTTCAGGCTTAATATGAACCAAAATATTTTTCTTTAAGATACACCTATACATTGATTTATTTGAAAAAAAAAATTAGTCAATTTTGTTTGGTTGTTCTAAGTCAACACAGTACTTGAATATGATGTCTTCTCATACATTTTTAAAAGACTGATATGAATTTAAAACAATTTTGAAGGAGTTGTTTTTCAGAGCTTTTGACAAAATACTTTTCTTAATAGTACACTTGCTGGTAGTCTCACCTCAACTTCATAAATGAATGACTTTTGGTTTTCAATCATTGGTACTCTTAGATTTTTGTTCCTTCATTGACTTGGCTAAAATATGTAGATTATTGTCAAACAAAGCAGTGTTTATCTAATTTACAGGACAATTAAACACTTTTTATCAGAAATATCTTTAAACTTTTTCTCTACAATTTTCACTAAAAAAGGAACAGAATATATAGTGTTTATTTTCTCACTTGTTTCCGAGATGAGCATTAACATTAAAAATTCTAAGCTATTATTTCATGTGTGTGCTTGGAGTTTGCTGTCTGCATTTTGATGTACTTGTATTCTTATAATTAGCTTATTTTTGTGAAATAGATGTTTGTTTTGTAGTAGATTTTTAAAATCAGTTTGCAGTTCATAGCGTATTTGCACCATTAATTATTATATTTTTGCACTTTATATCATTGCTATTTATATTTAATTTTGTTTTCAAGTAAAGTATGTGGTAATGATAGGTGGCTAGCTAGTTGTTCGTAGGCGTGCAGGTTTTGAAGATGGACCCTTTTTCATAGCATGCAGCTTGCAAAGCCTGGCACCGAAACTGAAATAATAATATTTATTAATTGCTAAAACACTAAGATACATCAGAATTGGCCCTAGTGGGACTTTCATACATCTCATTAGAAAAATGTCCCTTAGGTAAAAAAATGTGTTGTAAAGACTTCAGAAAGAATAGATGATAGATAGGTAGGTAGATAGACAGACAGACAGACAGACAGACAGACAGATAGACAGATAGATAGGCAGACAGGTAGACAGGTTTTTAGACAGACAGATAAGCTAAGGGGCAGAATCCATGTAAAAAGCTGGAGAACATGCCAGCCCACTGGAAATCTCAGCAGAAAAGAGTCACACAAAGGGACACCTAGAGCAGGTTTCCTATCTAGACTAGTTTTCAACCAAAAATAAGGACCAAGACCAGAGAACCATGAAAGTCAGAGCAAGGTTTTGATGACAAATGAGACTTTGACAGTTCCCAGCATTTACAGAGAGATTTATTTTCTCACTGATTAAGAATTTCCCCACCACATCTCCCGCTAATTCCCCTCTGTCTACATCGATCTCCCAGTACCCCCTCCCCCTCCCCACCCTGCGTTGTGTCTATCTCTATGTCCTTTTTATTTAGAACTAGTAAAATAAAGTGTGTAATTTAAAAAAATGATCCCCCAAAGCATCCATTATGAGACTCAACACATGGTTTGTGTATAGTTTGTCTCCCTTCTGAAGTGTGCTCACTCACTTCCTAGTTAGGTGGATAGGGGAGTTAGGAGCAGTGGTGATAAGGGATAGATTTTGATTCTATTAAACATAAGTGAAAGAACAAGGACTTGGAGGAAAGAGAAAGATAAACAGGAAAATGACTGGAAAATTAGGAAATTTCTGTTTTGTTTTTCTGAAAGAGAATTTAAGCTCTGAGACTGGGTTCCTCAGTGTTCACAGTGACACATCACTAATGGTGGCTCTCAGACTGGGCTCTGCAGTGTGCACAGTGCATACACGCTAATGCACATCATAGGGAGAAGATACCCAAGCTAGATATTCTTATTTCTTCTTTACGTTTACATCTCTCAGTTCCCTCAAATAAAAATTGTGAGACATAATATCTACGCCTCTGCATTTCTGTATATTTTAACTGAAATAAAGCATACCAAGGCTAACACAGGTTAAAGCCTTATTAAATATTTCACTTCATTATTTCCAAAAGTAAATATTTT
Organism: Acomys minous; assembly: GCF_964271855.1. Lineage (NCBI taxonomy): Eukaryota > Metazoa > Chordata > Mammalia > Rodentia > Muridae > Acomys > Acomys minous. Next base: position 101,521,562 of record NC_140496.1, read on the forward strand.
AGCACACCCTGCCCACTTCTATTTCTTCTTAGCAGAAGAGCTAAGTATTATCTCTTACCTTTAGGTAGCTTTGTTGTCCTCCCTGTGAGCAACTTAAGGGAAAACAATTTCAAAGTCTCCCTATGTGGGAAAGCATGGCTTTGAAGCTGCCTCTGGAGACCCAGGAGATCTGAAATGAAAGTGTAAATAAACCAGGGAGATGGACAGAAAGAGAAGCAGGAGGAAGTTGAGGACAATAGTGACAGCCTGTGGAACTAGGGAGAGGAACTCCTGATTGGCGCCCACTGAATAATCCTTACTTGGTTTTTGTCCAGAGGCGAGAGACAGGTTGTCCCAAGGGGACAGCGCTCAAATGCAACTCTTCCAATGGGAAGCGTTTGGGAAGAGAGGTCTACATGGCTACTTGAAGCGGATTCTTCATGCTTTCCCTGCTGTGCTGTGGAGGTGGAATGCTCCAATCATGCATAACCTGAATATAGACATGGCTCGAGCTAAATTATCTGCATGAAAATAGCCTAGTAAGGCAAACTGCCATTTAAAAAAATAACTGATTTATTTTACAAAAGGAGAAATTTCATATATCCGTAAGTATAAAAATTCCATATTTTTGTTTATTAAACAAATACACAGCAGGAGAACTGCGGCTGCGCTGAGCAAGCGCCTAGAGGGAGGGAAGAATGGGAGGATACAAGGGATGGGATACCCATTGAGATGTAACAAGAATAAATTAATAAAAAAGGAAAAAAAAAATAAAAAAATAAAAAAATTAAAATTAAAATGCTCCCAGAAATGTAAAAACAAACAAACACACAAACAATAAAAAACCAAATACACAGTAATATGATTTAAGCATTTTAGAATAAGTCTGAATTTCAAATATTAGCCTCAATGATATTACCTGATAGTGGTCAAGAAAATGAAACTATTTAAAACCATGATATTAAGAATACAAACAGAAATTTGGGAAGGAAGGAACAAATTCTGGGTATTGTAAGGTGGATATTGTCAACACATGGAATTCTTCTGGAGAATGATAGCACAACTCTAAAGTGAGAACATAAGAATGTATGAAATTGATGTGACAAAACAATATCTAATAAATCAAGATAAGTTGATAATTCTGTGTTTAAATGCAATGTATTTCTTCTATATGACTGAATTACATGTCAATATCACTTTGGCTACAGATAGAGATTAGTACAATGTTACCGCCTATTTTTTCATGATGATTGCCCATGATTTTTCTTTTCCTTACTTTGTTTACTTGCTTCTCCCTAAACAGAACTTTCTATTATAAACACAACTATGTAATTATAAAAGCATTCTTGATAGAGTATCTATTTGAATCTCTTCAGCTGTTTTTTGTATCAGCTTAAGTCCACTTCTGTTGTTTTTATTTAATGTGTCATGAAAATTGATCCTAAATTGTATACGAGAATAGAACTGCATTGATAGTTTGCAGTGGTTGAGGGCCAGAGCATCCCTGCAGGATTTTCTCTACGAAATGAAAATGGAAGTTGGATTCTCTCAGTCAACCCAATAAGGAAGTGATTGTTTACAGAGTGAGAAATGCTTTCAGTTGTTGCAAAATGTGTTGAGTCTTGAGAACTTTAATAAAGAAAGCAGCAACACACGTACATGCACACACACACACATGCACACAATACGAACCAAAACTGTAGTGTATCAAAGACATACCAAAGGACAGCACAATGAAAAGTAACTGATCTTCCTCTGCAATGACATGTTAAGTCTGTACAATATGAAGGCTAAACTTTAACTAATCATTGGCTGAGGCGTGGTTCTAGTTATTTCCATGCAAGGAACTTTCTATGACAAGAACAACATTTTATTAACAAAATGCACTCATTCTCGTACAATCTCTTGGTGACAACCACTTCCAATGAGAAAGGCTAATGTTTGCCCTTTGAAAATGGAAACAATCCTTGCAAGGAATGCATTTGAATCAGGATGCCTCAAAGCCATTATTTATGCCTTCTTAGTGATCTATACAAATATTTAAAACAAACATACACACACAAACATACATACATTCATACATACATACAATGCTGGGTTTAGTGGCTCTTCTTCTTCTTCTTCTTCTTCTTCTTCTTCTTCTTCTTCTTCTTCTTCTTCTTCTTTCTCCTTCTCCTCCTGTTTTTCCTCCTCCTCCTTCTCCTTCCTTCTTTTTGGTTTCTCAAGACATGATTTCTCTGTGTAGCCTTGGCTGTCCTGGAATAGCTTTGTAGACAAAGCTCACCCTGAACTTACAGTGATCCACCTGCCTCTGCTTCCTCAAGTGCTGGGATTACAGGTGTGGGACAATGCTTCTGGCTGGAGCACTGCTTTTTAATCTCAGTATTTGGGGTGCAAAGGCAGGCATATATTTATGAGTTTGAGGTCATTATAGTGAGTTGTAGGCCAACCTATGCAGTGAGAACCTGTGTCAAGAAAACACACAAACGAATATCTCTTGGATTTATGATAGCATCCCCTGGCTTTCCCATTGGTTTTATGCCCTGAAAGCTTACTTCTCTGAAAATTTACCCTGCATCAGGTTTTGTTTGTTTCTGTTTAAAATTTCAAAACTATGGAAGGCATTCACAGGAAGGATTCTTTTCTGTTGCTTTCTTTAAAAAATGCCTGGGTTACATCAATTTAAATACATATTTCCTCATATGTTCTACTATATATTTTTATGGAACTTTCATTTTCTTGTTTATCAAAATATAATATTATCTTGACCTGTTAAAGTAAAGACCTTGGAGTTTGCTTCCATTTCCACAGATATTTTGTGACATGGACTTTGTGTATTAAAGCAAATGCTGCACATTTTCAGAACCCCAAATGAAAAACGTCCATGTTTAAGATTTTGGAAACATCTTTTCCACTTCGGACTCTTTTAATGTGGTCTTTAAAATATATGTAACAGACCACAGGGCACATGTTTCTCAAGAGTATGCACATTAAATACTCAGAAGTGAGTGGGTAATTCTATGCAGATGTTGTCATGGTAAATACTCATGATAGCTCACAAGAAAGTGGCCAGAACTCAAGTTTAAATCTAGCCCAGCCAGACTTGAATTACCGGCTGTTATTTTTCAAAACATTTTCCTTTATTTTAGTCTTAATGAATAAATGTTTTCAGATCGGATACAATAATGTTTGAATTCTGTTGAAACCACAGATTTCCTTCATCTGCAGCACCATGGGTGCTGTGCAGGCAGGAGGTAAGAGGCTGCCCTTCCCTGGAGAGCTCCTTTTAGTACATTTACATCATTTGAGTTGTTTTTCTCCAAATATCAAGTTTGTTTGTTTTTTTCTGCTTAGAGAAGTCTCATAAAAACTTCTGGAACTACTTTCTTAAAGAGGAAGACTTTTCAAACTGTTTTCATACCATTGTTTGTTGAAGAAAAAGTTAAGCCAGGACAGAATAATCACTAAACACAAAGTTGTATGAGATTCACCACAGACAGATATATTTTGGGAGTCACCACCCAAGGACATCGTCAAGGTCCAGTCTGCTTGCAACTTTTATAGTTAGGATGGCATGCAGGATCATGTTTGTAGATTCACTATGCCATCGGGAAGACAGTGATGGGGATATCATGATGCCCGTTGTTTTAAATTCTGATACTTTATGGCTTCCTAAAACTCTTATTTCAATGTATCCAAAGGTTTCCCAAAACTGTTAAATCCACTTTGTTCTAGAAAAGAAAATAAGATGAAATTATGTCTAAGCTCCAGCGTGTATGTTGAGTCTCAAGACTCTCTAGTTATTTCCTTGTCTTCTCTGTAAAAAAAGACCTGCTAGCCTTGTTCAAGCTCTTTATAGGCGTCACGTCCTTCAGCAGGCATCTCAGTTAATGAGGACTCCAGTTGTTTAAACACTTACAGCATTCCTATGTGTTAACACAATTGTATCCTACACATTGGCTTATTCATTTATCACCTTAAATCTCTTGTAATTTTATTGCTTGTAAAATAGAATAGTATATGAAATAATGGTGCTTCTTCTTAGCATCTGATGTAGTGCTCCGCACATAGTTGGCATTAAGTGAATGTTTTTAGTTATTTAAGGCACTCTGCAGCATATTCTTGCCTGGATTTCTGAGCAGAGTCAGGGTTGACATGCATTAACCTGCCTTATCTAAAATGAATACTTTCTCTTGCCTTTAGAGATGACATGCTGTTAACAGCGTGCTCTGTTACCTGATATAATATGTGAAGTTTAATCACCAAAAGTAGCTACTTCCAAATATACCTGGAGGAATGACCTGATTAATGGGGCTTATTCCCTTAGCAGAAGCTTCACCTTCAATGAGTTCTAAAATGCAGGACATGAGTTTACATGAGAAACAATCATTGGGCTATGAGTCTCCTGATTCTGTTATTCATTTTGTTCAATCATCTGTGAAAAGAGTTTTATTCTGTGATTGTTTATGACAAAACATATTCTCATATGTTTCTGTCCTTCAGCCTTGGTACCTATTAGGCCTGCTAGCAGTCATTATCTCTGTCCTGGGCTCTCAGAGCTTGTAAAGATGCAGTGGAAACAGCTCCCTTTACAGAATGCAAAAGTCCTTTCGAAGAACTCCCTCTGGGAATGTGTACAATAATCTCAGAACATGGGCTAGCTTGAAGTGGCAAATGCTGACAGTTCCTGCCTTTGGGGGAAAAAAAAAAACAGACAGTGGAGACTTCCTGACAAATGTGTAGTCAACTCACTTCCTCCTTAGCTGTTCACAGGACAAGTGACACACAAGGGACTACAAAGTCAGTGTCAATTTCCCTATTAAAGTTCTCCGTTTTAGGCTGAATGCTGAATTCCAGGACAGAAGGGTCAGTCATCTACTGATTCTATCTGACTTCTCAGGCCCAGAACAATTGAACTCTGCAGGTAAAATTAGTTGATATCCCCTGAAATAAGACTTATTTATTTAAGATAACAATGATAGTGCATTATGGAGAGTTGATTAGTTTAATTTGGTTTTGTGTAGAAAAATAAACATGATCAGAGAAAATTAAGGAATGGTCACATATCCAGATTGGCCAATTCCTTCTCTTGGTCCAGGGTACCACAGTTAAAGATGCACCCAGCGGTAGAGGAGCAGGAAGGATGGGAGAGGTGGAAGTTGATGGCTTCGAATTTCACAAGATTTTGTGGGAATGTTTTTGTTTTGTGTGTGTGTCTGATGTTTGGTTTCAATGCTACTGCAGGGACAAAAATGGACTTTTAACAAAGTCCAACCAATCCATAAAAACATATGTTATACAAATTTTCCTGAGGGGACAATGCGTGGCACTCTTCCCCTGAGAATTATGAGAAGCAACAGATTTAGAAGCCAAGAAGTATTGACTACACTCGTTGGGGAAGGAGAAACACATGTCTTTAGATTGTTAATATTCTTTAGCTTCAGTAGATATTTTTCTTTAAAAAAAAATGAAATAATAAGTGCAATTGTATATTTCCTTTCAAATACCTCTTTTGTGTTGTTGTGTTAATCTACTCTTACAATTGCTCTGAGCAGTTGTGTAAATTTTCATGCTTTGTGCCATAAAACTACTACGGTGCATAAGAAGTCCTCCGTGGCAGTGAACTCCTGGCAGACTGCAGCTGGGCTTGACCTTCCACTTCACGTTTTCCTGACACTCAGACAAATAATGGCTTAGGAAATATGTTTTGAAAAGACAGGTGTGAAGCATATTGTCAAACAGAAGATGGCGAGAGTGGGGGGATCCCAGGGATCTTTGATTTCTGCCCACGTTGGGCTCCCTGCAGGGAAAAGCCTCTGGCCAGCAGGAATGCCACACAGCTAATTTACAGAACCCGGGTGTGGAATTCCCTAATTCAAGAACCTGAAGGAAGTGCTGGTGTTTCTGGTGGGGAAAAAGCCGTAAAATGAATGTTTATTTAAATGAGTTAATTTCCAGAAAGTATGGATGAGATTCTCATTTTGAAGTCTCCACTGTCTTAAAGGTACTGGCTTTTTCCACAAACAAACAAACAAACAAACAAACTCCTCTTATTTTCTGATTTTTGTTCTTTTGAACAAGCCATAACAGCTCTAGTGCATTATGCTTTTAATTACCTTTATTTAAATAACAAGTGATTTTATTAAATAGTTAAAGCCACAGCTGAGCAAATGCTCTCCCATTACTAAACCTTCTTTTATTTCAATGAATTAGCTTGCACCAAGTAACACAGATGCAAATATTTCAGTGTAGAAGATCTGTGCTAATGGTTAAACGCACTGCCCATTTGATGACTAGCCTGACACTCAGATAAGACATTATCTGACTTCATTACCACAAAGCTCACCTATTTTATCAGATGAGTTGGGCTTCAGTAATTCAGACAATGATTAGAAGAAGAGTAAAATAGCCCCCAGCAATTAGGAAGCATATTTAAAAGTACTTTAGACCAAGTGTAGGATTTTTTTCCCCCTTCATTCTCTTTAGACCATTTTCCCAACTCAGGCTTATAATTGAAAGAAAATTTAATCCTGCATTAACCATATAATCGTCTTCCAAACTGAGTTCTGGAGTAACTGCTCTTTATTGAAGTGGGCTAGGCCAGATTGTGTGGATTAGAAATATCAGACCCCAATTAAAATCTTGTGGATTCAGTTTTGCTCACAAAAAAACCCCTCCATTTTCATCCTTACTAACTTGCCTGAATACTAATTCTTGATATTTAGAGCATTTTTTTTCCCACTACAAGTTCAAAGAATTATGAGAACTGAACAAAAGAAGCAAAAACTGTGAGGCAAAGTGAATATACTCCTATTGCCTATTTAACAATTGAGTAAATCAGACAGCCCTTGGGCAGGCTTGTTGGGGCCATGCCCAAGTGTTTGTGCAGTTTTACACATATGTGTGCACACCTGGGGAGGCCTAAGTGATACTGTGAGTCTTCCATATTACTGTCTTCTTATTTGTTGAGACAAGGTCTCCTGGTCATACACAGAGCTTGTCCACATGGCTACTCGGCTACTAGGGCAACCCAGCATGTGTGTGGGACCTCCTGACTGCCGTCACAGCACTGGAACCACGGTGGCTGCTACACCCACCCACGCAGCACTGCTATGGGTCTTGGGGAACAGAACTGGGCTCTTCAGACCTGCCACTTGTACAGTAAGAACCTTAACTACTAAGTATCTATCTAGTCGGAACGCAGGCTTCTTGGTGAGATGAAACAAAGCAAGCTTCCCTGAAGACCTCCAGACTAGGAGGGCATACAGCTTAGTGCTCCTAGCCACTTTTGGTTACAGAGTTCATTTGGATAAAGTACCAGCACAGAATTCTATTTTAAATTACAGAAATATCTTAAATTTTATTTTGGAAAGATGTATAAATATAACATTAGCCATCTGTTTGCATACTTTTATGTTTTAAAAGTTCTTAGCATATTTATCTCATCAAAATATTTTTATAAATTTGTAAGGTGAAATGACAATCAATGTTTTGATTATTTAGAGACAGTGTCATGGAAATTTAATATTTTAATGGAGACAGAAATCAGACAAACCAAATACATTTTGAGCATTTGAATTTGAGGTTCAAAATAAAATGTTCTTTCTTTCTGCTTCAATTCTCAACTCACCTTAATGCTTACTCCAAATGGGACAATTTCCTCTCATTGCTATGAACCTGAGTGAAAATTCTTCTCTTTTTGGCTATTCTTATAGTTCTTAGAAAGATATTGATTGTTATCGCCCCAGTGAAATATCTGCTATAATAAATGGCATGGCTAATCATTGATTGCCTATCATAGGTCATATGTTTCCCTTGACAAAATTAGATCAGTTTCCCTTAAAACAGCCAAAGTAATGTGTTTACTGCAGGCCCAAGGTGGCAAACATGAGCCAAAAGTTGGGGCCAGAGTAGGCCAGTTTTCCAGACAGGAGCTCTAGAACTCTAATTTACATACCCATGTGGGTACTTCAAAAGTTTCTTCTACAAATGAGAACTTTGAGAGCAAAAGAGATTCTATAATTTGATACATGTTTCTAAACTAGTTAACTCAGATACAGTATTCAGTTGATAAATTTTATTGTTTTTGAGAGAGGTATCCTGTATCCAAGTTGCTTACAAATTTATTATATAGCCACAGATGATCTTTATACTGTGGCTGCTTGTACCCTTTGAGGGCTAGGACTAAAAGTGTGTTTCAGGAAGCATGGCCTTCTTAATGCTGGTGGCCAGACTCAGGGCTTTATGCATGTCAGACAAGCACTCTACCAGGAGAGCTATAGCCCCAGTGTCAGTCATTTAACAGGTGAAAGAGTGGCCTGTCACCATATTTTACTGTTGTGAAAAATAAGTCTTTCTCAGAAGAGTAGCTTAAGAATTAAGAACCAAAGCTGCTCTGTGTGTTTCTCATGACTTTCCTGGACGTTCTTATGCAAGGATGCCAATGACTTTCTCTTTTCTCATTCTCCTTGAATCAATGGATGCATGTGTGGGAATTGGCTCCACATGAGCAAGCTGTGTGATTCTCTAGCAGCTCTCTAGCCTTTGCTACAGATAGAAAATAACCTGGCTTTTTATGAACACATGTGTAACTTATTTAAAAGTGTGTGGTTGTCTTCTATTCTTTGTAGCTCAGTGATAGCGTGTGTGTGTTTGTGTGTGTGTGTGTGTGTGTGTGTGTGTGTGTGTGTGTAGTTACTACCAGAAAAGTGGGTAAGCTGTAACTTAGAAATATAGAAAATACAGAGCACATTAAATAAGAAAAGGACATGTGTCTCACACATGATAAGCAGGGAGTTTGACTAACATGATCAGCTCACACAAGAGAGATTTGTCTTCCCTATTTCAACATTCTCAGCCTGGATAATGACCATGCTTGTTTGGCAAGGGTGTCAGTTTTAAGCACACAGTTTTGTTCTGAGCATGTAGCCGTCTATCTCATACAATAAGAAGAATCTTCTGCACCATTTTTCTTTTCTTTTTTTAAATCCAAGATCTCACTTTGTAGCCCTCGCTGGTCGGTACTCACTATATAACTCTGGCCTTGATCTCATGATAAATGTTTTACGTCCACTGCCCCAGTGATGGTACTATAGATGTGTTCTATGGCCTGGGGAGTTGACTCTTGCTGTATTGGAACACTTGAAACACTGGATGTAAAGAACATTGCAGGTCATGCTGACACTATCTGTGATTCTAAGACTTGGGAGGTTGAGATAGGAGGATCAAGAATCAAGTCTAGCTCAGACTAGTTGAGATTCCACTTAATACAAAAGCAAAATACAAACAAATAAAACAAAAAAAGCTACCAGCTAATGTAAGAGGGAACCAGCAGTGGGCATGGTTCAGTGTTTAGTGTTAGTTCATCTATTACTACAGGAACCATCTAATCCCACAAACGGCCTCACATACCTTGTACTCATTTCATATACTCATTTCTTCTTAAGATGAATACCAAAAAGTAATGGGGTGCCTTATTTAAAATGATGAAGAAAGGAACATTTCTGAGCTGTTCATCAGTGAAAATATAAGAGCTCAAATTTGAATCTTTGATGGAATAAGGCAACTGGGATTGGGTTTTTGTCTACGTATTCTGTGCAAAGAAATTATTCTTAATGGAAAGAGAAATCAGAATGAACATTTTACTTCTCATTCATTCAAGTTGGCTACTGCCTTTGAAAGAATACACATCAGAAGGATTGCATAAATTGCTATGCACATTTTCACAGGCCAAAGTAGGCTTCTACTTAAGGAAAAGTGCTGGGTAATGGTTGGACCTCCAAGAGAGTTCGTTCTCTGGTGACCGTTGGCTGCACCCATGTGTTATGGGTTTGTTTATTTTTAATTGCTCCGCAGTTGTCCTGGTCTGAGAAGTGGCGTTCTAGTGGGCTGGCACTTCGAGTTTTAATTTATGCATGAGTTTGTACATTGTTTTTCTCCTGCAGTTCTCAAAGAATTTTATGGGCCATTACTGAGTGACTAAAATGGGTGCAGATTTTGCAAGCCTCTGCCAGAAGATCTTTATTACCGCCATCATTCTTAGGGAAATCATGTTCCAGCAGGTTCAGGCAGTGTGCTAAACGTGGCACATGTGTGAATTGGCCATTTCACACCGCTCTTACAATATTGTCAATAATAATAAAACCAAGGGAAAGACGGAGGGGAGGGGAGTGAACTACACATTAATTTGGTCATGAAGCTTTCATGTGTGATCTCCTTTAGACTCAGAGAAGTAAAGTGCAGCTTTCTTTGTAAACTTCATACCAAGGCAATAACTCTCTTTGGAAGCTCCCATAGTATGAGGGAGTTCCCTATCCCATGGAGTGCATGGCCAGAACATAAGACCCTTGGGAACATTCAGATGATGTGATCTCTGTGGGGGACATTTTGCAAATGACCTTTGATGTCGATCTTACCTTGTAGTGATTTGGAGTGAAACAGCCAAGTTTGAAATGACCAGCGGTCAGTAGTTACACAGACCCAACATATGCTATTCCTTGCCATTTTTTTTCACCTAGAGTCCTGGCATTCCTAGATCCTGTTTTGCTTTCTTTGGGGGTTATAGATAGAATTCCCATATAGGAATTTAAACTTATATTGAGAAGACATCTTGTTTCTACTCTGTTTTACTACACTTCATTTCCCCTTTAAGTTGATATTTTACTGTTACTTGTTGTTTTTTTTTTTTGATTCGACAATATCAACAGGATGAAATCGCTATATATCCTCAGAAACACTTCAAACATTATGTTGAATCCATTTTTACTTAACACATTAATGTGAGGAATATGTATAGTCTTCTAGAAAAGTTAATATTTATCTTAAAAAGCCTAGGTCAATAAACTTCATGCCAGTCATAACATCATCTACATGTTCTAATCTTTACTTTTAACTCAAATTGGAGTATTTTTGTTTTTCTTTTTTGAATGTTTTTTTACTTATTGAACAGAGTCCTAATTCACACTAGCCTGATTTTATCTAATAAAAATACTCTTTGTTAAGGGATGCGAATATTCTGATGGTAAAAGAATCAAAGATGTTTACCGTCAATGTTAATATCTTTGGACAGCAGGTGAACGTCCATGCTCAGATTACTAAGGAGTGTCACATCCAAATGCTATGCTCACTTATTCTGTGAGCATGTGCTAAATTGAGGATGCAGAGGCAGCAAGATGATCATGAACATAATTAAGGCTCAATTCTCAAAAGGTGTAAAGACTAAATTGAATACCTTGAACTGAATTCTAAAGTAAGAACTATAATTTGGAAGTGCCAAAAAAAATAATTGCAGCCTTTTTTTTTTTTTTGATGAGATGTTAAAAACACTTGTATAAACATCAGAGTTTCATGCCTATTAATGAATACATATTTTTATATGTTTTAGCTTTGGGGCATACATACTATAACACAGGTCACACTTAAAAGGTGAAGGGGTATGACTGCCTCATGATCCTTTGAGCAAGACCCCATCACTAGATCTTTTCATGGCTGGTTGGGGGAAGCATGTTTCGAAAGAGCTTGCAGGTCTAATCTGGGGTACCAAAGAAATCAAGAGTGCCAGCTTCATGTTGTGTGAGTAATGGGTTTAATTATTTTATTAAACAAATATAGATTGAACAGTTATTGCACACTGAGAGACACAAAGAAGTGAAGGAAGGATTAGGCCACAGCATGACACTTTGTTATAGAACTTGGTCTGCACTAGATGGTGTGGGACCATCAAGGAAATAAACATAACAAAATAAAACAGATTATGATGTTCGTACTCCATGTCAACAAAAGCAAAAGGCCAGACATGGAAGCATGTGAGAGAAGAGAGAGGGGAGGTGGTGGGATCAGACAGAATATATTCTAGAGAATCCAAATCACATCTTTAAAGGCAGTAAGGTAAGAAAGTATGTGTTGAGTGCAGACAGCAAAGATGGCTGCCACTCAGAAGACTTCTTGATAAATAAGAGATGAAACTGAATAATAAAAGAGGCAAATTAACATAGCAAAATAGTGTTATTATTTTGAGGGGTGGAGAATTTATAATTTTAGTGAAAGTTCATTGGGGGGACTTTCAGTAATGGAGTGATAAAATGTCATCTATCCTTCATACCAAAACTGGTACCAAGTAAGGACAAAACTAAGTAATAAGTAAATAGACACACTGCATAGCAGAACATAGCTGTCTATACATTAGCTAAAATTGAGGAGGACTAAATGAAGGATTCAGAGGTTTAAACATGATTCTTGTTTTTCTTCTCTCTCTGCTTCTTTTCTCTCCTGGTTCCTCACCTCTTCTTCTTTTCCCTCCTCCTCCTCTTCCTCCTTCTTCTTCCCCCCCCCACCTCTGTCATAGCTCTGCCTTTGATTTTTGAAAATTTCATGGGAATATATGATCTGGAAAAAGTTTAACTAAGTTTATTAGGTATAATAATAGCACATATATATAGTTATATAAATATAGAAATATTATATATAAAACATGTAAAGGAAAATGCACTTGAACATATTCCACCCATCATAGTGGGGATAAACTTAGCAAATCCCAGGGAAATTTCTAATTAGAACTTAAATGTTTGCTCAGAGTATGCACCACAACAGAGCTTAAATACTTTAAAAAATTTTATGGTAAGAATATATAGTAACAATACAGGATATTTGCTTTGGTTATAAAGGAGCAACTTTTCTATTTTTTTTTTATCTAAACACATATAATATGATACTGTGAATTTTTTTCTAAACTTGAAAACGAGGCGGAGTAGGGATGGAATTCTCCATACAACCTGGGAGGACAAATGAGCCTTGGTTTGTCATGCATTTCTAATTGGAGGCTACAAAAACAGCAACCAGATGAATACTTTATGCATACATGCACTAAACATGATAGTTACCTGGAAAAGAAATTGCTATAGCAGCAGCCTGATTGAAGTTATTTAGCTGGTTATTTTTATTTCGTTTAACTTTACTCATGTGGATTGCATGTTTCCTTCTGAGTGTCAGCCCTCAGAGACCAGGAGGTTTGATATATTACTTTAATAAATTTCTGCTTTGAAGATAAAAATATGCATGTACACATACATAACCACATATTTATATATTTTTGCCTACATACATGTCACATAATTATAAGGCACTTACTGGAGATAAGCAAAAGTTATAAGTACTAACTTAAACAAGACAAAGAGCCAAGGAAAAACAAGTCACATGGAAAATTCTCTCATCTCTAGGTCTTTATGTATTGATCAGTACAAACAGTATTAATAATTACATAAAGTATAAATGTCCTAAATGCTTCAAATACTGGATAAAGGTTTTTTTTTTCTGGTTAAAAAAGTAAAAGCCAACTATATGCTTCAAAGAGACAGCCCTCTATCTCATGTAAAAATAATTGTGGTGTTTAAAAAGAAACGCAGTCAGGAAGCATACTGTATGCAGAATAAATGCACAGAGTATACTTTATCTGGATGATAAGGTGCTACTCAGCAGTTTAAAAAGATGACACAGATGTATCTTGAAGAAATGGATGACTGTGAGGGGCATCATGATGAGCTAAGGAAGTTACATGCTGTACAGTTCTGCTTAAATTCTACACTAGAAAAAAAATGACATAAATAAAGAGTAGCAAGTGAGGTCTGACATAAGAGCAAAACCATCAAGGGTCACCAGGAAAATTTGAGGGATAATAGAGATGTTTAAATCCTAGTTGTGGTGTTGGTGGTGGTATAGTCAAGGTCCTCTGACTTATTCTAAGTACAGTATTTTAAATAAATAAATAATTTTAATAAAGCAGCATATATTCCCTAAACCCAAAAGGAAAGATCTATGTGATTTGGAATCAGAGCTCATTTCTTTACATACCTCCGTTTCCTACTAAATGAATGGAGATAAATTTGAAGTAGAAACTGTAAGATCATTGTTACTCATTTCTAAAGAACATAACCTTCCCCCCCCCCTCAATTTTCTCCTCAGAGAATAACATTTTAAATAGAAGAGACAGAGATGGTTTGGGACAGTTGAACATTTGGTTTCTCCTGTGTATAATAGTTCTGTGATTGAAGCCTAACCTCTTATGGTTACAGTTTATTCATCTACAAAATTGGAGTAAAAAAATCTATATTTGCGGTTGTGTTCATTTGCTTGTGAACAATCAGTGATATAAAATTTAATAGATATCTGTCCTCCAATAGCTAATAACTTCATATAATGTCTCAGTGTCCTTTCACACGATAACGTAAGATTGAACACTGAAGGTTAACCATACTGAAACCCGTGCCTCCAGAGAGGACACTACAGTTTGGATGAAAATCTTTGCCTTGTACTCAGATAGAGGCTCTGAGTCCGGGCTCTGGCCTGCAGGGCTGACCCAGGGGCAGTAGGGAGGGCAGACTCGGGGACAGGTCACTCTGAGGTTTGCTCCCTTGCACTGCCCTTTCCCACTGTGCCACCTCATAGCTGTGTGTCCTGTATCGTCTCTGCCCTCAGGTCCACAGAACCTCTGAGTGAGCCTCCCCTCCCTTAGCTATTCAGTGAGTTCTTTTGGAGATTTCACACGGATAGTTGAACAGGAAAAGGGCAGTTCAGAAAATTCACATTTTAGAAAACACTGTACTTGTGTTCATTTTTTTTATTACTTTCCTTCTAAATTGAAGCTATGATAAGACAACCCCTACATCCTCCTTTCTCTATGGAATCTCAAAAATTACAGGTAGAAAGGAAGATTTATTGTCCTGAGCATATTGTGGGAAAGAAATTTTCCATAAACAATATTTTCTTTATAGACAAATACTTAAGGCTGTTACAAGCTCACAAGAGAACAAAGAGTCCAGGGGAAACTTCAATGATATCCCAAACCAGGTCAGAAAAAGGTAGCTTTCTTTACCACCTATGGCCAGAGAGCACTTCATAGCCAATGTATCAGCCAAACGCTGCCAACGGGGAGGTTTGAACAACTCCTCTAGGGCCAATTTAAAAGGGTAAACACGAGAGAAGCTTTTATTAATGTTCCCTTCATCACAAAGCAATTTCCCACTGTCATCTGGGCTTTTTACGACAGCCCACTAGCAGCTCAAGCCACTTTAGTTTGCCACTGACTGTGCTCAGAGAAGAAAAGGAAACAAATCAAATAATTAAAATAGTCAGAAACATACCATTCCAGAGTGGCTTGATCAGTTAAAAAACTATAAGAGCATGCTTTTCTAAGGAGGATAGAGGACAGACAGAGAGGTGACCTTCTCCTCTTCTCAAAATGAGCCAGACAAATCAGTGGTCCTTTTGTCAGGGTGCTCTCTCATCTTCTACCGTCATCGTGGACCCATCACCGCGGGTCCAGCTGTTGCATACCTTCAGATTCCTGGCTGCACATCTCCAGTTATAAGCCTATGTCCTGACGCTGGCAGGACTGCAATGCTTTCTGATGGATTTTAAAAACCCACACTAACTGATCATAGCTGGAAGTGAAGAATACGGAGGGGTCTGGCAGAAATTGGGTTAAGCACACACCCCCAGCACCCCCGCCCCCCCCCCCCCGCCCCCTTCGCCCTGCCACCCAGAGCCAATATCTCCCACACCTGTCAACCATCAAGGCTGGGTTTGCCAGGAACCTAGGAGTGAACGGCATGGACGCAGCTGTGGAAAATTAGAGTACCCTGAGGAGGTCCAGCATGAAAAATGTGAACCCTTCAGCATCTCTGCAGGATGCAGGCTGATCCGAAGCAATGATACTAACAGCAAATCAGAACTGGGAGGAGCCTCGGAGTCTCCAGACTAGCTTTCCCTTAGGAATACATAATATGTCAAAATATATATGTGCTTGTCTCTGTGTGTGTGTGTCTATGTACCTTTCATAAGGCGCTTAGAGACTGCTATGAGACAGCAAATATATATGTGTATGAATTTAGACTATATATAAATTTATAATTTCCAAGAAATGATTTGGGAAGGGATATACTGCTAAAATGTTCCAATATTTCTATCACAGATATAAAAAACATAAAACAATTGATGAGAAAAAATTTAACAATTTTTATAATGTCCTTTATTCAAAATACATGGTAATTATAATTTACAATCATGTACTGTTAGTTGTTCTAGCATGCTTGCTCTTGCTGCTGTGCAACACTCTCATCAGAAACAGTGTGTAGTGGAAACAGTATTTACTCCTTCTGGTTATGGTCCATCAGAAAGAGAAGCCAAGGCAGGAACGTTAAGGCAGGACACTGAGGAACATTGCTTACTGGTTTGCTCCCTCTCCGTGCTCAGGCAGCTGTCATAGACAGTCATGATTGCCAGTCCAAGGGTAGCACTGCCCATTGTGGGCTAGGTCCTCCCACAGCAGTCAGCTGTCTGGTGTGATGAATCCCTTTACTGAGACTTTCTCTACCAGGTGACTATTAGGTATCTAAAGCAGCCAATAAAAACTAACTATGGCATGGGTATGTTAAAGAAGGTGAATAAAAGTACATAATTTGGAGACACACATATAAGTACAAAGTTATCTGATCCACTGGTCCATCCAGAAATGATAATATTTTACTATTTGAAGATAGCTTCCTTGATATTTTAAACTTAATTTTCATATTGATTGGTATCTTAATTTTTTAACACGTGGTTACTATCTAAATACTGCTGTCATACTCTTATGTTCTTGCCTAAGTATACAATTTTTTAGGCTTTTGAATCCTGCCCAAGTATAAAATAAAAGAAGTGTAACTGAAGAAGTAGTAGGGAGGTTGTGCAGTGGGAACCACATCAAAGGTGGAGGAAACACGGAGAGACCCCTGATGTCCTGAACTCATTTAAGCACTGTAGTGGAACAAAATGTATATGTTTCAAGCCATAAGGATATATGAAAAGGAGCTGGAGAGTTGGATCCATCTTTGTGAGCACTCTGCTTTTGTAGAGGACCAGGGTTTGGTTCCTAACAACCATAAGGTGGCTCCCAAGTGTCTGTTACTCCATTTCCTGGAAATCCAGTGGCCTCTTTTGACCCCTGTAGTCACTGCCCACATCAGCTGCACAGACCTATACACAGGCAAAATACAATACATACAATAAATATATTATCCAAAAGACTGAGACTATGATGATAGAATAGTGTGCTTTCTTTGTGCACCAAGACTAAAAGTAAAGGAAAACTGGAGGCAGAGATATGCCTACTAGTAATTAGATAATCTCAACAAATATTGTCAGTAAGTAAGGAAACACACAAACGAAAATCCCCGAAAACATCTAGTACTCTGAAGACCTGCTACTACAGACTACAGTTTAGTCACAGCCCACCCCAAAACCCTGCTTTAGAGTAAGAAACACCACCATACAGAATTAAAGTAAAACATCATTGTGAATGGTCTGAAGCTCCAGATCCCACGGGGTCATAATTTAATATCTCATACACTATCACCATCATTAATAGCAAAGATACAATGAGTCCCACTCTGAGAGACACTGCCTCCCCAGGCTCTCTATTTAGATGTAGAATTTTGGAAGAAGGGGAAGAGGGCAATTGATGAGATAAGCATCAGACTTGTCTCCCTACAGTCACTCAAAGCATATGTGTGTGTATATAATTGTCATCTGAAAATTTAGGGAACATAACAGATAATTGACTCAGCAACTTCTCAATTCATCAAAATACTCCAAGCGTCTTAAGAATAGACACTGCTGCAATTACAGAGGCTATTATTGGATATCACAGAACCCATTTCATCCGGATCTGCAGAGTCTGCATGTCCTGGGAAGCAGAACTCCCCCAGCTCTAAAGCACGCTGCCTGGGTCCTCACTACTCAGCAAGATCTATGGAGTGCCATGCAGAATAGAAAGTATTATTTGTCAGTCTCTTCCTTTCCACTGACACGGACCTTTGGCTCAGCCTCACAAATCTGGACTTCTCTGTATGTTTTTTGTTTGTTTGTTTGTTTATTCACAGAGACCACCTAGCTCATGTACTATTGCATGGAAACTGTGTGTGTGTGTGTGTGTGTGTGTGTGTGTGTGTGTGTGTGTGTGTGTTCAGTTACCTTGAAATACTCCCTGGACAAGCAATGCACTTCACACATGCTTCTGTGAAGGCTGAGGTGGGAGGGATTTTATCAGCCACACCACTTGTGCTCAATAGAAACACTGCCCTAAGCATGCTATACTTAAAATTTGTCTCTCCCTTGAGGATAATCCATACTTCTGTAGCATAAAAGCATAACTGACAAATTGTAGTTTTAAATAAATTATGTAAAAGGGAGCATAGTCCGTTTGAATCTTAGTTTGTTTTAAACCAATGATAACTATAGGGCTTGTGATAAGTCATCTTGTGATGGCTAACACTGTCAACTTGACAGAATCTAAAATCATCCAGGATGAAAGCGTCTCTTTTGGTACATCTGTGAGGTGTCCACTACATTATGTTAGCCTCTCTGGGCACACCTGCTAGCTGAAGTGTGAGGATGCATCTGAACTGTGGACCACTGGCTGATGTCCTAGACTGCATAAAACCATAAAGAGAGACAAACATTAACACACATCTCCCTCTGCTCCTACCTGTGGATGGACAATGAGAAGACCCCCTCCCCCAGGTTCCCACCGCAACTTCTATTGCAGGATGTGCTGTCCCTGGAACTGTGAGTTGAATAAAACTGCCCCTTCAACAAGCAACTAATACACTCCTATAGATCTGTGGGCCTTTTGTGAATCCCACTTGCAGTTTAATTAAGACATGGAGACTTCTATATAGTTAAAAGCTGTTGGCATTGTGCTGGGGCAGTCTCTTTACTGGCTATCTAAACTTACCCTGACTTCTCCACCATCCCATCTCTCTACATGGTTCTCACTTCTGCTTCCCTGCTGTGTTCCATTTTTCTTCTGGTTTCTTCCACATCTTGAATCTGCCTGCTTCTCTGCCTGCCTGGAAGTCCCACCTCTGTACTTGCTGGGCCATCAGCTCTTTATTACACAGCCATAATCCAGTTTGAACCAATCAGCAGCAAGACAATGCCCGGTCTATCCCTTATGGGTTGCCCTTTGGTAGGTGAGGCATGACAAGCATTAACAAATAGAAAACCAATGATGGACCATAGAAATTACAATACTGAAATCTTGCCAGCATTTAGCTCTCTGCCAGCTCAGAATTGGCAATTGAAAATACAGGAACACACCTTCCTAATGTGAGGGAAGGTCATCCCAAATCCCCAAAATGTAACAAGTACAAATATCAGTGAATTAATAATGGCCATGCTACATCCTTAGTGTGTACAATTGTTAGCTTCTTTGTAGGAACCATCACAGCTGTGATGTTGTCAATTTGGAAGTAGAATATGGCTCGCAGCACTGAATTTAACATTTGGTTTTCTGTATCTTTGATGTGAAAAAACAGAAGAAGGTATTACTGTATGTGCTACATCCATACATCTAACAGTGGTGAGAGGAGTTAGGATGAGCAGGATATTAAACATTCCCCCTTTAAGGTACCATATCACTTTCAGTTTAAATTTGTCCCTTTGCTGTGCGTATTTTCCTGGATACAGGACAAGGAGTGAGACAATTCAAGTTTGAGTAGCGAGATCCTGTAAAATGTTTCCCATCGCATTTAGTATTTGCTCATCCTGCTTGGGTTGGTGACAGGCTTGTTTCTGACTTACTGTGCTTCCCCTGCAGTTGGTGCCCACACATCTCGTTACTTACATAAGCAGAGTTTACTGATCTCCATAGCCCAAGTGTAGCTCACCACGCCTGGTCTTCTGAAATTCAATCCCTGGACTCCTCTGGCATTTCTTTTCACAAACTCTCCCTGATAAAACAGAACCAGTGACTTGAGACATGTTCCTCAAGAGGGGCAGGTGTTTTGGGGAGAGCCAAGGGTTACCCCTACAGCAATTCAGCTGTCATTATTCAAGGCTTAGCTAGCTCATTTGATCTTGTTGGGGAACATTCAGTCCTGTAGCCTCCTCTGTCAGAGGGCCCATTTGTGGGACCAATGTCTCCTTTTCTGTTTAGCTCAATCATTTGGTCTTGTTGGAGGAACACTCAATCCTGTAGTCTCCTCCCTAAGAACACCCATTTGTGGGACCCATGTCTCCTTTTCTTCCAGTGTTCCCTCCCAGGTTTTCTTGAAGATGCTGCTGGTGTCACATGGTTCTCCCTGCTGTATGTAGTTTGTTTTAAACATGTGTAATAAAATAAATGTATTTTTAAGAAGCCAGCAGAGGCTGAGATTGGGAGATTGAGTACAGTGAGAAGAGAAGGTGCAGAAGATACTGTTAGAAAACAGTGGAGCCTCTCCTGAAAAGCTGAGCTAAGCCCATGGGCTAAAACACTTGCTATAGTTTGGAGCTGCTAGCCTGGGAAAACTGGAAGGAAAGACTGTTTAAGCAGACTGTTGGAGAAACATTTGACAGTTGGGAGAAACCTTTGAAGGGCCTAGGCTAGAAACTGGTAGAAATTAGATTTAGGAATCTCTCTCCTCTCTCTCCTTCTGTATTTCCTATCTAGTGTTAAGAGGTAAAACTGGGGAGATAAAGCGTAGTAATGTAGTAAAGATCACCTTCATTGGATCTCCTTGTGCTGGAGTCACATTTAGTAGTGAGCCACATAATAGGAGTGCCAGGACCAAACTCTGGTCTTCTGCAAGAATAGAGTATACTCTGAACCACTGATCCCTCTCTCTGGCCCTCATCTACTACAGTTATTGGTACAACCTTAAATATTGTCAGTTTAAAAATCCTAGTTTCCATGGACTAAAATATAATAAGAAAACTAATAACATCAATAAAATAATAAAGAATAACATTAAAGATGTTATAGATTAGGAGTAATGAATGCGTAACCCATCATAGGTTAGATAACTTTGTCCAACATAGTTGCATGTATTTATTGTCAATATCAGTATTCACTTTTCTTTATTACTTAGCTTCAAATATTACTTAATTTAGGTAAAACTTTTTAGCATAGCAATATTGAAGAAATGATATCTATCTTGCTATATATATCAAGTTTCTGAAATAAGTGAAGAGGGTATATACTACATGACAAATTAATGCTCAGTAAGTTTCAAGCCCTGTTCCTACCCCACCTGTTGCTGGGGGTTGGCTATAGAGAGGGTTTAGGTTAAACTGTAAGGAAAATTCTGTATTTTGACTTTCAATGGCATTAATAAGGAAATCAAAGTGTCCACAACAATGAATAATCAATTCTGATGCCTTTAAAAAACACATTAATAACACAGTAGCACTGATATGTCCTACATAGAACTTTTCATGTATTTGTAAGAAGAAATAACCTTCCTTAAAGGCTAGTGATACAAAATTATGTTGCATATTTTAAAATCATTATATTTTAATTAGATAAAATATTAATTAAATTAAATATTAATTGGATATGTGAATTAAACAGTTATTTAACTAAAACAAATTAATTAAATAAAGTTTTAATTGATTAAATAGATCATTTTTATTTCTGTCCTCTCATAATTGTCAGTGTGATGTAGAGCATTCGTTTTCTGGAAGTTCCATGTGGTACAAATGAGCACCTCAGCACCTTATCTCCACGCAAGAGAGTGTTTTATTGGTTGCCATTTCATCAGAAGATAAAAGGAAGTCCAGTTATCCTTAAGCTGTGCACTTGCCTCTTTCATTGCTTCATTCATGGCCTATGTTTTAGCTGTGAGAAACTGGAAATAGAGAGATTTGGTGCAAGCTCCAGCTTAAGGAGATGGTCTCGAGTTCATTAGGAAAAAAAAATCATCTGATTCCAAATCCAAGCAGTAAAATTGTGTTGTGCAAGCTTGTAGCAGGACATATTTGGTAGTCTAAGATCAAATGGATTGCTTACACATGAAATGACAGCTCATGAGTTTCCATCCTAGAGAGGTTGGTGCTACATGCTGACTGTAACACTCTACATCAAGGAAATCGGGACTGACTTGTACATAGTATTTTCATGAAATAGAGTTTTCAACTGGACACAGTGCTCACATGCTTATGCACGTGCACATTTGATTGAACACACACCCATATTGCTAAACTTGTATGTTTCTGGATAGTTGGCAAATTGGTCCATTTGGAATAGATAAGTTGAATTACAAATCACTACATGGGATTTTTAGTTAAGGACACTAGTGTCAGAAATCGCAAATTTCCAGTCTTGTCCTTCTGTGCACAGACTATGCATGTACAGTTTTACTGTAAAGGCCTCCTTCATGTCTGTTGTCTGGGCTCTGGGGTCAGGCTCTCTAGAGTCACCAGGTTGTGTTCCCGGTTCCAATTCCACATTTAACTATGTGACCTTGAATAACTGAAAGGTCACTTCACTGACATTTTCCCATTTGTGACATAGAAATACAATCATCTCCACATAGTAGGCTCTTGGTAAATAAGGCATTTCACGTAGAGTGCCGACTAAGCTGTGCAGAACACAGTGAAGACTGAATAAGTCATGATATAGTTATATATTTAGAGCTGGGTCTTTCACCCTCATTCATTAGGGTTTCTTATCCAATATTCAATAAATCAAGTTCATGAATATGATAGTAGTTCTTTGCCTGAATACTCTATATCTCTTTCCTTTCTAGGCAGTGGTTTGGCCATGTAGCTATGTCCTACTTTTTGACTTAGGTCTCTGTCAGATATTGTGGACAGTTGATGATTTCATCTTATATGCAAACTAACATGATAGGTTACAATCATGTTATGTGTGTTGCTAGAAGATAAGGTTGGTGGAGAATAAAAACTACTATCCATGGCACGAGGGACTGCAGACTGTCAGGACATGTCTGGTTCACTGACCTCCATTCTCACAGGGTGATGCAAGATGGGCCAGTTGACACTTGAACATACTTTGGGTTACATTACAGGGGAAGAACCCTGAAGGTAGCAAAACTAAGTTTGATAGTGAGCAATAAGCAGTTCTATTTATCCTGCCAAAGAAAACACAACGTCATGCAAGACTTGCAATGTTTCGAACAGCTTTCTATCTCTCTAACAGATACTTGATATAATTAGCATAGAACACAAGGTTCATTTGGTTTTCCTGCTTTCTAGGTTCCCCTCTGTAATAAAGGTCAGCCAGTGTTTTTTTTAAAGCAATGGAAGCAGTGTATGGCTGAGCAAAACTTCTCACACACAAAAATGGAAGAAGATGTGGGGCCCATGTACCTTTTTGAAAGGCAGGATCTACTCAAACCCCACCTCCATAAAACTCTACAGTAGCCATCTTCTGGGACCCAGTCTCTAATCTATGGACCTTTCTGGGCAATGAAGACTCAAAGTATAGTAATTATGTATTTTTTTTCACTCCAAGAGATATAGTATCTATAGCTACCAAGCAAAATTTGTGTACAAACATCACTGAAAAGATATACTTGGGACAAGTCCAATCCATGCCTGTTAAGACAATGTAAAGCATGGCCCGCTGTGATGGCTCCTCAGATAACAACACTCACTGCTCAGCTCAATGACCTGAATTCAATCTGTAGAACCTACATGGCAGAAAGAGAGAGAATTCTTTAAAGTCATTATTCAACCTTCACAAGCACAATCTGGTAGGTGGGTACATGCACACAAACAGACACTCATCCACAAAACACACACACACACACACACACACACTAATTTTTTTTTAACTTAAAGATGTAGAATAACTCAAGTAGAATGTGCTCAAAGACCTGTCTCCCGACGGTGTCAACTAGAATTATTTTGTGCTTCCTTGTGACTTCTTTTTCTTGAACACATATCCTCTATTCTTTACTAGTTACCCAGACCCTAGTATAAGTTCTTGCACGTAATGTTCCTTGCATTGTTTTTGAGTAAATTGCAAAGCTAAGTATAAATTTCATAAATTTTATTTCTACTATTCCAACCACAAGTGGTTAGAGAGTAAAATTACAGTGTAAGTCTTAAACCTATCAGTAACAACTTTATAAACACTTCAGCAGGGTGGATACCTCATGAAAAAAAGTGTAAAACTACATGTAAAGTAATATATTCCTTTATAACAATAAAAAAGGATTGTATTATGTAAAAAATCATATACAAACAAGTGCAAGCAATATCAATATTGCTGAGAAGTGTGGATTCTGGTTTACTCTTGTGACTTAGCAACCTACATTAATGTAATGAAACATCAGAAATCTTCCTAATACCGTAGGATTTCGTTTCATAACAATTTTTCATATATGTGTGCATTCAAGCTTGTGATGTGTATGTATGTGTATAAGATTTTTAAGCCATAATGAAGAATGAAATCATATCGTTTGCTGGATAACAGATACAACTGGAGATAATCACATTAAGCAAAAACAAGCCAGTTAGAGAAGGGCAAATATCACATGTATTTTCTTATTTGTGGGTCTTAGAATCTTCTTGTTGTGCATACGTCTATGTTCATAAAGCACAGATATACAGTACACAATGACATGAAAGAAGAAAACAGGCTGGGAAGGAAAGAGACCAGTTGGGGGTTACACTGACGTGTGAGACTGTGGGCGTGTAAATATGGTCAAAGTACCTTACTTACTTCAAAGAAATGGTCCTCATGAAGCACATCTTTTTGTACAATGAACATATAAAATAAATAAGAGTTTAAAAAAGGAGCAGTTCTGATTTCTAGGCCTAGTGGATATAAAGAATGAATGCTTAGGTGTTCATAGTGATTTATTCTTGTTGTTATTGTTGTTTGGGTGTTTTCGTTTTGTGTTTGAGACAGGGTTTCACTGTGTACCAGAGCCCTGATTGTCCTGGAACTCTAACACACAAATATCCACATGACTCTGCCTCCAGAGTGCTGGGATTAAAGGCATGTGTCATTATGCACAGCTATAGTCATGTATTTTTATATTGTATACTATATTCTATAAAACATATAGGTAATTCATTATTCATATAATCAATTATCATACTAGTCTTATGGAAATCAACTTTTCCCTCCATTGGTTTTATTTTGCAATTAGTCCAATAACTTCTACTTTCTGTTTCAAATCTTCTCTTGTTTTTATATGACTACTAATTATTAATCATCAAATTCAAAAGATAAGCAATTGAGAAATTTGTTTATGTTTTAATAATTGGAGAGAATCACAATACAAATCTGTATTTATTCTCAAAGCTAACTGAGGCTAATAGCAAACGTAGTAATAGAGTATATTTGATTTGTCTCAGTGAAAGTCATGGCTATACACATCAATTTTTCCACCATGGACAAAAACTCTTTTAAAAATGTGATTAATTATTTTATAATAGACATCGAAATAATAATGTTCAGTATTGAGGTGCTAGCCAGCTCCTGGACATGATAGTCTCCTTGTCACTCAGTTGGGGATCTCTGGGTGATGTTTACACATAGTCAACCAGCATTTCTCACAGCTGCTCAGAGTCAAGGGCTCACAAACTGTAATGCAAGCATGGAAAAATCTTATGAGCACAGATGAGCAGGAAAGGGGCGGCAACTGCAAGTGCTTAGCAACTAAGAGTTTTTAATTCATTTCATCACGAAAACAAGAAAAGATTGGTAAAGAGAACAGAGGCCTTGGGCAGCAAGAATTAGGGATTTAAGTAAGATCAGCAGTGCCTGGCACTTAATGAAGATTGTTTTATAAACACAAAATTAGCATTTTTTAAATAGAACATAAAAATAACTGAAAATATTATCTGGTTTATGGAAGACATTTGAGAATGCTTTTAACTGTACATTAAACTGGGCCATTTTAACAAAGAAATTAAGCATCCGATACATTTCTTTCCTATAGAATACTTCACAGGCACTAACTTTGGAAGTCACTCAATATTCCCCAGATACCCGGCTAGTTGTTTTGTTTCCAGCTATGAAATTGTGCAGGCCCAAATCACCATTAAAAAGTGTCCTTGTATCTGACTACAGATATTACACTTTACCAAAACAAGCATCCATCATAAAATAGATATGAAACCTATAGAAAATAAATAGAATACATGCAAGTGTTTTGCTCCATGAGTCTTCAAAAGCTTCCAACAGGATCCACCAAAGACAGTATTCTGAACTGTCAAACCTTATGAAAATTAAAAGCAGGCATTCTGCAAAATCCATCATTAAGAGAAGGCAAAGGTGAGCTATGAAGTGGGAGACAATACTAGTAAAGCATGTACTTAACAGGATATGTGCATATGCTATCGAAAAAGGATGCAACCATTAGCAACAAGAAAGCAAACCATCTTGGTAGAGATAAGGAAACAAGTTCTGACACACAAAACAAACGCTGGGACCAAGAGAATATGCAAGTGGCAGAGAAGCAAACGGACCAGAGGCTCTGGTCTGGGGAGGTGCTTGGAATACACGCCACTTAGGGTGGTGAAAATATTCCATACAACATTATGGTGGCAAATGTAAGTCATAAACTGCGCATCCAGTTTAATATGGCCTTTCAGTTTCTGCAGAGGTGTAGCCACTGTTGAGCGGCCTATGCGCCAGTCAACACTCTCCACGTGTGCATGCAGCAGTCAAATGAAACTCAGTGAGCGTAAGGGAAAAAAGAACAAGGCAACAAACAAAAGACATGAAGGTAAGAGAGGGCTGTACTGGCGAGAAGGCTTTCAACATGAGTGGGAGGGGATCCAAAGGGCAACAACGGAGAAAACGGCCAAATGCATTATGTGCATGCGTGAAAATGGTCAGAGTAACAAGAAACATAATGTAACATTAAAACACAAACCTCCAATGGAATGTCTGCCAATTCAAAACAAACCTTTCACGGCACTGAGACACTCAAGAGGAGTACACATACTTTGACAAAGCTCCTACGTCTACTACAAACTCACGGAGAGCAGTCGCTTGTTGGGCCCGGTGGTGGAATCTGTCAGCCCTCTGAGGACTTGAGGACAGAACTGAGCCAGGCTCTAGTTTCAGTAACAGTCTCTGGTAAATACTTCCGCATAGGAATGACTCAGCATGGTTCATCAGGGCACATCCTGGTGCGAACCCTGCCTGCCAACAGCCACGTAACACAAACCAATTGGTCCCACAGTATCAGGCCACTTTGCATCCTGGGAGACATCATACCTTTTGACGCCTTAAGCCCTGCCCACTCCCTCTACTCTATATAAGAAAAACCCGCCATAATAAAGTTGAGACCTCGCTCCTACAAGACTTCTGACTCAGTCAGCTGAGTTGCCAACCCTTACCATCCTGCTCAGCCCCCAGGGAGAGGAAATGGTGGGCCTGAGTCACCTCCAGAGCCCTCGAGCCCTCGTAAGAGACCCGTAATGAATGGAGGATGTGAAATGTTAAAACACTTGTTAAAAGTTTGAAGTGCTTAACTAGGAATTATGTCCTTGGAGTTGGATAAAATGTCCGAGAGACAAGACACTCAAAGGAAGCCTTTGGTGTAAAATCCTACTAGACTTAAAGTATTAATAGTTAAGCCTAGAAAAGGTATGTTTTAGGATATAGACAACTGCAGTCTCTATTTCTATTAGAAACCAAGTGAATTAAATAACTACAAATCATTCAACAACTCTGAGTCCTACAAGTGATCACTCATAAAGCCCTACAATGGCACTTATACCAGAATATTATTTATTAGATGTTTAGCTAAAATTCAAATTTCTGCACTTCGTTTTATTTCTTTACTTGGAAATTCCAGTTTCTATAGGTAAAAACAATGAGAACCCTTTCGAGCTCTCTACAGATGTGTTCAAGTCAAAAGCTACAAAAAGAAGGTGGTTGCAGAAGTAGATTCTGCATCCATGAGGAGTGTGGTACTGAGGCCTCTTTCCAGAGCACAATACCCCCAGAAAGCCCAGTCCCCACCCTGTGTGACCTCCTGCTACTGCAGGACAGTGCACTCTCCATCACTGAGTCACTTTTGTCATTGGTTGGTTTTAGGCACTAGAAACCTGAATAAAAGAAGCCAGGACATTGCTAACATTCAAGTAAGTCGTAAGTACGGGACCATCCAGTACCCTGGATCCTATGATGATAATAAACCAAAAGAGGCAGAACAGGCAGGCTTCTACCTTTATCTAGCAAGCAATGTAGATGAGAAAGCTGTGCTGCTGAAACTATAAGAAGGTCTTTGTTGAGATGTGTTTACTTAATAAGCATTAACATATGAAACCCACATTCTTCTTAAAGCATTCTTGTTGAAAGAATAAACATCCAATCAACATATTCCAAGTGGAAAAGGTTGCATGAATTTTTAAAGGAATTCAGAAGCAGAATGTTGACTGACTCCCATTGACACTATCTGAGGTGAGGACTTTAGTCTTATCCTTTTGGAATTTGACACATTTCTTCTTTTATGTACCCTCTATCTGTGGAGCAATTGTGTTTCATGTCCCCTCTTACTTATTTATTCATATTCTTGGAGATTCCTTCGATTTTCTGTGATGTTTGTTATGTCGAGCATTTTGCATAAGCAGGTAATTTAGTATTGTTTGCCTTTGATTCTTTCTGTTTCCCCAACATCAGATAATTTTGGGAAAAACTGATAGCCTATTAGTTGGAATCTGTCAGATCAGATCAGATCAGACTTCCATTATAATCTGATACTTAACAGTTAAGGGGTCACACACAGACACACACACACACACACACACACACACACACACACAGAGAGAGAGAGAGAGGGGGGGGAATATATCCTCTCTCTATACAGAATAGCATGTGACCCTGAACTTATAAGTATTAGATGAGAATACATACATGCATACATACATATATACATACATATATATGTGTGTATCAGATTATTTATATATATATATATATATATATATATATATATATATTTGAAGAATTTGAAGAAGACAAAGTAAAAGTATGTTAGGAAAACTAAAAGGACAAGTTCAAAACGTAGATGAAGCTTGTAGCATGAGCACACACACAGGTGAAACTGGCAGCTTTAAAACTCAAGATCTATATCTGTAACCTGTCCTATTTCATATGTATACTATTGTATTGAGTATATATGTATTGGATCCCAGATAATATCCATTTGCTGAAATTCAGGGACTAGATCGATGCATTTTGCAGTAGTTTACTCATGTAGCTTTGATCTAAATGGTTGATTATTTCAAAAATTTTTAATTTGAGTATATTATGGAGTTTTATTGTTTGAATGTATAATTGAGATGCAGTAATTTAGTTTATATCTTCTCTCTTTAATAGAGTTAACAATGTGTGTTAAAATGTAATCTTAGCTGATTTGAAGGAACACCTACAATTAAGTTACATATTAAGACTGATGATTTTTCATTTAATAAGAATGACTTTTATCATAGTTCTCTGGATTTTATATGAAATGTTACTAATTATTAAAAAAATTCATTAACATTGTTTAGGTTCCCCAAAGTGTCTAGAGAATACATTTCAATTCCTTGTGACCTTGAAAAGATGAAATATAAACCAATATAATTTAAAGTAATAATTATGTGTGAAGAGTGTGTATTGGAAAGAGAATTGAATTTAAAACCATTCTAGCCACCATGTGTTCATTCCAAAAAGTAAGAAAATTGTATAATTTATAGCATGTTCTCCTTACCTATGGAAGTAAATTGAGAGTATTGTCTACATGAAGCCCAATTGGAGCCTCTAAGTGATATGAAAGGCTTTGAGTTTATAGGTATTAAAATTCAACATAGGCCACTGTCATCACCTTACCCGCTCTTAAAACAATGGGCAGAAATGCAAGGTAACTTCTGCATTACATTGTTTCAGTGCTGATTCGAAGCTATTGATATTTTAAAATTCTAATTTACAACATGTGTGGATCACATCAAAGTTCAATACAGTACATTTAATAGTGAGCCTACTATCTATTCAATTTCTGTGAGATGTCCTGTTCTGATGAGGAACAGCAACTGAAGCACTTGGTGCTGGAACATGAAGGATGCAGGATGTCAGTGTCTAGCATGCTGAGAGGAATGAACCCTGTCAGATCTGATCCAGTGTCAGTGTCTGGTTTTTTGTTGTTGTTGTTGTTGTTTGGAAAACAATTTCTCACAAGCATTTTACAGCCCTAAAATTATAAAGGTATGAGGTGTACAAGATGCACAGAACAATTAAGGCTGGATCTCTGCTCTTTGTATGAGCAGAAGAAAGACATCTGTAAATTTTCATTCATGTCATATGAGGAATGGCATCTATTAATAAGTCACAGGGACTCTGTAACCAACAAGAAGCACTGTCTATGCATAGACTTTCATGTCTCAGCCAGTCTGAGCTATTATCATGTAGCAGGATTAGCACTAGCAGTTACCTGCTTGTTCTGGAGTTTGACTTCTTTACATCCCATTTCTAGCCCCTTCCTCATTGCCTCCTGATCTCACCCCACCCCCTTCCTTATCCTCTTTCCCTCTCTCCCCTAATCTTCAAAAATGGGAGCCCTCCTCCCCTAATATCTGATATCAACCTATTAAGTCACATTTGTCCTGCCTGTATCTTCTTCCTCTGTGGCCTGGCAAGGCCACTGTGCCAGAAGGAAGTGATTAATGTGGCAGGGTCCAGACTCCATGTCAGAAGTAGTCCCTACTCCCCTTTTTGTGGGACCCACAAGGAGACTGTGCTGCCTATTATACTACATCTAAGCAGAGGGTCTAGGTCCACATCATACATGGTCCTTAGTTGGTGTGTCAGTCTCTGTATTGTAGTGTGGTTATCCTGTTTTATGTGGCAAATAATCTCTTATGAATGAATATATAGCATGTGTGTCTTTCGGTCTGGGTTACCTCACTCAGAATAATCTTTTATAGTTCTATCAATTTGCCTTCAAATTTCAAGATTTCCCTGTTTTTAATGGCTGAGTAGTATTTCATTGTATAAATGTACAACAGTTTCTTTATCCATTCTTTGGTTGTGGGACATCTAAGTTGTTTCTATATTCTGGTAATTATGAATAAAGCTGCTACAAATATAGTTGAGCGAATGTCCTTGTGGTATGGTGGGACATCTTTTGGGTATATGCCCAGAAGTGGTATGGCTGGGTCCTGAGGTAGAGTTATTCCCAACTTCCTGAGAAAGCATCAGATTGATTTCCAAAATGGTTGTACAAGTTTTCACTCATACTAACAATGGAGGACTATTCCCCTTTATCCACATCCTCGCCAGCATGTGCTGTCACTTGAGTTTTTGATCTTAGACATTTGGATAGGTGTAAGATGGAATCTCTGAGTTGTTTTGATTAGCATTTTACTGATTGCTAAGGACTTTGAGCATTTCTTTAAATGTTTCTCAGCTATTCAATATTCCACTGTTGAGAATTCTTTGTTTAGATCAGAGCCCCAGTTCTTTATAGGGTTATTTGGTTTGGTTGTGTTTAATTTCTTGAAGTCTTTGTATATTTTGGATATTGGTCAGGCGTGAGGATGATAAAGATCTTTTCCCAGTCTGTAGGCTGTTTTTTTTTTTTCTGTTGACAGTGTCTTTTGCCTAACAGAAAGGTCTCAGTTTCGTGAGCTCCCATTTATTAATTGCTGATCTTAGAGCCTGAGCTGTTGGTGTTCTGTTCAGGAAGTTGTCTCCTGTGCCAATGTGCTCAAGGCTCTTTCCACTTTTTCTCTTAACAAATTGAGTCTGTCTGGTTTTATGTTGAGGTCTTTAATCTACTTGGACTTTAGTTTTGTGCAGGGTGATAAATATGAATCTATTTGCATTTTTCCAGTTATACCAGCACCATTTGTTGAAGATGATTTTTTCCATTGTATGGATTTGGCTTTTTTGTCAAAAATCAAGTGTCCATAGGTATGTTGGTTTAATTCTGGGTCTTTGATTTCATTCTGTTGGTCACCCAGCCTATTTCTATGTCAATACCATGGTTTTTTTTAAATCACCTTGCTCTATAGTATAGCTTGAGATCCAGAATGGGGATTCCTCTGGAATATCTTTCATTGTACAGCGTTGTTTTAGCTATTCTGTTTTTTCCATATGAAGTAGAAATTTGATCTTTCAAGGTCTTTAAAATGCTGTGTAGGAATTATGGTGGGAATTGCATTGAATCTGTAGATTGCTTTTGGTAATATGACCATTTTTACTATGTTGATACTCTTGATCTATGAGCATGGGAGACCTTTCCATGTTCTGATAGCTTCTTCATTTTTTTTCTTTAGAGATTTGAAGTTTTTTTTTTTCATGTAACTCTTTCATTTGCTTGGTTAGAGTTACACCAAGATAGTTTATGTTATTTGTCACTATTGAGAAGGGTGTAGTTTCCCTAATTTCTTTCTCAGCCCATTTGTCACTTGTATACAGGAGGGCTACTGATTATTTGAGTTGATTTTGTATCTAGTCACTTTGCTGAAGGTGTTTATGATCTGTAGGAGTTCCTTGGTTGAAGTTTTGGGGTCACTAATATATACTATAATATCATCTGGAAATAGTGATAATCAATTTCTTCCTTTCCAATTTGTCTCCCCTTGATCTCCTTTAGTTGTCTTTTGGCTCTAGGTTGGACTTCAAGTACTATATTGAAGAGATAGGCAGAGTGGGGACAGTCTTGACTTGTCCCTAATTTTTGTGGAATTGATTTGTGTCTCTCCGTTTAGTTTTTTGTTGGCTATTGGCTTGCTGTATAATGCCTTTATTATGATTAGGTATGTGCCTTATATTCCTGATTTCTCCAAGAATTTAAACATGAATAGGCATTGGATTTGTTCAAATGCTTTTCCAGCATCCAAGGAGATGATCATGTGCTTTTTTCTTTCCGTTTGTTTATATGTATATATGGATTACATTGATGGATTTTCATATATTGAACTATCCCTGCTTGCCTGGGATGAAGCCAACTTGTTCATAGTGAATGATGTTTTTGGTTGTTTTCTTAGATTTGGTTTGTGAATATTTTATTAAGTGTTTTTGTGTCTATGTTCATAAGAGAAATTGGTCTGAAATTCTTTTTTTGTTGGGTGTTTGTTTGACTTAGGTTATCTATGGGAGTATGGCCTCATAGAGTATGCAATGTCCCTTTTTATTCTATTTTGTGCAATAGTTTGGAGATAATTAATATTAGTTCTTCTTTGAAGGTCTGGTATAATACAGCACTGAATCCATCTGGCCTTGGGCTTGTTTTTGTTGGGAGATTTTTGATGACAGACTATTTTCTTAGGATATATAGGGCTATTTAATTTGTTTACTAGATCTAGATTCCTTTTGGTAATTGGTGTCTGTCAAGAAGATTGTCCATTTCATTTAGATTTTCAAATTTTGTGGCTTATAGCCTTTTGAAGTTAGCCCTAATTATTCCTTTGGATTTCCTCAGTATCTGTTGTTATGTCCCCTTTTCATTTCTAATTTTGTTGATTTGAATACTCTCCCTCTGCCTTTTAGTTAGTTTAGTTAAAAGTTTGTCTATCTTGCTGATTTTCTCAAAGAATCAGCTGTTGGATTTGTTGATTTTTTGAATTTTCTCTTTGTTTTTAATTTTTTTATTTCAGCCCTGAGTTTGATGATTTCCAGTCATCTTCTCCTCTTTGGTGTGTCTGCTTTTTCTTCTAGAGCTTTCAGGTATGCTGTTAAGTTGCTAATATGGAATCTCTCCAGTTTCTTTATAAAGGCACAGCTTTCATTGTGTCCCATAAGTTTGGATATGTTTTACCTTCATCATCATTGACTTCTAGGAAGTTTTTACTTTCTATTTATATTTCATCCCTTACCATGATTTCAATGAGTAGAGAGTTGTTCAGTTTGCATGAGTTTGTAGGCTTTCTATTGTTTCTGTTGCTGTTGAGTTCCAGCTTTAATACACAGAGGTGTCATAAGATGCAAGGGACTATTTCAATCTTCTTTTATGTGTTGAAGTTCATTTTGTGACCAAGTATATTTGCAGTTTTGGAGAATGTTCCATGCAGTGCTGTGAAGGTGTATTCTTTTGTGTTTGGGTGAAATGTATTGTAGATATTGGTTAGGTCCATTTGACTCATGGCTTCTATTAGTTTTATTATTTCTTTATTTAGTTTCTGTCTTGATGATCTGTCTAATGGGGAGAGTGGGATGTTGACATCTCCCACTATTATTGTATGGTTTTTGGTGTGTGATTTAAGCCTTAGTAATGTTTTTTTTTCCCACAAATGTGGGTGCTCCTATATTTGGGGCATAGATGTTCAAAACTGAGACATCCTCTTGGTATATTTTCCCTTTGATGAGTATAAAATATCCTTCCACATCTCTTTTGATTAGGATTGGTTGAAAATCTGTTTTTAACAGATATTAGAATGGCTACTCCAGCTTGCTTCTTGGGTCCTTTAGCTTGGAACACCATTTTCCAGCCCTTTACTCTGAGGCAATCTCTATTTTGTTGAGGTGTGGTTTTTTTGTATCCCGCAGAATGATCAGTCTTGTTTTCATATCTATTCTGTTAGTCTGTGTCTCTTTATTGGGGAATTGGTGGTATTGATGTTGAAAGATATTAATGACTAGTAGTTATTTGTTTCTTGTTGTTGTTGTTGTTGTTGTTGTTGGTGGTGGTGGTGGTGGTAGACTGAGTGTTTGAGTTTTCTTTCTTTTGGTTTTGTAGTTGTTGGGTGATTTATTTTCTTTGTTTTCCTGAGTAATGTTAGACTCCTGGGGGTGAAATTTTCCTTCTAGTATCTTCTGTAGAGCTGGGTTTGTGGCTAGGTACTGTTTAAACTCTTTCTTGTCATAGAATATTTTGTTTTTCCTCTCTATTGTGATTGAACGTTTTGCTGGATATAGTAGTCTGGGTTAGCATCCATGGTCTCTTAGTGTCTGCATGACATCCATCCAGTACCTTCTTGCCCTCATTGTCTCTGTTGAGAAGTCAGGTGTGATTCTGATAGGTTTACCTTTGCATGTGAGTTAGCTTTTTTCCCTTGCAGCTTTTACTATTCTTTCTTTGTTCTGTATGTTTAGTGTTCTGCTTATTGTGTCATGGGAGGATTTCTTTTTTTTTTTAAATTTATTTATTTATCAACTCATTGATATTACATCTCAATTGCTATCCCATCCCTTCTATCCTCCATTCCTCCCTCCCTCCCACTTTCACCCTATTCCTCTCCCCTTTGACTGTGACTGAGGGGGACCTCCTCCCCCTATATATGATCATAGGGGGTATAAAGTCTCTTCTTGGTAGCCTGCTATCCTTCCTCTGAGTGCCACTGGGCCTCCCCGAGTTCTCATGGGAGGATTTCTTTTCTGGTACAATCTATTTGGAGTTCTGTAGGCCTCTTGTATATTTATGGACATTTCTTTCTTTAGGTTGGGGAAGTTTTTGTCTATGATTTTGTTGAAAATATTTTCTGGGCCTTGGAGCTGGTAGTTTTCTTTTTCTTCTATTCCTATTATTCTTAGGATTGGTCTTTTCACAGTGTCCCGGGTTTCTTGGATGTTCTGTATAAGGTGATTTTTCAGATTTAACATTTTCTTTGACTGCTGTATTGAATGCTTCAGTCATATCTTCTATCCCTGAGAGTCTCTCTTCCATCTCTTGAATTCTGTTGGTGATGCTTGTGTCTGTGGATCCTGTCCTCTTCCCTAGATTTTCCACTTCCAGGTTTGTCCCAGATAGTGTCTTTTTTATTGCTTCTAACTCCGTTTTTGGTCTTGAATCCTTTTATTCATTTCCTTATCCTGTTTGATTGTAGTTTCCAGTCTTCCACTAATTTCTTTAAGGGTTTTGTTCAATTCTTTCATCTCTTTCTTTGTGTATTCCTGTTCTAGTTTGAAGGATTATTTTTTTCCTCCTTTAAACCCTCTATTATTTTCATAACTTCGGAGTTGAAATCTTTCTTCTTTGTGTTGGATGTGATAGGATCTCCAGGGCCTGGTGATGGGACTGCGGATTTATGGTGTTATCAAGTGGTCCTGGGAGTTGTTGCTTGTTCCCATTGTGGTGTCTCTGATATTAGCTGGTTTGGTCTCCAATGGTCAGAGAGTTTGGGGGTAGATAGAGACAATGGTGTTTAGGCCCTGCAGCTTACTTATCTCTGCTGAGGTCCCTGACTCTGACGGCTCCATGTTTCTGACTTAGGGAAGCCAGAGACCTCTGTTGAGATTATTGCCTCTGTTAGCTCCCTGATTGTGAACCAGGTGAGCTGGAGAGCAGATGGAAAGATAGCCCAGCAGAGAGCTGCTCCAGTGGGTCTGCTTGCTTTCAGGAGTAGGAGGGCAGTGTGTGACCACAGCTCTCTCTGGGCTCTGGGTATCAGAGATTATG
Source organism: Acomys minous (assembly GCF_964271855.1). Lineage (NCBI taxonomy): Eukaryota > Metazoa > Chordata > Mammalia > Rodentia > Muridae > Acomys > Acomys minous. The sequence goes on from NC_140496.1 coordinate 101,557,645, forward strand.
CTCTTGCCAAGTGATCCGTGGCCAGACCCTGGAACTTTCCTGCAGGCACCAGGGAACAATTTGTGAATTGGCCTGGGGGCCTGAGGTCAGATCTACTTGTTTTCTATGTTGTGGGGTTTTCAGTGGTCGAGAAGCCCCAGACCCTGAAGTTCCAGCAGTCCACAGCTCTCTCTTTGTCATGGAGGCTAGAAACTGCATTCCAGCCAGCAGAGCCATGACCAGACCGTGGAGCTTGACCATACTTGCAGGGACTATGGGACTTTCTGTGAATTGGCCTGGGCATCTGAGGTCAGGTCCACTTGTTTTCCAGGCTGTGGGGTCTTCTGTGGACCAGCAGCCCAAGACGCTGGGATTCCAGAAGTCTGTAGCTCTCTCTGGGTCCTGGAGGCTGGAACTGTGTTCTTGTGAGGTAAGCCGGGGACAGACCCTGCAGCACACTGGTGCCTGCAGGGTCTGGTGAGCTTTCTGTGGGATATCCAGGTGGCTTTGCACAGTTTGAGCCCCTCTCACCTGGGGTACAACAGCAGTGGTGCTTTGTATTTCTCAGTTCAGTCTTTACATTGCTGTTCAGTCAGTGCTGTCCTGCTGGTCAAACAAAGTATGTGCTCAGCTCTGTCATCTTGGATCTGCCTTAGAATATTGAGATTTGATATGAAGAATAAATTGAATGAGAGATAATCCAGGAAAAGGGTTCAAGTCATGTATTAGCTATCAATGGAAAACATGTACATTGTCAGACAGCAACAGTGGATATAGCATTTCATGTAATTAAACACTTTAAAAGCATTTTGCTTTTCCCTAGTATTCTGTGCTATAGAGGATGCCACGACAGAATGGCCATGGCATCTTTGGGGTAACCGCCACCTCATTTTGTACCCATTTTATTGCTATTGAACAGAACTTTTTATACAATTTGAAAGCAACCACTTTTTGAAAATACTTAGTCTCAATAAATAGGTTGCCTTTTCACCTTACTTTTCTTTCCCTTTGTTTTAAATGGGACTTTTATTGAATCACTTTATTTTCTTTTACTTTTCTTCATGGAGCTTTAAATTAGGATGTTCAGGAAATTATTGCCAAGACCAATGTCAGGAAATTTGTATGTCTTCTCTGCAAGGAATTTGATGGTTACGAGTCTTGTGATGAAATATTTTGTCTACTTTGACTTAAATTCTGTAGATAATGTAAGGAAAAAGTATACTGTTGTGTGTGTGTTTGTGTGTGTGTGTGTGTGTGTGTGTAGATGAAATCATATTGTGGGTAAAGAATTAAATAATCTAGAAATATTGCAGAATATACTACAGATTTCACTTATATACTGAATCTAAAAAATGTTAAAATCGGTAGTGGTGAAAGATAAGGAGGAAAGAGTGAGGTGAGGCTGGCTCAAATGTATAGAGGTGCAACTGAATCTCACACCTTAGGTTCTGGGTTCCAGGAGGGGAATTACAGTCTATGGAAATTAACTGTGTATTTCAGAGTAGCTAATATCAAGGATTTTGGGTGTTACCAACACAGATAAAAAAGATAACTATAATATACATGTATTGGAAATCAGCACATCACTGTCCAATATGTGGTCATTATGTTAAATGGAAGTGAAAAATATATTATATGTATATTAAAAGGAGGCTAACATGGTCATGCCTGACGATATGGACAGCTGCAGATCAGCTTATACAGAGCAAGTATATGGAAGGAAAAAGTCAATAGATGCAATATACACTATAAAATATTTAGTTAAATTGCTATGCTGCATTCAAGATATTTGGTGATGAATAGACTAAAGGTCCTCTTTCCATAATTTGTACCATTACAAAAATAATCTTACTGTTTATGTTTATACAATATCATATTGTATACCTAAAACACATATAATAATGTGATTTCAAACAGAAAATTAACAGTGGAATTAACCAGACATGTAAGCTAACTGTTACATAATTTATCAACCACAGAAAATAATTAAAACTATTCAAATATGCACAATGCTTTTTCATAGATGGGGAAGGCTGAACTGTACAAAGCTGCACAGAAGTCAAACCAACCCACCTGGAAAGTCAATATCCAGAACCCCTGCTAATTGCTCAGCTCCCACGATTACCATGTCCTCTGACCTTTCGTTGCTTTAATGTCTACATTATTGAAAATTCTAGATTATTGAAAAATTACCAACACAACAAAAACAGGGTAAGAAATTTTGTGAGAAACTCGACAATAATGATGCTCTTCTGAAGAAAAACTCTGTCAAAACTTGACTTCGTTTTCTTTACTATGAATCTCTAAGGTCTGCACTGAAATTTATATCATGTCAAAAGTGGAAAACAAAATGGAATAGCTATTCTTTCCACCTCATAACTTTCGTGAGTAAAACATTCATCTCTCTTACTGAAGGGAAGGAAAGACACTGATAATAATTCTTAAACTTTTCCTTCATGAAGCTATGCATTAAAAAACAATAGACTGATATAATAGCGCAGATTAGGATAAGGGCATGTGAGGAGAATAATAATTTAATTCATGTTTTATAACCAACAATTGTTGAATAGCACATTTTCTGGCCAGTCCAGATAAGTATAGTTGAAAAGAGTCCACCTTTTAGCTAAGTTTTCAGTCTTGTCACACATGGATTAAGAAGCATAGAAAATACTTAAAATATTTTCTTTATTAACCACTCTCATGAGAGGAAGTCTATTAGAAAACATTGAAAGGTTGTTATTGATCTGTAGTCAAAGAGTGCCAAGAATAAGCTTATAAATAACGTTCTTTAATTGTAAAAGATAGTCCATGAGCCAATTGGTTTGAGTCATTTAAATATATTATACTGTGCCTACCTCTCAGTAATTATACCAATTAGATCAAAGAGCCATTTATCACGGTGCCAATTAAGTGAATACCACACTTTCTGGAACACACACACACACACACACACACACACACACACACACACACACAAAGTTTAATTAGACAGAGGAAGCAACCCTGTTTGTGAGTTTAGTTGTCTCTTGGTCATGTAACATGAGAATAATTTAGTGTCTGTTTATGGTTTTATGTAGAAACAAGTATCACCATTCAGATTTCCTCTGCCATTTCTACATGGAAGTCCAGAGATATTGCCTTGAATCTTATCTTCAATGTTGCCTGCAAACTGATTTCAATGTGCCTTTTTTTTTTTTTTTTTACTACTGTCTGAATTTAAAGGTTAGTTCCTATAATGAGTCTCATCTTAGTAAACATGGAAATGCTGCCTGATTAGTATGTGGGGTTTTCTTAATGTCACATTTTTCTGGAGATGAAAAAGATTAAATTTACAATTAACTGGAACTTAATAAAAATGTAAAAATCTTCTTAATTCCTTACAGTAAATATCTATTTTCAAATGAAAAATTCATTGTAATTGTTCTTTAATTTAGAAAGTCTAAAGAACTTTTCTAAGTCAAACATGGTGGAGCATGCCTATAATCACAGCACTTGAGGAGGCAGAAGCAGGCAGATTTCTGTGAGTTCAAGGCCAGCATGGTCTACAGACTGAACCCTGGGCAGCCAATGCTACACAGAGAAACCTGTGCCTCCTTTCTACCACAGACAGAATTCTGCCTAAAAATGGGCAAGCTTTGATGCGGGCAGAGTGGACAGCCAAATTATGCCAAGGCAGGATAAGCAAGTCCTCAATAGTTGCTGCCTCACAAGTATGTCTGTCAGAAATACTGGCCAGAAGGCTAAGGATGATGCTCCAAAGTTATAAAGAGTTTTGGGTGACTGTTCAGACAGCAAACTGTCTCTATCATCTTCTCATTTTGGAAGCTGGTAACCTGCACTGCTGGTATACTCAGGTAATTAGTTTTATTCCTTCTCCAGTCTCTGATGAGATTGAAGACTAGATAGTTTAGTTTTACAATTAGGCTTAGTTTTTCAGGGGTTAAGATGCTTTTAAATCTAGATAGACATATTAAGTTGATAATGACAAGATATGACAGATATTGATTTACACTCAGAATTTTAGACTTGCCAAGAAAGGAGAGAGGTTTTCTTCAATGCGGCCAACTACAAATAGCCAAAACACTAAGAATGTAACATTTATATAATTCCTGATTGTGTCATGGTTCTTCTTGCTGTAGGAAGTTTATTGTATATATGTGTAATAATATAAATATACATGTAATTTTTTTGAAAAAGAAAGGTCTTACCTGCAGGAAGATAAAGATACAGATGGATTTATCCCAGAAGATAAAAAGAATCCTAAAACGAAATCTTCTGCAGGCCATCAGTAACCCTTGACTATAAGACAGCACAGATTCATTTTGAATGGATCCAGAAGAAAAAGCTAGAATCCAGGGAAAGAAGCAGATCTGGAGTCTGACATAATGATGCTTTACATCAATGGCTAGTAAACAGTTGGGTCATTTGCCTCTGAAGGCTGTGGCCATTCTGTATAAATGGACAGTTCACTAGATAATTTTATGTGTGATTCAGTCCTCCATCCATGCAACCATATTACTGTTTGTCTTTGTCTTTGATGTAGCAAAAGTCAATCAAAACACAGTTTATTTTCTTCTCAAAAAAGAAAAGAAATCGAAAAATTAAAAAGAAATAAAAGAAAATTTCTAATGGTTTGTTAAGAACCAATGGAACTAAGATATTATTTAATCAAATATTTATAAATATTTAGAGACAATCTATGACTGGCTTCACATAGTGACACCATTGAATAGTGGTCAAGGCATGAAAAGTGCTGTGGTATCAATCCTCCATCAACTTTCCCATTTATGTGTCAGATCTGGGAACTGACATTTAGAACATTATGATTTTAAGGTAATAAAAATATGAGATGAACAATATGAAACAGAGCAATATGCTGAAATATCATTGGACTTTCCCTGTAGGACCTAAACTGCCTGACCTCAGTGAAAATAGCTTGTGCATCCAAGGACTCAGGAAAATGTTTGCCCATGCTAAAATACACAGACTTGGGCTTCATGTCACAGTTCTTCATACATTTCCTCGACTCTTCCTAGGTAGTATTATATGATTTAAAGTATAAGCTAGTATGAGCACAGATCACAAGTGATCACTACCCCATATGTAAGCAACTTATCTATGGTAACAGGGGAGCAAGTTTCCTGTAGGTACTTTGATATGAAAGCACCTCAACACAAATTTTTTAAGTTATATGGAATGTTGGTGTTCATCCAAGAATAGTTTTAAGTGAATGATATAATAAGACATTAAATAGATGATAAAACATTTTATACTGTATCTCTTTTTATGATTAAGCAAATCAATGCCGTAGGTGTCAGTATAGATTTTTTTCTGAGAACAATATGTATGTGTGTATGTATGTATGTACGTATATGTGTATGTATTGTATGTATGTATGTTTGTATGTATGTATATCTATTAGGCTTACTTTTGTAAGCATACTTAAGTCAGTTTTCACAGGTTGGGGAGAGGAAAGAAGAATTAAAGTCTTGGCTGAATTTGATAGAACATACATAATGAGCAGATACAACAAGGAAGTTTAGCTGTGTGGTCCTTTAATTGAAAACACATGTTTTATAAATCAAATTGGAAGAGCTTATCATAATGACTGATAGAGTATCAGAAGCAAAAAAAAAAAAAAATAGCTACCATGGCCAAAATAATCAAACCTCTAACTTCAGGCCTTCTTGTTAAGGTTCCACTAAATTCTAAATTACACACAGACAAACTAGTTTATTTATAAATCCCCGAGTAAACATGTTATGCTTAATTGTGTCTTGTAAACATTCCCTTTGAATGCAAACTAGTACAGCCACTTTGGAAATCTATCTGGTGCTATCTCAGAAAACTGGGAATAGGGCTTCCTCAAGACCCAGCTATTCCACTCCTTGGAATATACCCAGAAGATGCTCCAGCACACAACAAGAAAATTTGCTCAACCATGTTCATAGCAGCCTTATTCATAATAGCCAGAACATGGAAACAGCCTAAGTGTCCCTCAGTAGAAGAATGGATAAAGAAACTGTGGTACATTTACATTATGAAATACTACTCAGCTATTAAAAACAAGGAATTCCCAAAATTTGTGGACAAATGGATTGAACTAGAAATGATCATAATGAGTGAGCTAACCCAGAAGCAGAGAGACTCAAATGATATATACTCACTTATAACTGGACTCTAGCCCAAGGGGCAGGTCCCATGAAAGTCTGCAACTACCAGGAAAGTGGGATAGAGGTGAGGACATCCTATTGAGACTCTAGGTGAGAAAAATATAGGGGATAGGGAAGTAGGTGGATCCAGAGGGTCCTAGAAACGTACAAGAGGAACACTATAATGGGTGGATCTGGGCCCAGGGGTTCTGCTTGATCTAAGGCATCAACCAAGGACAAAATGTGCAGTCATCAAATCCCTACTCAAATCTAGCCAAGGGACAGAACATTCTCCACAGTTAAGTGGAGACTGGGGACTGACTTTCACAGGATCTCTGGTGCCCCATTTTTGGCCATGTTCCTTTGTTGAGGAGGCCCAATGGCAAGCGGAGGAAGGATAGTTGACTACCAAGAAGAGACTTGATACCCTAGCACCATATTCAAGGGGAGGAGGTCCCCCTCAGTCACAGTCATAGGGAAGGGGGATTGGGGTGGAAGTGGGAGGGAGGGAGGAATGGGAGGATGCATGGGATGGGATAGAAAATGAGATGTAATATGAATTATTTTATCTTTCAATAAAAATGTGTTTAAAAAAAACATTCCCTTTGATATGTTTCCTCTCATTCCTCACACTGATAGCAAAACTTACCATGTTGTTGAGGATCTACTACAAACACAGTGCTTCCCACATGTTTTTAAGTGGTATGAACAGGAGGCACACTTATTATATCAGCTTGAAATATCAGAGAAAGGATAAGACATTTTCACATTCACATACACATGACAGAAAAAGTTAAGTTAAGTACAGGATGCTCTGAGTGAACTTGTCTGAAGCAAGAATCACCTTAGATTCTTGGGGGAAAGTAAAAACAATGGCCAAAAGTGAGCATCTCAGCTCTGTAAGTTCCTTATTCTGTTTGCACCATCTCTGTTCCTCCATGCTATGAAGCATGTGTTTTCACTCCAAGAGGCTTCCTAACTTGTCATCTAGCTGTATAATTTTGCAAGTCCAAAGACCACATTCTACGTTGTAATATCTCAGTTTTGCAGTCCAATCCAGCAATATTGCTGCAAGTAAAATTCCCTTTAAGACATTGGGTTTGAGTCATTGTCTAAAAACTGTAGGTATGCGAGTTGGGCTGGCTTTTCTAAGGGTTGGTGGATTTATTTCCACATTACTGATAAGATGATAGTCTAACACTGGAAAACTCAGCCATGATTGAATGCTCTGAGCCTCAGATTCTCTGAGTTTGGTGTGCCTTGATGATATTAACCTTGACATAGTTCCAAGGGTGATCATTCTAGGAAAGATAAAGAAGAAAATGAGCCAATGGATGTGGCATCTGGGTTATCAGTAAGGTTTCTAAATCACAGACCTTTATCTCTTATCTTCCATGAGAGCTGAGAGTCAGACTTACCCAGCTTCAGAGAGAAGGTCATAGTTTCAACTTTTAATGTAGCAATAAAGTCATAGAAAACAATGTGGACTAACAGTTTTGAAGGCGCTCTTGGAGAATATATTTTAACACACTGACTATTGAAGATAAAGTGTATCTGTTTAAAAATTTAACTATCAGGAAATGCTGGAGCCAGGGGCTAGTGGCCCATGCCCCTCATCCCTAACTTTTGGAGGATGAATGTTAAAGATAGCCCACGGTACTAAAGGAGACCATGCCCCTAAAAACAATGCTTGAGAGAAGGCAATATTTTAGCTTTATTATTTTTTGCTACATAATTTACCATTAATGCTCATTATTAATCAATGTCAAATACTTTAAGTCATTTGCAAGCTTCATTTCATCCAATGTTCATAATAATCCAAAGAGGTAGAGGTTATTATCATTCTTTTTGATAGATGAAGTAACTGGATCTTAGAAAAAACTATCCAATTTTGTATTTAATTACTGATGCTCACTATCCTAGAGTTATTCTTTAAATACACTCAGATTGTGATTAAGCCAATCCTCTGGAGCTGGGACGAGGAAAACTTTGAGGAATAAAATTGTTAACAAAAAGGTACACATGTAATTCTGTATATGCCTGAAACATAGGGTCATATTATCAAGAAAAGTATTGCTTTTGCTGCAAAGGAAATATGAAGCTTGAGAACATGCATGGAAGTTACACTTTTACTTGGGCAGTGGTAATAAAACTTTACATTTATGACTGCATCCATTTTCTATGGAAAACATGGGCAAGATCACAGGTAAGACATGGTTCTTAAAGATCTACTATTGAACTAACTAATATAAAGCAGCCAGTATCAAGGTTGGAGAATAAGGGTAGGAAGATGGTTAGAGAATGCTCCGAATGCTGTTGAAGACTGTGACTTCATCCCATCCACATTTTGCCTGAGGGTTGGAGCAAAAAGTAGGATAGTTGAGATTTAACTATAGATGAAGTTTTCTATATGGGTACACACAAAGGAATATAAATTTGGAAGGAGGTCTCATAAATTACCCTCACAATCTAAGGTCAAGGGGATGTAAATTATGCTGACCAGACAAATAATGGGAGCAAATGTACTGAGAAATGTTTATAAGGAAGTAAGACACAAACCACAGCAGCATATATTGCAAAGGAGATCAGTTCATAGGCTAGTCTCCATTGTTGAGCCCTATTCCTGATTTTACCATGTCTTCTGCTGCTTTTTCCAAGTGGCAGCACATATCCAGCAAGTTCTATCGATTAGCAAGCTGGAAATTTGAAGAGCCAGTACTTTTGAGCAGATATTAAGCAAAGCCTTGGGATCATTGATATGCTAGCAGCCCAGTTCCCTCTCCACATAGGTGAGAATATTCTGAAACACATCTCTAACCTGATTAGGAACTTTTAATTGGCCTGACCCCATCCTTATCTTTTTTACATTTCTACTGCGGTTTCAAAAGTCCATCATTGGGTTAATTTTTTCTACCCTTGTCCTAATAAGTATTTTAAGTCTTGATCTTATGGGTTGATTTGGGTTCTACAACTTATAAATCTATATTCTGGGACCCTTTATTAAACTGATTCTGGCAGATTCTGGATCCTATGCTTATCAAACTATGAGGAAGGGCTGGGAAATGAGTGTGATCAAGGTGTCTGATGTGAATTTTCCAAAGAATTGATAAAAACATTGTGTTGAATAAAAGATAAGCCTCCAAAAGACACTAATTTCAATGGAATACAATTTGTATATTACTTTTGGAAAGTTTTACATTTTGTGATAATGGGTATGCCTATCATTTTGGGCATAAATCATTTTATCTTTTATGTCTTATATTTCTTTTTTAAAATTTATTCCTAAATATTGAAAATAATAATATGTACCATGCCTTCTCCCTACGGAGATGAAGGTTTCCAAAAGGAGAAGAGTAAATCTGTTCTTAACTTCGTGGATCTGTGTTCTTGTGCAGTTTGGTTACATAATAAGAAAAATGTTCAATAAAAGTTGGTGGTCTTCTTGACTTCAAATTTCAAAGATCTTTGTTGATTATAGAGTCAAAACTATATCGGATTCAGGGAATTTTCTGGTTTAATTTGAGAATTCTAAAACTTGAAAAACCGATAACCAGCAATAGTTACACTGTCAAAAAAAAAAAAAGAAAGAAAGAAACTGTTGTTATTTTTAGTTTATTTAAAAGAGTTGAACAATATGTCCACACATATTTAACAGGCTAGGATATTATGAAGTTGCACATGTAAGTTCTCAATAAGGTCTTTTATAAGTTATTTTATGTCAATAATGAAATAAATTTAGGGAGTTTTGTTTTGTTTGCTTTTCGTCATACACACCTATATTATTTTGCAACAGGAATGAAATAACTTTGGGAAGTTTTGTTTTGTGTGCTTTTCATAATAAACACCTAATATAAAGTAATGAGTAAATATGTATAGGATAAATATTTTTGGTAAGAAAACATTATCATCATAAAATGAATTATTGTTGAGACTACATGAATCTGATTTTTAAATTGGGAAATGAAAGCTCAGTGATAAAGCTCTTTACATTTTTAAAAGCTGTGATTTGATCGTCTAAGTGACTGCTATTTATATACCTGTTTAGGACTACTAATGACTTTATCAAGTTCAATTAGTGTGATGGCTAAATCTCACAATCCTTGTGTGCAACTCAAGCAGAAGCTCTGGGAGCTGGAATGCTGGGGATATATTTGAGATGGAGCTTATTTGCATTTGCAGATCTCAACAACTGCTCAAGTATCTGTTTTCTAGCAATTAGGCAGCTGCTGCTTAAAATCCATAGTGGTGAATGCTGCTTGTGTTTGGTTTGGAAAGCAAGTGTTGTTTTGTGCACGTTGTGGTACTTTGCAGTGTATTAATGAGGGTGCTTTGTTTCACGCTGTCTTCTCACTGCTACTTACAACCTTTTCCTCCTCAGCTGCTGGTCTCATGACTTCATTTATTTTCTTTACACCCTTTGGTTTTTTGTTTGTTTGTTTGTTTGTTTGTTTGTTTGTTTTTCCTCCCAGAGTTTGGCTTTGGATGGTTTTGAATTTCCCTTGTCAAGAGTCAATTCACAATCTTTAAAATGTATAGAGCTGTGGCAGAGTCTGACTGGGTTGAAATATGCTGGATAATTTATTACCAAAAGCTGTGTATAAAATATTTAGGAGCTCCATTTGAATTTCCTAAGTAGGTGGAGAGTTGGCCCCATGATATGGATTGGGAAAACTGGCAGGCAAGTGGACATTAATGGTCTGTAGATATAACAGCACTCATGCTGGCTTCTGTACAAGAAAAGGGAGCAGTTTTGAGCAAAGGGTTGTGCTTTGACTATGTGGTAATGACTGCAGTGTGTGCAAATAACTCATAAGGTAGGATGCAAGCATCATGACTTAATGGATCATATTATAATGCCTAGTTTTATTTTTATGGTATTTACATAAGATCTTACCAGAGATGAGTTTGAGAAGTAGTGTTTGAAAACTGCCTGAATATTATAAATGACACAGGCAAACTAATTGCTACTGTAATATCCCTCTCTGTTTATGTCTGTGGCATGTGCAAGTGTGTCTGTGTATGTTCATGTGTAGGTAAGGTATGTACATACTCATCTTGGGGGTATACATATCCATGTTTGTGCAGTGGACCACTGTGCACTGAATGCCAGAGACCATATTATTCAGGAGTCATCTCTTTTGCTTTTGAGTCCTAGTATCTCACTAGGACTTGGGCCTCTCAGATTAGGCTAAACTGACTGGCCAGAGAGCTTCAGGGCTTGTCTTGTCTTTGCCTCACCAACAGTGGGATTACAAACATTTGCCACCACACTTAGGTTTTTAAGTGGGTTCTGGGACTTGAACTCAGGTCTCTGTGATTGTATAGCAAGCACTTTAACAACTGAGCTCCCTCCCTCCCTCCCTCTCCCTCCCTCCCTCCCTCTCTCCCTCTCCCTCTCCCTCTCCCTCTCTCTCTCTCTCTCTCTCTCTCTCTCTCTCTCTCTCTCTCTCTCCAGTCCTATTTTTCAGTTTGCAATGGTACAACACTCTTGTATAACCATGAAATTTTGCACATTGCCAATTTCAGGCTAAGATTCTCTTTTCCCACCACATTTCCCACATGCCTCTCCAGGGAATTTTCCATTTGTTTCATGTCTTTGCAGAGATATTACCTAAATATGTCAAGAAAGCTGAAGTAATCTATCCTTCTTTGTTGATCCCATTGCATTTTGTCTGTGGAATGCAGGATGATTCATGCTACAAAATCGCCTATATAGTGTGTGTTTAAGCAGTATGATAAATGATCAGCTTCATAACTCTCTAATGTTATTAAATATAGGTTAACTTTGTTAAGAAGAGACAATATTGTACTTTCTCAACAATTCTCACTGTTTTACATAATTGCACTAACTAAATATTTCTAAAGGCATTGCTTTTGTAGACATATCTCATAAACTCTCTTAAATCATTTCACTTTAATCCGGAATTCAATATTGCTAAGTTACTCGTCAGCCTTTGGGCTGTATTTTCTTAGAAATTCTTGTAACTATTTTACCCTGTCACTCAAATTCCCAGCTCTTCTCTCCTGGATCTTTTCATCTTTACCCTGAAGTTACCACATGTATTATCTTTAAAGTGGAATTAACAAAATGTAGACAACAAGTTTGTTCCAGCTTTGAACTCTGGAAGCCATCTCCATGGAATTAGCTTTGTCTGACACTCTCACAAAATCAGTCAGAATGCCTGGGCTAGCTGACGGACATACTATATGCAGAATATACATACACAGCCTTACCAAATCAGTCTGAATGCCTAGGTTAGCCGACTGACATACTCTATGAAGGATACATATACATAGCTTCACAAAATCAGTCAGAATGCCTAGGCTAGCCGATGGACATAGTCTATGCAGAATATACATACATAACCTACATATTTGATTATGTCAATCTCTTAGGTTTCTCTCCTGGACTCTGATATTCAATAAAACATTAAGACTATAAAGGGCAAGTAACATATACTTTACTTTAATTAGTTTAGCATCACCTTGGGCTTCTAGGGCTCAGCGCTTAAGGACACTCAAATTATACCAAGCATTCATATTTTCAAGGTTACAGATAACATAATTATTTTTAAAAATTACTGTAATAGCTGGAAAATACATACACAGATAACTAAACCAGGAACTATTATTTGGTGTATATCGTAAGTCTGAGGTCAATATATTTGAGTTGGGTTTTGCTAAGGGGCTTCTTGAGTTTAAAAGTTAAAAGCTTTCCATAAACAGTGTCATGATGACTAAACTAAGACACTCAAATTTGGAGTTGTGTGTAGTATAAATAATTCAACTGTACTAGAAAATTATAGAAATGAGAAAGGAATTTTTAGGCTTTCGTGAATAAAGTTCTTTCTATTTGATACACATATGAGGTTCCTGTTTAAAATCACTTATGTAAAAAACATTTCACTTTGATAATCAAGAGGCCCATGGTGATGAAGACATGAGGAGGAAGCTGAAAATGATATCTCAACAGCTTAGAGTCTAATTGATCGGGTACGCCACTGTGAATTTAACTGAAGATATCAAGAGCTCTTTTAAAACAATATTTTCAGTTGAAGACAGTTTGAAGCATTCAGAAGTTAGGGATAGGGACACAGTTTTGTGTAGTTAGAGAAGAAGAAAAATATAGAAGTGTTGTTCTAATTGCATATGCATTCAGCTTATATGAAGTCAAACACACTGATCTCTGTTCTAGTAAATCTCTGTGCTGGGCATGGAGTTCAGTGATAGAGTGCTTGGCTCACATGCACAAAAATCCTGGTTTTTTATTCCCAACAATGTAAGAAAAATGAATTTTGAGGCATAAAAATATTCTCACAGCATAAAGCATAGACTTTAGGTGTGTGTAGTTGTGTTTGTGTATGTGTGTGTGTGTGCACGCACTCGTGCACGTATGTGCATGTGTGCACACATGCACCTGTCGGTCTAAGATTCATGTTAGACCAAAGGTGGGAATTTGGCTCACTTTAAACACTGACTTAACTTTCACACTTGTCGCGCTAGACAACTTGCCCCTTATTCCTAGCTGTAATGGCATCATGTTTGGCGAGTGCTTATCATTGAAACCAAGAATTAGAAACAAAACATAAAACTTCATTTAAGGGGATAAATTGACAGAAATAGGGAACTCCCTGAGGAAAAATAAGACAGCAGTGACTTTCATAAGATAATTTGCTTCCTCTGAATCTGCCTTGAGCTGATTGCTAAGAATTGAAAGAATAGATTTATTTCCTTACTTTGGTTCCTCTAGTCAACCTTTGCTAAATACACTAACAGTGGACAATCCAGAGATAGGCAAAAACCTCCCAAAGTTAAAAGCCAGGATCAATGGAGATAGGTGAGAATTGATGGGGAATAAACAATATTAAAACATTTTGACGTATTTTAAGATACATATATGTGACAGGATAAAAGACAGACATATTTCTAAAATGTTGCAGTATTAAAAGATTCATATGCACACTATGACTTTTTATGTAGCAGTGATGGAAAATTCTTCATAGAGCAAAGCACTTGTTGAACTTAACTTTGTCTGCTGTGTCATGAGGTAATTCTAGTGGATGTGATGGAACTGGTAATGCAGGAGAGTTAGGTATATGCAATTATTGGAAAACTGCTTTAATCACAATGTAGTTCTCTACTGAGTGTTGAGGCTTTCCCTGACACAGAAGTCAGTCTTTTTCCTGGTCTTATGGATATACTGAAATGCTGAAGGAAAACAGAGAGTTACTATTCTGAGTGGCTTGTGTGAGGTATCTGCAAAGTCTCAGGCAGGATGGCATCTTCCTGAGTGAACATCACGGTGCCTGTTTGATGGAAGGTCACTGTACACAAGGCAGAGAGGAACACATAGTTTGAAGGGAAACACAAAAGTCAGATGCGAAAGTGTCTGCGACTACAGACAAGACTCATTCCCAATGGCCCATGAGCCCCCGGAGAGCCCACCAAATATGTCTTCTCACTGTTTTCCTGTTTGACCTCCTACTTTCAGCCACTTCTCATCCCCTCACAACAGGATACAGATAGTCTAGATTCTAGATGGTCTCTTCTCACTCTTCCCAGTGTAATCTTTTTTCAAAATATCTCCTTTGGAGTGAAGGCTTCCTTTGGCTTTAAACCTTGATATTTCATTCAGATCTTCCAATTTGATTTTCAGTGGCTACTTTTCACATTTGTCCTCACTCACTATCTCTCTCATTATCACCCATTGCCTACGTCAAGGTTTCTAAACTTTAGTTTTAGCTTAGCTATGGGTTACTCATCAGAATGAAGAGAAAAGTATAAAGGTTACTATGTTAGATATATAATTATCCAGGTACACATGCCACATTTATCCTGGGGGTAGTGGTAGGCCATTGACATGTGTAAAATTTTTTTAAAAGCCAGTTATTTGCTTTAAAAAATATAAATGCTGTGAGAAAGGATGAAATGTGAAGAAACTAGTTCAGTATTAAGAGAGGGACGATAAAGTCCCAAGGCAGAAAAGCAATAGAAAAATAAAGAGATTATAAACTACAGAGCTGATAAGAAGTGTAGAAAAAGAGCAGGAAGGTCTTTTAGGTACAATTGGCTGAGTGGTAGTGTTACTATTAACCAATACAAGTATGAAAGAGCCTATGTGATCAAATATACTTATTAGAATAATCCTGTAAAGATAGAGTTTGTTTGTATGAAGACATATTCAAGTTTATAGTTTATCAGTGTACTGGACTAGAAATTTAAGTCCATGCATTGCCACAGTCACATAACATGTAATGCTGAGGTTAGAACAAAGAGGAAAATCAAGCTTAAAGAGGGAACAGAGAAGCTGTAACACTTTCCCCACCTTTCTTTCTTATTCTTCCACAGGTATGAGAGTTGTTAAATAAACTGCCTTTTCCTCCATCCCTCAGTATATTCCACTGAGATGTAGGAACGAAGATGATTTCTTGATCCAGTGCTGTTGGATTCTTTACATCAGCTGCTGTGAGCACTGCTGGGAAGTGTCAAGCAGAAATCAGTGAGGTGCAATCCATCATGTGTCCTGCATGCAACAATGAGTAAACAGAGGAAAAAATGTGCAATGGGCATTCAAGGAGAGTTATCACATAAAAATATTAGAACAGAATTTCAGAATTGGAAAGGCATACCATACTTTAGGCAGAAGGGATATACATATAAAATATTTTGAATATTATTACTCTGTGTATTTGCCTGTCTATGTAAGTTTGTGTGTGTGGTGAATGATCACATGTTACCAGTGCACATGTTGAGGTCATAGGAGGATGTTGATGTCTGCTCTATCATTCTTTACATTATTGTTTTTTTTTTTTTTTGGTCTTTTTGTTTTGGTTTTTTTGAGACAGGGTTTTTCTGTGTAGCCTTGGCTGTCCTGGACTTGCTTTGTAGACCAGGCTGGCCTGGAACTCATAGCAATCCGCCTGCCTCTGCCTCCCGAGTGCTGGGATTAAAGGTGTGCTCCACCACGCCCGGCTGTCTTTACATTATTCTTTAAGGCAAAATCTCTCACTGAAATTGGAGCTGTGTTGGTAGCCACAAATCCCAGTAATCCTCACCTCCCCTAATGCTGAGGTTACAGGTTTATGTACAGTCACACCCAATATTTTACATGGGTGTTGTGAATCTGAATTTAGGTACTAATGATTGCACAGCAAGTACACTTAGCTACTGAGGCCTTTATCCAGCTCAAAGATTATATTTAAATTTTCTATAATAATAAGAGCATAGAATACTAATATAGTTTATTCAACATAAAATACTTTGGGAGAAATTTGAATTTATATGACAGTGATACTTCACCCATGAAGCACCCACAATGTGGCTACCTAAATAAGACCTGAATAATGATAATACTAATAGATATGCCAGTGCAGAAGAGGGAAATCTCACGAGGTCCCATCCTTAGACAACAAACTACAGGCTTCGTGGATGTAAGCTCTGACATCACTAGGAGACACAATTTCATAAAAAATCATCTGAACCTCTGGCTATTATGATATTTCCAGTAAGTCTCAACAACATGGCCCCCATACACGAGTCAAGCGAGATCAACATCTGTAGACAGGCCAAAGTGGACAGAGAAAAGCCCACAAAAATCTCAGCTCTACATAAAAAACTACAGGCAACTAAGGGGTACTAAGAGCAGTGGAAATGGTTCCCTCAGGGACCAGCATACCAACTGGTTATCTAATACCAAATGATCAGCCCTGAAAACATGCACAAAATAAACTTTATATAGACTCAGCAGGTTTTACTTAGGAACATATATGCATATATGCATATATGTATATGCATGCAGTAATAATGGGAAAAGAGGCCATGAATTTGAAAGAGAACAAGAGAAGCTACCTGGAAGTGTTTAAATGTAAGAAAGGGAAGGGAGACATGTAATTATATTATATTATAATCTCAAATATTAAAATATACAGGGAATTGATGCCTTTTGAGAGAAGGATAAGCTCTCTAAATGATGACTCAGTATGAAGTGGTCAATTCTATTGTGCTCAGTGGTAAATAGCTTTAATTCCAACATTCAGGAAGTGGAGGCAGGTGCATCTCTGCAAGTTCGAGGTCAATTTGGTCTACAGCATGAATTCCAGGGCAACCAGGCACACACAAGAGATTCTGTCTCCCGAATGAATGAATGAATGTGACAAAAGTGGCCAGTCTTGAAATGCTACACATGCAAGCTACATTAAATAGATTCAGCACTTTACACTTCTATGTTTTGTGCATTTATGTGTATATGTGCACACAAGAAGCACACACATCAAATGTGTATAAGAGTAATAATAAAAAAGAGGCTATCGTTTTGACAGGGGTGGGGGAGGAATGAGAGACGTTGAAGGGAGGAGAGATGGAGGAGGTGGAAGAGAACGAGCACAGGAGAAGTGATGTAATCATATTTTATTTTTAAAATTTTAATAAAAAATGAGAAGAGCTACTTCTAAAAAAACTAAAAGGGGAAGATATATAAGACATTAAATAAGTCATAAAGCTATAATATTTAAATAATCTAGTGCCAACACAATTAGATAGTGATAAATAAATATTATAGGACATACATATGGGAGTTAGTTTTTCTTTCTCATGAGAAATATGTCAGAGACATCACAAGCCATTGAGCAAGGGAAAGATTATTTAATTAAACTCTCTTGGTAATCACTTTGCTAATTGGAAAATAATGAATTTATATACTTACCTCATATGTTATATCCAAATAAAATAAGAAATGCCAAAGTCCATAGATGAATTCTGAGAGAAATAAAAAATAATGACTTATTAATTCAATTGAGATAATGAGATTCAAGTAACTTACATAGATTACCAAAAATAATGAACTTGTAATACATACAATAGCTAGCTTGTTCAACAAAAGGTAAAAACTAAAAAAGTGGGATTTCAAGCTCATCTTAGGGGCTGAGGTGGTAGCTCAGTGGATAAACTCTTTGTTTCACAAGTGTGAGGAACACTGCTCACATGTCCAGAACCTACACAGAAGCCAGGTGGGGCAGGACGTACTGGCTGCCTGTCATCTGAGCACTCAAGAGGGAGAGACAGCTAGTGTAGCCTGAATGGTGCATTTCTGCAATCTGTGTGAAGACTCTGCCTGAGAAACTTAAGAAACAGCCCATGGGCCTCAGATGCACACACGCACATGTGCCACATGTTTGTACACATGCAAAACATAAATACATGAAATGTCATGTCAAGTGAGGCACCAGCCAAGGACAATACAGGAGGTAAACCTTAAACCCCTACCCAGATCTAGCCAATGGACAGAACATTCTCCACAGTAGAGTGGAGAGTGGGATATTACTTTCTCTCATACTCTGGTGCCTCACCTTTGACCATGTCCCCTGGAGGGGGAGACCTGGTGGCACTCAGAGGAAGGACAGCAGGTTACCAAGAAGAGACTTGATACCCTATGAGCATATACAGGGAGAGGTAATCCCCCTCAGGAACAGTCATAGGGGAGGGGAATAAGGGAAAATGGGAGGGAGGGAAGAATGGGAGGTTACAAGGGATGGGATAACCATTGAGATTAACAAGAATAAATTAATAAAGAAAAAAATAAAATAATAAAATAAAAAAATAAAAAAAGAAAGGTCACGTCAGGGGAGAGTATTCTTACTGATAGTATCACAAGTCATCAGCAGCAATGTAACAAACCAGTTGGACTTGATACCCTATGAGCATATACAGGGAGAGGTAATCCCCCTTAGGAACAGTCATAGGGGAGGGGAATAAGGGAAAAATGAGAGGGAGGGAAGAATGGGAGGATACAAGAGATGGGATAACCATTGAGATGTAACAAGAACAAATTAATAAAATAATATATATCTTTCTAAAAAAAAGGAAAAAAGTCCACTAACTTCCCTAGATAATCAGGCAATGGACATGGCCCTACATGCAAAGAAACCAAACATAAAGAATCTTAATTGATATATTTAAAATATTCTACCTCTCTATGTTCAAAAAAGAACCTTTAATGAAATATAATACCTTGCATACAAATCAGATGTATATTATAGGAAATAATGATTACATACAGAGTGATAAAAATTACTTTGGAAAATTTGAGACAATTATAAAAATTTAAATTTTGCACTTTGATGTAGCAGCTCTACCTCTAAATCAATTATAGAAAATGAATCACCAATACTGAAAGTGAACAAGAGGTAGAATGAGAACCAATAGCTCTAATGAAAAGTGATTAATTTGGGTTGCCCATTTTATTTGGATATACCATTATTTGCTCACTCATTATCTTTGAGTTTGTGAGCGTGTTTCTGGTGAAATTAGGTCTTGCAATTGGATGAAGAGTTAGATCTTCTCTTCATGGCCTTCGGGCCAGAGTCATAGCACAACCTTTCCATACTTGCAGCTTGCGCTGGTGGCAGATTTCTCAGGAGTCTGAATGGTAAGTCAATAGTTCTCGGCAACTATTTCAGCTATCCACCCATCAACCTCCCTGACTGTTTGTCTGTCTATCTATCTATCTATCTATCTATCTATCTATCTATCTATCTATCTATCATCTATCTATCTATTTATTTATGTATCATCTATCTACCTATCCATCATCTATTATCTCTCTCTCTAGCAATCATCTATATCTCTCTATCATCTATCTACATACCAATCATCTCTCTATCTCTTATCTATCTATCTATCTATCTATCTATCTATCTATCTATCTATCTATCATATGCCTATATATCACCTATTTATCATTTATCTATTATCTATCTATATATCTATCTATTTATATATCATCTGTCTATATACTTACTATCATTTATTGTTTTTCTGTTTATTAACGATCAGCCATCTAGCATATGCCTATCAATTATTATCTATGATGTTATTTTTATTTATTCTTCTATAATATATTACATCCCTCATGCATTTTCCCTTTATCCCACATCCCACTACCCCTCCCCCCATCCATTCTTTTTTTGTATCTTTTCAGAAAAGGGCAGGCCTTCCGTGGATATCAACCAAACATGTTGCAAACCAAGTTGCAGTAAGATTTGGCACGACCTCACATATTAAGACTGAGCAAGGCAACCCAGTAGAAGAACAAGGATTCCAAAAGCAGGCAAAAAAAACAGGAGCAGCCCCCACACCCGCTGTTCGGAGTCACACAAGAAGACCAAGGTGTACAGCCATATCATATATGCAGAGGCCCTAAGTCAGACCTATTAAGGTTCCCTGACTGTTGGCTCAGTCTTTGTGAGACCCTTTGAGCCTAGCTTAGTTGCTTTGTGTGTTTTCTTCGCTGTCCTTGACTCCTGTCGATCCTAAAATACTTCCTTCCTTTCTTCCACAAAATTCATGGAGCTCTCCCTAATATTTGGCTGCGGGTTTCTGCATCTGTTTCCATAGTTGTTGGATGAAGCCTCTCTGATGACAATTATGGGAGGCTCTTGTCATGTTTCTCTTTTTGAGTCTGACTTTCTTTACTCAGGATGTTTTTTCTAAGTTCAGCCATTTGCCTGAAAATTTCATGATGACATTGTTTTTAACAGCTGAGTAATACTTCATTGTGTAAATGTACCACATTTTCTTTCTCCTTTCTTCCTTTGAGTAACATCCAAGTTGTTTTCGGTTTCTAGCTATTACAAATAAATTGGCTATGACCTGAACTGAATTGAACAAGTGTCCTTGTGTTAGGCAAGTGTCCTTTGTATATACCCAGGAATTGTGTAGCTATGTCTTGAGGTAGATAGATTTCCAATCTTCTGAGAAACTATCATTTCCATTTCCAAAGTGGCTGTACAAGTTGGCAGTCCCACCAGCAAAGGAGGCGCGTTCTCCTTGCTCTGCACCCTCACCAGCATGAGCTGTTAGTCCTGTTTTGATCTTTGCCATTCTGACAGGTATAAGAGTGAACCTCAGAGTCATTTTGATTTGCGATTCCCTGATGGCTGAGGATGTTGAACATTTCTTTAAGTGCTTCTTGAATATTTGAGATTCCTCTGTTGAGAATTCTCCTTTTAGATCTGTACCTTGTATTGAAATTGGATTGGTTGGTTTGTTGATGTCTAGTTTCTTGAGTTCTTTTTTTCAATTGTATTTATTTTATTTTTAAAGTTTATTTATTTATTCACTTTACATCCATTCACTTTACGTCTCCTCCCTCCTCTCCTCCCACTATGACCCTCCCTTCCCTCTTCCCCATCTCCTTTTCCTATTCCTCAGAACAGGGGAGCCCCCCCCCACTTACCACCCACCCCAGCTTATGAAGTCACATCAGGACTGAGAATATCCTCTTTAGCTGTGGCCTGGCAAGGCAGTCCCACCAGAGGGAAGTGATCTAAAAGCAGGCAATAAAATCCATGTCAGACAAAGTTCTTCATGTGTTTTGGAAATTAGACCTCTGAAAGATGTAGAATTAGTGTTAATCTTTTCCCATTCTCTCGGGTGCTATTTGAAGGTATCTCTTGTTTTACAGAAGCATCTCAGCATCGTATGGTCCCATTTATTAATTGTTAATCTTAGTGCCTGTGCTTTTGGTGTTTTGTTCAGCAAGTTGTCTCCTGTGCCAATGCATACAAGGCTATTCCCCACTTTCTCTACTATTAGATTTAGTGTATCCAGTTTTATGCTGAGGTCTTTGATCTCCTTGGACTTGAGTTTTATGCAGGGTGATAAATATTGACCTATTTGCAGTCTTCTACATGCTGACATCTAGCTAGACCAGCACAGACGCTTTACTTTTTCCATTGAATAACTTTGGTTTTTAATAAGAAATCAGGTGTCCATAGGTGTCTGAATTTATGCCTGGGTATTTAATTTGATTCAATTGTCCAACCAGTCTGTTTTTATTCCAATATCATGCAGGGTTTTTTTTTTTTTATTACTATTGCTCTGTTTTACAGCTGGAAGTCAAGGATGGAGATACCTCCAGAAGTCCTTTTTGTTGTACAGGATTGTTTTAGATATTCTGGGGTTTTGTTTTCCCATATGGAGTTGATAATTGTTCTTTTATGGTCTGTAAAGAATTGTATTAGAATTTTAATGGGAGTGGCATTGAGTCTGTAGATGACTTTAGTAAGATGGCCAATTTTAATATGTTAACTCTACCAATCTATGGCATGAGAGACCTTTCCATCTTCTGATATTTTCTTTAATTTCTTTCTCAAAGACTTGAACTTCTTATCATTTAGGTCTTAACTTGCTTAGTTAGAATTATGTTAATATTCTTCATATTATTTGTGGCTATTATTAGGTATCTTGTTTTCCTGATTTCTTTCTCAGCTCATGTATCATTTGTATACAGGAAGGATATTTTTTAAAAATTAATTTTGTAATCTTGTATCCAGCCAGTAGGTTGAAGGTCTGTAGCAGCTGTAGAGTTCTCTGATAGAATTTTTTGGGTCATTTATTTATACTGTCAAATTATCTGTGACTAGCAGTACTTTGATTTCTTCCTTCCCAGCTCATATGCACTTGATAAAATTTTGTTGTCTTATTGCTCTAACTAGAACTTTGAGTATCATATTAAAGAAGTTTTTGAGAGAGTGGACAGCCTTGTTTGGTTTCTGACTTTAGTGGAATTGATTTGAATTTCTTCCTATTCATGGGTGTTGGCTATAGGCTTGCTGTATATAACCTTTATTATGTTTAGGTATGCCCCTTGAATCCCTGATCTCTCCAAGACTTTTATCATGAAGCGGTCTTGGAATTTGTCAAAGGCTTTTTCAACATCTAATGAAATGATCATTTTTTCTTTCTCTTCATTTATATGGTGGATTACATTGGCAGATTTTCATGTTAAACCATTTCTGCATCTCTGGGATGAAGCCTACTACTGTACACAAGAGGGAAACTGGTCTATAATTCTGTTTTTTGTTGAATCTTCATGTGGTTTGGGTATCAGGGTGACTGTAGCCTCATAAGATGAATTTTATGTTCCCTGTGTTTCTATTTTGTGGAATAATTTTAGGAATATTAATATTAGCTCTTCTTTGAAAGTTTGATACATTCTGTGCTAAAACGGTCTGTCTGTGGGCTTTTTTTTGTGAAACTTTTGATGACTATTTCTATTTCCTTAAGGGGCTATATGTCTATTTAAATTGTTTGTCTGATCTTTATTTAACTTTGGTAGGTGGTATCTATCAAGAAAGCTGCCCATTTCTTTTATATTTTCTAATATTGTGGAGTATAGGTTTGAAGTACGATCTAATGATTCTTTGAATTACCTCAATATGTATTGTTATGTTCCTCTTTTTGTTTTGGAATTTGTTAGTTTGGATACTCTTGTCCTTAGGTTGTTTGGATAAAAAGTCTATATACTTGATTTTCTTAAAGAACCAACTCTTTGTTTCAATTTTAGTGATTTCATCCCTCAGTTTGCTTATTTCCTGCTGTCTCTTCCTTTTGGGTGTGTTTGCTTCGTTTTCATCTTATAGCTTTCAGGTATGCTGTTAAGTTGCTAGCATAGGTGGTCTCTGGATGTGCCATACTGCCCTGGCCACTGCTGAGTGCAGTTTTACACTGACATCTAGGCATTTTGGTTTAGAGTAATCATGGGTTTAGGTGCTAATTCCTAAGTCTATCTTTGTTAGACGGATTTTCCCCTTGGTTTCTGTTTCTCTTTTTTGTCTTCTGGCCTGAGTGGTCTGTGGTACTGGCCACCTGAAAAATCCTCAAGTCCAGTAGGGTGTCTCCACTGGAAATTTGGCAGCTTGATTAGGCCTCTGGTATTGCAGAGGCCTTCTTCCAGAGTTGTGGGAAAATATATAAAAAGAGGGGAGGGATGTTGTTGAGGGGGCTGGGCAGGATCTGAGGCATCTTTTAATGTCTGTGGGCAGGTCTTTCCTGGGATTCTGGATACCTATGTGTCCTCCAGTAGAGCAGTGGGCCTCTGCAGAAGTTGTGGGATGGGATATGTAGATGGCAGATAGGGGTGCTGTCGGGGAAGATGGGTGGGTTCTGAGGAAACACTAGATGCCTTCAGATAGGTCTTACCTGGGCCTCTCTTACCAGCGTGGCCTCCAATAGAGGAGTGGGCTTCTGACAGAGTTCTGGACCAGGATCTATCATCTTTCTATCTATTTATCATCTAAGTCTGTCTCTCTGCCAACCATCTTTGTACTCAGGGCTTGTGATGAAAGAATGATGAAAGGAGATAAATAAGAAAGAAAAAATTACCCTTTGTTTCCTTTTCCACCGTGGCAAACCGAATCTATGAGACAATATAAACATCTCTCTTTTAATTTGTTTCCATCATTTATCATGGTCACAGTGATACACAAGTGGGTAGTTCAAAATGTCTGATTGAGGATTCACCATGATTGTATATGGTTATTAAATATTACTTATGAGGCATGAGCTCCTGAAATGGAACAAATTTTCTTAACCACTGAACAAATTCCCCAGCATATAGTTTAACCAGATAAAAATTATTAACCAGGTAAAATATTTACTAAGTATTAGTAAAATGGATGCCTTCTAATGCCATGAGTAAGCTCAGAAATATATACAAAGGACTTTCACATAAACATACACGCTATCTGCTACCCAGATACTCAGGCTGAGAAATGGAAAACAGTGGCCCAATTGAATGCTATATTTGCACAAGTTAATAGAACTTAAAGCTTACTTAAATACAATACAAAGGAGGTTATTTTAAGCCTTAAGGTCCAAGAGATCACTTCTTTTGACATAAATAATTCCTAGGAAATAAATACACCATAGGATGGCCCCTGACAACATTTCTTACTATAATATACCCTATTGACTCCTATTAGCCGACAAAGGTGACATAAGCTCACATAAACAATGAGCTTACACATACTTGATCTATCAAAGAAAAGCACGAAAAACAAAGAAAAATTAAGGGAATTAGTATTCAGAGATAAAAATAAAACTGAAAATTTTATTTTAGAAAAGCAGCATTTCCAGCTTGCCTGAGAACTTCATGAGTTGGTCTCTCACATTGGCATCATTGGTATTGTCTATTTTTAATCCATGTTCCCCTTGGTGGTACCTGTAGTGATCATTCTAGAAAGGAAATCTGGTTATATCTTGCTCATGCTAGAATCCCTTTAGTGACATCTTATAGCCTCTGGACTGTAGTTCAAGCTCTGAAATAAGATCCATTTACAATCCCCCGCTTCTCTTTTCTCTCCATTTTCCATTCTCCAGCCATAACCTTCTTCATCACTCAGGCATCAGTCCTATGGACTCTGTCAGCATGCACCCAGGTCTAAGCCATATATCCTTCACCTATGCTCCCAAAGCATGCCCTCACCATCTTTGCAATGTGCATCACTTTTTGGCAACTCACACTAAGTCTCTCTAGCTTGCAGCCTCCTTTTTCTCTGTACCTAATCCTCAGCTTGGTTTTAGGTGAATCATGACCCACTATATGTTTATTAAATTAAATAATATACAATATTGTGTTCAGTAGCAATGTCTTTTATCTTGAAATATATATTTAAAAAGCCAATATGGATAGGATAAATACAATGTATATTATTCTTAAGTCAATAGAAAATTGCTTATTATTAAATGTTAATTCACATAGATTTGTTTATGTGACACTTTCAGAGTAAAATGTGAAATTCCATTATTTATTATATAACGGTAAAATTATATTTCGGAATATCTGAAAAAAATGGCAATACAGCCCAAATAACCAGTGTTAAGTGGAGATTACACAGTAATTTGACAGAATAAATGTAAACCACAAAGTAGAGAGTGTAACTGAGTCCAGCCAAAGTCAAAGGATAAAAACTTGTGCTAAAAAATGCATTTAAATTGCAAAGCAAAATATGTAAAATATTTAAGATTCAGGAGCTAAGCACTACAAACCAAATTTATACAATGATGTGTATTCTGAAAAAGAAATAAAAACAGAAGCTTATAGGCACAATGATTCATTTTAGATGTCCATTTGCTTGGACTAAGGGCTTTTCTGAGGTCTGACAGGTCATTGTACTTGGGTGAGGCTGTGAAGGTTTAACCGTGGAAATTGTCCTCTGATTTAGAGAAACTTGGGAAGAAAAGCCCCCACTCCCCTGCCCTAATATGGATGATCACTATCTAGTCATTTAGGGCCCAGAGGACAAAACTAGAGAAAAGGCAAATGTGCCTTTAAAAAAACTAGAAGACAGACTCCCTTTTGTTGCTTTAGACCTCAGATCTCCAGGCCTATGAGCCTATGGACTACAGGATAGACACACCAGTTCTGGCTGTCCATCCTGCAGTGAGAGTTACATGATCAGGCTCCATGGATCTGAGCCATGCAGCTTGAAGATGCCTTTCAAAGGCTTACATACTTCTGTGCCTCCCCCATGAAGTCACCTGTTTTTCTGCATACCCTATTGATCCTGGCCCTCTATAGATTTCATACACCGGGGAACATTAGTGTTATATATCAATGATCGCCAGCATCACTATCATATTTACCACAGAAATTTCTTTACTGTATTATCAGACTTTATAGAAGGATCCTGAAAAACATTTCTAAGACAAGGAACAAAGCTTAAGTTGTATTCAGCAAAACCTCTCAAAATAAGGACAAATGGGAAAACATCATTATTTTTGGAGCTTTTACATCATGATCAAAACAGTCAGAACTCAAATGAGGAAATTGAGAAAATGAATAATATAATTAGTACTGTAGCTCCTAGGCAGAAAATATATACATTTTTAAACTATTCAAATATTCATAAGGCATTAATAAATATTGATTATATCCTGGGTCTCCAAAAATTCTCAAAAGAGAAAGAATAAACCATGCCAATCCTCTCAGTTTCTGTGAAATAAAAATTAACTTTAATAACAAAAGCATTACTTACAGAATAAATTAAGTCTCAGAAGAACCAAAAATAATAATGAAGGAACTGTTAGGCCAAGGAGTAAGTGTATACCAGGATCCAAACTTCAAGTCAGAATACATCAAAAAGCTGAGAATACACAAAAATATGCACTCTGAAAAATTCACTTCTACAAAATAAGGAAAATGAAGGTAACTGAATATTCTACCTATAGAGATGTGGAAGGCAAAATCCTGTGCAACCCTAGAGATTTCTGTCTCAGATATTACAGAATTTCTTGATTTTTACCCAAATCAGCTCACATGTTACTAAGAAGGATTTGTAAGTGCAACTAAGATCCAAAGCTTGCTGGACTTGAGTAACTTTAGTGAGATTATGTGCTTGACCCAATGATGTGATCTCTTTAACATTGGGTATAGAGGCAACAAATAGAAATAGTAAGATTGAAAACATTGTCACAGAACCAAAAGTAGAATGGTAACATGAGGAGAATGTGTGTGGTCCATAAAAGCTCAGAGAAGATGCCAGGTGACAGCCCTGAGGAATTAAACCTTAGGCTTGATATACCACGAACGTATATTCTACAAACAAGTAGAATCTTCCTCAGTATGTCCAGAAGATGTACTGTGAAGCAAGTATATGTCTGAGCAACATCTTGAGCATAGGCATGCCTGTGTGCTGCATGTATGTACACACACAAGCATGTAGATGCATGTATCTTCATGTGCCAGTGAACATAAAGGCCAGAATCTTCTATCATTCTTCACTATATTTTTGGAGACAAGATTTGGCTCTTAACCCAGAGTTCACCAGTTGGCAAGGCTACCTAAGTAGAGAGCTCTGGAGATCCATCTGCCTCCATCTCCTAGGACTGGAGGTCTAGATATGCACAGGCTGGCCTGGCTTTTACATGGGCTTCGGGATCCAAACTCAGGTCCTTACCAAGTCTTTAGTTTCTTAGCAGGAGACTTACCAACCTCAAGCCCTCAACATCTTGACTTTAACTTATGATAACCCAAGTGAAGCCAGCTGATGTGGATGTTGCAATAAACTGAAAAACTTTTTATAATACTAACCAGAAATAGTAAAAGTCACTGAAATAAAAACTTATAAAGGCAAAGAAAGTGAGGAAATGAAAATATACTTGTAGATAGATTTTTCAACCTATAATGAAGCAAATTTACTTCTAAAAGATACTCATGGAAACTCATGTAATAAGAATAATTCACCTTGATATATATATATAGTTACTTTTGACACAAAGAAATTTTTTTAGATTAATTACATACAAGAAATTGTAGTTGTAAAATTTAAGTACCTGGTCATATATTAAATTTTTGTGAGAAACTTGTTCCTCATGTAGACTAAAGAAGTTCTACAGCTTCTTGTCCCTGGTGATTCTTCAGTGAGTTGTACAAGCTTTTAGGTGGTAATTTCCCATTTGCTTTCCAATCTCTTCAAACACAGATAAATGACAAACTTCACAGTTCATCTCATTAAACCTCTATGTTGTTGTTGCCAATGATAAACACAAACATTACATAAACAGAACCAACACAGTACAGCAATCTACCAAAAGCCTTCATAAAATGGATTGAGACACAAAATAATATATAGAAGCAAGTAAAAATTAACAAACATTATCAAAGATTGGCTCCTAGGATATAAAGATGGGGTGATGTCAAGTTCTAAGCCAGTCTAAGTTTCAGTCTATTCTTCTTTCTTCAACTGATGGGAGATTGGAAGAATACATGAAATCAGTATTTCAAACCCTAGGTACGACTCCTTGCACATGACTCATACAAGCACCCACCTAGATAGGAGAGAAAATAGGTTAATGGGAACAGAGAAGTAGATCTTCTTAGAATCAGTTCCTGGGAGCAATTCCAGTGGCACAGTTGGCAGGATTCCAGCAGAACTGTTAAACAGCAAACCAGCAATTCAGCAAAGGGGACTGCAACCACAGCAGCTGGAACCCAGAACCTGGGAGCGTTCTCTGTTCTTTGGAGTGGTTCTCTCTAGTAGTATCTCAAAGTCAGGCAATGAACAGACAATAGGAAACAGTAACAAAACCAAACCGCCCAGCCTCTTGTTTTAGGCTCATATATATATATCCTCTCAGAGTCTGTACTAAGATGTTTTTCAGGTGGCAAAGACCAAACCCTCTGCAAGAGTCCGTTCCTCTTCTAGTGGATAAACATAACCTGTTCTCTCACAAGTCTGTTCCCCCTCACTTGGGATCAAAACAAAAACGTGTTAACACCCACCACAGGAAGGGGGCAGAGGCACAAGAGATATTATTCAAAGACAGACTTCAAGTAACTCACGTCCTCCAACCAATACCCTAATACATTTAGTTAAGAACTCATATACGGATTAACCCATTATTGGCGTTAGCATCCTTAAAACTCAATTACCTATTAATAGTGGCACCAACCTGGGATCAGTGGTCTCAGAGATGATAATGAGTATGACATATTTAGGAATATTCTTATTCTTGGTAACTCAAGCCCTAAAATAACTTGAAGAGGGTTGGTTCCACAGTGTGAAATATTTTGAAACAACATATAGTTCTTTTTGCACATTGGAAAATAAATAATTCTCAATCTGAGGTGGAAATCATGAGACTTTTGTGCCCTTCATTTTCTGCTACTTTGATATGGAGAAATGAACGGTCACCTCTGCTCATCTCCCATAAGTTAAGGGTGGTAGGCAGTTAAAATAGGGTTCATAGAGTTACTGACTTAGAGTACTTGCTTTTATTATTAGAGAACTATGTGCAGAGGAAATACTTTGGACTACCTCATATTTTCAACACAGACAATGAAGCAAGGGTGACAGCTGAAAGTCTATTCTATAAGCCTACATTTGGATCCAGGAGATGGCCAATAAAAAGGGACGAGCTGGGTACCATCTTCCTGAGTAGTAAGAGCTGTGAAGCCTTAAAGCAATGGCCTTGGACAAGCAGTGATGGGCTGTTTAGTGTTTCAACAGGATCACAAGGAAGGCCTCGCTGAGGAGTTGATATTGAGCAAAAACTGAAGTGATGTGATTAAAGTTTGTCAAGTTCTAGCAAGATCACTCCTGAAAGAGAGCTGTAATTTGTCAGTTTCGATGTGACAATGATGTGGCAGAGCACAGTGAAGGAGGCGCTGGTAAGGAATGTGGACTCCACTGTTTGTGTGAAGAGAAGTTCCTGTGGGTGCAAAAGAGCTGAGTCATGTAATCCAGAGATCTCTCTGGTTGCTATGTAGGAAGTGAGGCAAGGAGGCGAGGCAAGGAGAACATTTAAGTGACATTACAACAGTCCAGGCCAGAGGAGCTGGTGGTATAACTGGGCTGGTTCCAGAACCTTAGAAGTAAGACATTTGCTGGGGTAGCAAAAGAAATTTCAAATTCAAGGACACTAGTGATGTGATGGTTCTTTTAAATAAATAAGAAATAAAATTTTGCATGACTTAAATAGCTCTTATCTACATAAATTGCAACAGACCCACAGAAAGAGAATGAGGCTTCTTGTTTCTAACACCTAAGGGTAAACACAGACTCTCTGTTGTAGTTCATTGTGGTCTAGATTGACCTCCGAATTCACAATCCTTTCCCTAATGAACAGCGCTGTTCCTTGACAGTTACATAGACTATTTATGTAATAAATATAAAAGAATCACATTATTTCCTTCTTAAGCTTCTTCTTTTAGGGCCCCTTCTTCCTTACAAATCTCTTCCCATATTCACAGGTTGTTGTTGTTGTTGTTATTGTATGTCCCATAGAAGTAAAGTTGGGCTGCCTTATAAATCTGTGGTCTCTTGAGAGAAGTGCATCTATTGGAAGACCTGTGACTAAGACAGTTTAGCACTTAAAATTTTTTCCTTCCAAAATTTCCTTGCGGATTGTTTGCTTAAATCAAGCAGATTACCTAATCACTTCTTTTTAGAAGTTAAGTTTTAGGGAGGAGAGAAATCAGGAATGTCATCTTTGGTACCTGGAAACACACTTAGTTAGAACATAACAGAACAGTTGCTCATAAGCCTGCTTGCTGTGCCTAGTACATCAATATTTTAAAACATGCATCTTCTAAGATTTTGAGGTTTGTTTTAGAATAAAACAAGTGTTTTTCAGTATAGGCAAAATGAATGATAAACATTTCACACAACCTTTATGTAGATACATTTAGTCCTATTCACCTACTCAGACAGAAAATATTGAAATATTTTTTTCAGTGTGAGAAAAGTACTAAACATGTTTAAAATATTGCCCAGCGTGAAGCTCTGTTCTGATTATTGCTCACACTTGAATTCCCAAGGATTCCTCTATCCAATTTATAGTTTGTATAAGATGTTCCCCCAAAATAAAAAAAAAAAAACCACAATTTTATTTTTTATTTCTCATTTTTTATTTATTTATTTGATCTCTTTACAGCCTGATCCCAGGCCATTCCCTCCTGTGCTCCCAGTCCCAAACTATTAGTCCCCTCCCCCTGTTTCCCTTTCCTCTTCTTCTCTGAGAAGGAAACGCCCCCAAGGAGTACAAAACCACCTCAAGTCACAAAAGGATGACTTGAATCCTCTCCCTCTGAGGCAAGACAAGGCAGCCCAGCTGGTGGAAAGCGATCCCAAGGCAGGCCTCAGAGATAGCCCCTGCTTTAATTGCTAAGGGGACCCACATGATGACCAAGGTGCGTATCTGCTAAATGTGAGTAGAGCATCTAAGTCCAGCCCACACATGCTCTTTGGCTGGTGGTTCAGTCTCTGTGAGCCCCCATGGGCCCAAGTTAGTGTACTCTGTAGGTCTTCTTGTGGTGTCCTTGACCCTTCCTGCTCCCTCAACCTTTCCTGCCACTATGTCACAAAATTCGCTGAGCGAGGCCTACTGTTTGTTTCGCTTGGGTTTCTGCATCTGTTTCCATCAGCTGCTGGGTGATATCTCTCAGAAGAGAGTTATGCTAGGCATGGCAGAGTACTGTTAATAGTGTCAAGGGCTGGCTCTGTCCCATGGCATGGGTCTCATTGTTTGGCCATTCCCTCAATCTCTACTCCATTTTTATCCCTACACTTCCTGTAGGTGAGACAAACTCTGGGTTGAAAGTTTTATGGGTGGACTGGTGTCCACTTCCCTCCACTGGAAGTCCAACCTGGTTATACAAAGTGGGGACTTTAGGCTCCATATCTCCTGTTGCTAGAGGACTCAGCTAGGGTCACCCTCCTAGACTTCCCTATCCCAGAGACGAACGCCACAGATTTCTGTTCTCTCCCCCAGTCCTCCCTGGTCCCGCTACTCTCCTTACCCCCGATCCTCACACCTCTTGCACCCAGTTCTTTCCTTTCATCTACTTCAGATGTCTATTCTATATCCCCTTCTGAATGATATTCAAGCATCCTCCCTTGGGCCCTCCTTGTGAGTTAGCTTCTTTGGTCTGTGGACTGTAGCATGGTTATCCTGAAATTTATGGCTAATATCCATTTATAAGTGAGTGTATACCATGCGCGTGTTCCTTGGTCTGGGTTACCCCATTCGGGATGATCTTTTCTAGTTCCACCCATTTGTCTGTGAATTTCAGGATGTCCTTGTTTTTAATAGCGGAGTAGGATAAATGCGGCACATTTTCTCGACCTGTTCTTAGGTTGATGGGCATCTAGGTTGTTTCCAGTTTCTGGCTATTACAAACAAAGCTGCTATGAAGAGAGTTGAGCAAGTGGCTTTGTGGCATTTTCGCTGCACATGTGTTACCATCCCTTCTTGAATGCTTCATTAATGCATCATTCTCTGTTATTTTCTTTTGAAATCATTTTAGAAACTTTCTCTTGAAAAGCTCAAAGTCTTGATTTTTTGTTAACAATTTTTATTTGTTTAAAAATAAACAACTTTTAATATTTTGACTTAAAATGTATAGCTCTATGGTGGTGAGGGGCCCTATCTATATGAATTGATCTTGAGTCATTCACACTTAAGTTCTGAGCACTGACTTCCACTATGAAGCCTGCATGAAATGATTTAGATGTTGACATAATTAGACTTTATAAATAGCTTTACATGATTCGAAGAAGGTTAATTCTAATTACTGTAAAATAAGCACTGCATTCTTCCCTATTCTCTTATTTTTATGGTAGATGTAAGCTGGCACATATAAACAACCAGAGAAAGATATTTGATAATTTTAAATAAAACCTTTCTTGTATCAATAATAGATACCAAATAAATAGAAATGTTATTTAATATTCATAGATATTGGGGGGAGGAAGCTATGACCTCTCCAAAATATAACCCGTAAAAATAGCCTATATGTACTGAGCAGCCAATTAAAAACAATGTGAATACTCAGAATGGTATATCATCTAAGACAAAATTTAGGTCAAAAGTTAGTAAACTCTTCATAGTTCAAAGTTAAATTCTACAGACAGTTTCTATGTCTGTGCACATTAAATTCTCATGACAATCATTGTGATGTAATTTTCCCTCCTACAGATGCTGGCATCATATTGCATATATTTTCCAATATTTTAAAGACAACCTCTACCATCTTTCCATAACCCAATACCTTTACTTTTATTATAATTTTTGAGGTATATTCAATAAGCATACCGGTCCATTTGCATACCATTGTCCCATTCTGCTTTAATTAATTCAACCAAATGCATGAGAAGTCTTTGTCTGGTCTGTTTAACATGTCAGTAAGCAGTGGTGAAGCAAGCTCAATTATAATAACATGTGGTCTCTTGTCTTCATGGAGTTTAGGTCCTATCAAGGAAAACAGACATCTGTTAATTACTCATGTATAAGCAATTACTCTGACAATGGCTCCAAAGAAAGATACTAAGTGGTACCCAACCCGCTGCAGGAGGATCCAGTTCCATTAAGACTTCAGAAAAAGTGGATTGTAAGATGTGGTTGGAAAATGAAAAGTGAATTTAACTGAAAAAGGAAGGGAGAACATTCTTAGTGGAGGCACCTGGGCGTGTGAACCTGTCTGCTGAGAGGAAGCGAGGGTGATCTAGTGATGGCTGCAGGTGGCCCTACTGAGATAGGTGACAAGGGAGAACAATTGGATGAGGGGCCAAGCTGCATATTATTTACAGTCTTATAGTTCATTTTACCTCATTATCCTGAAGTGCTTCAAAAATTTCAATTTAAAAGAAAGAGGAAGATGTGACAGTATCTTAAGCAGTGAAGATTAACTGAGCCAATTAGCAGGTCAAAGGGCTCCCTCCTGCCACAGGTGATGACCAGACAGACCCTCTCCCATGGTGTCAGCTCAGGCTTCCTACACTCTCCCTTTTCTGGAAGCTTCTCCTCTCTGAGAAACACTGAGAACTTTTGCACCTATCTCTGTACTTGCTCATTTCAAGTTAAAACTGCTCTGCGCCGTAGGCATTTCTGAGTCTCGAATGCCACCACAAAATGGCATAACGTCTCTGGGTAAATCTTTAGAGTGTAGAATCGGAAAACCACGCAAGCATTCCTGAAGAAATGCCCACTCCCATGCAGAAGCTTGGGTGTCCTCTGCACACAGAATCAAAGCGGCACTCTTCATTTGCTGAAGTCCGCACCCTAGGAGCTTACGGCCCAGCTTGAAGTCTGCACGTCTGTGATCATCATCATCCCTGTGACAAATCCCAGCCCAGTCTCAGTTGTTTCTAGAACTTCCTGTTTTCTGCATCGCTACTCTTATTTATTCAGTCATAAATCCCGACTTCCTCCAGAAATCCTGTGTTGTCCCTCAGAGAAGAACTGTCCGTCAAGCCACCCACTAAGTAACAACACTCAATTCTGTACAGCCATTTCATTTCCACTCTCAATGGTGCCTTTCATTGTCCTTTTAAGTGCACATAGGACACTGATATTTTCATTACTTCTGTTATTTTAAGCTTATGTTTATATTCCATATTTCCCCTGAGATCATGAGCACTTAGGAAGGAACATTGAAAAGACAGGTGTAACAGTAA
The DNA here is from genome assembly GCF_964271855.1 of Acomys minous. Lineage (NCBI taxonomy): Eukaryota > Metazoa > Chordata > Mammalia > Rodentia > Muridae > Acomys > Acomys minous. The sequence continues at coordinate 101,592,512 of NC_140496.1, forward strand.
AATCTTAGAAAATTATTTTAAGGACTGGGGGGATAACTCATTGAATAAAACACTTGTTGGGGAAGCATGGGGACATAAGTTCAAATCCCCAGAACTCACATAAGGTTGAACATTGTGGTGGCACCTATAATCGCAATGTTCCTACAGAAAGAAGGAAGGGTGACAGATATAAATCCTCAGAAATGGCACCCAGCTAGCCTGAGATACATAGCAACAAACAACAGACCTTTCCTCAAACAAGTGGGACCCAAGGATAGACACATGAGGTTTTCCTTCAAATTACACATGCCACCATGTGATACCTGGGCCAGCACACACATATATAAACACACATCCACAAACATACATTTAAAAATCCTTAAATATGTATATATAAAAGAAAATATTAATAATCAAACACATAGTTTCATCAGTATTCATTAGGACAAAATGACTCATTATATACAATCTCAATGTCACTACTTTCTTCTTGATAGATCAATGTATGATGCCATATGCTAATCCAGGCTTAGAAAGAAGATGAGCTTCCCTCTTCTTCCTATTGTCTCATTGGTGATAGTAGAGTTTGAAGTTTGTGGAAGCTACAATGGCACCCACTATGGTTATTGTTTGTGTTCAACCGCAGCTGGTTTAGGGATTGTTGGCTGAAACAACCAGGTTAATTGAATGCATTTGATTCCAAATCAAACACAGTTTTAGCTGTTTCTCACGGCAGGAAAAGCAGGGAACTGGGGACTCAGGCCCTTGAAATTAAATGCTTTTCTCAAGAGCTCCTTCCACTCACACTTTATCGACCAGAACCTATCACTGGCCACATCCAAACTCAAGCAGGCAGGAGAGCAAAATTCCCTGTGCCAACAAATGGAAAGGGATAAACAAAAACAGACGAAGGCAAATGCTGCTTAAAGTGATAGATTCTACCATTTAATCTATTCTGATGACAACATTTGCTAAGATTTGGCATGTCATAATTACCTTTCCTATTATGTTTAATTTCCTTGTTTTTTTTTTTAGATTGAGCTCCCGTCTCTACTTATAATTTCTATATTTTATAATCTTTGTCATTTTGATGATTAATATTTTCAGTGCCATAACTTCAACCAATTACTATAAGACAAAAGCTTTTAAATTGCTTACACTTTGTAAGAGAGACTATTAATATCCTTATAACACAAATGAGAACTTTTACGGCTAGAGAGCCTAATTGAGTCGAACAAGGTCTGGCAGCCAGTAAGAGTCAGAGTCAGGGTCTGAATCCAAGCTTATTAATACTTTATTAGTAGATAACATAGCTTCTTTAGTTTATATTTATTCCACCTTCTGAAGTTAGATCAGGTTTTCACCTCCTCTCTAAGTCCCTAAAAGGTTGGTTCAACTTTATTAGTCCTTTTCTATAGAAATGTTAAAATATTTTCAGTATTTTATCATTGTCAGCATTTTATAACTCAACACAAAAGTGGTGAATAAATATGCTTATTGGATGTACTATAAATCAAGTTAATGTCTCTGGTTTCAACAGTCCTGTGGTATGGACTGACATGTTGATTTAGCTGCAGAGGAGTACCTCTTCACTTTCAGAGCAGCAGCGTCTCTGCAGTAACCGACTTAGTGGCTTTGCCCTCACAGGCTGTTAGGATGAGGTCCTGTGTGAGTGTGTGTGTGTGTGTGTGTGTGTGTGTGTGTGTGTGTGTGTGTGTGTACACTCCTTAAGCTCAGGCGTTCATCTGCAGCTGTCCCCAGGGAACCACCTGATGACCTGCTAATGCTTCCTTCCCAAGGGCTCTCACCTCCTCTCCTCTCCAGGAAAGCCCTTGATGGTCACATGGACACTTGCCATTAAGAGGATTCTCACTTCTGAATCCAGGAGCTTAAACATCTCACTCCGAGTACACTGTCCTCAAAGCCAGCCCTCGCATAGTCACTACACACAGTTGCATGTCTCTTACAGTGTCTCCAGAGTGTAGCTGCTTCTCTTTTTTCCCCAAAGCTACCAACACATTTGTCTTTATTCCCCTACAGTCCAGTATTGCAACTGCTATTGGTTAGGCGTGTATCGCACAAGAAGCATTAGCACACGAGGTTACATGGCTGACATGATCTTTGCTGCCAAAGTGTGCCCTGGTTCTGAGTTCCAGAGGGCGCATCCTAGCCAGACAGGTACCCAGCACACTTGAATCTCGCTCTCCTTTACCCGATGGATTTCCTTTCACATTCAGTGGATCAGCTTCCTAAAAGTCTTTCGTGTCTGCTAGGGTTCTTTTCTCTTAGTAGCCGCTCCTCTGCACCCTGGATTGGAGCTCTTGGGACCGCTCTGAAAGCTTTTGAAGTGGGCGCCTTCGGGCGATTTTACAGACTATCTCAAGACTGTCTTTTCAAAAATCCGAATCTGTCTGAGTGACTACACAGAGCTCTGCCTGATGCCTGACGTCTGCTTTCTGTGACTTCCGGCTGCCAGGCTCATCAAGTGAAATTGTTTAGCATACCTCATGAGCTTTCTCCAGCGCTCCTCCAGCAGGCTTTGCACTCTAGGCTGATGTCTCTTCAATACACACCACCTAACTTCCAGGCTTTAGTACTACACTACTGAGTGTTCAGTAGAGCTAAATGGCAATGCTGTAAAAAATTAATTCCAAGCTACTGTTCATTGTTTCCTTAGGATGTAAATTTATAAAAATTCCCCCCTTGACCTTTCCACTTTGATCTTCCTAATTACCTCTTACCCCTCAGATGCTACCTATAAGTCTGTAAACTCGTCTTCCCGTTTGGTTTAATGCACCCAGAGTCTCTCCCAAGGAATTCTCATGGCATTTTCTGATCTGATTTTCCCAACCACTCCCTACACAATTCACCCTCAAAATGCTCCCATCAGACCGCCCACCAATCTTTTCCAATAAAATTTCCATTTAACAGTTTTTATGTAGCTTTGTATTTCTAGATGAAATTCCTGGTGCTTCTTCCAAACTCATTTTCTGAAATAATATTTAAAAGGTGATTTAAATATTTTGAATCCCATAAGAAATCCATAAATGTGAGAATATTTATAAAGCATGTCTTTGCAATGTACTTTTTAGGAGAAATACTTGAAAGATATATTCAGAAAATTGAATTGTTTTGTCTTTCTCCATATACAACTGGCCAGTGATGCTGAAACACTGTAACAGACCTCCAGATTCAAAATGCACATTTTAATAAGAATAGTTAATTGATGAAATATTTTTATAACAAGGTGTAAAGTCATCTAGAAGGACAGTATTTTAAGTTTCTAGTTCACTATCTATGGCATCTTTTCAATTTTGTTTACTCTATAAACTGAAATTAAATGAGATTTTTTTTAAAAAAATGGATCTTATTGCAGAATTTGGAATATGAAAAAAAAAAGTTTTGGCATGTAGCGCTTCAGGGAAGATTGCAGTAATGATGCACCTGCACAGGGAAGGTTAGCTACCAGACCTTTCTTCTGTACTGTAATGCTGCAGTTTGCTTCGGGGAAGGAGACAATCTGCAAGAGACCCAGTGGATTTGTCTTGAAGACAATCGCGTGCGCGCGCGCACACGTGTGTGTGTGTGTGTGTGTGTGTGTGTGTGTACATGTGTGTTGGGGGGGGTGTGCATGCATGTATGTGCCTGTTTCTATTGGGAGTGCGTGCGTGTGTGTGTGTGTGTGTGTGTGTGTGTGTGTGTGTGTGTGTACTGTGTGTGTTGGGGTGTGTCTATTGGGAGTATGTGCATGTGTGTGTGGTGTGTGTTTGTGTGTTAATAGGCTAAATGAGAAAATGACATTTTTTCACTTTATTAACTTTTCAACTTCATCCAAACTATAGCTATTTTCTTATATCTTAACATTTTCTTCTTCACAAGACGGGCATGAGCCTTCAGATTCTTACAAATGTGCAAATATTTGCAATGCACCCCTTATGACTTCTAATTTGCATATATATTCTAATTTTTGACAGTTTAGTTGAAATTAAAATACTTCCTAAAGAAGATAGTGGACCTGTGTTCCATTCCCAATACCCAAGTTAGGTGACTCTGACACCCCCTTTTGATCTCTGCAGTCACCTGCACATTCTCTCTCTCTCTCTCTCTCTCTCTCTCTCTCTCTCTCTCACACACACACACACACACAGACAGACAAATAAATGAATAGATATTTCAAAGAGATCCCATCCAAGAAATGGGTTCATTATACAACAAATAATTGTTTTTCCTTCTTTATGAAAATATCCATTTTTATTTATAAACGGTTTGTAACAAAATATATTTCTAGATAAAGAATGAAAATTGATGTGGGAAATATTTTTAAATGGTCTATTTTTATTTATGTTTTCTGACCTAATTTTAGATTGCATGCTTCATATAAATTTCATGTAGAATTCAGCTCACAGCATACCCCAGCCTATAAAACATCTAATTTATTCTGACTCTTGGTTAATTGTCTTCTATTGATTATTCCAAAAAAATTTTACTGTAATATTACATCACTCATATGCAAATAACCTTAAAATGTTATTTGTCTTTTAGACTGTCACCAGAGCACTGGCTCTCATACCCTGTACTGGGACACCCATGCAAAGCAGAAGTGTGGGGAATTCCAAGGGTTATAAAAGGCGCTGCATGCTGTCCATCAGTTGAACTGTCTCCTCTTGTGATTTGTTTATGGTGAAGCACTTCATGGCTGCATGGTATTCCAAGAAGCATACACAGTTGGAATCGGTTTCTTCCAATCTCAGAATATGCCCATTTGGACAAGACGCAAAATTGCGGAAGCAAAGAGAAAGGCACCCGGAGCTGGCTTGGTGAGTTTCAGCCCTTGCTTTGGGTCTGAGGAGAGGCATCAGTCCCTCCAGTAAGAGAACTGACATGCCACTTTTCTTTTAGGGTGAAAAAGAATTGAGCTTAGAAGGCAGTGGGAAGTATTTTAAAATTGACTGTTCGCTCACATTTTTTCTAACCTATTTTCAATGTTTACAAATTATTTTAAAGCCCTTGTTTCAGAATTCACTCAAAAATATTCCAGTCGCTTGTCTCCTCCTGTCAGTCCACTTCCTATGTGCGTTCTATTCATGCTGGCAGCATGCACGCGTCAGTGCTGTGTGCTGCTACCCAGCACGCAGAGCGCAACAAGTTGTGTGCATGTGGCTTTATCACATCTGGAAATTTCAAATTTCATGTAAAATCTTTTGACTTAGAAGGAGTGTCTCTGCCTGATCCCTAGTAAATATGTCATACAGCCATCTTAGAAGTGGTTTACGCTTGAACTTTTTTCTAAGAACTTTAGTTTGGAGATATATTTTACATTAATAGAAGTATAACATGTTTTAATCTAAAATATTTTAATACTATAATAGAAGTGAGAGAAATTTTTATTTTCAATACTCCCAAATATGATATAATAATAATAATAATAATAATAATAATAATAATAATAATAATAACAATAATAATAATAAACATGTAACAGCTAAAAGATGACTTTGGGCATCTTTCAGTGTTTTCTACACCCACCCCTCCCCACTTTTTTTGAAAGAACTGTGCTCCCAGAACCCACTGCTTACTGATTGGCTAGACTGGGTTGGTGAGGCTACTTCTGAGCCTATGTCCACACAACCAGTCCCCACCACCTCCAGAACTGTACTCCATCATGTCTGGAGTTTCCAGGGGTGCCTGCCATCTGCACTTACATCCATGGTGTTTGCACAGCAGGCCCTTAGTTGTTTCAGCCGTCTGCCTAACCTTAGAAAATATTCTTTTTAAAGAAATTTTTACATACACATTTATGTTATTACACATATGTACATACAATAAACTACCTACAGCAAGAGGAACCATGAAACCATCAGGAATTATATAAATGTTACATTCACAGTGTTTTGGCTATTTGTATTTGACAACTTTGAAAAAAAAAACCATCTTTCCTATCTCAGCGAGTCTGAAATTCTGATTGTAAATCAATATCTATCATATCTCTTCATTACCAAATTAAAATATCTATAGAGACCTAAAAACATCTTTGGCCCTAGACAACTAAGCTTCATTGTAAAACTAAAGTATCTGGTCTTCAACCCCATCAGAGACTTGAGAAGGTTTAAAAGGAATTGCCTGGGTATACTGGGGTGCAGGTTATCTTAAAACACATTTACTTTCCGTCAATTAAGAACTGTCTTTGTGTGCTGTATGACATCTAGGTTATTCAACTCACTGTGTTTGTAAGCTCTCATTTACACTATAGAGACCAGGCTGGCTGCATGCAGATCTTCCTTACGATTATATAGGAAGCGCAGAGCCACTATTATTTTATAATAGGCAATACCTGGATGAATAATGAATTGGACTCTTCTCTCTTATGTGGCTGTAAAGGTCAAACCACACCACCAGCATATTTTTTTATCATCTATGAAGATTTCCATTTAAGAGTTTATTTAAAAGAATTGTTAAATATTCTCATTATGTCTTAACAGCATGATACCGTAGACTACTTTTTTTGACTTCTCTATTTGATATGAAATAAAATTGCACCTGGTGGCCAAGGCACAGACACTTAAAGTTTTCAATTTAGAAGCTTTCAAGAATCAAACTGAGTCGATTTACGCTTTAAACGTCCCCCACACAAAGAAACCCACATAAATTACTGTGTGTTTAAAGGTTTCTGATTTTAATCTAATAACTGAAATATCAAAACTATTTTTTAATTCAGGTATTGGAGCTGTACTAACAGGTGTTCCCATATGATTGAGGAACCCCACAGCACTATTTATCAGTGTCAAAATGCTAAAATCCTAAATTTAGTGCAAGAATCTCTTTCAAATGGAGTTTATATTTCGCTATCTTAACCTACTTTGAATTCCCTCAACATATTATCTGTTTTTATTTGTAGATTTTACTGATTTTTAAATTTTTCAAAAGCCCTTTAAATTATTCTAAAGTCGTGTATTTACTGTGAGAAAGCAGATGTCATTTTGGAATGTGTATGCTTAAATCATTCATAAAATTAATTTCTTCAGGTTGAAAGAAGGAGGCTTTTAAACTCTAATTTGAAAGTCCTGATTTTGCATTTTGAAAACATTGTTTGAACGATGAGATACAACACACAAGAAAACACAAAAGCATAATAAATATAATTTGATCTAGCCTAGCTTAAGAATAAAACAGTTGGGGTATAGTCAACTAGATAGTATTGGGAGTGAAACATAAAGCCCTGGGACATTTTTGTCTGGGGACCCATTGTCTGAGTGCTGAGTATCCAAAGGTGATGCCACTGTTAGGCCACCTACCCCTCCATCTCTGCTTTTGTATGACCATAGCATTGTCTATGCTCCAGAACCATGAAGGCACTTTGTACTCATTGTTTTTTATTATTAATTTCAAATGTATATCTTGAGAAATAAATTTAAAACATTTAAATTGAAATTGCCTTATAATCAAGGGTTTATATTTCTATACTTATAGCATTTGTGAATTAGCGTTATTTTTATATAATTAGAAAGCAATCAAATGTATTGAACAATAAGATTATGCTGTATGTAATTTAATCTTTGGTGATTCAGAAAGCACTTTAAGCTTTAATGGTTTCTCAGAGTCAAGATTGGGTACTTTATACTTTTTCATTGTAGTAGTAAAATATGTAGATACAGAATAACAGAGATTTCCAGTAGATACAATGTTTTATAAACAATTTGTACTATAGTTCTCTGATGTTGCAATGGAAAGATTGCAAAGAGGCAGAACACATAGAATTGCTAGGGCAGTGAAATTATTCTAGGTTATATTATAATTGTGAACACATATAACTTTTTGTCCAGATACAAAAGAGTAAATTTAAGCATAGATTGTGAATTTGTTACCAATATGTCAAAAAGAGCAATCATTTATATAAACATATATTCTGAGGAAAAATGTGGATGAAGCAGACAAGCATTTAGGGTACCCTTATAGCCATCCCCAAATGCTGCTATAAAGTTCTACTGTAGCTCTCTAAAGTTGAATATATTGTTCTATATAAGAAATAGAGCTAGGAGGAAAGTTAAAATTATTTTTCATAGTGAAAATAAGCGGGAGAGAAGATTTGATGAAGTAGAGAAGCATAAATGTACAAGTTAAATTTTTTGAAGTCTTAAAATTATCCATTTGTATTACTTTAAATATTTAAAAATGAGAAACTTAAGACAAGTGAAAATAACGTAGGAATATTACAACGAGGTAATTAATTCTCAAAGTATACATAAAACTTCTCCACACTTTCTATGAGTCATTAATTCAATTCTGATCTTCTTTGTGGACAGTGACCATCAACGCTGGAGTGCAAACGAGTGTGCAAAGGGATTAGTGAAGTTCTCTACATATGAAGGAGGCTAGTACCTGAAGACAAGCCATCTGAGGCCTGGGTGAGTGGCACATAAATGTTAGCTTTAATTTTACTGTGATAGCGACCTCCACACCTTATAATGAAGGTCTTGAAGAACTTTCCAACTGTGGCCCATGAATCACATCCCATGCTAGCAGTGTAAACATCCCAACACTTTCATCAGTGGCAATGTCCTCTCAAGGTGGATGGTTGGACACCCGTCTCAGAAGATGGGACCTCACCACAAACAAATGTGGGTGAGAAAGTTGACTTTCCCAAGGTTCTGTTTATTCCCAAATCTGCCCTTAGATGATTCTAAATTAAATTATAATTTAATATCATTCAAAGTAGATTCATTTGTCAAATATGTGAGAAAAATGGAAGATAGTTGTCAATATTTGCCTTTGAAATTTCTTTGTAACTTTAATTAGAAAATATTCACTGTAAAATTTTAAGAATGAGATAGACAATTAGCTGCTTACTCAGCAAAATTAGGTCTGGTGTCTTTCCACTGAATGTGTGTCTCCTGGGTCCTGAGTCCTTGGAGCACTTTTGGGTGAGCAATGGATGTAGATTTTCATCTCTTAGGTAAGATCTTTATAGATAAGCTTTATTTTTATAATTTTGCTTCCTTCGGTGAGGGGATTGACAGATCTTCTTTGGATCCCATATTTGATTTGTTGCTCAGATACCATATTTTCCTTTTGCTGAATTTGACTTTTTTGTGCCAGTTTTTCTATCACTTTGGTGATGCATCAAGAATAGGTTTTGTTCCCTGGATACTTAACATGGCTTTTGTGTAGCAGAGCTTACTGAATATGTATTGGAAGCAGAAAAGGCATGCACAGGTTCATAGCCATACAAAATCCTAACATGAGGATGGTGACTGAGTATCCCAGTGTTGTTTCCACACAAAAAATAAAATGACAGGTCTGTCGCTGAAACGATAATAAATGATTCTGAGCTGTCTGAATGACAACTTATTTGATAGCTGTTGATATCTTTAATAATCATTAAAAACAAATTAAACACTAGGTTTTTATTTAGAAGAGTACCTTTTTTTAAACATGAAGGCTGAAGAACACCATGAATATTTCTCCTGAAGGACAACTCTTCAAAAACAAAACAGTTTAAGCTTTCTCCTTCAAAGGGAAAGAGACTAAGGCTATGGGGGTAGAAGAGACTTCTCTAGCGCCACACTCGCCCTTTACAACAGGACAGGGATTAGGAAACTGCTCACGATCTCCATGCCACGACATTTCTCTGCTTCAAAATCTCTTCTAAATTTCCCTTTGTTCAGGCTTCCTAGCAACCCTCCACTTCTCCTTGAAGCCTCTTCATTCTTTTATTTACATAACATGGGACATTCTTTTGCATGAGCAAGGACTCTTGCCATCTCTGGCTAGAGCAGCTTGGTGGGCTGGCAGTGGGGAACCTGCGCTTCCTGCTTTATTGACAGGGGGCTCTGCTTCTAACAAAACTGATTCACACTGACGAGGCCAACCCGCTGAACACTGTTACAAGGGCTTCTCGACAGCTCTGGGGCCAAACTGTGTCCACAGGCCATATGCCTGGCTCCTCTGTCATAAACAGATGACTGAGTGCGCACATTCCCAGGTGTAATGTCACTGGGACCTCATTTGCAAACATATAAACGAATGACATTCAATTATGTTCAGAGGCAATGTTGTCAAAACCACCAAGGAAACAATTTGCTGCTCTTGCACAGTGTGTGGTTCCAACTGCATTAGCAAGTTTTCATCACTCAGTTGTTCAATGTGCTTCTGAAGAGGAGTTTGTGCCGCCCATTGTTTAAACGTGAAGCATCCAGTGCTATGGCGCATAGAGATGAGAAGAAACGGGGCCACTGCAGAATTAACCCAGCTGAAAAAGTTCCAAGTAATAAAGTCAGCTGATATTTGCGTATGTAAGGCCTCTGCAACAAGTAGCCTTAAATGCTAACACCCGTGGATATTGGTGGAAGAGTTGAAAATCCTGGCCTTACGAGATTAGGTACTTATTAAATAACAATGTCATGTTTTCACTGGAGGTACAGAAACGTCTCTCATTTACACTGAATATGTATGGATTATGGAACAGTGTTTTAGTTTTACCAGAGTCCTCCTGATGCCCTTTTAATGTTCCAGGAGCAAATGCAGAAGCTTGAATGGCTCATACCTAGGTTTTCTAATTTACACTATTAGTAGTGCCAATAGGAAGCAGAGAGAAAATTGAATTATAGATTTATGCAATATAATAGTAAAGTATAAAAATAATAGTAAGCTTATCTTTGCCTTGGGGTGGTATGACAGTATATATAAACATGAATGGTGTCCTTGTATTGTATTTAATTGAACATAAAGCAGATCTGGAAAATACCAACTACCTAAAAGGCCAAGGCAGAAAAATCAGAACTTAAAGGTCTCCCTGGCCTGTGTGGTGGGACCTGTGCCAGTAAACATGAAGATGGCTGGGGATGTAGCTCAGTGGTATATCAGACTAGCCTACAGACGTCTATAGTTTCAATCTCCAATACTATAAGACCCAATATCAAATAAATAAATGAATAAACAAACAAACACACAATAGTATGGGTGGGTTTACCAGGAATATTATGGCATTTAGATTCTCCCTTATCCATCTCATGATAAAGAAAAAAATCTGATATTCAAAGGCTCTAATAACTGTTCTGAGGTTACATATTGATAGCTTTGGAATAAAAAGTAGCTGTTCGTGAATTCTAGGGCAGAATAATGCTCCTGTGTGAGACTGTGAGACGGCTGCTGCCACAGCTCAAGAGTAGGCAGGTCTGATGAATAACTGAAAGTGTCCTGGGATCAGAGAAGGGAAGCGATCTGGATACCATGGACAGGGGCTAAAGATGAGTTTTGGCCCCTGGGTAATGATTGTCTGGCAGATGGGAAATGAAAGGGTTTCTGAGCTGTGGGGTACTCTCGGTTATGTTTAAAGAATTAGAAGTTATGTGATAATTTGAGAAGTGTTAAGCACAGACAAGCAAAGGCACATTTTAGAGGTGTCAGGATTTGGCTTTGAAATGAAGAAACAAAATCTCCAAACACACAGTGCATGTGTTATAGTTGAAATAAGAGAGACTATATAAGAATTAATAAATGTTTAGAATCTTGGTAGCATCTACTAAGAAAACAATACATTACAGTAATTGTGCTTTATTTATATTTTAATTTCTGGGTTTTTGTTTTTTGTTTTGTTTTTTACTCAGCAGTGGTAAGCTTTGGTTTAAAGAATGTAAGTGGAACATTCCAGAAATAAACACCTTTTAAGTTTTCAACTGTGTGTTACTCTAAAAAGCATTATTCAAACACATGATGTTCTGCCATGTGCAAACAGAGGTGGAAACTGCCACAATATCTACTATATTTATCTGTGCTACCTGCCTCAGAGTCCCTTCCTGGCTGTCTTGGTTTTTAGATCAACTGTCACAAGGTCACAGTGTTTATATGAACTAACATGTCATTTACTTAGTAATATCCCAAATTGAATGAGTGCAGATGCTGACATTCGGACATTGCAAAGAGAGTTATAAATGTTTTCATTCTTGAAAATGGCGAAAGTGAAATGTGTGTGAACATGTGCATGTGAAAGAGCAGCTTAGCATAACATTTACCACCACACAATTTTAATATTTTTGGTGCTGGCCCAAATTACAATATTAACTTTATCTGGGGATTGCATGTATGAGACAATCATAGTGTATGTGAAGGTCTTTGCCACCCACAGATTGAGGCATCCAACATGCCTTGACACACTTCTCCTACAGATGAAATACGAATGTCAAATGATTGAGAATGCCTAAAAGAAGGAATATTCCTAGACCATGAGGTCAGAGAAGGCTCCTCACATAGATGATCTTTGTGCAGATATTTCAGTCTGAAGGCACGTACAGTCATGCAAGTGTTCCTAGGAACCGATTCCCAGCTGGTGCTCCTAGTGATGCACTGGAAAAAGCCTTGGCAACTGAACTTAAGATTATTCTTGTCCTAAGGGACCAATAGGTTGATATCTACCTTTGGTAAAGATTATTCATCTTGCTTTTCCCCAATAAATCCTCATGATGTCATGAACAAAAGCAGGAGTAGCAACAAGGAGGCTGTGAGGACTGTCCAAGAAAGACAGCAGGATGTGGATGGATTGGCACGCAGAGTGCTGAACAACTCATCTGGGAGGTGTGGTGACAACAAGACTGACAGGGGTTTTGGTGGAAGGAATGGACAAGGAGAGGTTTATCTGAGAGAAGTAAAATGTTGGGGCAAGATAACTAGACTGCATTCAATGTTTTTTATTGAGTCATTGAGAAGATAGAATCAATAAGGTGATGGGTGAAGTATATGCCATCAAGTAGATGAGGAAATTAGCTGCACGGGTAGTCCTGGCTACTAAAATGGCATGTATGTTATTCGCATAGTGGGAAACTGCAGCTAGGCCCATCTAGCTGTGGATGTGTGCATACATGCTGTGCGTGTGCGTGTACATGTGTATTACAATGAGATCTTCAGCAGGAGAAGGGGAAAAGGATCTTTTGCTGTGCCCCACTTCCTAGAGCAGCACCCCAATTTTTGTAATCTCTCTGATTCACATTCTTCTAGTTAATGACATAAGAGTGCAGGTCAGATTGAGAATGGTAAAAAATTTTTGGAGCTTAAATTTCTTTTTTAGTAGTCTAAGAGAACTTGTTCTCTAGAAAAATCTTGCATGCACATTTAAAGTTTCCGTAAGATACAGAGGATTAAGGATTCCCTCCAATTTGAAACTTAGAATACTTGTCACAGACATGAGGATAAGTTGTGATGGCTTTGTTTGACAATGTCCCAGAGACCTCGACTGTCCAGTATAATCATTAGACATCCAGAGCAGCTGTTGGGGCTTTGCCTGACAAAGTTCCAAAGAACTCAGGCTGATGACCACTGCCCCTAAATATTATGTATGGTCCAGGTGTAATGTTGTTTAGAAACCTGCTATTTCCTCTAAATCTGTTTCTCTCTCTTTCTCTCTTTCTCTCTCTCTCTCTCTCTCTCTCTCTCTCTCTCTCTCTCTCTCTCTCTCTCTATTTATCAGTCTTTAGGAAACCATACAGGGAAAACTTTTTCAAATTTTTCCCCACAGAGAATGTTGAAAGAAGGCATGTGGCCAAAGGCTTGAGATATGATAAAGTTTTTTCTCTGATTGTGAGCACCCGAGCAGAAACTGCATGTAAGAAAGTTAATACCTGGACATAGCAGTACCTGCCTAGATCCTGTTACCTGTAGAAACATTTCCTTAGAATCTTCTTTGAGAGAAATAGAAGGTGGGCTTGGAATGTCATACATTACAGATATTTTACAATAGAGGACTCCTTGGCACTTAGCCTAGGCTTGGATAGCACACCTGTTGGCCTGGAACTGGAAATAGGTCAATTTTTTTTTCCTTAGGGAAGACCTAGCTCAAGCTATGTTGCTATGACCATCCTGTAAACACATTGGCTGTAGCCTGGGGAATTTTATGATTAAACTTTCCCGTGTATTGTTTAAAAAATATCGATCAGGTTATGTTGACCATTGATTGAAATTTGATTGATTTTTTGGTGTATGTTTTGTTGTAGGTTACAGAATTTTTTGTATTTCCTTGTTACTCTGTTGAGTTTTGATTACCCTAGTGATTGTGAAAGATGGAAAAATCATGATGTAATCGGTAATGAAATAAATTGAACTTTATTTCAATAAAATACTGGGGTTGGCCCATGGAGACAGTAGGTTGGACATACAGACACCAAGCAAGACAGATAGAAAAGTTCTCCCGGGCTTTAAGACCTTCAGCTTATAGCCCATATGCCAGAATCTCCGAGTATTTCTTTTTTCTCTGTTTCTCAACCTCTCCTCAACAACTGGTTCCTCTAGCTAGTTGTTCAACCAACAGTTGGTTTCCCTTAACCATCCTTTCACTGCCTGCTCAATTCTCTCTACCTGCAGATCCACCTCTCTTCTCTCCACTTTGGCATTCCTGGAGCTGGTTTTATGGAGTGGCAAATACTGTTTGGTGTGAAAATTAGTCCCAATTAGTGCCTCCAAAATAATAAAGGCCTTTTATTTACCACCTACAAGTGGCAAAGTTGTGTTGCAAGATGTGCCTCTTATGTAGATCAAGACAGGTATTCATGCAGTAGCTGCAGCATCAGGAACATTTGACCCTTAGTCACACAATAGAGTAGACAACCAGGTGCTCCATGTAGAACTTCTACTGTCTCTACCTGGGAAGGGCATGTAGCTCTTCCTCATCTCCTACCATTGGGCAGGTCTATTCATACGGTCCCTGGTCCCTGACTTCAAGTAGGACATGAAATAAAGGAGAGCATATTTGCTTTTTCTTATGTATTTTCTCCTAGCCCAAGTAGAAAACAATTTAATTAAGTAAGCAAAGAATAATAAAAATAAGGAAATACTAGATAAAATTGTCAAAACATTTATAAAATGCACGAAGACTTGAAGTGAAAGTGCGAACAATATGAAATAAATGGGATGTTTGTGTTCTTCTGTACTTGCATGATCTCTAGGAATACAGGAAGGAGAGCGAGCGGCACCTTTTATTGTACAGTACGCTTGGCTCATTATTTTGATATTTTAAACTTGATTAACAATTACCAACTCAAAATAATAGCGGTAGATAAGAGTAGAAAACAGGATGTGTTCAAAGCACATCTAGCCCTTTTGATTCTTAGTGATGGAGAGCAAGAAGACGTCCCTGGGTACCTCTGGGTTTCCTGTTGTGGAAGACTGACAGCATCAGATGGGGTGAGATGCTCATGCATCATGAAACAGCTCAAGTGTAGTTTGATTACGCAGTAACACACAACTCTGTTGTTGTTGCTTCCCTAATAGATTTCACAGCATCACATGAAGGAAGCAACACAGAGCAGGATAAGGAATATTGGAATAGACAATAGAGATTCAAATCCTCCCTCTATACCTTGGGGGCCTAGATTTTGTTTAGTTATTTAGAATTTAATTGTCTTCATATGTATAATCAATGTAACACTGAATGCTTTTTATGTCTGTGAAAATTAAAATTGTGTGTTTCAAATTATGCATTTGGCACCTGACATACTACGAAAGGCATATGTGGCTGCTAGTCTCGATTTCCCATCAGCCCAATCAATCATGGTAATTTAGGACACATGCTGTACATGGTTAGAACAAAATTTATAAAGGAGAAGAAAATATTATTTACCTTTCCAAGATATGATAAGTATTTTAGGGCAGATAGCATGGCCTCTCATTCTTCATCATAATCTATGGGAGGAAATGGAGTTTCCAGGAAAGCAGGGCACATAAGGATAGAAAAAGAGCATGGTTCTCTCAACAAACCCCTTGCATCTAGAACTGCCTCTGTGGGAGCACAGGTCTCACTCAGAAGAGCTAAGCTACTAAATATATATAAGCTACAAATGTGTGTGTGTGTATATATATATATATATATATATATATATATATATATATATATGAAATATATACACAGACATACATATGTACACTTTTCAGGTTGTATCTATAAATAAAGGTTTGATACATTTTCATGGTAAAACAAGAATACAAAGCTGAGGCCAATGAGTCTGCCCTTGATGCTCTTTTCATTTAGAAAGTGGCTCACATTTGAAACAGCTGGTGCAAAGTAAAAATATTTTTATAGTTTTCTGTTGTGTTTCGGTTTTACCCTATTATTAAACTTTAGTAATTTTGTTTTACAGAATCCTCTCCTCAAAGTTGTAGGCTCTAATAATCCTAAACGTGCTTGCTCTCTGTTTTTAAATCTGGTGTATCTCAAGGAAAACCTGATTTGCATGGTTCTCATTCCTTTAAGTTAACTCACATGGTGGGCATTTTGTAAGAATTCTTTGATGTCCAGGATATCTTGTCATTTCTTTATGAACTATATTCAAGTTTGTTCATTTGGAAAAGGGAAATAATGTCCTCCTTAAGATTAAAAAAATAATCAAATGCAATTTGGTCAGGGAGAGGCAGATGGCAAAGTTATCATTTCACAGACTTTCTCGATCATTACCTTGGCTTGTAAGAATGACCAGATGCCCTCGAGCCCCTCCCTATTCAGATCTAGCCAATGGACAGGACGTTCTCCACAGCTGAATGGAGAGCAGGGAATGACTCTCACATGAACTCTGGTGCCCCATAGTTGACCACGTCCCCTAGATGGGGAGGCCCGATGGCACTCAGAAGAAGGATAGCAGGCTACCAAGATGAGACTTGATAGCCTATGATCATATAGAGGCGAGGAGGTCCCCCTCATTCACAGACATAGGGGAGGGCAGTAGGGTGAAAGTGAGAGGAAGGGAGGAGCAGGAGGATATAAGGGATGGGATAACAATTGAGATGTAATCTGAATAAATTAATTAAATAAAAAAATGACCAGATGCTCATGTGACAGTCATTTTAGTTGAGTCATGAGTCATTTAACCTCTCTCGTGTCAGTTCAATTCAATCACAGTTTCTAGTTTTCTTTCATATTTGGAGGAATGTATAAAGCTCACACAGGGGATGGCAATTAGTAAAGAACACTGAATACTTTAAAGTGGTATATCCATCCTAGTAATAGAACTTGCCCTATATAAAAGAAATTATAATGTATGGATAAAATATGTTGGGAGATGTAAAAGCAATAAATACACAATAGTTATGAATTGTCCTCAGAAGCAAAGAAAGATGTCTCATAAGATTAATGCCAATCAAGCCAGCTGAGCTAGAACTTAAAGCACTACAGGAAATCTGATGGGAGAAGAAACTGGGGGAAGGTGTCTCTGTCACAGCAAACCCATTTGGGCCAAACACAGTAATTTCATAGATTCATAACATGCAAAGGCATACATCATGGCAGATTGGATGCCTACCAAAGAGGTTGAATTTTACTCTCTAGGCAATGCACAAACCACCTGAATGTTCTCAAGGAAACTCTGTAAAGAAAATGCAGTATCTGATTTAGAAAAGTATTTGGGAATGTTTTGAAGAAGTATTGGGAATGAATATGGTGGGAGGTGGGAATATGAATTCTACTACCACATCAGTTCAGGCAGGTTTAGGCATGGTTTAGACAGAACAAAATAAAAGTGAAGAAAAATACAGATAAATGACTGCTGAAAGTCTAGGCAAGATGGTGAGGTACATATTGGTTGTGTAGTAAAAAGCAGGGTGCAATAAAAACATTGAAATCTAGAGAATTAAACATGAGGGAGATTTCTCTTCTGGTGGAGTAGTTCAGCAGGGAGACATGTCCCACAGTGGAGAAGATAATCAATGCTCCCGGGAAGAGCTATACTATGGAGGAGAGCAAGCAGGCTCCTGGCCACCTTTTCCCTGAGTCTTTGTTAAGAAGAAAGCTTCCTTCTTGACTAGAGATTGACCTTGCAGCGTTGTACGTTACACTCATTCAAATTGCATCACTCTTTGCTCACAGAGAATGTCTAACATGGAATTCAAAAGTTGAAAGCTCAAAGCCCAGAGATTGTTTCCTGCCATCTTATATTTTTAGCCTTGGTAGCACTTGACATTTGCCTGGTAACGTGGTGAAGATGGATGGACCTTTAACTGGGTGCTGAGGGGATTAGCCCAGGCAGGACAAAGGCTCTGGAGAGACACTTCTTTCTCTTGACTTTAAGCTGACCTTGGTTGGAAATTGAAGTCGAGCAATTACCATAAGATTTCTTTTGCTAATTAGACAAGGAGAGGCAAGGGCTCCACCCATGTGCAAACATACAATGTGTGCATATATTAATATAAGTCAGTATTAATTTATAAAATTATATAAGCACTATCATATTGCCTATCACCTACAGTACACTCTAAGCTCCTTGATGACAGGGAGTTCTATTTTTTTCAACACTAAATTTCTCCTATTTCTAATCAACGTAGCTGAGGTATAGCAGAAGATGATGCTTGCTTTCAATCTTTTGAAAATTCCCAAGACCATAGAAAAGTCTAAAGAGTAATACAGTAACTGTGTGTTTTCATATTTTTTTTGATATTTTTAAAATTTGTCTCATTTCACTCTGAATCTGGTGAAAGTAAGTTGGAAGTGTTATGAAACTATTTCTTAGGTATTAAGTATGCATTAAAGAAAAAAAAGATGGATCTAAAAAAAATGTATCTATTTGCCATTTAAGCAATGTTTATTTTTAATCTCTGTGTCTGTCTCTGTGTCTCTGTCTCTGTCTATCTCCCTGTGTGTGTGCGTGTGTGTGTCTGTGGGTGTATATATGTGTGTGTGTATGTGTGTGTGTGTCTGTGGGTGTATATGTGTGTGTGTGTGTGTGTGTGTGTGTGTCTGTGGGTGTATGTATGTGTGTGTGTATGTGTGTGTGTGTGTCTGTGGGTGTATATACGTGTGTGTGTATGTGTGTGTGTGTTTATGTACAAGCACGTGTACTGACTGGAGACATATACATGCTACATTGTACACATAAAGTCAGAGGAAAATCTTGTATATATCTTTCCCTCGTACCTTGTCACAGCAGGGTCTCTTGAATACTGTTGTGTATACGGTAGAATACCCAGTCTGTTTGCTTGTTAAATTCTATTGTCTCTGCCTATTGTGACCTCGAAGGGTGATGGGATTAAAGATGTGTGCTACAGTGTCTAGCTTTATCTGGGTTCTGAAATTTTGAACTTGGGTTTTTTTTTTTATGCTTTTGAGAGGATTGCTTTACATACTGAGCAGTCTCCAAGGCAGATTTCTTTCCTTTTAAGTTCAACACATTTTTGTGTTTAATTACTTTCTCAGTATAATAGTGAAAATTATGCAAGGAAGTTTTATGTAAGAAAATTTCTGTAAGAAAAATTTTTATTAAGGTAAACTCATGTAATTCACATGGATGTTGTGTCTAAATACATATACATGCATATGTAACATAGGTTCTGTTTAAAACCCTTTAAGAAGTAATTGAAGAATCAAATGAATCTGAAAATTAAAAACTTAAAGTCTTCAAATAGATGCATTTTTTGAAAGAGTACTTATTACTTAAATAAGAGAAAGTGGGTGGGGCAAATATTTACCTGGAAGAAAATGCTAACATGGAGGCATGTCATCCAATTGGATGTTACAGATAGTCCCCACTCAATACTGTTATTTTATCTTTAGAAGAACCATTTTTTACAAAGAGGTATTTGTAAACAGATTTAAGAAAAAACCATCATACTAAGAATCAACACAACCTGAAGGATTTCTTTCTCCTACAGGAATAAGCTATTGGCATTTTTATGACATTCATAGAGAGTCTTAGAAGACATGATGAAACATCAATAAGCTCAAGACAATACTGTAATTAGATTTTAAGAAGTTGGAAGTGGAAAAAGGAACTTGATTAAACATAAACCGATGTTAGGGAAACGATTCTATAGTTGGCATCTTCAAATTGGCAGAAAATATTGTCATTCACATAGGACCCGCTATCTTCCCAGGAAACCAAATCTGGTAAGAGGTGGAGAACAGATGAAAGCTTATGCCACACCTAAGTACACATAAAAAATCTTCCAATGTTAACATACGTCCTCTCACACACTAAGGAGAAGAAAGAAGAAAGAAGAAGTCTCACACTGAAAAGGCTCAGAGATTTTCAGGAACTAAATGGAGATACTGCAGACATGTTTAAACAGCCCTGCAGTGTGTAACTGCCTTATTCTCACGTGAGCTTGGAAGTTTCATACGTGTCTATGGGCACATGAGTTTCACGAATACATGTACACACACACACACACACACACACACACACACACACACACACACACACCTTGGCTTTTCAGCTGTTCTGTTTTGTTATTCTAGCAATCTTTTAGAGTTTGAAATTCCTAGAATAACAGCTTCAAGGCAAGGCACCCAAGGAACCTTAATGACCCACCTAGCACCCTGTAGGTTTTTGGTTTTTTCCTTTTTTTATTAATTTATTCTTGTTACATCTCAATGGTCCTAGAAACCTACAAGTAGAACATTATGATAGGCAGATTTGGGCCCAGGGGTCCCGCTCAAACTAAGGCACCAGCCAAGGACAATACAGGCCATAAAACTTTAAACCCCTACCCAGATCTAGCCAATGGTCAGAACATTCTCCACAGTAGAGTGGAGAGTGGGATATGACTTTCTCACATACTCTGGTGCCTCACTTTTGACCATGTCCCCTGGAGGGGGAGACCTGGTGGCACTCAGAGGAAGGACAGCAGGCTACCAAGAAGAGACTTGATACCCTATGAGCATCCTGTGGTTTTAAGTAGTCCTGCTGAACAATAGGTAACCTTGTCTCCTGATCACTGTTGTACTATCCACTTTACTTTGTAGTAACACTGAATTTTAAAGGCCTTTCCCACTGTTATTAATGGAGAGATTAAGCCCAATGGAAATCATGAATAATCAGCCTGGTCTGTTGTTACTAGAGATCAATACAAATCTTAGTGATGTAGATCACAGGAATATTTTCTAAATAATATCTTCTCAGACTGCCACCTACAGCCCCGAGCAGGCCAAATCTCTTTGCTAATCTCAACACATATTTAGAACATTGAGAGACAGTGGGTACCTGTCCTCAATCGCTATGGTTTAATGTAAAGATCACAGTGATTTCCAAGTGTGAGATATCAGCATTTTTCAGGAGCAATCTCCACTACTTGGTGGGATATATAGTCTCCATTGTCTAACAATAAAATAAGACCAAACCAAACCAAAACTGAAGATAATCAAGCAGGAAGCAAAAGTTGAGGCAGGTAAAGGTGGGACAGTTGATTCAGTACAGATAAGAAGCCCCCCAGTCTGGGAATTGGGGATTGCATCCATGTACAACTGTGGAACAGAGGGAGAACTGAGAGATTAATAGATGACAGAGTGTTACAGATGAATTCACAATGAGTCACGGAGGAAAAGGAGACTGGAGGAAAGGATGTGGAGGAACCTGGACAAGAAATATGATATTCCTTCAGTAGCGTGGCTTACTTGTCAACCCGCACCCCCGGGCTCCCCACTGCTTGTGGAGCTGATGCCTGTACTTTTCCATTTATAAGAATATCTAAATTGAACACTCAAAAAAAGAATCATTGAAATTGCATAATACAATACAGAATCAAAGGAAGAGAAATTAAATGCATTTCAGTTCTACCCAAAATGAAAGAGAAAAATATGTAGAGATCCCTGAATTAGATCCCTGAAGAGAAGAAAGATACTATTTATTGTGGCTAATGGTATGACAACAAGAAACAAACCTTTTATGTGTAAGTTTGTAAGAATGAACATGCTTATTTACATAGTTGTTTGTGTATACGAGTATGTAATACAATATTTACAATATTCTGTTGTCTTTGTAGATGTAATACACATTATTTTTCACTAGATTTACTGATAAGTTAAAGTACTGCTTCTCAGGGGGAAAGGATAAAAATACAGATCTTTCTAGAATATGAAAACATTAATAGATATCTTAAGAGGTATTTTGTCCATACTTTAGAGGGAAACAAGAAAAGAAGAATACTATGATAATTGAAAAAAAAAAACAGTTCAAGTTGCCAAAGGGGTCATGAAATTATAAAAATATATCTGTATCACAGAATATAATACTAAAATAAATTATTACAAAGATATCTAAAACATGAGGTATTAGCTAATTTTCAGCCACAATACAAAAACATTATTATTAATTTGAGAGTTTACAATGGCATCTCTGTGAATATGGAATAATTTCTAGGCCCTCATGAGGTGAAGGATGGGCTACCTAACAAATCTGATTCGCAAGCAAAGCTGATATGGTATTTGGGGGAGGAATATTTGCTTATTTTTGTTCTTATACTAGAGTCTCAGTGTTATTCTTAACTCATATATCTAGTCTTTTTTCTCTCTTTTTTCAACATAATTGTAAATCAATCAGAGACCGTAGGAAAGATAGAAAGGGGTGTGAAGGAATAAACAAGGAGGAGGAGAGGCGACCTGAGAATCAGCACAGGATGGCACAATCATTTATGAAGCATTCTACTGTAAGAGTGAAAATAAAAACCAAGTGTTCCAGTTTCTCCTCTGCAGCACATTTGCCTTCTTCTTTTAAGACTCACAAATAAATCTAAACAAGACCACAAACTTCACAAACTACAAACTAACAATTAGGCATCTAATAGTAGAGACCATGTGCCTAGTATTCCTTTGCCAATAATTCAAGGGCAACTTGAAACGTTAAGTCCATTTTATGAAGCTATGAGTCATCAAGATGTTTCCTAATAATGTCGGGGAGCCTAGGTCATGGACCTTCTAGATTTCTTGGTTATGTAAAAGCACAGTGATAAAACAACTCATTTTACAGGACGTCTTAGCATGCAGGTCCTACCAGAGATGAAGAAGATAATTAGGCTTGTTTCAGAATCAGTAAGCTATATAAGGGTTGTGTGATGAAGATGTCGATGATGATGATGAAGCTGATGATAGGGAGGGAACACTGATATAGCCTTTAAAACTTGACAAAGGAGAATAAATATCATCTCAGTTAAATTCCAGAGCCTTTGAGGTGTGAATGAAGGAGGAGCAAGAGAAAGGATGAGCTTCAAAGGCTTGGATTTCAACAATGCAGAAGAGATGTTTGGGTCTAGGCTCTAAAAGGTAGAGCTAACTAATATTTAATTTACATGAATCGTTTATTTTTTAAAATTCTTTGTATATCCTTTCCCTCCATTCTAATGTTGATTAGGCAACTGGGTTTAGGAAACGTCTTTCAAAGCCACAGTGCAAAGGTTTTATGGTGAAAACTGTCTTGATAATCACTAGGAATAAAACTGAAACACAATTCATCCTAGAACTTACTCCTAGCCCTGGATTCACTTACAGTTTCATCAGTAGCCCATTCTGAAGTACAATATTTATTTGCTGTTCAGTAGTTTCTTCAGAGATGAGGACATCATGGTGTGGCTTCAAATTACCTCAGCAATTGCTGTAATTTGCCACTTTATAATAAAAGCTTGCTTTTCTCAAGCTAGAGTCTGAACTCAGAGATGAGTTTAAATGCCAGGATGATATTTCAACACTACTGTAACACAGACATACCTGAAACTCCATGGGTGTAGATGCTACTAAAGACTTATTTTGACACATTATCCTCTTTATTTCAGCCTTACGTTATCCACTAAAATATTATTAAAAAAAACAAACAAACAAAAGTAGGAAAAAAACCCGTGATTTGTGAATAGGAAGCTTTCTCCATTTTAATATTTTTATAGTCTGGTTTTTCATGTTTCCTCAAAGTAAATAATGCATGAGGAATCTGCAGTACCTTGACTAGCATTTTTCTTTAAATATTAAATATTATTTTTGGAAATGTTTGAACTATGAAGGTTGTGCACAGTCATTTTCCTGTTAGAAATAAAGTCTGATATTTTTCTGTTTTCTCCTTTGATGTCCCAGCTGTACAGAATGGATGACTACTGAATTCCTCCCAAAAGTTAGGATATTTATAATTCCATGAAAAAAATCAAGGATACAGACACTCTTTGAAGAATTGATTTACTTGTTCACTGAGAAGTTGGCTTGTATTTTTTAATTTAGTTTTAAAAGGAAATTTCTTTTCTTTTTTTTCTTTTTTTTTTCTTTTTCTTTTTTTTTTTTTGCCATAAGCCTTACAATTAGTGCTGTGCTAAATTATCTTAAGGTGAATGAAGTTAATGACAGCTCTAATTTAGTTCTGTTAGAGTACACATAGGATGCTTTTATGGTAATATGTCCCCAGACCTGTAAAAGAAATGATTTTTCACATTGTAAAGCTTCCAGAGGAAGCTCACATGGTCCTTTCTCCCAGCGTTGAAGTCACAGGTGTTTATCAGGGCACCTGGCTAACCATGGGTGTGGATCTGAGCTCAGCTCAGCTTGTTTGCAAGGCAAGCAAGCACCTTGCCAAACAAGCCAGCCTTCCAGCCTTGGCAGATGCTCTTACATTAAGGATAAATGCCAAGTGTTTATAAAGAAGCTAAAGTTGGTTAAATTAAAGAGGCTGCTGAAGTAAAGCAAGTTGCAATTTTTTTTAAATGCTCCAAACCACCTCAAATCCCCAGGACAAATTCTTCACCCTCTTTTGCTTCTTTTGGAGTGAATACATTAAGATCTGTTATGGTTTTACAGCTGGGTCACTTTTACTTCCTAGAAGTCTGTACACAGCCTAGGAGGAGCAGGACTGTGAGATAATGCTACCCGAGTGCCAAACTCAACAGCCCTCTGGCCTTGGCAAATTCATTTGTTTGTTTATCTTTCGTTTTGTGTAGTGTGTGTATGTGTGTGTGTGTGTGTGTGTATGTGTGTGTGTGTGTGTGTGTGTGTGAGAGAGAGAGAGAGAGAGAGAGAGAGAGAGAGAGAGAGAGAGAGAGAGAGAGAGAGAAAGATTATGTCTGTGGGTGTTTTCCTGTTCACATGTGTGGGCCTGTGTGTAGAGGATAAAGATTACTATCCTGTTGGACTATTTGTTGATCATTCCCCCATCTCATACATTGAGGCAGGGTCTCTCAATCAAGCCCAGAGCCAATGATGTCTGAGTTTCTCATTACAGACTATTTCTTTTGTCTTACAGAGGTCAGACTTGATGGAAGGCCATAGAGACCCCCAGGAAAGTCACTACAAGTGATAGCAGTGTCCCATCTAACTGCTTAGCTCAATGGTGTGCTCTGCCCAATCACCAGGATGCCTCCAGAGAAAGGGCCAAGCAATAAGTGGGCTTCTCTGATGCTCTAGCCTCTCCTCTACTCCTTGTGCTGCCTACCCAGGAAAAGCCCAAGCAGTAGAACGAGAATTGACTGACCTCTCCAATGTGCTGCTGCTGCTCCCTGCCTGAATGTCCCAGCTTTAAGATGCAGGTCTTCTCCTGCTGACTTGCAAGGGTAGAAAATAGATAAAGACAAATCACTGAAGGAGGGACAGCAGTGACATAAATAAGACCTAGCCCCCAGTATAAAGAAATGTCAGGAGAGCAGCACAGAGGGATTGCTCAGAGCAGGAGCAAGGTGGGTTACATCTGAGAAATAGTGCTTTGCCTTTCAGTCAACATCACCCTCCTGCCAACCTCAGCCTTCACTGGCATAACGGACGTACAGGAGGTATAACTGCAGTGCGTTAAAGTTCAGCTTTCCAGAGTCATCAGGGGGAAAAGAGAGAGGGTAGCTTGTTAGCATGCAGCAGAGAGCACACAAGAAGGGAGAGAGTCCAGGAATCTCAGAGAAGAATGAGTGGCAGGGAGTTTTTCAAGGCTTAGGTTGGTATTGAATGATGATTACAGGAGAGATTATGGCTGTGAAAACAGCGCTGCATATATTCTCAAGAAATGGACAGTCCAGTGATGAGGCACCTTAGCAGCCTTTGCTCAGGAAATGAGATGAACTTTGAGCTTCTCGTTTGAGAGAGAAAGCTACAGTCAGCCATAGGGAGCCCAGTGTGAAACTGGGGAAAGCCTCTGAGAATCAAACTCGGTGTTCTGTTGGCTTTGGAAAGGTCTGTTGGAAACTGCTGTGACTGGTCATCAACTTAAGAACTGATCACCGATGGACCTGTTGTCTTTGATCAAGTTCAGGGTGCCTAGGAAGGACAAGACTCCTGAGACTGAAGTGGAAAATGGTATTAAAGCATGAAATATTCTTACATCTTGTCTATTCTTACCAATGCGTCCCTTTAGAACACATGGTGCAGCGGAAAGGCATGCATGGCTCGTCACCAGTATGGCATAGGTTTGCAGTAGAGAGATCACTAGGATATCAATGACACAAGGGTGGCTGGTTTTTGGAAGATAATTCATAAAATAGGCAACACTCAGAGATATCTAGACATTGGATGAACTGGGTAAAAATGAGTTATTTTTGGCCAAGTGTGGGGACAGCGAGGAAGCTATAATAGGAATAGAGAAAAACAAGTGAGCCCCAGGAGAAATGAGGGCATGCCATAGTTCAGGGCATGAAGATATGAGTGTGTTTTGGTTTAGGACACTGAGTCACAGTGGTGGCAGAGGTGAAAAGAGCCAGACTGAGGCTGGAGACAGAAACTTAGATCAGACTAATAAATTGTCCCACATATTCAGTTGACGGTTTGAAAATACTCTTTTCTTCTCTCACTTTTTCTCAAATAGTAAATATCATAAAAATACTTTTCTTGCCAGGACAGCTGATTTGTATGCAACTGGCAAAGGGAAACAAATTGGTGGTAAAATAAAATATTCTATTACTGATAAACTGTTAGTCTTTGTTTACTTGCAGATAAGCATTCGAGGTCATTGCAATGAATATCTTTTCATTCCTAGTGTTGTCTTGTAAAGCAGAGGCAGGAAGGCCATAATGAATTCTTCAACAGGCCTTGTTGCTTGTCTCAATGGCATATTTTTTATTTTTAACAATACAGACGCACTGTAAAGCAGATATTGCTAATACTCCCCCTTTTAGAAATGAAGACATTGATGGTCTATGTGTGTAAATACTTGGCATAGAGCACAGCAACAGAGTGGTGTGAGCCTAACTCAGATATGCACACTTCTGCCATGGTATCCAACTCAGCCTTATCTTCTACAACTATTTCTATCCATTCTGTGCCTGGAACCTTTCTTTCCCTTTAAAACAGAATGCACGTGAGCAGTTGTAACATCGCTCTCTTCTTGTACTTCTGCCTCATTCTTCTATTATCTTTTATTGAGAATCAAACAAGCTCAAGAGTTGCTCTTACCACTGCCAGTACGTTTTATTTCAGATGTCATTAGCTTATGTGCAACTCATTAATACAATTTGCTTAATTTCAGCCTGTACATCCCAAACCATGTCTGGCAGCCATAAAACATCACTGTGACTTCTTGTTATCCTCACATCCATCTCTTAATGTGGACTGATTTTGTGATTTTTTTTTATTTATTTACTTATTTATTTTTGTCTTTCTGGTAATTTGTTGGTAGGTATGGCAGATATTTTGAATTGTTCCTTTTTGGGTGCTGGCTGGTCAAACCAAATTGAACTTCCTGCATGGATTCTGTTCGCATAGATGGGTCTTACCTTTAAGTATTGTTACATGAAAATACAGCAAAATTTCATTCAAGGTTAACTGTTCTCTGCAAAGAAAACTCCTTGGAGCTTTGGGAGGTTTTTTGATGGTGGCTGATGGGGGCAGCACTATGTATGGCTGTCTGTGATCTCTAAAGGCACCTCTCACGTATCATCTCAGGAGTCTTTCCTCAGACGGTTTCTGCTCAGTTACCAAGCAGTGCTCAGCTGAATGTAGAGAGCCACACTGAGGGAGTTGATCTCTACTGTCACGAGGTGCTATATACATGTCAGTTACTGTCATCTCCTTCAAATTTAAGCTCTTCCTCAAATTCAGGGCACTTTGTCTTCTGACTGTCCTTGTTTCTGCTATAATAAATGTATACTTAGTCTTTATTCCGAGAACCTGCCAGAGAACTTCCAGAACATATGGAATGGCCTAACTGCAGTGGCAGGATTGCTGCGTGTGTAAAGTGGTCCTTTATTTGCCATTCAGTTGACTGTGAAGAGCTGCCACTAATTCTAGAAGGAGTCCTGTAATGGACAGGCTAGAATGCTTAGACCTTTAACTTTAGGGCGTGAAGAGAGCCTGAAAGTGGAGTTCAATCACAGATGACCAGGGATTTTCCCCATCCCTTCCTTGTAGTTGAACACACCTATATGTAGGGCTTTCCTGGTTAGTAAACTAATTATTACTAATGCCAGGTGGCTGGCTAGTGTGGATGTGCCAGAGGAGTCCCATGCCCTTCACCCACACATTGGTCTGTTTACATCTTTTGCCTGTTTACTCCTAAGTTTCATCCACTGTTGGTATAGGTTGTGTTAAAGTAATTAATTGGAAGTCCATCAACCAGCCTGAGATAGCTCATGTCCTCAGGCTCCTACATAAGCAAACAGACTCATTGCATGGCACATGATTTAACCAGTGAAGGACCACCAAATAACTTTTAAGCAGCAAAAACTCCCTCTGTTCTTGTCTTCGGGAAGGTTGAGACCACCTCTGCCTCTTGGATGTCTGGTAGCATCACTGAGAACTCTCATTCTAATACAAGATGGCGTCACTGCATACTCAATAGTCACATGGCCTGATTCACACTGCACTGACCTTTTCCTTTGTTCATGTCCCAACTTGAGAGTGAGAGTGTCAGAGGTCAGTCTAGAGACCACTTCATTGGCATAACCGCTAAAGATTTCATCAGGTGGACCCTTAAATACTACCTCCATGTTCAAATTCCAAGCATTGTTCTCTTGTTACCAATTTTTCTCTTAATTTGAGATGATAAGATCTAGGGCAGTAGATCTTCTTTGTAAGCATGAACTCAAGGTTAAACAAAGAGTTTTCCTGATTCCTTCCTCTCCATAATCACATATTTCTTCCTAGTGTTTCTCATCTCCTTCCTAAGTGGCAGTGCAAGCTCCTCCCCTGTTGCTCACATTAACTTTTACAAACAGTTTTAGAAAATATGTACAAAGTTGAGCTATGCAAGATCCCTTTTCTCTTCAACCCTAAACTAGACATTTTCTTTTCCTTCTTCCCTAACTCTACCTAAGACAGGTAGGGAACAGAAGGCAGATGAACCCTAGGACTTTAATTAGTCTTGCCCAAAAAGCATGGTGCATGGTTTTTTTAGCCTCCATCTTTCACCAGCTTTGTCCTAAAACACCAGACGGGGCCGCAAAGCTATACTGGGTGTCCCTTGTGACTAGGTCAGCTAAAAGTTGTGTGGTTCCAGCTAGCCACAAAATAATCTCTAAAAAGTAACAAATACCCAAGGATTAAGGAATAAACAAAGGTATGGGATCATTGTGTTACTAAGAAACCCACCTTATCCTGTTAAATGGCCTTCCTCAGTCACCTTTCAGGCACTCTGCCTGAGTAGTCAAAGCTCTTGCTCTAGTTGACTTAAAAATCACTCATTTCTGACGTCACCCAGCTGGAAAGTGATTAGTCTCCCACTAGCTTTGTGTTAAATGACACTCCTGGCAGGTAGATTATGATACAGTTGCCTAGGTTACTCTAGGCTACTCTGTAGTTACTCATGGCCTCTGCTGAAAACATTCTTTCTAAACTTGGATCTGCAGATGTCTGGAATATGCCTAGATTGGGGAAAGGGCTTGTTGGTGCTATCTTTATATTGTTGCTGTTTCTTTCCTGTCTTGATGTTTGGGTAAGATTCTATCCCACATAATGGTGATACATGTTGATTATTGTAAAAAAAGAATGTTTTGCCTGGGTTTAAAACAGGGCCAACATAGCCTATTGCCCCCAGAAAATGGTATGTTTCTCCTACCCTACCCTTGTGCATTTCTATAACATTGGCTTAAGCACTGACAGGCTGTCAGCCACCCACCAGGTGAGAGTATGTGTGGTAAATGAAGGTCTGTGGAACAGGAAGCACTAAATAGGTGTTCAACTAGGAAATCTTTCCTTCATCTGACAACGTCATGGTGAGAATGTGTGTGCTTAAAAAGGAAACATAGTCTCAACCCATGTCCATGATTAATGTGAATTCCATCCCTCAGCCTACCTCAAACGCCTCAGTAAAGCTTGTTCCCTGCTTTGGTAAGAAGTCCTCCAACCACCTGGTTGATCAGTGCTAACCCTTCTCAAGGGCTGAAGTCCCACTAAAACCTTGCCTATCTTTTCCACCTCCTTAGGCTAAGTCATGTTCTATTGTTTCACTGGAAAAAAATCTCACAAAGAACACAAAACCTACATTAGACTCCAAGCTGTGTTTTCTACTTCACTTTTATGTAGGATACCCCATCATACACACAATAAACAAGGAAATCATTTTAAGTTTGAACATTTCAAGTTCTTCCTGTGTCATGTTTTTAAGCTCTAAATGTGTATTCTGGAATGTGTGGCTTCTTCAGTCTCACTACAAGCCCCCCTCGGTCACCCCAAGGCTTTTTGAGTTTCTAACATGTTTCTACTCTCCATTCTCCTTTCACTTCTTTCCAGATGTTCAAACTCTGATTAATTTTTTTCATTGAATGCTCTATAACTCAGTTTTTCACTTTTCTATTCTATGACATCAAAGTCACCTTCACACAAGGGAACTAAGGATCACTATGACTTAAATGATACCTTCAGTTTTTTTTCTAATTTATTTCAAAATTTTCTGCAGAAATATAATATTTTGTTGATAATATGGTATACATCAATTTATATCTGTATCATATATATGCATGCAAATGCATACACATAGATACACACATATATGTATGTATGTATACACAGAGAGAGACATATTTTCTTTTCCCCTCCACCAGGCCAATGAAGACCAGGATTTTAATCTGTTTTTGTTATGGAAATAAATGCTTGTTTAGTACATATCCCATATAAAAATTTTTGTGGAAAACCTACTAGATATCCTAAAAGTGCCTGGCATGAAATAGGTTTCAAGAAGTATTTGTTCAAGGAATGAAAGGCTTCTTTAAAAAGTATTTTATGTGCATTGATGTTTCAGGTACATGCATGTCTGTGCACCCCATGCTTGTTTGGATTCATGGAAGTCAGGGAGGGTATTGGATTTTCTGTAACTGAAGTTACAGATGTTGTTAACCACAATATGGCTGTTGTGACTTGAACCCAAGTCCTATGAAAGAGTAACAAGTGATTTTAGCCACTAACTCATCCCTCTAGCACAAATGAAGACCATCTTCTTATGAAGAAAATAAACACAAACCACTTTGTGAAGAAATACTACTTAAATTTCAGATACCTGTATTATTAAAATTGAACTTACATCTTAGAGATGTAGAATCCCCAATGGGGATATAAAATTTTCAGTTTGAAGAATGTCACCCAATCTGAGAGTCTTCATGTTTCTCCAATTGCAATGCAAAAGAAGTGTGAAAACAGACTAGTGCCAGGTAAAACTGTCTATGCTAAACAGAGAGCACCATCTCTAGAAAGTCAACAATGTGATCAACAGCAGGCTTGATCTGTGCCTACTGGATTCACAGCTCCAAAACTGAAACTTTGAATAAGCCCTTCCTTTTGAAATATTTCTAGAGATTTGTTTTCAAGATCCTAATCTTTGCATAGGTTTCTTAACTTCTAAAACTTGGAGACTCTCCTTTGAATCCACAAAAAGGATTTTGAGTTCTTCAGACGAATTATGATTATATGGCCCACGTATATACACAATGGAATTTTGTTCAACCATAAAGAAAAATGAAGTCATGACATTTACAGGAGAATGAATGCAACTGGGGCTAATCATATTAAGTGAGCTAAGCCAATCTCAGAAAGACAAATATCACACGCTTTCTTTCATTTGTGGTTCCTAGATTTTATATACTTATAATCATATGTGTATATATAGCATAAAAGAACAAGTTAAATTTTCTGAGGAGAATAATGGGAGGAGGTGGGGTGAAAAATAGAGTGTAAAGGGAGGGGAATATGCTCACTATATAATATCCATGTGCATATATGTATATGAGTTTCTATTTTATATATGTATAAAACAAAAAAGATAAATGGATAAATAAGTAAATAAATAAATAGATAAATAAATAAACAAGCCTTTTAAACTACTTCTCTTTTAGTTTTTAAAAATATTGTGTTTATTTTTAATTTTATGTGCATTGATGTTTTGCCTGCATGTATATCTGCGTGAGGGTTTTAGATACACTAGAACTGGAGTTACAGATAGTTGCGAGCTGCCATGTGGGCATGGGAATTTAGCCCATGTCCTCTGGACGGGCAGTCAGTGCTCTTAACCCCTGAGCCATTTCTCCAGTCTTGTCTTTTTTAGTTCTTAAATCAGATGCCAACCTGTTATATTCATGCTTCATTTGAGTTTGCTGTACCAATCTCCAAGCTACATTTGATGCCTTATTTCTTGAATGCCCTAAATCCTTCTCCTTTCTCTTAGTGGCTTTCTAGGTCTTCTCTATACTATAGATCACAAGCTGCTTTCTTCCTTGAACATTTTTAATAGTTGATTTCCCATTGATACTTTTCCTTGTACTATTCCCTGTTGCTTCATAATAAAATAAAAGAAAATAAGTTATCTTAAATCAGCACATATTTGCCATGTCGTAGTTTCATCAGTTCAGGGACAGTGGTATCTGCTTCCTCTTCAGGGTCTCAGGAATAGTGAAGCAAGGCTCAGGGCTACTAACTTAGGATCTGAAGGGAATCTTCCCAGTCATGTGACTGTGAGTAGCACCTAGTTCATGCCATCCTGAGCTCCTTGTCCATTGTTGGCCTGTGCTGCCTTATCCATTGCTAGTGGATATCTGCCTGCTTCAGCAGTCACTGTGGGGACATTCTGTGCAACACAGACTCTATAACCTCATGAACACCCTGTAAGCTCTGCCATATTTACTAAGTTAGTTCAGCTTAGTAAGCTTAGAAGTTTATATTTAGAAGTTCATCTTAGAGTTCATCCATTCTCAAAGGTGATTCATTTCACAGAGGCTGGGTGGAGCAAGGGTACCACAGAAAGCATTCTGGCTATGTGTATGAAATCATGCAATGTCCACAACATCTACTCTCAAGTGTCTTTCTACCCCGAAGCTACAGGCTCAGTCACACTGTGCTGTTAACTTTCTTAGCAACCGCTATCAGTCAGATCACACACTTTTTTTGTTAACTCTATGCCTCTGTGCTTCCCTCTGCTGCCTTCTGTGGCGGAGGCTGGATTTTTCACTTCACTTGTCAAAATCTTACCAAAGGGCTTGTACAAACTTGGTACCTTACAGTTCTCTAGTGTTATTAGATAAAATTACCAGTGGCTTCCCTCTGTGTTCCCAGTCTTCCTTGTCTGCCTATTTCTGCCTTTGTCTTCATTTCCATCTCTTCCTATCCCCTTCCCCACCCAGGCTTTGGTAAAGAGCTGAGAGAAGTGTCTAGTTATACATGACAACTTGTTGCCCAAGAGTAAGGACCTGAGTTCAAATAGCAGAACCTATGCAAAAATCTAGTATGGTCTTATGGATGTCCATAACTCCAGAATTTTGGGGTGACACAGACAGTGATTTGTTGGGGCTTGGTAGGCGGCACCCTACCTCCAGATACAGTGATAGACACAACCTCAAGGTAATAGGATGCCAGTGACAAAGGAGGATGCCCAGTGATATCCTTGTGCTGTCACCTTCCTTGCTCATAGATCCCCCTTACACACACACACACACACACACACATACACACACACACACACACACACACACATCTGCTGTCATGCCAGTACCTCCTAACATATCAGAACTCATGCATATTGGGTCTCACATAAATGTGTGAATGTATGCATCCTATGTACATCTTTGCATCATCTTATATTACTCATTACAATACGTTGTCATGCTATGGAAATGAAATCAGTGTTATCCTTGAGGAATCCCTATGGATGTACAATCCCAAATGAATGTGTTCTATAGACATAGGCAAAGCCATATCAAGGATTCTAATTTCAGACACATTGACAATTGGCAAAGCCTCTTTTCACCCACCAGGGTGAGAGTCAGAGGAACAGCAAAGCCTTCCACTGCTCCACGTGTGCAAATCAATAGTGTATGTAGAAAATACCTATTAGTGCCCTCCACGGCAGATTTAAGGCCCGAAGACTGATCATCTACTAAGACTCCTCTTACAGAGGTTTGCTCTGTCTTCGTGGTCCAGCTGTATGCCATGAACTGAGCCTCCTTGTTTACTTGGATGCACTAACCCTGTCTGCAGATGTGTTTATGAGAACCTTGCCTTTCTGTTCAACTATTCATAATAAACATGCTATGCATCTGTGGTGCTGTGGTTTCTCTGACAGAGAGCCCAGTCCAAAAGATGCCAGCTTTTATGTGTGTCTGCCTATCATTTCTTTGTCTCCTCTCTATTGCCTCTCAGGTGAAGGCTCTGGAGCTGAGCAAGGACACAGCAGACCAGCACTGTTGTTATAACGGCAATATAGAAGTCTCTCCATGGTCAGAACACATTTATCTTAGCATGTTTGATTGAATTTGAAGGTATAGAGCCCATGGTTACATAGGGCCACTGCACCATGATCAAGCATAGCTTATTTTCTACCTGACTGCTAAAAGAATTTTTGTGGGCACTTGTTTTTACTCCTAAGATGTAAAAAATTAATAATATTTTGAATTTGTATTTTAATACTTCACATCAATGCTATACAATTTTCACGTATTAACTTCTTTTTATAATACATATTAATATATAATTTCAGGACCTGAAACATTTAAGGAAAGGGTCAAAGTCTGTCTCTATCTAATTTCATTAGAGGAGATCTTCTCCACGAGCTTTGATTCAACAGAAAAAAAGGTGTTATTTTAGCCAATAAACTAGATAATAAAGATGGTAACAGTTTTCTATTGAGAAAAATGAAGTAAGTCACATAAGGACACTTTTTCAGGAAATATATTAATATTCATTATTGCAAAAGTGTGTTTTTATTTTCATCATTGGGGGGAAAAAAGCACTTATTAGTTGAATTATTCACACTCAGGCCTCCTGAACTAGCTTAAGATTAATTTAAATTTCTAAAGTGGATGTGAGTCCTGGCATCATAATGGTGTCTTTAAGGCTGTTATATGGAATCTACGCCACATCTTCTCAGCTGCAGCTGCCTCACATAGACGCCCTTTCTAAGTTTCTTAAGTACGATCCTCCCTAATCCGCCTGCATGCTCTGGGATTGTTCTCCTCCTCCCAGCTCTTTTTAGGAATTTGGAGCTATGTAACAATTTAGAGTAAATATGATTCCGCCTCAAAAGAATTAACATAACTTTATCACTGAAGGTTCACTGAACTTCTTTTCCTGTGTGGCAAAGTCTTTCTTAAGCCCATTATGTGTGTAACTCATTCGTCCTCACAGGACCATGGGTTCAGGTAGACAAGAGGAATGATAATCTCCTGGGCAGATGAAATACCCCCTGGGAAGGAAGCCCTGGGCTAGAAAGACTTGAAGGTAATTAGAAGGGGAAGCCTTTCAAAGGGGAGGAGTGGCCAAAGTGGGAATCAAAGGCCAGCAGCAGCCAGCT
Organism: Acomys minous; assembly: GCF_964271855.1. Classification (NCBI taxonomy): domain Eukaryota; kingdom Metazoa; phylum Chordata; class Mammalia; order Rodentia; family Muridae; genus Acomys; species Acomys minous. The sequence goes on from NC_140496.1 coordinate 101,627,884, forward strand.
ATGTCACTGTGAGACTTGTTAGACGCAGGTAAAGCATTCTTTCACCTTCCCACTGTTTCCTTGTTTATTCCGACAGTTTTCACTTAGCAGTTCCTTCTGAATCAGACAACACCTTCATTTCTTTTTCTTACGTAATCTCCGTTTCAAATTCATGGGTTTAACAAGTATGAAACGAATATGGCTGAGTCTACACTTGCATTCACGAAGCCTGGATCTGCTGGGTGTGCCACCTTTACTGTAAAATGCCAGGTTTCTCTGTTTCATTGCGCGTCTCCTTTAAGGGCGACTTCATCTTTGTCCTGCATACCCATCATTCTTCTTGAACCAACCTTCTCCACACCTCCAGCTCCCCACATGCATATTCAGTCATACCTTTCACTGGCAAACTTTATTATTTTCTTCAATTTAATAATAAAATCTAGTTATGAAAATGTGTCAGGCCAGAATGCATTGACATTGGATTCTCCCCAAGGCTCATCATGTTGGTTTTCTTCTCATGACATCAATGTATATTTTTTTCCCTTTAAACGTGAGCACATGCTGCAATATCCTTTGATTTGGTTGCATATTTGCAAAATTGAATGAAAAGCAAATGTAGTTTTGTAAAAATCACCTCTCCCATGAAATAAGATAATGTGAGAGGGGAGGCAACAACATAACAATTAGAAGCCAACCGTCTTAGTGATGGGATGAATTCTTTGTATATTGAAAATGTATAACCATCAAAGAGTTTTATCTCCCTCTGAATGCTACCTCACATAGGCATGTGTAAATGCCAACACACCTGCTTGAACATTGAGGGAAACACAAAGGCTCTATCACTCATCCTTATACAGGGCTCTGTTTTTACCCTGAGGTGCTGTAGACACTCATGTAGCACAGCATATTTTAAAACACTCAACCCTATGCATGAACGTTCCCATGCCAGAGCAGATTATTCAAAATAATAGCCTGGAGTGGTGCCTGTACACTTCACAGGACTGCCTAACCCTAAGCCATTGTTTATTTCAAAAGGCGAGGCAAGTCCCTGAGAGGAGATTCTGCCAATCACACAGCAGTGTTGCAAGGAATCCTCTCAGGAAACCAGGCGGCTTTGGGGGAGGTTGGCATTTCACTCTTAGGATTTCATTAAGCATTCTAACCAAGAACAGGACAAAGCACCAATAAACAATCTACAGCTTAAAGAGAAGGTATTGAGAAGCAAAGACATTTGCAGTAGGAAAAATATTTCCTCTAATCAGATAAACCTGAATTACAACTTTAAGAAAAGAGCACCCCACAGATTCAGCTGAAGAGGATTCTTTGGGGCTCACAGAAATCAGTAACCTGTAGGGGTCTGATTTAGGTCCTCTGCATACATGCTATGGCTGAGTAGCTTGGTGTTCTTGTGGAAATCCTAACAGTGGGAGCTGGGCTGTCTTTAACTCACTCTTTTGCCTACTTGTAGGATACTGTTTCTCTCACTGAGATGGTTCATGCAGCCTTCAGATGATGGTGGTATATGCCTGGTCTTACTGTAGCTTGTTTTACTGTCTTTGGCTGATGCCCCTAGGAGGCCTGTTCTTGCCTGAGGAAAGGGGGGAGGAGGGAGGCTGAACCTGGGCAAAAGGAGAGTGTGGTGGGAGTGAGATGGGGAATGAACAGTGGCGGGGGTGGGGGGGTACAGGGATGGGGTGTAGGGGGGTAGGGTGGGGGGGCAGGGGGATAGTGAATGGGGGAGCGAGCATGCGGGAGGGGACATGAGAGGACAGAAGACCTGACAGGACTGGGTGGGGAGGGGAGAAGGAAAACTGCAGTCAGGTTGTAAATTATAGAGAAGAATGAAAATAAAATAAGTGTAGGCAAACATGCTGAAATGTTGGGGGGCAGGGGAGAGAGGGGGGAATGTAAAGAAATTTGAGCTCCAAAGACACTTTAAGAATATTTCTGTAAGGCATTTCTTTCTGTAAGGCATTTCTTTCTTTAGATGTTTTGGTTTTGTTTCAAAAGAAAGCCATTGCTTGGTATTCACAGTTCTTTATTTGTGATTGTTGTAGAGGAATTCTTTAAAGTGGGGATGTAGCCCTCTGAAAGGAATGAAACTAAGAGTTTGGGCCTCCGATACCAGAAATATATAATAAATGTTTCATATATATATATGATAGTTTACTTTATTAGCTGCAACCATGACAATAAAAATAGTATTGTTTCTTTCTTCCTCCTGAAAATTATATAAAAAACATTATCAGAATTGATTTCCAGAGAGCCTAGGAAGTACATGTATGTTGCCTTCAAAATACTCATTAGTTTCCCTAGGCAGAAGAACAGCAGGCATGTAGAACCCACAAGGTGAAGGAACATGGAACTTACAAAATGACTGTAAGGAGGAAGCCCTGGACAGTGTGCCTGAAAGCACCTGTAGAGCTGAAGGATACCTGACGACAAAAGAACCCAGTTAGAGAACTGTGGGTACCAAACAGTGGTTCTGAATTGAAACAAAGGAAAACAATCTAAAGAAATTCTCAGGAAGGTTTTTAAATGTCTTGGGAGATATATACTCTTTGCCTTCCCAATTTCTCTTATTCTTTTTTTTTTTTTTTTTTTTTTTTTTTCTTGTGAGAGTCAGAATCTAGTGTGAGCACATGTTGATAACAATCTTCTGGAAAGAAGGGGTAATAACCAAAAAGAAAAAAGAAAAAAAAGCAGGATCAAGATCAGAGGATGGAGATGTGTTAGGAGGGAGTGGCAAAGTCTGTGAAATCAGAGAAGTCAAACAGGAAACCACAGGCCCTGGAAGGTGAAGCAGCCTTCTTTCCTTACATAAGACTACTGCCAAAGAACCCATATAGAAAACACCACACACACACACACACACACACACACACACACACACACACACACGTAAGAATCAACGAAAGACAAGCTTTGTAAACACAAATCAATATAAGGATGTATAATAAAACTAGAAAAGAGCAATAACACATACCAGTAGTCACCGAAAATCAATGGAAATTAGACAATAAATTTTAAGAATACAAAATACATTGAACAATAGTTTACATCACTATTTTGTAACTGAAGAGTTGGCAAATTATGAAAACAGCATATTCTACTGAAAATTAACACACATAAAAATTAGAGCATGACTTTCAGCACTGCTGTCATTGTTCAATCTTATTTTAGTTATTTAAATTTTTATTATATTTGCTTATTTATTCTCTCTCTCTCTCTCTCTCTCTCTCTCTCTCTCTCTCTCTCTCTCTGTGTGTGTGTGTGTGTGTGTGTGTGTGTGTGCGTGTGTGTGTCTGTGTGTCTGTGTGTCTTTGTGGTGTGTGTTTAGGTCATGGGGCCACAGAACAAGCAAAATTTGGTTCTTTACTCTGGCCATGTGAGCTACAGGGACCAAAATTAGGTCTGTTGACTTGTAGTGGGTACTTTATGCAGTGAACTATCTTGTTGGCTCTGACTTTGGGAGATTTTAATTCTTCTTAATATGCTTTAAGATAACACTGTCAATTCTAAAATATGCTGTCTTTTTAAAATTGGGATGTTCTTAAGTCAGTAGATTACTTTGGGATAATTGACTTGTTAGTACATGTACAATTGTAAGTTCTTACGATGTACTGGTGTTTGTGTTGTGGGCTGTGATATGGCCAGTCTTAATGGATGTTCCATTTGAACATAACAATGATATGTGTTGGTTTTTTTTCTTTTTTCTTTTCTTTTTTTTTTTTTTTTTGGTCTATAAATATCAGTGAGAGCGATTGGTTTCTGCCTTTTTATCCTACAAGACACTGACAGAAAAGAAGTAAAATCTTCAGGTACACATATGGATTCACTTATTTCTAGTTTCAGTTTCATCAGTTTTTGTTCCATATACTTGTTGAAGATGTATTGGTATTTCAGCATGAATTTAGCATTGTCACATCTTTTTGATAAATTAGTCTGTCAGTGTGCAATAATATTTTACATTAATTTATCCACTCTAGTTTGACTAACGTTAACATGATACGTTTTCCCCTACCCTTCTCCTTTGAACAAAGAACCTGCTTTTAAATCAAATATCATTTAGCAGTAAGTGACATGTAAATCTTGACTTTGAATGCAACCTGACAATCTTAAAATGAGCCTGTTTGGAGAATTCATACTTTGTTTTATTTGTAAATCTTTTAACTACTTTCTGATTCTCTTTATTTTCTTCTTCATTTGTTGTACATCTGACTTGTTTTCCACTAAAATTTACATTTTCTAATCATTTGATGTGGGAAGAAAGTTATCTTTAAGAGTATATGTAAATAATAACTAATAATAATGGGCCTCGTAGTGTCAAGAAGATGTAATCTAAGAACTCAAGAGTCAGGATTACAAGTAGAGGTCAGGTTGCACTCTACAATGTATTTCAGACTAATGTGGGCTAGATACCAAGAGTCTGTCTCATTAAAAGAAAGAGTGATCCTGGTGTATGTGCCATCATTCATTGTGTTGTGGGCTGTGATTGGTCAGCCTTAGAGGATTTTCCATTTGAACGGAACAATGAATGGCATGTGTTGGGTGATTTTTTCCTGTTCTATAAGTATTAGTGAGATCAACTGGTTTCTGCCTTTTTATCCTACAACATAATGACAAGAAAGGAATAAAATTTCCATTATTTTGTTGTTTATCTAGATTCAAATTTGTTTATGACTAATATTTTGCTGCCAAGCAATCTTGAACAACTTCACATCTACCAACTGGATGACAGGAAAATCTATGTACTTGTTTTTCTGAGAACTTCTTAATTTTTTTCTTTATTTTGAGAAAAGTAACTTAATGGATTTTGGATTCTGTAGTAGTAATTGTGTTCTTTTCCATTACTAATGTTGTACTTCACCTGCTTCATTTAAGTTGCATATTTCTATAGAATCTCAAGACTTCATTTTTTTCCATCTCTGAACTATGTAGGTTCCATTTTAGTTTTTGGTAGTTTCTCTGTCTTATATCAGTTCTTCAGTTTGACATAATTTTGTTTTATTTACCTTGGTTACTATTGTCTGAGTAGGTTTGTGTATTTCATTAAGTAAAAGAATGTTGGGCCTTTGTCATTACCTGTTTCCCATGCATCTACTGTCAACAATGGTAGGAGTGCTGTTTCATGAGACAATCCCTGCCCCCGTCCACTGTGAAGGTTGACTGGCTTGTTCTTCTGCAGGTCTTGTGCAAGCAACCAAGCCTGCTGTGAGTGCATGAGAATAATGGTTCTGAAATGGCCTGAAGGCAATGTTTTGCTCATGTTCTCCATGTCTCCAAGATCTTACAAGCTTCCTGCCTCTTTTTCCATGATAGTCCTTGAGCCTTGGGTGCAAGTGTGATATAGATGTTTTTTCACTGTGGCCAAGCATTCTACTGACATCTATTCCATCTATTTTTACTTCCTATTTTGCATTTGTAGACTAATCTTGGTCCCCTGCCAAAAGCAATTTGTCTGATGAATGCTGAAAGCTACACTAGCGGGATATATATATATATATATATATATATATATATATATAGACAGAGAGAGAGAGAGAGAGAGAGAGAGAGAGGGAGAGAGAGGGAGAGAGAGGGAGAGAGAGGGAGAGAGAGAGAGAGAGAGAGAGAGAGAGAGAAAGAGAGAGAGAGAGAGAGAGAGAAGAGAGATATATAGATATAGATATACAGAAAGAGATAGAATGGGGATGTTAGAGGATGTTAGACAGAGAATATATATATTTCTTTTTCTTTATTTGAATATATTTTATTAATTTATTCATATTCATCTCAATTGTTATCCCATCCCTTGTATCCTTCCATTCCTCCCTCTCTCCCATTTCCCCCTTACTCCCCTCCCCTATGACTGTGACTGATGGGGACCTCCTCCCCCTGTATATGCTCATATGGTATCAAGTCTCTTCTTGGTAGCCTGCTATCCTTCCTGTGAGTGCCACCAGGCCTCCCCCTCCAGGGGACATGGTCAAATATGGGGCACCAGAGTTAGTGGTGGCCCCACTCTCCACTCAACTGTGAACAATGTCCTGTCCATTGGCTAGATCTGGGTAGGGGTTCAAAGTTATACTTTTAGTTCTTAAAATTATGAATTTATTTCTCTTTTGAAAACAATGATTCATATAAATTCATGTGAGAACATTGCTAATTTCTCTCCTGGATGATAGTTGTGTTGGTGTGACTTTAGTATAAGTTTTTCTATTGGCTTATTTTACAACAAATATGATTCCTTTATACCATTTAATCAAGTTAAATATATAATCATCAGATAATTGCCAAAGCTTACCTGCCCTGGAATACCTAGGGAGTGTCTTTTTGACAATTCTTTTTAATTAAACAGCGTGTCCTTTGGAAGAACTGAGATGGAAGCATTGAGAAGTCTCTTTTCATTCCTCATGGAAAATGTGGGAAATGAATAATGGACATAGGTAATTAAAATGAGAGCGTTTGAATTACCTACAATGACATTCAGCAATACCAAGAGGCCATCCTTGGGAACATGTAAAAAAATCAAAAGTCTTTTAATAGACTTGGGCAACAGGCAAAAAAGCATGACTCTCTTATGCAGACAAGATGATAATACATCCCTTCAGGAGTCAGGTCTTTGATAAGAAAAGAGGTCATGTATTATGTGAGGGAGGAATGTTTTCTAATAAGATTAATATGGCAGCCTGATACAAATAACAAAGAAATGTGATTATCATTGTTTTTGTAACTTTTTCTCCTGAAATATATCATACAGAGAAAACAGAGAAGGATGTAAATGTCTTTATAATGAATATTTGCAGAGACCATATGGTAAAATTGTAGATCCCAAATGGCATTGATTTCTAGATAGTGCTCCAATTTAAAATAGTACGGATAAACTAATTTTGGATCTGTTTCAAGTACATCATTGTCTTTATCTCTAAAGAGCCAAGGGAATGCATTTTGTAAAGAGAAAAAGAAAGGAAGGAAAATCCAGACCAGGTTGGTGATTATTGAATGCATTTAAGAAAAATAAACAGATAATAAAAGTTACCATAAAGATACATAAGAAAGATTTCATACACACAGAAGAAGCTGTGGGTTAGATAACACACAGAGACACGTTTAAAATCCCTTTCTGTGTTCTTAAAATTGAAATTATATTTAGGAAAATAATTAAAGGACAATAATAAGTAGTTGGTACATTCTTACAAAAGCTGGGCATATTGTTCATATACACGCAGGCATGCCCAGAATAATACATGACACAGAGACACAGAGATGCACAGACACACACAGACACACACAGACACACGCACACACACACACACACACACACACACACACACACACACACACACACACACAGTCAAAGGCCGACTCAGGTAATAAAAACAAAACAAAACAAAACTAAAACCTCATCTCTACTTACAATAAAGCCCTAAAATAAAGAACAAACCTTATTATAAGGACATGAAATTTTAAATGAAAGCATAATTGACTTGCTGCATTTTAAGACTACATTACTGAGCTACAGCATTACGGTTGTAAGTTTATTACATACATTTAAAATGAGCTTATTGTGAAGCAGTTTGGATTCTGTCTCTTTCTCTCTGCCTCATCAGTCAACTCCTCAATGAAGGACACTCTTTCCTCCTTCCCTAGACAATAAGGGTCAGAAGTCATTCTTAGTTTTCCACAAAGGGTGTCAGGTGACCTCCACAAGATTGTTTTCCCAGTCTTAATCAGTGCAACATGCCATACATGAACTCAAACTTGTAAGCTAAGAATATAATGAAGGTACATGTCCTTGCTGTAACTACTCAAGGGGCTTCAGGCTTTCTTTAGAGGTAACTGGAGTCAGTGAGGACAAAAACATCTTGTTGAATTGTTTTTAAGGTTCAAGTACATTTTTTTATTGTTAAAAATGGATTGTGATCATAGAACAGCTTACTACTCATTAAAAGATGACACCCAAAACAAAATCTATATTCTATTTTAGTGGTCTCCCCATTTTCATTATACAAGCAGTCCTTAAGGGCTAAGTACATAGCTGAATATGACCTGTGTTTGGATCCATGGAAGTTACAGCCAGATATCCTGGTGCCCACAGCAGTGCATTACAATAGAAAGCCTTTTTCAGAGATCTCAGAATGAAGGTGGGAGGTAAAAACTGATGTCCCAGAGAACTCCTCATATTCTCCCAGCCAATCCCTAACACATGACACATGCATTCCCAATCTTCTGAGTTAGCTATTTAAATGTCTCAAGCTACTTCAGAACTGATCATTTCAAACTCAGTCCTTACTCTGTAATTTGCCTTTTTTTTAATTCAAAAAAATTTATTGCAACCAAAGCATGATGTTCGCTGTTACAATGCATGAATTTTCTGATCAAAATGATTCTTTTTTAATTAAACATTTTCTATTGTTTACATATACATTTATATTATTACACATATATACAATAAACTTCTATAACAAGAAGAACCATGACACAGTCAGGAATTATATAAAAGTTACATTCTTAGTGCTTTGGCTATTTGTATTTGACAGCCTTGAAGAAAACAATTTTCCTGTCTTGGTGTGTATAAAATTCTGAATGTAAATCAAACTCCATCACACCTTGTCAGTACCAATTTAAAACACCTATCTAGACATAAAAACATCTTAACCCATAAACAATTAAGCTTCATTGTAAAACTAAGCTACCTGGTCTTCAACCCCATCAGAGACATGAGAAGGAGTAAACTTGATTACCTGAGTATGCTGAGAGTACTAGTTAGAAGCTTTCCAAATGAGAAGATGACAGAGACAGTTTGCTACCTGAATAGTCACCCAAAACTCTCTATAATGTTGGAGCATCTTCTTCAGCCTTTTGGCCCAATATATCTGACAGACATATTTGTGAGGTAAGAACTATTGAGGACTTGCTTACCCTGTCTTGGCAGAGTTTGGCTGTCAACTCTGCCTGCATCCAAGATGCCTAATATTTATGTAGAATTCTGTCTGTGGCAGAAATGAGGATATTTTGTCCAGTGGCTTGTTTGCCACATTTGAAGCCATCTTCATAAGGAGGTTCTTTGATGTTCATCATCTTCTTTGAGTTAGGTTGTATGTTGCCAGGATTTAACCTGTCCCATTGTCAGTAAATCTTTAAAATAATAAAAACATTTTAAAATGTCATATTCTGCATGTCTCTGAGGTGTTTGAAGACCTTATCTAACTAGCCTACCTCATCTTTCTATAGAATCACATCTATCTGCTACACGTAAGATGTATATTCTTGTGATAAAAGTAGCTTATAATTGACTTGACCATGATTTGATCAACTAACAGTTAACTTGTATAAATTATTTATCCTAAATAGCCTGCAATAGCCTTTTCAAAGTATTGGAAGTAAATCTTGTATTATTATTGAGTTATATGGGTATAATACCTCATATTAGAGTATATATATATATATATATATATATATATATATATATAATGAGTGTGAAGAATAATCTTAGATTTGAATTCTATACCATTGTATCTAGAATTAAACTTATTTTGCATCTATATACAAAATTCTATACCAGTGATTTGAAAATAACTTTGTGAGTCACAATTGAGGCATTAAGTTGAGGAGTGGATTCACTAATCTATTTTTTTGTTCTATCTTCTCTATATATTTCTATATTGGCCCTTCTTTGTTTTCAACCCCTGCCTCCAAACCTAAGAATATAAGGTAAACAAAACAAAACAAAAAGAGAGAGAGAGAGAGAGAGAGAGAGAGAGAGAGAGAGAGAGAGAGAGAGAGAAACATCACCGAGTCTAACCTTGTTTCCTCTCTAGATAAGGCCATTAATAACTTGTAACCAACTTCCATTGATAATAACCCTCTATAGTTCAAGAAAGCAGCCAAAACCCTACCTGACTCCCTTTAAATGAAATGGGGCATCATTCCCTTAATATTTCTTCCTGCTGATTTGGGACAAATAATACTTTTGTAGGGGCCCAAATAAAATTGGGGAAATGGTTAAGCAATCTAGGAATAGCATGTGTAGTCAAGTTTCTAAATGTTGAGAAATTCCAGGCTTACTTAGAGTCCTATGTGGGACAGTCTGAAATGCTGGACCAATTGGGATTGGAAGCTTTCTTTGAAAGTGTCCTGGGAGCTCTTTTGTTCTGATGAGGAGCAGCAATTGAAGCATTTGGTGCTGGAACATGAAGGATACAGGATATCAGTGTCCAGCATGCTGAGAGGAATGCATCCTGTCAGGTCTGATCCAATGTCAGTATCCGGTTCTTTTGTTCTGAAAGCATACGATTTCTCACAAGCATCACGAAGTCCTAAATTTATAAATGTATAAGGTGTGCCTGATGCACAGAACAATTAAGGCTGGTTTTCTGTTCTTTGTATGAGCAGAAAGAAAAAAAAAAAGACATCTGTACATCTTCATTCATGTCGTATTAAGAATGGCATCTAATAGTTATTCATAGGGATTCTGTAGCCAACAAGGAGCATTGTCTATGCCTAGACATTCATGTCTCAGGCAGTCTCAGAGCTATTCCCATATAGTAGGATTAGCAATATAAGTTACCTGCTTGCTCTGCAGTTTAAATTCCTCACATCCCAATTGTATCCTCCTCCCTCATGCCTTCTCAATCCCCCCTTCTTCCCTCATTCTCTCTCCCTCCCTCCCTTAGTTGCTGTTTGCCTTTTAAAGTTATCCTCTTTCTAATTTCTCACAGCTCACTACATAGTCACCACACTCTGATTGCTTAGGCAAGATGCCCAGGAATAATCCTTGAGTACTTTCTCATGCTTAGTACCATCCATTCCTCACTAAGCTCTGTCTGTCTCCTGTACTTCAGCCTGCCTATAACTACAGGCTAGCTACAAGCATTAGACTTGGGTGACAGCCATTTCAGCACTCTGCAGAAATCCTCCAGGCTTTCCTCCTTACTTTCCGCTTGAGTTCATTAGCACATACTTAAAGCTGAACATCTCATCAATGGTTTTACCTGGTAAAGTTTTGTGTGTGCGCATGTATATGTGTAAGCATTCATTTGTGGTATGTATACAAGTATGTGTCAGTGCATATGCACTAGTGTATGAATGTAGAAGCCAGAGATGAAGCCAGGTATCTTCTTCAGTCACTCTATTTTTGTTTTTTTTTGAGAAAGTCTTTCACTGAGCCCGAGTCTTCCAATATGTCAATGCTGGTTGGCTAGTGAACTCCAGGGAACCTCCTGTCTCCATGTCTCCTGTGTGGAATTATAAGCATGTGCTGTCAGGGCTGGATTTTATACATGAGTCTTGGAGTATCAGACTCAGGTCCCCAAGCTTACACAGCAAGCATGTTCTCTTTTGAGCCAACTTCTCATGTATAAATTTTTCTGTCTGCTAATAATTGTGCAATGAAGAGCAAAGCTGCTTCACTTTGGTCCTTGTTTATATTTCCTGTCCAATAATTTTCTGCTTTGGTTCTGGAAATATTCTTATGTTAAAATTCATGTGGTTTTTTTTCTGTTCCTTAATTTCTTGTTATTTTGTTGTATCAGGCACATAATTCTAAAGAAGACCTTTGATGCTTTAGTCACAAACAAGACAGATCAGCTAATGAGTGCATCCAAGGTTCCTTTCTGCTTCATGTGACTATTTAACTAACTTTTGCCCATGAGTTATAAAAAATTTGATTCATGCCATTTCTCAGTTGTGTTACCAATGGGATATTAATGAAATATTCTCCATCCCTTTGTCTCCTTCCCATTGGCAGGACAACACTGAGACATAAAGCAATGACCAAGGGCCTGGGAATAGAAACCACACATTGCTCCACAAAATTCTTACAGATTAACTCGAGATAATTGTGAAGTTTCATTGTCATTTTCAAGTCTTGCAATCACACTAAGCCTGCACATCATCCCAACATGCCCCTTCATCATAGCCTTGCAGTCCTACTTCATGGTGCAGCACTTAAATGTTTATTTGACTGTCACAGCCCACACCATAATGACTATATTTCTAGAAGCTAAAACAGTGATAAGGAGGAACTATCACATAATGCTGAGTGAACATCAGTAGAAGCAAGTAGGAACATGACAGAATTAGACTTTAACAGCATCCTGATTAACTCTTGGTCCACTACTATTTGTATCCTGTAGAATTATCCTCTACAAATGCATGCCCCATCAGTCATGCCTCATTTCAATGACCTTCCTGACCCTGCTAAGGTCAAAACAACTTGTGCTGAGACAAAATGGAAGTACCATAAGTGAGTCATTCAAGTAATAGAGCCCCTTAAATCCAGGTTCTGAGTGTAGCATTTCTTGCTGACATGCTACATTTTCTTTTTTTCTTTCAGTAAGATTATACAGTCTGTTGAAATGATGCCTCCTTTTTGCATTGAGTGAGATTACACAACACACTGAAATGATACCTTCCATACTGAATGATATTTGCATTCAAGAGAATTAAAATAAGTCTTTCCTTTATGATTAAAAGTAAATTACAAAAAAGGGAGAGTGGCAGGCAATCACTCTGTAAGATGGAAGAATGAAAGGGATTTTACAATGTGAGCAGTTCACATTTCTACAGTGTGAAGAGCTTCTGGCAAGTAAAAAAATCACTGAGCATCTAAAGGAGAGCACTGAGCCTATAAGTATATTTGCTCTATCATCTATCTATCTATCTATCTATCTATCTATCTATCTATCTATCTATCTACCACATTTCTGGCATATACAATGACTGGGTATATAAGACTACTGCCAACTTTTCCATTTAAATATAGAGTTTGGACTATAGTCGCAGTATAAGACTACCCTCTTCCAACACACACCTTGTGCAGCAGACTTGGGCATTGTGTCTATTTGTAGGCAGCACATAGACAGCCAGGCACTTTATTAAATTCTGGCAGAAAGCCAGTGACAGCCTACACTGCCCCATTAAGGCATGCTCCACACTCAACTCAAAGATGCATAGCCCTCTGAGTCGAATGTGCAGGTTCTGGTGGGAAGCCAATCCACACTCACTTTCTCCTCCTCAAGGCACAGGAAGATATGTGCAGCTTGCTCCTCCCTTATTCATACTCCCCTCACAGAGCAGGTAATAGACCATGACACCCCCAAAATGTGAGCCAGAGAAATGAAGCAAGGGGATGCAAGCTGCAGGTAAGTACCTGGAGTATAAGATGACCCCCAACATTTGCACAGATTTCTTTGGTGGAGGGCATTAAAAAGTCATCTTATATGCTGGAAAATACAGTATCTATCATCTATCTTTCTGTATAACTTGTCATCTGCTTATCATCTATCTGTATAACAACACATATTTGAATCTATCTATGCACCATCCATTTTATATTTTGGGTAGTTGACATGTAAGAAAGTAATTGCCATAGTACCAGAGTCAAATTTAAGACATATGTTGTCTATTAACATAAGATTAGATTAAAATCCCCAACTCATAAATATGATAATTTTGTAGAATTTTATATGAAATAAATTATAGTAGTTTTGAAAGATCCATATAGAAAAATCTTAGACCTTTGTGGTTTGCATTATGACATTTTAAAATAAATAAGGTCTACGTAGATGATCAAGCTAATATGAAATTAATATGGTGGGTCCAAAGTGATTCTGACAGCTCTCAAGACGTAAAAAGGAAACCAAGGCTGTTTTATGACTTAGCAGATAAAGGAATTTGCCACCAAATGTAATACCCTGAGTGACACCCCAAGACTAGCATGATGCAAGAAGACAACGAACTATATCAAATTGGCCTCTGACCTACACACATGTACTATGTTGTGCACATGCTGGCGTATACACACAAACACAATAAACCTGTATAAAATAAGCACTTTGAAAATGGGAATTTGGGTGCTGACATAGTTTCTGGGAGAACACTGAATGTAAGTGAGGGGAGAGGCCCTGGTGACACAACTACATCCAAAGAAATGCCAGGGCCTACAAGGAAACTACCAGAAAAAAAGAAGATGCACTCTCATAGGTCTCAGAAGAGATTGGATCTATTGGCAATTAAACCCCAAACTTCTACTATTCATGAATGGAAAGAGTGTAATTGACTGGGATTTTATCACTCAGATTGTAGCCCTTTGTCACAGAAGTCCCAGAAAATTAATACAATTGCCTCTGATTGATTAGAATGTCATTGATCTTCAGTGATTTGGTGCCTGAATGATTGTTGATTAACTCTGCAGAGATTTTAGTATTTCCAATCAGGAAAGAACAACTTTATTTCTCAGGTTTTTGGTGAAGGACCTAAGTTTCTATACTACAAGATTTGCAGAACCGAAGAGTTATATCACCCAAGGTTATTTTCTACACTCATGTTTGGAGATGACTGCATGACTTTCATGGTAATGACCATAATACAGACACTCTTGACATATAAATTCATTAAATATTAATGGATGGTTTTAGTACCTCATACTCTATATAAATCAATACATCATAAATATCTATCTTAGGGAAATGCATATTTTCCTAATTAGCAATAAGTTTGTGACCAAACAAGTGTAATGTTCTATTAAGTCAAAACTATTACTTTCAAGCCTTAATGATGTATAACCTTGAAGGCATTTTAAGTGAGTACATGCCATGCATGTCTTTCTGGGTCTAGGTTACCTCACTCAGGATGATATTTTCTAGTTCCACCTATTTGCCTGAAAATTGCATGATGTCTTTGTTTTTAACAGCTGAGTAGCATTCCGTTGTATAAATGTACCACATTTCTTTATCCATTCTTTGGTTGAGGGTCATCTAGGCTGTTTCCAATTTCTGGTTATTATTTAAAAAGTCTATATGGACATAGATTAGCATGTGTCCTTGTGGCATGAGGAACCATCTTTTGGGTGTATTCCCAGTAGTGGTATAGTACAGGGTAATGATGCTACAATCCACAGACCCAAAGAAGCTAAGTTACAAGGACAGCCCAAGAAATGATCCTTAAATAGTATTCAGAAGGGGAAATAAAACAGACATAAAGTAAGTGGAGGGTAGGAGAGTGAGTGGGGATCAGGTATGGGAAGGACAGGGGAGGGACTGTGAGAGAGAGTGGAAATTGGTTCGGGGTGCATCTCTGAGACATGGGAAATTCCTGGTAGACCATGGGCTTGACCCTAGCTGAGACTTCTAGCATGAGGGGATATGAAGCCCAAAGTTGCCACCTCCTGTATCCAGATGGGATTCCTAGTAAAGGGAAGAGGACAACAACCAACCCATAAAACCTTTGACCCTAAATTTGTCCTGCCTACAAGAAGTGTAGCAGTAAAGATGGAGCAGAGATTGAGGGAGTAAGCAACCAATGACTGACCCAACTTGAGACCCACCCTATGGGATAGGGCCAATGGCTGATATTATTAATGATACTCTGCTAGTCTTTCAGACAGGAACCTAGCATAACTGTCTTCTGAGAGGCTTCACACAACAGCTGATAGAAATAGATGCAGAGACCCACAGACAAACAATAGGCCTATCTCAGGGAATTTTGTGAAAAAGTAGGAGGAAAGATTAAAGGAGTCAGAGGAGTCAATGATATCACCAAAAGACCTACAAAATAAAGGAACCTGGAGCCATGAGTACTTATAGAGACTGACCCAGTCACCAAAGAGCATGCATGGACTGGACCGAAGCCCCCATACATATATGTAGACTTATTATTAATATTTAATATGATTCATATTTACCCAAATAACCACACAGAGAGATGATGATTTATTATTTGGCCTTGATCACAATATGGATCAATTATTACTAAATTCTAAACCTCTAAGCTAGCCTAGCTTCCTCCCAGGAATTTTCCCCTTCATACTTGCATTTTTTTAATCCTCCAGTTAACTTCTCCTAATCCTTCCAGGACATCTCTCATGACTCAAATCCACTTCCTCTGCTCTTTCTCCACCCCTTGCTGACCTATATGTCCCACCTTACTCTTCTATCACTCAGCCTTGGCTGGTCAGTGCTTTATTAGCAGAACAAAGAACAAGTGGTGAGCATGTTTACACAAATTTTGAGATAGGAGATACTTATAATAAACATTACATTGTCATTTCCAGATCAAAGCCAGACAGTGGAGGCAGCGAAATCAGCAGTTGAATGTACAAGGGTAAATTGTACACAGTGCACAAAATATTATGCCAATACATGTACAGCAGATATACAGCGTGGACATCATGTGGGTCCCCTAACAATGCAGAAGGCAAGAAGGAGCTAGAGATGACTGTCCATCCAAATGAATGTAGTCTCCCTACAATCCTGGACACCAAGCCAAAGAATCTGGTGCAATGGCATTCAAATGTCTTCTTGGTTATGCTATGATGAACACAAACTACAATTCTGATAATAAGTTTGAATTGTCCATTTCATATAGCCTAGACTAGGGGTAATTTGGGTTTTCTTGGCCTGTAGACATGTCTTTGAGAGATTTTTTTTTTATTACATTGAGGTGTGAAAGATACCCAGTATGGACAGAGATTCTGAATAGTATAAGAGTGAAGAGGATAGACTAAGGAGTAACTCACATACATGCATTAATTCATTGTTCTCTCTCTCTTTTTTTTTTTTTTTGACTTTAAACAAGTTCACTCAAGGTCCTGTTTTGTGAAATCTCTGCCACAGCATGATTGATTGCTTCTCTGAAGTACAAATGAAATAATCCTTGTTCCCTTTAGTTGTTTATGTCAAAATATTTTAACACAGCAGTGGGAAAAGAGACTAAGGCAACAACCAAGCATATTTCTTTGAATACATCCTACCAAAGAAACTGGAAGAAAAACACAGGCGCTCTACGAGGTTGAGAATATCCTCTTACCTGCAAGGCTCCACTGTGGAATTACTTTGTTTGGAGACCCCTCCCTGTGTCTTTATTTTCTATTAAAGCATTCATGTTCTTGGAAACAAGTGTTTGTCTGACTGGTCATCAATACCTTCCCATGACAGAACTTATTAGAAGAGCCCATCCCTGTTTAGAGGGAGAGGAGGAAAAAGGAACCTAGAACAGATTTGCAGAATACCACCCTCGGGACGCCTTATCAGGAGGTTTGTTTTTACTGTAAATCTCATAAGAACTTTATATTTGGAGTGATCTCAAACTATCAGAGAGAAATCACTTAATGTATTTGTTAGTCTCTTTCAGTCTCTAGGGCTCCAATTGCTCACTGTTACTTGGACATCTATAAAAGCTTTTAAATTGATTCAGTGACATAACTATCTTGTATTTGAACTTTTACTTTTAAGGTACCTATAGATTATTTCCTATTCAGTGGTAATTTATGTGTATGGGAAACTGCTATATGTGTCATAGAACAGACATGGTTTAGGATAACAAGATACTTGTTATTAAAAATATAAACACGTAAGTGATAATATATTTACACAAATATAAAACCACAGGAAAAGTAGACCAAGAATCAATTGACTAGATCTATAGTAGAAAAGATATATAGGTGTGCCCCAATTATTTAACTTTTCCAATTGTGGCTTTTATGTTTGTCAAAACCCTAGGTATCTCCATCTGCATATGACAATTAAAAAAAAAAAGACTAGAAATTGAATGAATGTTTTGTAAACAAAGAATGGGCTCTAAAAATGCTACTTTCAATATCCCATTAAACATACTGCATTTAGCAACCACTCGTATGAGGAGAGAGACAGTGTGTATGTAAGAGGTCAACAATTTAAAGTAAGTTTTATCTTCCTATGTTTATGGATAGGGAAATTGAAGCTGACAGCAAAGAGATTTATACAAAATTATATGGATAATAGGGGAAGTCTTGGGCTTCAAATTCAATTCTAAACAAATTATCAGTATACAGACAAACTCAAGCCAAACTAAAGCTCTAATTCTCATTTTGCATTATGATATCTATAAAAGCAAAATTATGAAGCATGTCAAAATATGCAACTTTGGAATGTGGACTATTTTTAACTACACTCAAATAAGAGTCAATGTATGTAATAAGGAGCTTCCTCCATTTTCCTTAGTAGTTAGAGAATTTCAGGAAAATGAAAAGTACCATAAAACTCTTTTCTGGGAAGTTTTATAACCAAGAAGATTCTGGATCTATTTCTTTGCACCTTCATTCTTTTCCTGTATAGCTCCAGTACATGCAGCAACTTCCGTATGCCTCTCCTTCTTGATAATCTATCTCATGTGGCTACAGTAATACGATGTCTCCATAAAACATAAGATGTCTCCATCAAATGCTTCCTTCAGGATACAAGGATCTCTGTGGAAGAAGAGACAAGAAGAATCTAAGAATCAGAAAGGATCGAGGATACCAAGGAGACAGACCTTCTAAACATATGAACTCTCAAAGATTGAGGCAGCATGGAATCTCAGAGCTAAAAGAAAAAGTGGACATGTGCCTTCTTCTATGACCCAGAATCTAGTTCAGTTGACAACCACTAGCACTTGAAACTTTAGTTCTAAGGAGTCCCCCTGGAGAAACAGACTACTCTAAAGGGTAGGCTGTATACTCAGCAGTAAATGGCTAACAGAAAATAAATCAATGGTATCTTTGGAAGTTCCCTGACTCATAATGTCATGTCATGGTATTCTTTCTTTTTTAATTTTTTTAATCTCATGTGTGTGTGTGTGTGTGTGTGTGTGTGTGTGTGTGTGTGTGTGTGTGTGATACCATACAGGTATTTAACCTACAGGTCTTTCCTGTATATATTATGATTTTGAGTTTAGTGCTTTTCTGGGAAAAGGTGTGGGAAAAGGTGGGTCTTTGCTTCTATGTCTGTTTTTTGTGCCTTTTCTTGAATGTTTTTCCTTATGTTTATTTGTTTTTCCTACTCCAGTAGGTTAGTTTTGTTTTATCTTATTATATTTTTTTATATCATTCCTCCTTATGAGCATGTTTATTTTCTAATGAGATATCAAAAGGTATGTATCTGGATGAGAAGGGAGGTGATGAAGAACTGGGAGGAGTAGAAAAAGGAGAAACTATAGTCAGGATATATTTTATGAGAAAAAATAGTTTCAGTAATAGGAGGGCAGGGAAAATAAAAAAATTAATTAAAATTAACTGACTTTTATGGAAAAGGAAAAGGAAACTGCTATTTTCTAATTTGCATACTTCATAAACATATTCATGTTTTAAATTTTGCTTCTAAATTGAACATTGTACAAAGATAGGCAACAAACAACAAAGAAAAAAGTAAAATTAGCCTCAGTTTAGATAATAAATAAACCATATGTTTCATCTATCAAATTGAAAAACTACAACACTTAAGTCTCATAAGGTTGAAGGTAAAAACATTTAGTACATCTTATGGAAAATTAAATGTAAATCAATTGCAAAATCTGTCAATAGTAATTAAAAATTGTAAAAGCCTGTAACTTTGACACATAATGTCTATTTAGAAAACAATTTTCCTGTAAACAACAATAAAGTGAAATAAGTTCATTAAATATATATATATATGTAAGAAAATCTGTAAATTTGGGTAAAGCTATGATGCTATTGTGAAAGGTGGGAAAAAGTAGAAGTGCCAAGGGAAACAGTTGAATACTGTCACATGATTTAATATTGTACTAATTGTATTGACTTGGAAGACAATAAATATCAAATTTAAAAGCACGTTAAAATAATATTATTTTATAATTTCATTTTACAGTAATCTAAAAACAAGAAAAGCATCCTTTCTACGTGTGTCAATTTGGATATGAATATTTCCATAGTACACCATTATTGGTGATTGATTTTAGGAGTTGATTTGACAAAGTCAAAAGACAATGTCACTTCATCAAGCAGCTGTTTTGCAGCTATTTTTTAGTAGTCCTTTTACATGTATAAACAACTAACTTCAAGTAATGGGTTCCTTAATAATGAAAATGGGTGTTGTCTAACCCACGTAAAAGCCTTAACAACAAAAATAACCTCTGGTGTCTTGAAAAAGAATCTCTGCCTCAAGACTCCGGCCTGAGTGTCCAGCTTCCTCTACAGATTTGAGGGTGGAATCACCCCTCAGAATCTCATGAGCAAGTATCTTTAACAAAATCATACACTTTCACAAAGCAGTCCCTTGAAACAAAATATTCGATAAAATATTGTGTTTATATACATATGCATACACTTGAAATTATTTCCTGGGAAACACTGATCGATATATCACATACCTTTTTATATATCACCAAACTTTGAAAGGCATTCTTTTATGATATTGCTTGGTTAGTCAAATAATTAACGATTTGCTTAAGTTACACTCATTGGTGAATGTTCAGTCAGTATCATCTGCATAAAGTGAAAAGGGTTGAGCTTGTGTGTGTGTATGTGTGTGTGTGTGCGTGTGTGTGTGTGTGTGTGTGTGTCTGGAGTGCACTCCTTCGAAGCTGATGTTTGTAGTTATGGCATTGCCAATCCTCCCTCACACTTTATCTGGGCCTTCAAAGAGGCAATGCCCATCTGTTAAATGACTGCCTTTGCTCTTCCCCACAAAAGCCTAATTATATTTTCTTATGTGATCATTTTTTAAGGAAAACTCAAAGTGCTTTTGTGTAAACAAAGTGCTAAAGTGAACACAAACTCACAGTGGGTCTGAAGACTTAAAAATCCATTCATAAAATGGTTATAGAGTCGTGGCTAAGTGCTCCTAAACTTTTGTGTAATTGCATTAATTTTAGCTTTTAATGCATTTGCAAACAGAGCAACATAATTGTAATTTAGCTTTCCATCAGGCACAGGGACTCCTCTTAGCAAAGGCTTGACTACAGAGATAAGATTTTTAAATTCTTGCAATTTTACCGGACTGCAATTTTTTTCCCATGAACTCAAAAAGGCCTTAAGCGCAAAGACCATTATAAATAGTGAATCAGAAAGATTGTTTGACACGGGGTTATCTCCTTTTCATTTATCACCGTAGACCCATCTCCTCATGCAAGTGTCCTCTGGCCTTATTTCCATTGGTAATAATCTGTAATTTCTGCTATTTTCCCTTTTCAATACCACTAAAGAGTCAATTTTCCTTAGGACATATTACCTATTTATAGCCATTTAGAACATTTTATACCAATCGGCACTCTGGAGCTGTATCTGACTCTGTAAGTAGCATTTCCAAGGTTTCTGTAGACTTTTATTACATGGTATGACATTCGATTGATGGACTGTCTCCGTCTTACTCTCTGTCAATTGTACACTGATCCGTGACAGCATAATGGATATGTGACAGTGTTTGGAAGGGTAAAAATGACTACAGTAACATTTTGGGGTGGAAGGATATCAGAGTTCCTTTTAATATTGTTCTTAATTTTCCCCTTACAGAAAAAAAAATTAAAGCTGAGAACATATGATATGCCAATTGTCTCTATCTGGAAAAAAAAACCCCGATACCTGTTTTAGATAAACTGTATTAAGGTTGCTGGCAAAATAGCTGTCGATCAAACTGAATAGGGCTATTAGACATTCCCTGTAGCAAAGAGACTTCCAAGGACCCTCTCCGGAGGCAATCGTGTTTTGTTCCAGTCTGGGCCAAAGGTTATTACATCTAGAAAGATGTTCTCTGTTGAGAAAGGAGAGAAAGGCTTGCTAGTTTCACGGCAGGGAATTACATAGGACTTGCCTGAGGAGATGTGTGAACTTCCTGGGAATAGGCATTTGGAGACTGAGCCAGGGAGCATGCCTTTGTATCTAACCCTGAAGCCTTTGAACAAGAGACTTCAGGTTGATTTGTTATTTCCGAGGTTCTACCTGTGCCCTCCCAGAGGTACAGTAATGAAAAGAAGAAGCACTTAAAGCTCTTCCTTCTGTCTGGGTTGCTGTAGATCATTCACCATGCATGAATTTTTTTTCGGTTGCTTGGTGAGGAGGCTTCCAGGTGACTCCCAGGAAACTTCAGAGAGCCAGAAGTCAGGGACATCAATAGTTCAGGAAAAGAGCTGAAGGGAAGCCATGACCCACAGAGGAAAACTTGGGTATGAGCAAGAGGCAGGTTTGAAAGGACAATGCTGGAAAAGCACACTGTCTGGAGCTTGGGACATAGTAACAGTTCCCAAACAGGAGCATGGGAAAGGGGGTCAGACAAATGACCCATCAGTGCTACTGTACTCACTATCAAGTGACTCTTTATTAAGTGACAGTCAATAGACAATTTGGATGCTCTGAGAGTCAGTCTAGTTTGTTTGGATGTTTTTTTTATCTTGAAGAGGATGACTATTATGAAATCTATTTGCAAAAGAAGTGTTTAATATATCTCTGTTGGTTGTATACTAAACATTCACACACAAAATTTTGATCATGGTATTGAGAGAGAGAGAGAGAGAGAGAGAGAGAGAGAGAGAGAGAGAGAGAGAGAGAGAGAGAGAACAGAAGAAAAGAGAAGAGAGGATTCTACATGTAGCTGCAAATTGACTGAAAGAATAATAAAAGTTTGAAATCAACTTCCTAATCAGGCATGTCAGCAAAGACACAAATCTGGCACCAGAATTGGGTAGATAGATGCAGAAAAGTCAGAAGGCAACTGACGTCATGATCCCCTGAACTAACTATTCATAGGCATTTCCTCCCAATGAATCAAACATGTTGCTTGACACTCATTTATGAATGTATGCTCCCATCCATGGTACTGGATGCATCTGTATGGGATGCATGGGCTCTTACAAAGAGAGCATCAGAATAAAACAGAATGACCAAATTAAGAATCAATATACATGATGAATCAGCTTAGGGGAATCTGGAATGCTCCATCTGCTACTTTAGTTTTGTGACACATGACTCTTCCTTGCTTGAAACCACTTTTCCGTGGTCTCTTATCAAGATGGATGCTAATAGATACCTGTACCTCATATGTACTGTTTCAGACCAATACAACTTAAAATGGTCTTACAACATGTGGAGACCATGACAAAGACAGTATACAACCTAAATATGTTTAGGTCATTAAGAAAAACGGATATAAGTAGCAACAAATGACAATTGTAGACCTGTGTTCTTTAGTGCCACATACGCATTTAGCTTATGAGTTTCATCCTTTAACTTTTTAATGGTTAATTTGCTACTCACTCTTTTAGACAAGCAGTTAGTCCACCAAGTCAGAAGCCATTTACTGAGCATTTTCTTTGTGTCCTATGTTCTATGCTTACCCTGTTAGGTGATTCTTACTATAGTGGGAAGAAAGAAATGCAAATTCGCCTAAAATACTGTAATTTCCAACTGTGGTGCTGAGTACAAGATACTTAGACGACATGACTGTGTGGGAAGCTGTCAGAGTCTACTCACAGAAGCTGGGTTTGGGCTGTGGGTCCTGTTGGAGCGCTTTAAGTTGGAAAGGATGATAGCACAAAATTAGACCTATGGGTGATGGAGTACCCTGAGTTGCAGAAGAGTAGTGAGTGCTGTGCAGTGCATGAGGAGAGAAGGTGAAAACGGAAGTGTAGCACCAGGGTCTGGAAAGCTAGCAGCAGCCAGCAGTTTCTAGCCCAGGAAACCAGCATCCCTGCGGGTCTTTATGAGCAGCCACAAGAAACTAGTATCAGTCAAAATGGCCCCAATCCTATCTCAAGCATGCTTACTAAGATGTGCCAAATGTCTGATGTATCCCATCAGAGCCTTACAACTACATGTAAGCCCCATGACCCCACCATGGGACTGCCTACTGCCTTGAACTGCTCAGAATACACCCACAATACATGATATGTGTTTTTTGTTTGTTTGTTTGTTTGTTTTTGGTTCTTTCTGCCCGTGGCCTTTCTTAATTCTTTCTTAGGATGGCTTTGCTTTCCAGACGACTGAATATGTTTAGGTTGTTTCTCATAGTGTGCGTCTTCACTCACATCTCCAGGATCACCTGCCTTCACATTCTTTTTAAGACATTAACATCCACTTTCTGAAGAGATGGAGTTCTTTTCTTGTTCCCTGGATACTTAGCATTTTTTGACAAAGGAAAAAAAAAACCCTAGAAAGTCCATTTGCTGGATCCTTAATTCTGGGTGAAATCTGCTTCCATTCCACTTGAGGAGTCTGTGATGAGAGCCTTCCATCTCTTCCCACCTCCACAGTGCTTGATGCCATCATTTGTTATCTCCCTCTCCACTGATCCTGCCACTGGCATTCAAGGCTGCTCACCCTGACCTAGCAACCCCTGTGAAAATCAGAAGTTTACATTGACTCTACTCTCTTGCCTAGTCCATGCCCATGAGAGCAGCCTACTCCTGCCCTACTTATATGCTATGCATGCAATCATTGCCAACAACTGATCTGGTGACTTTGTCTCCGTCTAGTCACATAATTTCTGAGGTTTCAAGAAATCATGCACCCATTTATCAATAAAAGAAGAAAACTATTTCTTTTCTTCAGTCTGGAGCATCTCTCCTAGTCTGGCATAGAGCTTTAAACTGTGATTTAATGTCATTCCCTCAAGCATTTGGTCTTATAATTTGCCAGGAGGGCTCCACCCTTAGAGTCAGTACATAAGACACAAAGCCCTGCTAACCTTCCCTACAGTTTTACTGAAGTTTCTGGTGGAGAGAGGTGCTAACTGCAGCAATAATGGGCATGGGATAGTGATGGCTCAGCATCCTTTATGAAGAGGTAGACAATCCAAGAGCAGATAATCACATAAAAACAAATGCAGTGGGCCCAACTGCAATTCCATGCTCACTTGTCATTCAAGAGGCAGAGTTAATACACACACACACACACACACACACACACACACACACACACACACACACTGGGTGGGGTTAGAAACATGTGAGATAATTTTATAAAGTTTTTATTGTTGTTTCTTTTACTTTACATTATTTATGCTTTCTCACATGTTACTGCATTTAGCCTTATTTTTCTCAAAGAGATAGGTAGACACATAGGTGGGATGAAATGCAGTAAAACATGTGTTCATGGCCTTGCTTTGCTGTCTGTTTTGAGACAAGGTCTATGATATCCAGGCTTGTCTGGAATTTTCTATAACGGAGGATAACCTTGAACTTATAACTGTCTCACCCACCCACAGTTTTGAAAACTTGACCTTGAATATTTCCAGTCATTGATACCTACTATGCAAGCTGTAGTGGGCCTCTATTAAGCTATAGGTATAAAGAAAATGCCTGGCATCATCACTCCCACAAAGAACAACAACAACAGCATCACTACCACCACCACTGCCATTAACAAACACAACAAAACCATCACCACCATCACAACCACTACCACCACCAACAAAAACCACAACATCACTATCATTACTAACACCACCATCACAACCATCACCACAACCATTACCTCATCATCATCATCATCATCATCATCATCATCATCATCACCATCATCATCTAGGTTTACACCTGGGTATCCATGGGAAAAATCAGAGACATATTTGGATAATCATAAGAAACCTATCTCACAGGATGATCATCTTGCAACTTTTTTTAAAAAATCACAAAAATTTGTTTACTTTATCTTATGTATATGGGTAATGTGCCTGCCTATATGCTAAGTGCATCATGTGAGTGCACTACCTAAGATGCCAAGAAGAAGGCATCTGATCCCTGGAACTAGAGATACAAATAGTTATAAACAACCATGCGGGTGCTGGGAGCCAAACATAGGTCCTGTGCGAGAACACAAAACACTCTTAACTGGTAAGCCATCACTCCAGTTACCAACTTGCAACTTTTCAAAGCAACTTTTAATTGGCTTTTACCAGCAGGGCTTCTCTGAGGCTGACAGAAGTAGGGTAATAAGGAGAAAGCAAACCCCAAAGCTTCTTTTATATGTGGCTACCAAGAAGTGATCTGGGGTCTTTACTCAAACTCTTGTAATATCAGATTGCCATCAGTCTGTCAGTCAGTCATCTGGAGATCAGGGGAAAGATAATTTAGATGATTTATGCCACAGCTATAGGTACCTTTTAAGTAATTGCACAACATCCTCTTTTCAGAGAAAAAAAAACTTAATTTTTTTCCTTTGTTGTTTCTTTATGAAGTTTTTGTGGTCTTTGTGGAAACTGTTCCAACAGTAAGCCTATTATTTTTTTTTAATGAAAATAAGTTTTAACTTGTAGCCATCAAATGAGAAAACAAGGGAGAAAACTGTCCTAGACTGCTACCTATCAAATAATTGGAGTCTTGAGAATGGTCCCTAGGTGGTAACCAAGAACATTAAATAAAAGATGAAACAGAAATGCGACTCTTTGAATAATACTGGTTAAAAGCAATTTCCTTCTTCAGCCAGCATACTGCTAATCTGCAAACCACAAGTTTGGGGGAGTCATGCAGGGCCTGAGACATTGATTGCCTAGTTAAAAAAAGGATAAAATATTCTTACTATCATATAGTTGATGGCACACAAAATGAATGTGAGATGTCAGTGACAGAGTATTACAAATACCCTCCAAGCAAGTGGGTTAAGAATTATTCTTTTAAGTCTTCAGAACACTTAGAACAATGTGGCCGCATGGCCCCTCTCTCCTCCCTCACGCACGTTAACCACTGCAGGAGGTTTCTGGACAGAATCTTGTTTTAGATATTAATTCTTGGGATGCCAGTTTCATCTTTGTAATGCTAAAGATTAATTTGACAACAAAAATTAAAGGCCTAAGGACTTCTTAGACACTGAAAATCCTTTCCAACTATAAGTGTGTTTTAGGAAGTCTTTCCCTCTCCTGTGCCCCCTTCTTTTATCTCTCTACTCACTGTCTCTGTGTGAAAACAGCCAGTGTCTTTGACTCCATGAGAGTCATTTAGCTTGATGCTCCTTGACAGCTTGTGTTCTTTCCCAGAAATGTGAAGTTTGAACTTTAAGAAAAAAATAGATATATTTTACATTTTAAATGGAGCTCTGTTCTAAGCACATTCTTCTGCCAATATTGATAATGGTAAAAGGTTAATGAAAAAAATATATAAAGAATGAGCCAGCCAGGAAGACTCCAGGCAGAAAGAGAATTGTCTGGCCAGATGATATGATTCCAAGGGATAAAAGGGGTTGAGACTCCACTTAGCCAAACAGAGCACCAGGATACAGAAGCTCTGAAAATTAGCTTTGATAGATGCAAGCCAGAAAGGGGCCATATTGTCATTCTCTCAAAAAATGTAACAGGACTGTAGAGATAAGGTAAGATGTGGCTAGTTGTGGTGGATCTCATCTGGAGATTGAGAGCTGTGGTCTTCTTGCCAGACCTTGCATGTAAATTGTCATAATCACTTTAGAAAGAATCTCAAAACATCTTATTGCATACTTTGTGATTTTTTTCTACTGCATTCTTGGAATGTTTATATGTGTTAAAGGCCACGATCTTCTCTTATTTCTATGTAATGAAGTCCTTTAATCACATTGAGGGCCTATGGACACGAGTTCTAGGCCATGCTTTGAGCAATCATAGTTTTTAAGCTTGGCTTATCAGAATCTCTGCTATGTCACTGTATTTTGAGATAGGAGTTTGCCATCACAGGTCTAGAACTCTCTGTGCACACCAGGCTGGTCTGCAGCTTTCAACAATCCTCTTGTTCTGCCACCCTAGAACAAAGTTTTCAGGCACCCCCAATGTGCTCAGCTGCCTCAACGTGTCCTCTGGATAGAGAGAACTTCCTTGTACTTCGTATCTCTTTTCTGTCCCAGATTATTTCTAGCCAACATAGGCTGTTTGAACCAGACTTTGCTTCCTTGTGCTTGCAAACTGTTATGGAGGTAAGAGTGGCATGTGAGGAAAGGAGGAATAAAGGCTGAACTCTGAGACATGAAGGCCAGTTGAGAATCGCCCTCTTCCATTGTGCTGGTAATCTTATTAAGCTGTCATGTTGCTTTCCCACCCTAGGAATTACTGATGTTTGCACAGAGACTTAACTCTGCAGATACTATCAAGCAATTCAGGGATACGAATGCTCTGTTCTTTGTCTTTGAAGAATGGTCCCATTCTATTGATCTTGCATCACCTGTCCAACTCTCTGGAGGCAAGTATTCAAAATGGTATTCTCTCTTCCTCTCCCACCTTGGGAGACTGCAGAACTACAGCCAAAATACACTACTTATAGTCATGGGGAAGGTGATAAATTCAAACTCAAATAAAAATCCAGTAAGCAGTGGGGGTATTTCTG
Source organism: Acomys minous (assembly GCF_964271855.1). Taxonomy (NCBI): domain Eukaryota; kingdom Metazoa; phylum Chordata; class Mammalia; order Rodentia; family Muridae; genus Acomys; species Acomys minous. Next base: position 101,655,874 of record NC_140496.1, read on the forward strand.
AGATAATGATTTTATTTGATGATGGTAGAGCAATTTTTCAAAGTTTTATAAAGAAATCATTCTCTGTGACAGAATATGGCAATCTTTTTTCTGTGGGTTTCATGGGTAAGAAGTGGGCTTTCAGAACACTTTAAATTTGCATCTAATCCATATGATTTATTAGAGAGTTTGCTCATAAAATTCAAAAGAAGTGACTCAACTCCAACAACCTACTAGTGAATGATCATAGATCTTGGGCCATTAGGTGGGTGGATGTAAAGTTGGCAACCGTCCCAGTTGAGATATCCCCATCAACCAAAGACTTCCTCCCTTTGGCTTGAGTTGATGTGCTTACAAAGATCTGATGTCATGTGTTGAGAACTCTGAGAAGGATATTTGAGATGGGCTCTGCATTAACACTTATAGGGAGAAATGAGAGCAAGTTGGCAGAATATGTAACTGAGTTTTGGTGCTACCCTATACAACCTAAAGTATGGAGCAGCTTCGTTAAAAATTCTAAAGCTAAAACAATCTTTCAAATTTTCACAGCATCTATGATGGAGACTCTTTCTAACTGCCTAGGCATAGAGAATATGTGGGCTATATATGGTAGGCTATTCTACTCTTAAAAGAGAATGTTCATAAGCATGGACAAATTTATAAGTCATTCAATTAAATGAATAAGTCATACATACCAAAACAATTGCCATATTATTTCGTCCTGTGGAATCTTAAACCATACATTTCATAAATGTAGATGAAAGGATGATAGTTATCATAAGGTGTGGTTATTGGATAAGCAGAAGTATTGGGAGACATTGTCCAATGGATACATAATATAATTAGAGAGGAAGAATTTATTTCAAGAGATGTACTGTACAGCACGGTGATTATAAATAACAATGTGTTGCTCCATTGCAAATGTAGAAATTGGATTCTAAGTTTTCTTATCATAAAATAATAATCATATGAGGTAACACATTTTTAACTATTCCTAAATGTATACATATTGCAAAGTTTCACACACACACACACACACACACACACACACACACACACACACACACACCAAAGTAACAAGGTAATCTAATTAAAGTAAAATAACTTAAAAGCAAATTGACTAAAATTTACATGAACAATTCTATCATGTTATTCAGTATGTAAGCTTTAAGTATTTTTATGTACTTAATTCTCATCAGGATATAGGGTCTGCACAATGGGATCCCTAATTGCATTAGTTGCTTTGTAATGAAGATACCTGGAAAAGGCGACTTAGGAAATGAAGGGTTTCTTTTGGCTTAGAGATTAAAGTATTCTCAAACATCATGGTGCGGAAGGCATGGCTGCAGGAGAGAGTGGTCACCGACACCTGTGCTGAGGGAGCAAAGAGGAGGCAAGTTTTCCATCTTATTCAGTCCTAGACTCTAGTCCACGACTCTGGAAAGCCTTCCTACCTCAACAACTAGGCATGTGCAAAGTTTTGTTCTGCGGATTGTTTTAGAACCTCCCAACTTGATGACCAACCCTAATCATTGCACCATCCTGCTAGACCCTCAACCCTCAAAGGATCATCCATTCCAAACAGACTTTTCTGAACATTCACTGAATGCGAATAAAGATCACAACAGAGGAGAAGGCAGTGTCCCTATGTCCAGATGCTCGCAATGTTTGCTAGAGTGCAGAAGTTCACGTTTTTAAAAATCTCACAGCTTCTTAAAGGCAGCTTGGGCTGAACTTTCTTACTGAGTTCTGCACTCCTGGGACAGCCTAGGTGACCCCTGCTGCCAGATCCTGTGATGCACATCTGGGATGGCTCCTCCAGGATAACCTTCTTTTCTGTTAATTACTTATTTAGCTGAACTATAAATATTATTAAACACGTGCTCATGAACTGCCATAGCACGTGCTGCTCAATGGAGGAGTGAGGCTGTGTGTTTGGGTTTTATGTGATGTGGATGAGAGTCATACAGTTTCTCTCTACACTCCACATTTTCTGAAATTCCAGTCATTAAAAAGATTTTTCTCCTTGTAACTCCAGGCACATATTTTCTTAATTTCTTTCCTCTGCTGGTTGGGGAGCAGGTTTGGGGACATGTGTGAGAGGAGGAGGATTATGTTGGGGGGAGCGGTTGTGACACATTTTCATTTTCAGCTGCCACGACTCCGGGGCAGTAATCCAGCCCAGATCTCAATGGAAACTTAACACCACCCTGGTGACCCTGGACTTGCACAAAGCCTTGAGTCACCAAATAAGGAAAGTCGTTTGTCACCCGAACCATAAATATTTACATCCGCCAGTGACAAATGTATAAAGACTGTGGAGTGACGGTGTAATTTCAGCTGCTCTACTCAAACCTGTCAAGATGTGCCCTTATCTCCTGGAAGCCCCAGGGACTCTCTGCTAGCTAAGTAGGCATGTGCCCTCAGCTTGTCTTCCTGCCCCAACTGTTCCTCATGCCCACGTTTGTCACCCAGGAAGTTTTCATTTCCCTTTTTTAATTTAGCATCGGTTGCACACGTATTTGTCAGGTGGGGCTGGCAAATGGTAAGCCTCCTGCTGCTTCTTGCTTCCCATGCAAGTACAGAAGATCACCCCATTCCTTGTCTTCACTTCACTGAACTAAGGACAACAAGACAATTTCAACACCCTCCTGAATGCTGCTTCCTGCATATAAGCGACTTATAGATTAAGTCTCAATCTTGAGTCTGAGAACAACTTAGGAACAGCCAGGGAGATGATAGCTTTAATAAGGTAACAATGGAACAAAAAGACACTGCAAGAAGATTTGGGAAGATGGCATGGGAGAATTATATTAATCAGCTTGGGTGAAATATATAATGGAGACAGGTTTTACACTTCCATCAAGGCCTGGACTAGTAAGTAAAGTGAGAAATCAGAACCACTGTGCAGTGCACTTGGTCTTCCCTATGCTAAGTTATTGTTCCAAGAGGCTATTATTCTACATTTACCAGTAAAAGGGTGGTCAAGGCTAACTCTCAATGTTAAAAGCATATTTAATTTAATATGAAGTTTGATATAATAATATTTATAAATTTGGATATTTAAATTTTAATGGGCAGAATTTGTATTAAAACTAAGATTACTAGTATTAAACATATATGCATATGTGATATACAATATATAAATATATATACATACATGCATTTATATGTGTGTGTGTATGCATACAAACACACACACACACACACACACACACACACACACACCTGTCATTGGCATAATATTTAAGAAGAGTAGCTATAGACTTCTCTAAAATGATATAGTGGATTTGATAACAGATGCATAGGCACTTGCTGCAGTGAGTATAGCAATAAAATCTGAGTAAGACAGTACTATAATGTCCTAGGCAACAGCTTTAACTGGAGAGATAACTCATTGGGAAGAAAAACCAACACTGGACATAGAAGCTCTCAGCTGCCCACCAACAAAATGACCCAACACCATGGCAAGGACACTAAATAACAGGCAACATTTTATCTGCTGTCTTAATGAAGCTGGGATGTTAGTCATGAGTACTTTTTTTTTCCTAGAAATTTTTGGTCTATGGCTTAAGAGGATTTTCTCCTATGAGATACTAATCAGTGACCAGTTAGTCCAGGAAGCCGTCTGGCATCATCCCATACCTGCTGGCTTATTTTCTTGTGATAAGGTTAAGTGGCTAGGGGACAGACAATCCCCTCTGTGGTCCTCAGGCTGGAAGAGGAACTTTGTGAGTAGCAGACTTTATGGATTAAGGGTCTGAGACAATGTTATCTCATGTTCTCCTGTGAGTGATTACACTTCTATTTTGGTTTGGTGTCTAAAACTCAGTGACTAAACAGTTAGAATCATTAGCCTCTTCAGGTTTTCCCTGGTGGGGAAACGTGGATTCAACAAGAACAAGGTGAGCAATGGCTGAGTTTTGACTCATATCTCAAAGTGAAGGCTTGGGTGGTGTGGCTGGCCTGCTGTAGCTTCGGAGCATTCATCCTGCAAAGCTTCTTGCTCTCCCATCTTCCTGTGTCCGCTGATCTCACAACACCATACTAGGATGTGAGCTCCCGGATGCAGGCGTCTGTTGCTTCGTCTCAAAGTCCTTAAAATTTTTCTACAGTACTTTGTAGATAATTTGGGCTGAGAAAATGCCAGTTGAATGGATGAAAGAAGGGAACTTGAGAAAGCCCAAGTTTAAAGGGCCTTAAGATCTTTCTAAATTAGAATAAACGAGTGAGAACTTAGATCTTTCCTTCTTTCTCATTTCTGCGTGGGTATGTGGCCATGAGTGCCTTGCTCACTGAACACTGGTTTTGATGACATGGTGGCTTCTAAAGGATGACGCTGCAGTGCCGTGCAGAGGCAAAGCTCATTACTGAGGCTTGTATTTGTAGCTTTAGATAGTATTTTGAAATTCAGATACTCAAAACAATAGCTGTGTACACAGATAACTTCCACAGCCATGTGTCTCCTATGCAGGGTCCAGAAGGCTTACTACTATGTTGCTAGCCCGTCAGTGCCTGCTCTGTCTTCTGGTTCCCAAGTGCTGAGCCTTCTGCACTTCTCCTACTGCTCTTCTCCCACAGGGCTTAGTGGTCTGAAGCCTCCAAAGCCTGACTCTGCTCAAAGTCCTCACCTTAATTGTCTGGTTCTCATGGGATAACCATGACAGTATTAATGTTACTGTTAATATGAGTTGTAGACCTATTTTCATAGGATTTTTTTCTTTTAAAAAGATAAATAAACGGAGCCTTAGCCAACACGGTGGCTCATGCATGTAATCCCAGCACTTAGGGAGGCAGAGGCAGGTAGATATCTGTCAATTTGAATCCAGTCTGGTCTACAAAACAAGTCCAGGACAGCCAGAGACACACAGAGAAACCCTGTCTAGTAAAAACAAAACAAACCAAAACAAACAAACAAACAAAAAACCAAACCAAAACAACAACAACAAAAAAGAGTCTGAACATCTAAACTAAATATTTTTAGTATAAGAGATACTTTTCTTTGATGGACTTCTAGTGTCTTTTGTCTTTCACCCCTCTCCTGATTGTTCACTTATTCCAAAAATCTCAGCATACAGTTTGATACTTATGTCAGTATTCTTAAGGACCGGAAGCTTACACTGTGCCTAGTCCTGAATTCTATGGCAAGTGTCTTATCTCCATTTTTGAAAGAATTATAGTTAAATCAACACACCAAGGCTTCAAGCTGTCATGATTCAGTGTAAGAATCACAAAGGATGAAAGTGCAGGAACTTGAGATTCAGTCCTGAGGCCTGGGGTAGTTAGTTGAGTCCTTTGCCATATGTTCTTATTTATCATATAAGAATACGCTATGTGGCTATAAAATATTGGGAAGGATTGTGTATAGAGAGGCTAAATGAATGCACACAAATTTAAAATGTAAAACATTTGCTACCATCAACCAGTGTGTGTTTATGTAAGACATTTAAGGTATAGTTATAATCTTGGGCCATTGTTCTCCCCTCTGATGAATGAACTCTGAACAGGAAATACTATGGGAGTATGATTTTGGCAATTTTATTTCTTAAAATACTTATAATTTCAGTTTTCTTCAACCTGGTTCTCACGGTTGTTTGTTTGTTTGGGGGATTTTTGTTTTTGTTTCCCTTCAAGTTTTAACTTGTGAATGAATGGGAGGAGGTGATGTGTAAGAAGAGACAATAGATTGATTGGCACACAACTGAAGATTTTATCAGTAATCCTCAAAGCCAGCCTTAATGGTATACTTTGGCTAGTAGACCTTGAGAATGTCTCTGAATCTCATCAAACCTTGTTTTTCTTACTGTTTGGAAGAGAATAGTTCCACTGTTTATTTAGTGGACACCAGGGACTGAGCTTTCTGTGTGGATGAGAAAATGCAAGCCCATTCATGCCCACTAGGCTGACCCATCCTGTCTTCCTCATATGGCATTGATAAGACCGTGTTAGCTGTATGGAAATGTGTCTTCACAGCAGAACACTGTCTATACATAGATAAATTGTCACCACAGTGCAGAAAGAAGGCAGCTTTAAGAAGGGCAGACAGCCCCACTCAGTCTTCAGGGCACATGCAACCAAATGCTCAGAAAGGCCTTGCCTGAAGGGCAATGGAGGTTCTGTCTCATTTAAAAGACAAATAAACAAATGACTCAAATGCAAAATCAGTTTTTGGAGGAGTGAAAACTTACACATCTCTCTCCTTTCCTATGATCTTGTGAAAGGATACTGTTAGCAACAATAACTAGAGACATATTTAATAGTAATAATTCTATGTTGTTTATTTTGTTTTGATTGAATGTGCACCAAACAGATTCCTCCTAATCTGCAGGATGATATATCAGTTTTTAAAGTCCCAACTCAGTGAGCTTATCTCAAGTTTTAAAAATTCTGGGCATGCACAGTGACAAATCTCTCTTTTTGAAATTTGATTTAAACCATGATTCATTAGTAAACAGGATTAGAATTTATTATGCTGTATTTTCAAGTAGTACATTTAACTTCAGGGGTTTTCAGTTGAATATCAAAGTACAGAAGAAACTGTAGTTGGGTCAGGGAGGAAGACATCATGAAAAACATTGCATTCTGAGTCAGATGCTTGCTATTGGGATCTGGCACTAAGTGGTGCTGCTCAGTGGCTACTGCAATGTGACTACTTTTACAGTAGGCTGGCTTTTCCCCAAGGAATGTTCTGGAATTGCTCTTGAAAGGCCCCAACATTTCAGTTACACGTGTACACAGACTGATTCTACATTGAGCTGACACAATGCCTTGCCTCATACACTTATTTGAAAAGATTTCTACCTGCTCTAGTACAATGGATAACTATTTTATGTGATTTTAAAAGAAGAAAGAAAGATAGACCAGATTGCCATGGAGAAAACATATTGCGTGTCCTGAGACACCTAATCAGGTTGCAACTAGAACAGCCCTCAAAAACATCAGTGACACCAGAAATGTCTTTGGGAATATCTTCATTTCACATGTAAATTTTTTTTTCTTGAACTGCTTCGTTATTCATAGGTTATGAGCTGTTCATAGGACTTGGCTTAGATCCTCTCCTTCAGGCACGTTGGTCTCCAGTGGCCTGTTAAAATGGGCTTAGCACATTCACAAGGCTTTTCATTGCAGTCCAGCCTGTTTGTAAAAGCGATCCATCAATATCATATTCAGAAGACAGTCTACACAGAGTCTGCCTCTGCTTAGCCAGCCTGCCTAATGCTGAGAGCATAGAATTTCTACCCAGTAATGACATCTTGAATGAGTTTGTGTTGGGGGCATATTGCATTCTTTTCCAAGACTGTTGTTTTCTTGTATTTCTTTCCCTCCTCTTCAGACATTTCCTTGCTTTTACAAGGCTATAAAAATAGGAACACATTTTTCTTTCCTTTGAAATGAATGACATTGGCCCCAGTATTGCCTTTCTCTGGGGTGAGAGATAATTAAATCTGCATGCAAAGAAGGAGATATTTACAAAGTCATAATTTTAATGTCATATGCTGAATCCAAGTCCAACATCTACAAAAGCTCATGCAAACTTTTCTTGTTGTCACCAACTAAATTGTCTGGGCTGACATTCATAAGCTATCACTTATAGGACCTTATGCTTTCTTTCCAAAAGAACAGTATAAGGGTTCCCCAAAAGGTAGTTTTCCTAACTGTTACTGCATCCTGAAGGATTCTTATCCTATGCAGGAGAAGACATGACTAATGAGAATAAATTAAATATAGGCCAGAAAGCTGTTAGGACAGACATGGATAACATGTACCAGTGCCAGTCCAGGCTCTGGAGCTAGGACACCTTCTCCTCTCTGGACCAACTCTTAATTGAGCTTAAACTTGGCCTTATACTTTGGAAAAGTTTTAGCAGCAGAGAGCTCAGGAAGCACTCACAAACTGTCAACATCACTGTACTGTTAGTTGCGTATTCTCTCTCCCAGGGAGGGCTGAACTGATACGCAGCATGTGCCTTTCCATGGATGTGATTCTGTTGAAAAGGATCCCTCCAATTCCTTTCTTCAGACTTCCCCCACCCCGCATGCCCTAAGCCATCTTGGGCTCTTAATATTTAAAAATCAAACATTCCCCCCAAAGCAGGATTCCATATTTTAAAGGACCCAAAAAGAATGTAATGTTTGCCGGAGAACAAAGTAGTTCACAGAAATCCCATTGCTCTTAGTGTGAGAGGTTGCAAAGTGCTGATTTGTTTGTTGGACACAGAAACATCCCTATCCCATTTCATGTTTTCTTCTGTAGAGTGCCTAAGGGCACACTACTGGTAAAATTATATCTAAATACAAAGTATTTAATCATGTTCAATTAGGTTTGTCTGATATCTACAATCCTCTCAATAACCCTATAGTAAATGAAATGTTAATACACTCAATCTATGGTTATTGAAACTGAGGTGTGGAGTTAATTGTTTTCTAAAATAAGAGGACTCACCATAGAGAAGACTCTAGGCAGTTTTAGCTACCCCCAATCCCATGATCCTATATGTTTTATTGCACTTATATTGTGAATTAGGAAAGAATTATTTTCACATCACAGCTTAATGATAAAAACAAGGTCATATGAAGCAAGAATATTAGTTTCTTATTAATCATTTAATGAACTAGATTGCTAAAGCATCTATTGTATATCACTTGTTCTGTATCATGAGCTATGATCCCTTTAGTGACACCAAAGGTTTCTTAGAAGGAAAAGTCTCTCAAGATAACAATTCACATTGTGCAGGTTGCCTAAGTTTCTGCCAGTTTGTGTCTAGCCTGATGAGCATGTACATATTCTGCACGTCTATATACTGAGATACAAATTCTGAATTTCAAAATGGAAACTACTAGTCTCACTTCACCTAGAAGCTAATCTTTTGCTTTGTATATACACATGAGAAATTCTCTCAAAAGATACAAAAAGATTAAAGAAAAAAACCCTTGCATCTTATCAGACCACCATGGATTAAAGGTGGACCTCAAATAACAACAGAAAGCCTATAAATTCATAGAAACAGAACAACTCCCTACTCAATGACAACTGGGTCAGGGAAGAAATAAGAAAGAAATTAAAGAATTTCTGTAATTCAATGAAAATGAAAGCAAAACATACCCTAACTATGGGACACAATGAAAGCAGTGCTAAAAATTCATAGCACTAAGCACTTTCATAAAGAACTTGGAGAGATCCCATATTAGCAACATAATGGCACACCTGAAAACTCTAGAACAAAAAGAAATAAACACACCAATGAGAAGTAGATGATAGGAAATCATCAAACTCAGGGCTGAAATAAAAGAATTAGAAACAAAGAGAACAATATAAAGAATCAATAAAACTAAGAGGTGGTTTTTTGAGGAATCAACAAGACAGACAAACCCTTAGCTAAACTAACTAATAGGTAGAAAGATAGTACCCAAATTAACAAAATCAGAAATGAAAAGAGAAACATAACAGCAGATGCTGAGGAAATCCAAGAAATCATAAAGTCTTACTTCAAAAACCTATATTCTACAAAATTGAAAATATAAAATAAATGGATTATTTTCTTGATATATTTCACTTACCAAAGTTTAATCAAAATCAGGTAAACAGTTTAAATAGTCATATAACCCCTATGGAAATGGAAGCAGTTATCAAAAGCACCCACCCAAAAAGTCTAGGGCCAGGGATTTGCCTATAACTCTAACAGACATTCAAAGAAGAGTTAATATCAATACTCCTCAAATTGTTCCACAAAACAGAAACAGAATGACCATTACCAAATTCATTCTATGAAGCCAAGGTCACCCTGACACCTAAGCACACAAAGACTCAACAAAAAAGAGGATTTCAAATCAATTTTACTCATGAACATTGACGCCAAAATATTCAATAAAATACTTGCCATCCTGATCCAAGAGCACATCAAATATATAATCCACTATGATCAAATAGGCTTCATCCCAGGGATGCAATTATGGTTCAACATATGAATATCTACCAGTGCAATCCACCAAATAAACAATTTGAAAAAATCACATGATCATCTTATTAGATGCAGAAAAGAAACCTTTAGCAAAATACAACACCCCTTCTTGATAAAAAATCTTGGAGAGATCAGGGATTCAATGCCCATACCTAAACATAATAAGGGCTATGTATAGCAAGCCAATAGCCATTAAATTAAAGGGAAAGAAACTCAAAGCAACTCCACAAAAATCTAAACAAGACGAGGCTGACCATGCTCTCCATATCTCTTCAATAGAGTACTTGAAGTCCTAGCTAGTGAAATAAGACAGCTAAAAGAGATCAAGGTGTTGAAAAATAGGAAGGGAAGAACATAAAGTATCATTATTCACAGATGATATGATAGTATATATAAGTTACCCCCAAAATTTCACAAGAGAATAATACTTACAGCTGATAAAACACCGTCAGCAAAATGCCAGAAATGATTAAGTTTTTAAAAAGTAGCCCTCCTTTAGACAAATGGCATATGTACTGAGTAAGAAATTAGGGAAACTACACTCTTCATAATAGCCACAAATAATATAAAGTATACCCTCTCTAGGTAGGAGATTTTGGGGTATTTAGAAATAAATTTCTTCTTGAATTATTTGTTATTATTGTTGTTTGTTTGTACGGGGTGGTGGTAGTGGTGGTGGTGGTGTGTGTGTGTGTGTATATGTGTGTGTGTGTGTGTGTGTGTGTGTGTGTGTGTGTGTGTGTGTGTGTGTGTTTAGAGTGGCATACACATGTGACCCAATGTGAATGTAGAGGTCAGAGGTCAAGCTTCTGAGATTATTTCTTTCACTGTAGATTCCTGAGATGAAACTCCAGCAATTAGGTCTTTGCAGCAGACACTTTTACCCTCTGATCTGTCTCACAAATCCAGGAAATTATTTTCTAAAAAAACTTCTCATTAGGAACATTGCCATATGGATAATATAGTTGTTATTACTAAAAATTGTGTTGTTATAAAATTATTAGTAAAATGGAAATTTATTCTTACTTTACAATTTCTTCATGTTGTCAAGCCAAAATTTTTATCAAGTGTAAATGTTTTATATAAATTTGTGGCACATACAAAGCTTCCAAAATGACTTAGAACTTTATTATCTGAAATATGACTTGTCTCTTCCCAGAGAGAAGGTAGTTTTTCCCTCTATAGGCTGAGCTTTGCTTTGGTCACAACCTCAAATGATCATCAGTATTCTGACACAACAGACTGTCCACAGAGGCTCTGCTAGCAAGGTCTGAAGGAAGACTCTTCCTAGAAATTGAAAGTGTTTCGTCTTGACACATACTGCCATGATTATAGGGTGTGACACATACCATGTGGTGCTTGTTAAAATTTCCACTAGGGAAATACACATATCTCTTTTGCTCATAAGTCATTGGCCAAAGGCAAGATCAACAGACTGCATTAAAGTCTAGATTCTGTTATCCTGGACTCACTCACCTGATGGCTATCTACTCTGTTTCTTTAGCAAAGGGTAAAGACATCCGTTTCTAAATAAGGCTTAGTTCCTATGTGCCAGCCTGAATCTGGTTGGCCTTCAAGTTGCTGCAAAATGTCATGTTTATTTTTCATACCTATAATATGAAATGGTTTTACAAATTTGACCAGCCCTTTATCAGAGAAACCTAGAAAATATTATGTGTCATAAAGGTAATTTTAAAGTCATATTTTGCAAAAGATGCTTGATAAGGCCCAGTTATTAAGTCTCATCTCTTTATTCCATAAAATACCTCAACTTGGTTGCAAATAAAGGTATAGGCATGGAGGCTTATAATTACATTCTAAATTCAGGGAGGTATTACTTCATAATCTTTTTGTTATACAACACTTTTGTTTCATCGTAAAGAAGAAGGTAAAAATACTATGATATTCAAGCCATGTTAGGAATCAATATTGTAATTACTTGCTAAGTTCTAATACTGCAAAGAATTTTAATGTAAAAACTACACTGATGATAGATGTCATGAAACCTTGGTTACAAGATAAAATTTATTGCCAATCACAGAGAAGTACACAGGCTAAATTAGATAAACAGTAGAGTCATAAAGAGTACACACAAAAGTAATACTTGTTATAGAATTGTGTCTGAAAAATATCAGCTTGAGATTCACATTTACTATTTGTAAACATTCACTGATTACACTCAAAATGGAAATATTTATATCTTGGGGAAATAGTTTTATGTTTTTAATTACAATGCCTTCTGGTTCCCAGCTACCTTTGTCTCAGACACTCAAAATTGAGACTTTCAGTCATTAAACATGAAAACCAAGTAATGGAATGAGAGGATGTGGTCCAAGACAACTTTGAGATATTCTAAATTCTGCATACAGCTGGCTTTTAGTAAGGTGTTAGTTAACAGACTGACATCGTGGCAGAATTGGCACACATTAAAAACCCTGCAGTGTTTACAGTAATCACCTTTGCTCACAACAGAAAGCAGTTCACTGAAGGGAGATGTCTACATCAAAGCTGGTGAATATTGACATCACTTCAAAGGAAAAAAACCAAGCATGTAGTGTAGAATTCCTGGGATGTAAGTACGCATGTATAGTATGTTTATGTTTCTTCCTCTTTTAAGTGAGGATCATTTTTGAAGATCCAAAGTATTCTTGACAATGAACACTTCTAAGTAAAATTGAAAAAACAAACAACAACAACAACAATAATAATAATAGTAATAATAATAATAATAATAATAATAATAATAATAATAGAGAATCCCTGAATGGGAGCTTACTGAAGATGGTAGGGAATTGCTGGATTGCAAGGCACAGTCTAGGGCTTGACTCACCTCCGTGTTCTGGCATCTCGAGACCGATATGATAATGTTTAGGATATAGAGATATTCTATAATTAGGACACTCATGTAATGAGATTGTGAGCATAAGCTGCTTTGGATAGTGGTTTTGCATTTCTTAAACTAATTACTGGATGAACCATTATTTATTTATGTAGGTACAGAGAGGAGCAGAGGTAAATTTAGGTGCATAACAAAGAGCCCGTTCCTATCACACACACCTAAAATCTTTGCCTTGATTTGTTTTATATTTCTCAAGGATAAAGTAAGATTAGATGCATCAAGTGCTTAGAACAGGGCTTGGAACACAGTAGGAACAGAACAAATATTTGTTACATTAATTAACAAATCCGAGAATTCCAACTCTGCCTTGATCTTACATTAAGCATAGCTAATCAACTTGTTAGGCTGCCTTGGGGTTTAATGTTTGTTATGACATTTGCATATTACCCATCGTTTTAAACTCTTCAACATTTTGGTTTGAGATCTGAAGACTGGCTTGTGTAGGAAAACTTCTTCTAATACATATCAGCCATTGGTATATGATTTCCTCTATGTTGCTCTGTCTGGCACTGGATGGTGGGCTGTAGAGTATCATTCTGGGATGTTACATGGTCACACCAGCACTAAGGATTTTCTGAAGGGCTCGGCTGTTTCATACGCTTTAAAAAATAATCTCTGAGATGGGGTCTGTCTCTACTATGGACTCTGTTGCCTGCTTTTTGATCACTTCCCTCTGGCAGGACTGCCTTCCTAAGCTACAGGGAAAGAGAACATGCTCAGTCTGGATGTGACTCAATTAACTGAGGTAGGGAGGTTGAAGGGGGTTTCCCAATTCTGAGGAATACAAAAGGTGGAAGGAAAAAGATAGAGGGAGGATGGGACTAGAAGGAGAGAAGGGAGGGGACTATGACCAGGATGTAAAGAGACTAGATAAATAAATTAATGAAAAGTAATCTCTGTAGTTAATTCCTTGCTGCCATCCCGTGTATCATTTTGAGTTCTAGGTGACGTTCAATGACTAATAATTTTTTAGGTTCTGCCATTCTTATATTTCAATTTGGAAATATGATGGACACATATCTGCTCAGATTCATGTGTCATCCTTATTTATTTGAGCCAGCTGGTTCAGCATAGAATTTTCTGAATGCCTTAGAATACCAGACTTAATCAATTCTTTAACTACTTTTCCCTCATTTCATTAAATTACACTTGAAATAGCTTGCTGATTAGTCAGTTCGTAGAGAAAGCTAAGTTAAAGTTATTAAAATATCCCCAATGCCTTGGAGGAAGTATGTTATTTACGGAAATAACATCAACAAAAACCAAACCAAATTGCTTGTAATTTAGCTCTTCCCATCCTTTTCTCTGGATTACTAGAGGTAAAAAGAATCTAGATACTTGAAAGATTTACTTTCTTACATTTTGTGTCTTTGGAAATGCTGAGTCTATGTGTAAGTGTAGTTTTAAGAGTTCTAAGAGTGTGTACCTACAATTAGTTGTCAGGGGCAAGAGATAGTTCAGCAAATAAAAATGTTTGTCACACAAAGGTATACCTGGGCCCCTTGGTGCAATGAAAACCAACTTTTCCTCCATTTTTTTTATTACGTTTCTTTTTTCAACAGATACATTTATAGTATTACACATAAATAAAACAGACTACATACAGCAGGAAGAACCATGAAACAGTCAGGAATTACAAAAATGTTACACTCATAGTGATTTGGCTATTTGTATTTGGCAAACTTGAAGGAAACAGCTTTCCTATCTTGTTGAGTCTAAAATTCTGAATGAAAATCAATATCTATCATATCTCATCTCTGTTAACTTAAAACATCTACTTTTAAAAGTCATATGCTGATTGCTTCAAGGACACTGTAGCATGGGTTGATCCCACTCTGTATCCATCTATGTATCACCTATCTTTCTATCTATCTATCATCTGTCTATCTTCTATCTGTCTGTCTGTCTGTTTATCTATATCTATCTATCTATCTATCTATCTATCTATCTATCTATCTATCATCTGTTTCTGTCTGTCTATTTACTATCTATCTATGTATCTATCTATCTAATCATTATCTATCATCTATCAATCTATCATCTATCCATGTATCATCAATCTATTATCTACTTACCTATCTATCATCTCTTTATCTCACCCATTACACATATGATAATAATAATAATAATAATAATAATAATAATAATAATAATAAATACTATTTTAAATTAAATTTGAAGAGCTTTGGAATGTTTCAGAAGGTAAAGTTACTTCCAAAAAACAAACAAACAAACAAACAACAAAACCCAAAACAAGCAAACAAACAAAAAAGTGATGAACTTGGGTTTGATCCCTGGAACCTATGTGAAGGTGAAAGAAGACAACTAACTCTACAAAACTGTCCTTTGACCTCCGTCATTGTGTCACACATAGCTCCCAGCACACAAGTTCACACACACACACATACATTAAAATTATTTTTTAAAATATTCAGTATTTTCATGTTTTTAACATATGTAGACAGAGGTTCTATATATTAACATATTTTATCAATTAAAAAAATTAACAAAAAATTGAAGCTAGATTTTACATTATACAAATTCTCTGTAATAATTAAAAAGACATTTTAAAGCTGAAGGGCTAGTACTTTTTATAAGCAGTGTAATTTATCTATAACACTGCCTTGGAAACTTTAGAGTTTATTTGTAAGGATCAAATACCTCAGTTTGTTACACAAATAATTTTTTTATCAGAAATAAAGCTTAAATGGATAAATTCTGGGATTCCCATAAGACTGTATTTTCAGAGAGGTATTCTTAACTTATTCCTGCTAAGAAAAAAAAGTCTGACATTCTTATCTTGGTCTTAGAAATTTTGTATACTTATACAATTAAATCTTTATAGACATAATGAATAATATACTTAGCTTATATTTTGTGCTGTACATAATTAAATGCATTATCATATGGACACCTTAGATACATGGCATAGACAATATTAATGGCACAATGCACTAAAAGTAAGACACTAAAATGAGCCAGTCTGAAACCTGCTCATCATTCACTCCTGTTTTGAGCATGCGTTCTTCAGTTAGTAGCACAAACTGAGAAGATAGATGGATAGATAAATGATTAGATAGATGTATGGATTGACAGATAGGTAGGTGGCAGTCAGACAGACAGATAGATGATATATACATAGATACATATATACTATATTGGTAGATAGGTACATATAGTAAGTGGGTAGGCAAATAGAGGATACAGAAAGCTAAGCATAGACTCAACACCACCAGTTAAAATGTGATTAAGATGTTAGAATTCTCTGCAAATGAATTTTAATATAAGAAAATTATTTTGAAAAGATGTTTCATGCAAACGGAAAGTCCTCTCTCTTCTTGTGGGACATATATAAAATGGGACACTGGGAGAGAATCGTCTCTCGTTTCTACCTATTCTCCATTTCTATAGTTTTGTGGCTTCTAGTGAAATTTCTTGGCCACTCTGATTTATCTGCCTGACAAAAACTACAACCAATTCCATTCAGCTTTTATCATACAGCATTTAATTAAAGTTACTATCTACAGAACTCTGAGCATCTGAGTAAGGGCAAGCAGTGGTGCTAAAGCTAAATTCCTGGAACTAACCGGTTGGTCTTCCTTAAAACTCCAGGTGGCTTTGTCCTTAAATTTCAGAATTAACTTTCTCTCTCAGCTTGAGGCATTAATCAAGGCTCAGCAAGATGCATTAGGCACTGCAAAACCCCATCTTGTTCCACTGGTAAAAAATCTATAAAAATTCTATCATCCAGGATGAAACTGAACAGTGCACCCAGGCTGAGCTGAACGTCTTTGAGGACTGAAACAGAGTCTGCGATTACCTCCTTCAACTAAGTCAGGAACAACCTATTTCCCACATTTTCTAACTGAATGATGTAGTCATAGAGATTAATATGCAACCGGAGATCGTAAATTTAAAACTGTGTCTCACTTCAGGAGGCTCTGCTGAGCAATCAAAGTTATATCACTGTGAAGAAATCTTTGTAGTTTTCCACTGCATCTGACATACCCTGATAGTGTTTCACTAACTACTTCAAGATCTCATGTTCCTATTACTGAAGTACAAATCATCCTTTTGGAGAGGGAAGCAAGTTACTACCTGACTTCTATGTAAACGGAGATTGTGTGGGCTCATACGCTGATCTTAGAACGAAGTATAACTTGTATTCCAAGCTGACTCAATGTAAACATTCCTCAATATGAAGGCACAGGGGGACATTGCCTCTATGTCGACCTGCTGAATCCTTGGGATTCACGGTCCAATTAGAATTATTGGCATTAAACCACATTTCCATGGGGACTAGCAGAGGAATAAATGTAATGTCCTATTTTCCCACATCATCAACTTGTCACCATTTGTCTCTTCTGCAGAATGACCTAATTATGACAGTATATTGACAACAAGAAAGAGACAAGGGTGTTCATGAATATTTTGAGTTGAAAGTGTAGGAACTGAAGCCAACCACTTAAATGATTGCAGGCCACTTGAGCCAGAGTTGTGCAGTGTGGTTGGGGGATGAGAGACTGCAGTCATTGCATTATGGGTATTATTACTCAAGGATTTTTTTTCCTTCATGAGTTAGTCTATAGCACGCATTCTAAAATGACAAAGACAAGGAAAAACTCCCTCCCTCCCTCCCTCTGTCTCTCTGTCTCTGTCTCTCTCTCCCTCCCTCTCTCTCTCCCTCCTTACCCCCTCTCTTTCTCTACCTTTCTTTCTCCATACTCTTAAAAATCATTAATATTGACACTTACACTCTTTACTCAAAGATCGGCAATCATGTCTTTAAGAGTCGTTGTTTTATGTGTATATTTAATGTGTTCTAATATTTTACATAGGCCTTTTTCATAAATGTCATATACATAATGTAGGAGATTCTGTTAAATGAGGATCCTCATTATGTCCTCATTTTTAGCCAGCGTGAGTTATTATAGAGAGCTTGTACAGAAGTTTTATGGATAACACTATTGTCTTCTTTATGATGTCAGGTCATATCCTTCCGATAAGAAAATCTAAATAAACAATAACAAGTTTGTTTTGAATAAACTGGAACCACTTTTGATATACATAGAGAGTAATCCAATCTCATTCAACACTGCTGTGTAGGAAAAGAAAAATAAAAACAACCAAGTCTTTGAATTTTCAGGGAAGAATCATGAGTTTTCAGATTGTATTGGTATAATTCCCTCTATACTTACCTTGACCATTACACAGAAAGTGGCTGGGGTCCATGTTCTTTCCGGGACAGTGACTAAGGAGAAGATGAGGAAAGTAAAGTCAGAAGTCAGAAATTATTATGTGTTTAAGTTTATCAGATGCTTGAAGACACCATAGGACATATGATTTCACTAAATACCTCAAATGAACCCACATATTATAACTGGTTCAGAAAACTAATACCTATTAAGCACTTGTTAGGATCAGGTGCCTTTGTAGTATGACTATAGTTGGCTGATGGGCATTAAAAGCGGTACAGTCACCTGACAAACTGTTCCCAACAGTGAGGTTCTGTTCATGACTATTTGAATTGTCAAAAGGCCCAGTATCATTTACCAGGAATGACTGGAAGCCATGCTCTATGGTTGTGGGGTTCCTCACCACAAGAGGTCAATCTTGGCAGGAACGGTGGCTTCTCATATGCATTAATAATTTCTGTATCTGAGACAGGAGCTCCTTTACTTTGTTGCCAGCCTACAGTGATGGATAGGCTGCTGTCTGGTTGCATGATGGATCTGGGCAACAATGGTGCAATTTGGACATTTTAGGCTTGATCAGCAGTTTGGTTCTACTCAATCTTCTCAGAGAATGAGATCTTACAACAGACATCCACATGAGTGATTCATACAGTGCGATCCATTGCTGTGACTTACATCTGAGGTTCACAGATCCAGAAATGGATCTTTAATTTATCAATCTACTGATTTCTATGACTGCTAGGCCACAAACAGCAAGTATGGAAAGCAGCACTTAATGAAAAGAATAGTACCTATGACTGTGATAATGATTGGATTCTGTATACTGAAAGAATCATCCATATCTATTCTGGAGTTTGCATAGCTATGGCTCAAGCTGGATAGCTGCAACTGCAATGATCATTACCCTTCATTTCAGCCCATCCATCAATGAAATCAACATAGACTTTCATGATTCTCTTTTTAGGGCCACCTCTTGAGTCTGGCTTTTCTCAATGTAAAAGAGGGATGATAAACTTTCCGCATAGAGATAGCTACAATTTATGTGTACAAAGCCAAAATGGCCCAAAGCTAGAGAAATGATTAAAGCATGTGATTGATACTACATAGTGGTGCTGTTGTGTCCTACTTTTTATCTTGCACATATATGAGTAGTATGCATGCCTTGCATATATGAATTCATATATGTGAGGCTGCACATGCGGGCACATGTATTTAGAGTTGCAAGGTTTATATTGGTTGTCTTCCTGAGTTACCCTTCACATTATATATGGAATCAGGGCCTCTCATTGAACCCAGAGCTCACACAGTTATCACTTTGGCTAGCTCAGTTTATACTGGGCTTATACGGGGAATCCCCATCTCCCACCTTCCATGATCAGGGATTACATGCTGGTGTCACCCCTGCCTGGCTTTTACATTGGATCTGGGATTCCAAACGCTAGCTGTCCGGTTTGTGCCATTTTTTACCTACTGAGACATTTGCTTACCCTAGCCATGTTAAGCCTTGAGTTCAAGCTGATGAACACTTAGACATAACTATCGGGCTGTGTCACAAGGCCTTTGTGACTTGAGAGTTGACTCTTGACAACAGCTCAGTTGTAAATGAGACAGGGGAGAATCTGTGCTTCTCACAGAGTGGAATGTCTGAGTCACAAAGGCAAGAAGTCCAAACTGAGTACAGGCTGCTTTCCTCTCATGGTGCAGTCATAGATACGTCATTGGGATGTGCAGCTGGGGGTCATTTGAGTGGAATCCCCAAAAACATGTTGATATGTGGATTAGTTTAGGAATAGAAAAATTCACAGAATAGCTAAACACTCAGTCGGTTATGCAATTTATTCAATCAATCAGGAGTTGGGCCTCTTTGGTTAGAATGCTGAAGTCATACTTTCTCCTTGACTCTTGAGATAATGACATTCTTAATATTCTGAAAATAGTCTCAAGAAACTTCTATTGGTGACTCATAAAGTCTTATTGTTCTAGAGGAAACAATATTTTAAGAATGTTAGCAGTGGGCTGGCAGAAGACACACAGGGCCCATACTCAGGGCTCTGGAACCACTATGATGAACAAATATGGGATGGAGTGTGTTGGTGTGATGGTATATAAGTATCTGGAGCTTATGCAAAGGCAGATCCAGCCCCTGAACCTGCTGCCTGGCCTTGGGAGCCTTCTGGCTCTGAGAAATGATAGATGCCTGAGATAAGGAAAGGTTCACTTTCAGAACTAGACCTCTCTGAAGGATGACCATAGTGCATGATGCCACCAGAGACCATGTTGGTGTCCGTGGTTCATGCTACTTCCCTGGGGAAGCCTGAGGTCTTTATGGATGTATGATGTCTGTGCCTCTGACTAATGTCTAGGTAATTAATAATCTTGGGAGTTGTTGCCTCAGGGATGGAGGGAGGGATGTGAGTGGAATAAGTAGCGACCTGAGGCCATGTTGAGGTTCTGGATCCATGAAGCCACTGAGGGCCATGAGTGGGTCGGTGGTCCTGATACGGACAGGAACCTTGTTGGTGTCTTGTCCGTATTACCACTGAAGCCCATGAGGCTGTCCATGAATCCATGCTCATGGACAAACAGGCCCTACTCCTCATTGGAGAGCTGCCCCACTCCTCTCCTGCCATTGGACAGCTCTCTTCAGTTGATGGTTTCTGGCATGGATGCAGGTGGAGAAAAACTTGCTCTCCCTTGAGAAACTGCCTGCTATGAGTTTGCCATGCACCATCTAGTTAATGGGCAACACAACATGAACTTGTTTTTGTTTTGCTTTGGTTTTTTTTCCCCTTTCTTTTTTGGGGTATGGTGTGGTATGGTGTAGGTCATGGGAGAAGGGGTGGCCAGTGGAATGGGAGGTGAGCATGATTGGGGAGCCTAATGTGAGATTTCCAAGTAACCAATTTTTAAAAAGGAAGCAATAACAGCAACAGATGAGAATATTAGCTTTGCAAACATTCTTGCAAGACAGTCCAGAGGTAAAGGCAGGCAGTGTCCCCAGTCAAATGACGAGCAGAAATGTTACCGAAAGTTATAGACTTGTCTCCCACAGCTGCACGCCGTGTGGTTAAGTCATCCTTCCTATGTGTTACAGCTGGGTGCCAAGAAAACTCCACTCTTGCTTTCATTTCAGGATTAAAAGGGGTAGGAAAATGAAGTGATTTAGAATTATTTTCTTGTCCTCAGTGGATCTATTTCCCTGGAAAGGTATATTCATGAGTGTGTGTATGTGCATTCACCAAAAACTGGATTATAAGTGAATAAAACAAAACCATGCAGGTTAAGCGAAAAGACTGAGTAGCACTATCTTCCAGTGTCATTGGCATTAAACACATTAGCATGACTTTTCTCAGCTCTGTGTGCCCTACCTCATATATTAAGGTAGATGAACTCACATTCCTAGATGTTATAATTACTGTCCGTCAGTAGAAACATAAAATGTATAATGGCTTATTTGTGAGGGATTGCTCATATCAACACGAGATAAGTTTTGAAGGCTCTATGGAAAGAGTGGTAATCTTAATATTCAGTGCTTACATGAGAGTTAATATTTTAAAATAGAAGGCAATTATTCACGAGCATTTGCTCTTCTTCTAGGATCTGGGTTCAAACACCAACACTCACATGACAGCTAATATTCATCTGTACTTCACATCCCAGGGAATCCAATGTCCTCTTCTGGCCTGCCTGCCCACCAGGCCCTCATGTGGTGCACAGACACAGATATAGGCAAAATGAACATACACATGAAATTAAATTTAACTTAAAAATAAAAGTAAATAAATTAATCTAGATTGTTCTAAAGACTGATTTCTAGGTTTTTGGGTTATACCAACAATTACCATTAATCTGGTCATTATTTCAAACTGTCTATTTTTTCCATTTCTCGGCTATTGAGATGGCTCAGCAGGTAAAAATGCTTGCCACACCAACCTTGCCAACTTGAGTTTGATCTCCAAACCTATCGTGCTGCTTGTACGTGTTAACTTGGGAAATTTAAAACCACATCAGCCCCCTAGACTGTGTACAGATTCTTCCCTAATTGGCCTGGCGTGGGGATCACGGCTTACACTTTTTTAGAATCTCAAGTCATTCCATGTTGCAGCCAGGGGTGAGTTGCACTGACCTGTAGTGGGGAATATGCAGCTGTGTGGTTTGCTTGCCTTCATTGGTCTGGAAGCCCATTTTCATGGATCCCGCAGTGTCCTTGATGTATATGAACAATAAAATCACACAAAACAATTTTAGAATTTTATGGCCTTATTTGAAAATTCGAAATGAAAGGTGAGAATCAAAATGTGTCATTAATTTATTCCTGTACCCTTAATTTGGTGGAGGTAGGGGTGGGGGATGAGGTGGTAAATCCAAAACATCTGGGTTATTTTACAAATTAAAATAGCCATGTTCCTGCCAGGAGACTCTAATATTTGGAAAGGCATGTGGGTGCAGAGGGAAACATAGGTAACTTTGGAAATTTCTCCAGATGATGCAGATCCCTACACCATCCATTGTTGAAAGCCATGAACCTCCTTCTTGTGCATCTTACCTGTCTAGGTGTTAGGTAGAGGTCACAGCTATTGGTAGTCAGCCATGGGTCCTTACTCTTCCTATGTGATCAAGTTAATCATTCAGAGAAACTCAAAATGAGAGTCTGAGAAAAAGAATGTGACTGCTTGGGAAAGATTCTGCAGATAAGAGCAATCTCCACATGGAAATAACCTAAAGAGTCTCTCCTCTAAAAAAATAATAATAGTGATAGATTTATCCTAGAAATACCAAAAGCCTTATCTTTACACTTGGAAATGCACTATTTTTTAAATTAATAATGTATGTGTGCGTGCATGTATGTGCATGCATGCATACACATGTGTGTCAGTGTATGCACGTGTGCGTACAAGTGCCATTGTGCATGAGTGGAGGTCAGAAAACAACCTTGAGGACTCGGTTCTCTCCTTCTACCATGGCTCTAGCAACCCAATGCAAGTCTTCTCACACTTTCTCACTTTAGATGTTTTCTTCAGCATGGCTTTCGCTTCGCACTGAAGCCTCCATGTGAGAATGCGTTCATGTTTTGTTACCTAGTTAAATGATGTGTATCATGAGAGAGGAAAAAATCTCTGGACTTTGTCATAAGGATCTGTACTGTCTGTATTTATTTTGAACTGATGCCATTCTATCACATACATGGCATTTTTTTACAAGCAAGAAGCCCAAAGCATCGTTTTCCTTATTTCCTTTTTGGAATGTGTAAAACATAAAATGTTAACATTTCCAATGTAAGTAATTTGGGTCTGGGTGGATAATTATATCACTGACTGAGAATAGCATTTAGGACATACTTTGAGTAAATCCTTGGAGAGCTCTGCCAATATGTGAACTACATGCGATATAAAGGGCCAAGCCCTAATAAAGACCATGCCTTACAAAGAATGCAGTGTGGGTTTGCCTGACATCCATAGACGCAGCTCCCCACTCTCAGAGCAACACCTTGTGCCAAAACTCGTAATAGGAAATGCTTGGCGTGAGGCCACAGTAGTAGATTCAACTGCTGTGACTCGGTAACTGTTTCAGTCCAGTTTTCTAATCTCTATAAAGAAATGGGTGGAAAATACAAACTGTTGAAGGAGAAATTGGAGTAGCATATTTGATCAAATCAGTATTTTTTGTTTTTTTTTTTGTTTTTTTAATGATCATTTCTTTTCTTTTTCCCAAAGGAGATATTGTTTATGTTATGGGCTGCTATAGCCTGACTTTCATTGGGCCCTAATTTAGTGATTTTGTTTTCCTAAGCATGTTCCTGTCAGATAGTGACTCCGTGGTTATAATGAAGCATAGGAGATGCAGACATTTCTGACATGCTACACCCCTGGGAAACAGTAGGGGGCTGTGGTGATTGTGAGGTTGAAAGAGAAATTGAAAGGGAGTTGAAATCTAAAAAGTATTGGCCTGCAGATTATACTACAAGTAAAAATTAAACTATTCAAAAAGCAATGGTGTTAAATTACAATGTCTAGGCTGCAGTTAAAAAAAATGGAAACGGACAAAGAATTTCCTTGAGTGCCAAATACAGAATGTAACACCTATTATCGACCAAAGAAACAAGTCCTACAACCACAGTGTTCCCTCACTCCCCTCCCTCTTCCCGAGACCTTACTCCTTCCTCTTCCCCTTTTTTTCCTTCTTTCCTTTGTTAAAGGAAAAAACTTGCTCTTCTTCACTGTTTTCCATCCTACATGTTGCAAATGTTCAATACACCATTGTCTTATAAAAATGAATTTATTAAAGAACTCTTTGTAAAAATTTATTTAAATCTTACAAATAAGCTGTATCCCCTTTCTCAACTCTCATAAAGGAATGTACTGATGAGTTTTTTTTTTTCTACTCTAAAATTTTTACGTTCTGTGAACTTACATGGGACTTGCTAGGGTCTGAGTATGTACTCCTCCCAAACTTTAGTTTGAACTCACTGTAGAAGAAACTGGTGAGGTCTTTAGGGAAGTGATTAGTTCACATAAAGAATGAAATATAAAAGCATCCTCAAAGAGTCCATTTCTCTTCCTGATTCCTCTGCCTTCTAGATATGAAGACATAATTTTATCTCTCTGACAAGTATAGCAACACAGCCCCATTGGGGGAAGAGAGGCAGGTTTCATCACGCAAAAATGCCAGAACCTCAATTTTAGACTTCCCAGAATAAACAGCTATAAGTGAATAAAAATTGCACTGATTTTTTAAAAACTTAATTAAAGTCTTTAATGTAGCTATACAATTGGACCAAGAGAGGACTGCTTTCTCCTCTTTGGATAGATGGTAATTGTAGCAGTTGGGAGTGACTAATCATATAGTTCATATGGTTTAAATATGAAAGTATGTAATGAAAATCATAGTGATAGTTTCCTAATAGACTGTGCCTTAAAAACCAACCACACAATAACTAATGATGGCATGACTGCATTACAACCAATCATTAGTGTCCGATTTTTGCTGAATTCTGATTATAAGAGTAACTCTACAGAAGAAAATTTGTAAGAGCCAAAGTTGGTAGAATAAAAGCTATTTCAGACTCAAGCATTCATTCATACCCCCTCCCTGATCTCCATTTTCAATTCATTTCCTTTCCTTCCCACACATCCTTGCAAAGATATAATATTCCAAGCATTCTCGGCTCTCTTCTGCAGATGTGAGCATGCATATGCTAATTCAACACACTTCCTTCCTCCTCATTCCTAAATTCATAACATCTTCAGTGTTTTCTAAACAAAAACACTCCAGCTATCCAGATTACAAATACTGATATGCCCTTGGCAAGAACTTAGCTGCAGGGAAACATTTTTTGTTCCTCGGAAAACTTTTAAATTTCCTTTGAAACTGTTGAAGTTTTCATCTTCAACTCTATCAGAATTTTCATCCATAGTGTGTGGATGCTAGGAAAGGAAAAGATTAATATCTGATAAAAACAAAGCAGTATGTGTGTATTTACATAATAATTTCAAATGATTCCTGAATATGGAGAATGGTTTGATAAAGGACATGCTCAAGTGAGTAAATAAAACAATATGGAGGCATAGCTTGAAAATCATCTTGAAACATTCATCCTTATAATTACTTGGTTTTTCCCAGAAGACATTTGTATTGTTTCCCTTTCTCTGTCTTGAGTTCATGCTTTTTCATTCATTTATTCATTAATTGAATATTTATCAAGCACTGGTTTTTTGTAATGCATTGTGACATGCTAAGAAACAGAAAGGTTACGGCAATGAGCATTCCTCCTTGAGGAAACTTAGGTTTTGGGTTTTAAGTGGTTTAAGCTTATGTTTTAAGTGTTTAACTTTAATTCTTTGACAGTTTTCACTCAGAATATGTGGATATTCGGAAAGGAAATTATTAATGTCTGATAAACACAAAATAGTGTGCAGGGAAAAGGCTGCTACCTAGAACAAACACAATAAAACAACCTGTGTTAAAAAGCTTAAACAAGAGAAAGTAATTTTTCATAAATTCTTGGCATCAGAACATCTATGACCAAGTTTACAGGGTTTGGCTTAAAGGGACCAACTTATTAATACAGCTTTATAGGAGATATAAAAATATGATTATTAGAATCTTCCTCTACTATAAGGTTTCCATTCTATCAAGTTAGAGCCTTCCCTTATAATCTTATTAAGTCCTAAGAACCCAGCCACTTGTAATAGTAACAATGGAGCCAGAGTTCATATGTAAATTTTAGAAGACATGATTTAGTTCATGCCAACATACTTGAATATAATTCAGTGTGAAATAAGAAGGGTCATTTAAACCTAAAGAAATAAAATTGTTTCAATTAGTCTTTCAAAACAAGTAAGACTAAATGGATATTTGACAATTATAGATGGCAGGCTCAGTGTGGATAACACCCATGGTTGGAAACAGGAGGAACTCTTCTTAGAAGTAAACAGAGAGCAGATGTGAGCTGCTTGCTGTCCCCTGAGCTCCATCATCTGTCCCACAGTTCTGCTTGCCTTCCTGAAGAGGCCTGGTGGGCCCCAGGAACATCCAGGTTAGACCCCTCCCGAACAAATCCCCTGCCTTCCAAGTCCACAGAGGCTTGCTGTTCACTGTCCCCTGAACTTCATTATCTGGCTCACAGCTCTCCTTCCTTACCGAGGAGGCCTTCTGCCACCAGAAAAATCCAGCCAACACCAGGGACAACCAGATAGAAAAAGGCCAGTGTAATAGCAAAATCAATGAGAGGCAGGGCAATATGGCACCGCAAGAGCCCAGCTATGCTACTTCAACAAGCCCTGAATATCTTAACACAAATGAATGACAAGAAGATGACTTTAAATGAAATCTTACAAAGATGATAGAGTTTTTTAAAGAGGAAATGGATAAATTCTTTTTTGAAAAATACAGGAAACTACAATCAAACAGGTGAAAAAATGAATAAAAGGTAAAAGACCTAAAAAGGAAAATAGAAGCAAAACAACAAAAACAAACAAACAAAACAAACAAAAAACCAACCAAACAACAACAACAACCTCACAAACTGAGGGAATCCTGAAGATGGAAAACTAGGAAAGAGAACAAAAACTATTGAAACAAGCATCACCAACAGAGTACAAGAGATGGAAGAGACAATTTTAGGCATAGAAGATACAATGGAAGAAATCAATACATAGGTCAAAGAAAATGTTAAATGTAAAAAGTTCTTGTCACAAAACATCCAAGAAATCTGGGAAACTATGAAAGGACCAACCCTAAGAATAATAGTAATAGAAAAAGGAGAAGATTCACAGCTCCAAAGCCCAGAAAATGTTTTCAACAAAATCATAGATGAAAATTTCCCCAACCTAAAGAACAAGATGCCTATCAACATACAAAAAGCATACAGAATACCAACGAAATTGTAGCAGAAAAGAAAATCCTCTCACCACATAATAACCAAAACACTAACACTAAACATATAGAACAAAGAAAGAATATTAAAAGCTGCAAGGGAAAAAGTGCAAGTAACATATAAAGGCAGATCTATTACACCCGACTTCTCAGCAGATATTCTAAAAGCCAGAAGTGCCTGGTTAGATGTTGTGCATGTCTAAGAGACCACAGATACAATACTCCACAAAACTTTCAATCACCATAGATGGAGAAAGCAAGATATCTTGATGTAACTCTTACCAAGAAAATGAAAGACTTGTATGACAAGTTTCTTATGGAAAAAACTGAAAAACATCAGAAGATTGAAAGATCTCCCATGCTCATGGATCAGTAGGAATTACATGGTAAAAATGGCCATCTTACCAAAAGCAATCTACAGATTCAACACAATTCCCATCAAAATTCCAACACAATTCTTTACAGACCTTGAAAGAGCAGTTTTCAACTTCATATGGAAAAACAAAAAACCTAGAATAGCTAAAACAATCCTGTACAATAAAATAAATTCTGAAGGTATTACCATCTCTGATTTCAAGCTGTACTACAAAGCTATAGTAATAAAAAACACATGGTATTAACATAAAAACAGACAACTTTATCAATGGAACCAAATCAAAGACCCAAAAATAAACCCACACACTTATGGACACTTGGTTTTTTGACAAAGAAGCCAAAACCATACAATAGAAAAATATAGCAAATTCAATAAATATTGCTGATTTAACTGGATGTCCACATGTAGAATAATGCAAATAGATTCATATTTATCACTCTGCACAAAACTCAAGTCCAAGTTTATCAAAAACCTCAACATAAAACCAGATGTGTTAAATCTAATAGAAAAGAAAGTGGGAAATAGCATCGAGTGCATGGTACAGGAGACAACTTCCTCAACAGAACAGCAACAGCTCAGACACTAAGATCAACAATTAATAAATGGGACGTCATGAAACCTAAACACCTTCTGTAAAGCAAAGGACATGGTCAGTAGAACAGAAAGGTAGCCTACATCTGGCAGAGGGCTTATTTCCAATATATAATGAACTCAAAAAATGTAGACACCAACAAACCAAATAACTCAATGAAAAATGAGGCACAGAGCTACACAGAATTCTTAACAAAAATTTCTAGTGGTCAAGAAGCACTTAAAGAAATGTTTAACATCCTTAGCCATCATGGAAATGCAAGCCAAAATGGCTCTGAGATTCCCTATTACACATGTCAGAATGGCTAAGGTAAAAATCTTGAGTAGCAGGTCATGCTGGTAAAGATGTAGAGCAAGAGAAAGACTCTTCCATTGCTGGTGGGAATGCCAACTTGCACAACCAATTCCGAAATCAATCTGGCACTTTCTTAGAAAATTAGGAATAGTTCTACCTTAATACTCAACTATACCACTCCTGGACATACAACCAAAATATCTTCCATCATACCACAATGAGACTTGCTCAGCTACGTTCATAGCATCTTTACTCATAATAGACAGAAACTGGGAAACTCAGAATTGATAAACAGTGGTACATTTACACTATGGAATACTACTCAGCTATTAGAAACAAGGACATTCTGAAATTTTCAGGCAAATGGATGAAACTAGAAAATATCATCCTGAGCGGGGAACCCAGATTCAGAGAGACACACATAGTATGTACTCACTTATAAGTAGATATTAGCAATAAAACACAGGATAACCATGGTACAATTCACAGATCCAAGAAGCTACACAACAAGTAGAGCCTTAAGGAGAATACTTGAATCTCATTAAGAAGTGGAAATACGATAGAAATCATAGGTAGATGGTGGAAAATAACTGAGTGGAAGAGGTAGTGAGGAGGAGAATAGGAGGGATCAAGTATGAGGAAGACTAAGGGAGAGAGAACTGGTAGAGAGAACAGAAATTAGTGATGGTGAGCAACTCTGAGGTAAGCCAGAAACCTAAGACAAAGGAAACTCTCAAAAAATCTATGAGAGTGACCCTAGCTAAGACTCTTAGCAACAAGAGTTATGAAACCTAAAATGGCTACTTTCTATAAGCAGGCAAGGCTGGAAGGATATGGACACCAACCTATCCACAAAACCTTTGACCCAAAATTTATTCTGCCTATAGGAGTTATAGGGGGAAAGATGAAGCAAAAATTGAAGAAATGTCCAACCAATGATTGGCCCAACTTGAGACCCACCCCATGAGAAGAAAAGATAACCCTTGACATTTTAATGATATTCTGTTATACTTAAAGGGGTGATATCCATGAGGTGCATGCCCTTTTCCGAGGGGAGAGGAAAGGGCTGTCGGGAGGGGAGGTGTGAGGGAAGGACTCTGTGGAGAGGAAGGAAGGTAATCTATGATTCAGATATAAAGTAAATATTAATTATTTAATGGGGGAAAAAGAAGTAAACCGTGGTTTTCCTGAATGTAAACATGAAAAATAATGATAAAAATTTAAAAATATACTAGTTTATTACTTACTACAAATGCCACACTAGCATTATTATTACATTTTACTCAATAAGGAATAAAGGTCCACTGATAATATTCAGAAAGGGATATGTTTGGGTCCATGTTTTTGTAAGACTATGATGACTGAATGGATGAACTACAGGACATGAATTTGGAGATAAATGAATTAGAAGAAGGAGGAGGAGAAAGAAGGAGAAGGAGGAGGAGGGGAAGGAGGAGCAGAAGGTGAAGAAGCTGTAACAGACAACTGGGATGATAGTTCTGATGTCAACTATTGAGTGGATAAAGTGGAGAGAAGTGAGAAACATCACCAATGTGGAATGAGTAAAGGTTGGAAAAGACTTAGACTTAAGGTAGAGAGCATAAGACTTCTGAATCTGGATAGAAGTACAGAGATGTTCTTCTGTACAGTACAGTATCTGACAAGGATACCAATGAAAGGAAAGTCACTCTGATCACTCTACATGTAAACATGTCTACCTTACAGACTGGAATAGCAGGGATGGTGATGATGAGAGCAGAGGGATTAGAAAATAATTGTAAGGTATTCCATTAACTATAATTTCTGGTAGTGTCCTCATGCATTAAACATCTACAGAGTGGTTTGGTGTTGAAAGTGTACGTTATTTGGTTTGGTAACTCATGAACTACTACAGCATAGTGGGGGTGGTTTTTTCCTTGCTCTCTCTCTCTCTCTCTCTCTCTCTCTCTCTCTCTCTCTATATATATATATATATATATATATATATATATATATATATATATATATATATATATATATATTATCCAGAGCACTGGGTCATCTAACTGCTGTCAATATAAAGAGCAAGTAAACAACTGTTTTTAATGTAAAGTGGCATCTCTAAGCTTGCAAGTGTCTCCAAGTACCCATAGATCAAGTTAGTCTGTAGTAAAAGCCAGCTCTCAAATTCTGGCGGCTTTCATGCCCATACTCCTTGGTTCTGGTTAACTGGCTTTTCTTTACTGATATCATTGTAGGAGGACAAGACATTCTGGTTAATCAGGAACTTGTTGTTACTTTTTTCCAATTTCTAACATTTCATTGGCAAAATGCAGCAGTGTAACCTACCCTGACTCTAATAAGGATGGAGTGGATAATGTTACTAATGGAGTATTGGTATTTTTTTTATATAGTGCAATCTTTCATTGATAGCAGGCAGGGATAAAGAGAAAAAGACACACAATACACTAATTCTTCTCTTTCACATTTCTGGGTGTTTAGTATATTTTGGTGCCTGTTTCCAAGCTGTGGCCTCCAGCAGTTCTGTTTTTCAAGCTAGTCTGTACTCTGAATCTAGCAAGTGTTCAAAACAAGCAAGGAAATGTTCACACAGGTATGTCTCCCTAGTGACTCCTACTCACAGTTAACAAATCTCTGATGTTACTGTCCACATTCATCTCATCAGACCACAAGAAGGCAATTTGCATCTGTTTTCTGGTGAGCCCCCCAAAATATCTGATTTTCAGTTTGTTACTCATTTTGTTGTTCTGCAGGTAGTAGTGGAAGTTTCAAACTCTTCTACATCAGTAATGAAAGATTTTCCTCTTTTATGGTATCAATAGTTTTCTTGACTAATATCTCAGGCTTACAAGCGGCACATGCAAGATAACTATGTATCACATTATTTTATTAAAACTGTCATCTGCAGACTTTATCTAATTGAAGAAGGCTGCCTAATCCCCAAGTAAATGGTTAGACTCTGAAGCCTGGTCATGAAAAACTGTCCATCTTCAAAGGCAAAGTTTATATGGCTAGGAGTTCACGAACTGTTGGTTTTGCCTAGAAGCCACAAAATATCTTTGGAGGAATGAGACTGCAGTCAAAGTCAAAAATATTTCAGCAGACTTTTATTTTTACTTAAGTAGCACTAGGTGTATAATTAGATTTTACGTATGAAAATAATCAGGCAGAGAATGCCTTTTGCCTGAGAGATGAGCCAAGGGAAAGAGATCAGATTTTATGACATAAGATGATTCTGATGTCTTCAGTTAAGGATGATCTTAAATAAGATACAATTGCTTGGATCTGTTGGCTGCTAATACCTTAGAGAGTCCACGCCTCCTTGTCACAGTTCCAACACAGAGAAAAATAACAACTTTAAAAGTAAAAACCTATTGTTAGGAAAAAATAATCAAAAATTACCTGTACACCCCAGTAAACTCCTACACCCATGATTATGGAGGTAATCAAAGATTAATATTCCCTTCACAGAAAATGGAGACAGAAAGAACATGTTGACATCAATCTTGTATATAAATCAACAGGAGTTCAACAGTCCTAAAAAGCAATTTAAAATAAAATACTTCTCTGCTCCTGATTTGCATTATGTAGGCAGTGTGACTACAAAGGTGCCATTTTCCTCACTACAAATATAACTCTAGCCTGGTTCATTGAGACATTTTCCCACTTGTAAGCATAAATCTCCTCCTCAATTACCATTTTGGATTACAATACTTTATTTTTGATCCTTTACTTTAGAAGGAATGTAATATCCATTATTCTTCAAACCTGATAGACAGTTAAATTTATATTTATTACACTGCATGTAATCATTAATATAAGCTGCAGCAGCCAAGAACCTTGATTTGGACCATCAACAATCACCTGACATGCTATCGACAGGGATAATAAAAAGAATGATTTTGTCACCCTTTTAAAACTAAAGTGCATTAAACGCTCCTACTCTGAAACTCCCTATATATATATATGAGAACACAGCACAAATAATTAGAAGAGAATTACCAAAGTCATTTTTGTTGTTTAGTTTCGTTGTTTGGAACAAAATTTAGTGGCTATTACAGCAGCTTGGTTGGAAGTATGGGTCTTCATTGGGAAGGACTAAGGTTGAATCTCTGACCTGGTGACTTATTGACTAATGTTATGCTACTCTTAACTTTTTCCAAGCATGGTTTCCTTTCATCTATAATTGAGTCAATGATATTATTCTTCAGGAGTGTTTCTAGACACCCTCCCAAAAATAATGTTACTTTGTATGTTTGTATTTAGCCTGAAACAGAATAGGCTGTTTAAGGCAGTAAACATTATTTTAATAACATTTTTTTACCAAAGTGTGCTAAAATTTATGATTTTAATGCCATGTGAGAAAAATGGTTATGGAAACATTAGAAATTTTAGTCTTTAAAATTTCCCATTATTTTTGTTTGTATATGTATGTGTGTGGCTTTCTGTCTGTACTAAAGCTTTGCCAAGATTCATACAAATAATACATATGCTTTTTTTTTTTTTACCTCCCTATTGACAGGATTCTTTATTTCTCCAGACATAAAATTTCAAGTTCTTTAATGTGCAAGCAAACACTCCCAATCTTTTAGGTTTTATTTCTCATTGTAGGTTTACTGGTGAGAAGATGTGACACAGGGCCTGTTGCTACAGCAACAACAGGTGTCCATCTTCTCCCTCCTCAGCTGAATACTCTGGATGCCTCTCATTCCAAACCACACTTGTCCTAGCGTGAGTTTCTTTCTTTAGGGATTTTGGCTTATACACTTGCTATCAAGTGGAGGCTCAACTTCCTTCCCACAGGTCCTAAGGATTCCATTCCAGACTGAGTACTGATCTCTGACGCTCACTGAGCTTAGAGAAAGGGACTGCAAGGAGATAAGTACATTCATGCACACGTCTCTTGCTCTTATGGTCTTTGTAAAGACCTATATGGACCTATGGGAGTCAGCATTTGAAGCCAGGTATCGTTTTCTACTTTTTTCTGTCTTGTTTTCTTAGCTAAGGTCTCTCAATGAACGTGGAGCTCACTGATTGGCTAGACTGGCTAGCTAGCCAGTTCCTGGGATCCTGCCTCCGCTCTCCCAATTACTGGGGTTACAGATGATTTTTACGTGGTTACTAGGAATCTAAACATAGGTCTTCATGCTTTTGAAGCAAACACTTTGCCCACTAAATCATCTCCCCAAATGTTATGATAACTTCATAAAAATCCCTTTTTCCTCCATAAATAATTAAAATACTTCCAGTTACTTTTGGTGAGTAACTCATATTAGGTACAGAATTCTTCAGGTAAACTAAGATGTTCTTCCATATGGACCTAGAAGTCCTGGAGAGGCAAGGTCACAGAATTTGAAGAACACAAGCATCTTCTACCAGAGTTTGGTGTTCCACGAGAGTGTCTGAATGTTCTCCACGCACGTGGATAGAGATTTTCCTTTCTCGTCGCTAAGAGAATAGGAGTGTCTTAGTCAATTTACACTGCTACATGGACAGGTTGACTGAAAAAATTAACAAGGTTTCTCACAGTTTTGGAGTGTAGAAAGTCCAAGCTGAAGGATCTGTGAGAGCCAGTGCATGCTAAGGGTGTGGGTTGGCAGATGACTCTTCTCCTCTCTAATCCTACAATACAAAGACATAGATCTCTCCTCCCTTCTTATAGAGACACTACTCACATGCATGAGGGTAATATCCTTACGGCGTGATTATTTACAGTCAGGGCTTATGGTGGAATAACTTCCAGACACTATCAAATATATAGTTGTTTTGGACATTCTGGTGTGAATCTGAGGATGGCTTATCAATACCAGCTAAACTGTATGATTAAAAGTCTTCAAGTCAATCTCCCACGAAATACCCACCTTAACACCTCCTGTCCTGCGATCTCTCTGCTTTGGTCTTATATTTTGCATAGAACTCTTTCCTGGTGCTGTGACTTTAGACTTGTCGGTACTATGTACAGTGAATTTAATTTCCACCACATGCCACACTTCAGTGGCAGCCAATACTCCTCTAATTCCTAATTTTGAAATCATTCATTTACTTCTAGCCTGTTACACATTTCCTTACATTGTTGTTTTGTTTTCATAAGTTAATATCTCTTTGAATCTTTAAAATAATAAACCCATTTGGAGTTAAGTATTTGATATTATATACAGGTTCACCACAGGACCCACTGTTGTCAAAGCCACATCAATTCAGTACACACCATTTTACCCAACATTATTGAAGGTAAGAACAACAATAACAAAGCATAGACTTTTTTTTTTTAAAAGAGAGACTTAGCAAGAAAATCTCATTATTCAAGTTCCTGTGCCCACTTAATCAAGGTTCTACTGTTCTATTCTTCTTCTTTTTTCTGAGAAATTAAAGTCCTTCAAAACAGATTAAATACACAAAGATGAGGTTTTTTTTTCCTGAATCTTGTTTTCCCTCTTAAATTCAGCCAACATTAAACAAAGAGATGTTACAGTCTTGCAGCTAAATTAATTTCCTCTTCCTCCTCCTGAACAATTTATATAGATTTAAGTTTGAAACTAGTGAATAGTTTTGATAGTGTGTAAGTAACCTTAAAAAAGAATCATACATGTAATTATTCATGCCATTCACTGGAATGTGCTTTTGATCTTGAACATGCACACTCACATAGCAGAAGCATACAGCAGACACTCAATGGCTATAATGGATCTAAATAGACATAGTGATATCTTGAAACCTACTAACAAGATCATATCATGATAATTCCATATGGTCCATGAAGTTTTAGATGGTTTAACATGTCTTCCCATTTTTTTCTTCCTATCAACACACAACATGAGGCAATTTCACTCTTTTCAGTGGGAACTAAGTCCCACAGAAAGAGAAGGAAACAGGCATGCAATTGAGAGCTGGCAGTCTACAGCAGGTCTTGCCCACACACTTCTCATGTCCATTGTCCTGGATAACAATTTAATCCACACTCAGGACTTTTTTTTGTGTGTGTGTGAATACTGAGATTTCTATTAGATGAAGGGAATGACCTTTGCAGAGTTCAAGCTACTTATCCATGGTGAGATGTTTCAGATAGTTAGAACTCAAATGTTTTTCACTTCCAAGATGACACTCATGCCACCACTGCTACTGCCTTGTCTATGAAGTAAAGATATAAGAGACCGGATGCTTGAACTTAAGTGTGAAGTCTTCCCTCATCATACAGGGCAGAGAAAGGAAGAAGGCACAGCTTATGGTTGGTTTTCTCCCTCTAAATACTCTCTTGTCCAAAGGTTACTACTATGACAAGGTAGTAAGAACTTCAAGTTTTAGTATGTATAGAGAGTATAAACGATGTTTATGAAAAAATGCAGTTTCCTAAGAATCTTTAAGACTTCTGTTATCCCCACTGAGAGCTTCCATAGGATCTTACGGGAAAAAATCTAGTTCTATACTGAATGCACAGCCTGGCCCAAAAGCCTAAGTGAGCAGCATGCTTCCCACATCCCACACTCAAAAACAAACAAACAAACAAACAAACAAACAAACAAAACCAGAAGGAACAGAGCTGGCAGGATGGCAGGGAACCTGGCACAAAGCACCAAGTTAATAAACAAGTGCAGCAAGGATGCAAAGTGCACTAATTTCTTCTATAAAGTCAAGTTCTTCTATACATGGCCAACGGAAGCTCCACTGTACCACTCTTCATGCGCACCTTGAGGTTTTCTGAAACCAGCTTGAGAGACAGAACCGTGGGCATGCCACCAACACCTTTTTGTGTGTCTTCTTGAAGAGACTAGTGTTCATTTAAACAGTGTAAAAGACATAGAGGGGGGCCTGCAGGGAAGTCAGGGAGAGAGGCAGTCAGACCTAAACAAGAAGAGACAGGGCAGAGTTCATGCCACATTGGAAAAAAAATCCTGGAAATAGGGGAAAAGTGAGGACTTTAGGGAAAAGTGGGAAAACACTACTTCTACTATTACAATCCAGAAAACCTAAGTGAGCAATTCGGCTGCACGCTTCATTACACTGACTTCTCCATTTCTCCCAAGGCTGGACTGCACAGAAGAAATCCATTAGCTCCATTTAAATGCTCACCCCAGAGCCCACCTTCTGCAGAGCACAACACACTTCACATTGATAAACCACTATGACCATAGAGAATAATTTTTTTTAAAACTTAAATCAACTTCCATGGAACCATTTGTATTCTTATGATTTTTTTTTCATTATAAGTAAAGAACTACTCTATATAGAAGGACTGGAGAAAGTCATTAGGCTAAATAATTCATACTAGAGAATTTTGTTGTAATGAAATCAACAAGCCACTAATGCTTAACACCATTGGCCTGGGCTTAGTTAGAATTCTATTGTTAAAATTTTTTTTTCATACCACCTCCTGTTAAAATGTAATTTAACTGTGAAAACAGACTTACAAATATTATAAGACACCAATGAAGTAGCCTGTATCACACAATTAAGATTGTTTTAACGTCTGTTGTGCTTATTCCATATTCAACAGGTAACCCAGCTTTTTTCTCTGTAAGTTGCTCTTTTGCATCCCAGGAGTCCAACTCCAGAGTCCATCCTTGGCTGTGTCTTCATGTCATTTATCTTCTGTCAGACACTCTCTTTACTCACCGAGACATCAAAGGTTAAATTGTTCATTTTTCTGGACTTTAATTACATGTATATCCCAATGACTTCAAAAATTAAATTCCTAGACAGCTAGACTGTCTCAAGATTCATTTGCAGATTATTCAAGTGTTTATTATCTTTATTGATTATTTTACACAGGCATATCAAAAGCTAATATGCACAGGTTTTATGCCATCCTTGAGATATGCCTGTTCCAGCCCTTGTACCCATTTTCTCATAGACTGGCACTACAGTCACCTACTTGTCAAGGCTGGATATATCTTAGTTGTTCATCTTTTGTTCAAATTACTATCACTGAGCACACTTTACTCAAAGGGGATACCAAGGTCAATAAGAACTGAGCCCAGTAATCAGTCAGTGGTTTCACTAGCAGATTTTTCTTCACATTGATTAGCACCAAACTAAGATACATATTTGCTTAAGGAAAAATTCAGGAAAGTCTGAGAAAATACTTTGGGTAAAGCCATAGCAGCAAGTATTTTTCTAAGGGATTATGCTATAATAGTCTTTCAATGAAAGAGAAATCCTCTAGTCAAAGCAAAAATAATGCTTGTTACATCTGATAAGCCTAAATATAATATAGAGCATCTTAATAGTTGAATTTGATCATGGTAACACATGAAAACAGGTTAAAAGAATCAAAAGTTGACAATTTTTTGTATTTATCAATGTGAGTTTGTTTTGACGAAGGCATTGCCTAGAAAGCCACCTACTAATAAAGTAGAAATAAAATATATGGAATCTAGACAATGTGGTGGGCCTGGGCAAGGTGTGTGATGCTGTCAATCAACACATCCAACATTGAAAACTCAGGCACTGGTTTGGAACCCTAAAAAAAGGGTACCAAACAGGCAGGCAGTAAGCCGGTTTCCTAATTAGCTGAGTGGCATACAGAACAAAGGGCTCTCTATCGTGTACTCTATCAACCAGCATCCTACAGAAGGGCATGGCATACTCAGATACCTTGAAAAGGGCTACTTAAAAAGAAAAAAACAAAACAAAACAAAAAAAACCTTTTACCAGGCATTCAAAGGAAGTGCTACAAACTATTGTCTATAAATCGAGAAGGTTTAACACTTTAAAAGGAAATATCAACCATTGTTTTTGATACCCTAGATCTGTAGATGGAGAAATCTTTAGAGACCAAACTACATTGGCTCCAGCTGGGAGCGGGCAGCTTGCATGGTGTGAACCACAAAGACACTATAATGACCGGCATGCCATGCTTCAGCAGGCACACTTCTCATGGAAAAGAATTTTCTTGAGGCAAGCAAAAACTGCAAGCTATATGGGAGTGTGTGCTAGAAAGTTCTGTAAATGTGGTTGCTTTGAGTGGATTATCTGCTTGAATTTATTCCAAGCCTTTCAAATCATCACAGATGTCAGAATCAGAGACCCCTGAAATGAATGATCTCACTTATTTTCAAGGGATTGCTTGTCAGTGTTTTCACTGTTCCTTCACAAGGGAGCTGAGGAATTTGCCATCCTTCGTAGCTTTTGCAACAGGAATTCATCACCAAGTCAACATTTATGAAATAATGAGGGAAGCTCATTACATACTTTCTTGTGTTTTGTACTTCTGGCTTCATAGAGCATGTCCACAATCTCCAGCCTCATGCTCTTTCTTTCTCTTCTTCCCATTACACAATCAGCAGCTATCAAACGTTTAGAAAGACTCAATAGGCTTCTCTTTGCCTTTACATCTTTGGATTTTTCAAACTAGGAAACCACTTCTACAGCTCCGGCCCTGGAGACCAGTGAGCTGGCAGTATCGCAGGTGACAGCATGTCTTGGCTGTGACGTTCACATCTGACTCCTGCAATTCTCTTTTTCCTGGGCTTAGTGGGAGCCTTGAAACCATAGTCACAACACAATAAATACCAGTTCTAAGCCCCTCCCCTTCGGCACTGTTGCTATTTTGCCTGGAAATAGTATAATTGTTTCTATTTCTCCTTTTAATCCCTTTTCCTTTTATCTTTTGTGATTACCTGGAGAATTATTTCTCCCAATTCTCGTACAGCAGCTGCTGCTGTAAAAAGTCTCCTGAATTTTATATGTGTGACAAAGAACCTTATGCTGTCATAAAGATAGTCTTACAGTTCTTCAACATTCTTAGGCACTGAGGAAAGGAATGCAACGGAGGACAATGTTGAAAGAGACCTTGGCGCTGCCAAACAAACATCAGAGTGCCTAGATCTGGCCAGTGGTCAGTTCAGACCCTGGCATTCTGCCCAGGGAGACTCAGAGAGGATTTAAATCTATTAAAGGCTCCAGTGGGGAGAATATAAGTGTGTGTATATATACACACACATATAATATATATACATATATATGTATATATGTATATATATATATTAAAATCAATCACAGTGTTAAATCAGTGTCCATGTTACATTTCAGGGGTTATTTACTTTTGTAAAACTCTGAAAATCAATCACACAGCAATTTAACAAAGCAATATTATTCTTGTGGGTCATCTAGAAATTCATGGCCCCACATAAATTAACAGAAAAGCAACTAAATCACTTATATTAGTATTTCAAAAACTGCCACTTCACTTTATCCACCGTGTAACTTATCATAGCATTTACTAACATGACAATATGTTCTTCTAAGTCCCACATTTTTTTTTTACCGTCAGTGCTATGGTTGGCCTTAGTCTGAGGGTCACCAAGATCAACAGCATCTTTAAGATCCAAGAATTATTGTACCATCTGCTCCAAGATGCTAAGTTCCTCCAAATAAAGAAACAGGCTCAGAATGTAGTTGCCACCAAATCAGCCTCAACTCAGTGGCCATATGTGACAAGAAAATTATCTCTTCTAGCCTCAGTCTAGTGTAGGCATCTAGAGAGCTAAGTGCTATCCTTCTATGCTTTCTGGGAAATGATACAGTAATTGCTTCTTTTTGGCCAGTGATAAAGATATTTGTTTTGTACATTTAAAGCCATGTGTGTGTGTATGGAATCCAGCATTGTATAGATGTTGATGTAAAAATAAAACAAAAACAAAACAACAAACAAACAAACAAATAAAACGGTTGCTGGAATGTAGCAAAGAGGAGGAAAACATGGCATTTGTAGCTGTAAAAATCAATTTCTGGTAACACATTCTAAATATGTTTTTCTATTAAAATTATTTAAAATTTTTATTTTAAAAGTGGAAAAGTATGTAAGTGGGAATTACAGTCTAAGCTTTTCTAATTGAGCCCTAGCCCTTTCTTACGTGGCATTTGGTAAATGTCTACACAGGCAGATATAACAGCTTTTTCTGTAGAGCAATGCTCCAATAAGAGACAAACTATCCTCTCCTTGGCCAATTGATGATTAAGATGATAAAGATTTAATTGATTTTAGTTGTGAGCAACCAAGAGATCAACCATTATTCTTTTATCAATGCCCTGTCCTGACCCTATCTGCAGCCTGTCCAGAAAGCTCAGTTTTCCCTTTATTAGCTGCTATGGTCCACAGAATTTTCAAGCCCCTTCTGACCCAGATGTCTCCGTTTGCCCAAAGAAGGGGCATTTCATCATAGGCTTCCACCATTGGTCTACTTTATTTATACTTAATGAAGTTTGGGGTTAATTTAATCCATGCACTCTGTCTTTTCACAATCCATCCTTTTCTGGCAGTCAGCTCTTCAGCTCTGGTCTGATCAGCATGATGCTTCTCTCAGTCTGATCTGGGCCTGGGAAATGTGAAGCATATCTGAGACCAGCTGCCACACTCCATGTCTTCTCACTTCTGAGAACAGACTGGTGAGAAGAGACGCATCAGGGGTTTGAGAATGGCTCTTTCAGAGACCTGAAGAATTTTGAACACTCACAGGTATTTCTTCAAACTCACATAAAATTACTTCTAACACCATGGCTGAGCTCTTAACCTTCATTATGAGTTTCCTTGGAAGGGTAGTATAAAACTTATTTTAAAAA
Organism: Acomys minous; assembly: GCF_964271855.1. Classification (NCBI taxonomy): domain Eukaryota; kingdom Metazoa; phylum Chordata; class Mammalia; order Rodentia; family Muridae; genus Acomys; species Acomys minous. Next base: position 101,697,100 of record NC_140496.1, read on the forward strand.
ATTATAGAGTCCTTCTCATAGGGAAATACACACCAAAATTCCCACTATATCCCCTTTCTCATTGCATCTTCTTCTGCCCAACTCTACCTATTCTGTCACTCCAGTCCATGGAGGTTACCACTTCCATGGTGACAGCCACAGACAGTGCCACCCTAAGCAAGATGTCAATGCTTCCATGGATATCTATCATGCAGACACCCAGTGACTGGGACAACCATTCATTTGTGTATTTAAGAGTTTCTTATTTTGCCAGCAGTCATGACTTAAGAATTTGGATGACTACATGAAGCAAATATTTATTGATTATAATCAAGTTACATTCAAACACATTATATTTTGATATAGAGTTTATATAACAGTTTTATAAAGGAAGTTTTATGATAAAAATAGTTTTGTTTTATTTGATTCTCTGTTTACTTTCAATTTTGTTTCTGTTTGAATCAAATTACACACCATTGATTTCATCCCATTTTTTCTTGCTCATTGTACTAAAAATTTTGTTATATAGAATTTTTACAACATCTAGAAACAGAAAATCTTAGTTCCTATATTTAACATCTGTTTGGTCCTATTCCTATGCAAGTCAATTGGACATTTTTTCTACATATTGGAAAACATTTTACATATATTGCAGATGAAAATTCAGAAGCAGGACTATGCTGCGTGTTTACTAATGAAGAAAAGGTTTGGAATAATTTAGGAATGTAGTCATCTCCATCCCTTGGATGTGTAGAAGATCTTCTGAACAAGGAAAGCACAGTGACCCTGGCATGTCATCTTCACAACTATGCAGAACAGCAGTAACCAAAATGCATTCATTGTTTATAGTGGGAAGCTACATCATTGCATCAGTACTTTACTGTTTCAGTTATCCGTCTACGGACATCACTAGGCATCACAAAAGTTCTCTCTGAGCAGTGGTGATTACCCTGTAGTTGATGGGTTTAGATATTGTGACTGGGACTTCTGGGTTGGCCAAAAAGAGAAAGACATGGGAAGAAAAAGAGAAAGATATTTTATCTTAGCTATGCAGGAAAAGGGTATATTTGAAGGATTTGATGACGGGTGTAGGGAAGATGAATTGAAAAGCTTTTCGGAGAATCATACTTTTAGGCCAAATCTATAATGAATAGAGGTTAGATATCAGCACTAGTAACGATATTGCTAAGAACCCAAGGAATTCTGGGGGAAAACGTGTATCAGGCACAGCTTGTAAAAGCAAAAGATTCTAAAGACAAGTACTTTGATAGCTTGAGAAAATGAAAGACCAACAGGGACAAAACATCCCACCAGGATGGAAAATGTTGCTAACAGATAGACTTCAACTAATTAACAATTGCTTTTCTGCAGAAATTACTCACCTTACTTCAGGTAAACTCTGCCATGGGGTCATCTTTGGCTTACATAGCCCATTGGGCTCTTCCTGATTCAGGGGATGGAATAAAACATTTCCAACAGAAGATATGTGTTCATTTTTAAGGAACTTTTAGATACACTTATTAGCAGTCTATTTTCCTCCCAAACAATCTCTTTGTTTCCAGAGAGATTTTTAAATGTACTATATAAAATTCTAAATTAATTTTGTTAAAATACTTCCCCAGATCAAGATGTATATCTGGACTCTAAAGGAAATTTACTTAAGTGTGTGATTTGGGAAATGCCTTTATCTTCTGTTATATTCATTTTTATCTACAAAATATGGAAATATGGTATGCATTGTATAAGATTAGACAAGAAAAGTCCATGCACAGAGTATATGCCTGAAACCTGGTTATGAGTGTAGTAAGACCTTCGTTACGGTGATACAATTCATCTAGATTCTTATCATCACAAGTTGTTTGACTATAAAGACCAAATGCATCATGTAAGCATGTGTTTCTTGTTTGATTTCCTTGCAAGACCTGGTGAGTGTGGGCCTGAGAAGTAAAGGCCATGAGTGAATCTGCTGTGATGCATTCACCTTTTACAGAAAGTGTGATGTTTAGCTAAAGGTGACATTTGGTGATTTATGATCACTATTACTGAAAAATGATACTCAATTAGCCCAAGTTAAAGAAACTGTACAAAGGAAAAAGTTAGGCAAAGAAGGAACAAAGAGAGAAAAAGAGAGTGAAAGGGAAGAAGGAAGAGAGGGAGGTATAAAATTTCAGGTACTTGAAGAATTTGACAAAGAACAATCAATTATCTGTATATTGGAACCTGATTATTGCTTTTATATAACTTAATAGGATCACCATGATGTTCTATTAGCCATTTTGTCTTGAAAATAGCTTTCTTAACAACTAAAGAGTTGTTGCTTTCCAAGAGGCAACTGCCTCCAATTGACACAAGTCAGGAGAGAACCCAGTGGGAAGATCTGACTTTACGAGAGCACTTTCAGAAATAGCTGCAAGGCTACAGAAGCATGCTTATAGAACCCTTACTGCATAAAGGAGTAAAAGAAAGGAAGGAAGAGAAAGATGGAAGAAGAAAACTAAGAAGGAAGAAAAATTTTTAATTCAATTTAGAGAAAAGAATATGAAAGAAAAAAAATCAGCTCTGAAGGAGCAACAGTGTTATAGGATGTTTCATCTAAGAGCTTAAGAATCGATGTTGGAGCTGAAGAGATGTCTTGACAGTCAGGATTATTTGTTGCTCTTGTAATGGATCTGAGATTGGTTCTTAGCAGCCACAGCCAGTGGCTCATAGATACCTGGACTTGTAGCTTCAGATCTGGTGACCTCTTCTGACCTCCACTGGACATGTTCACTCACAAGTGAGTACAAGCATTTGCTCTGTCTCTCTGTATCTGTTTCTATCTCTCTCTCTGTCTCTCTCTGTGTGTGTGTGTGTGTGTCTCTCTCTCTCACACACACACACACACAATTAAAAATAAATCTAAAGAAAGTTCTTTAAAGAAAGCTGAAGTCTTACAGGGGAAGGGAAAATGAGAAGCCCATCAGTTTTGCTAGAAAATCAACAACCTAACCATTAAGATTATTCATTTTATGCTTTAAAACATTAATGAGGACTAGAATAGTGATTAAAAAAAAACATTTTGTAAAGAAATGTGGCTGCGGGCCAGGTGTGTGGAGAGCAAGAAAGGGTGGGTAGGACTGCGAGAGAGAGCAGAGACTGGTGGGACGGCACCTCTGGAACAGGGGAGGGCTCCATGGAGTCTGTGGGTGTGACCCTAGCTGATACTCCTAGCAGCAGGAGGGTATTGAGGAGCCAGGAGTCAACACTTCTTGCAGCTAGCGGGACTCCAAGTGGAGAGATGGGGACACCAATCTACCCATAAAACCTTCTACCCAAAATGTCTTGCCTACAAGAAGTAGAAGGGTAAAGACAGAGCAGAGATTGAAGGAATTGCAAACCAATGACTGTCCCAACTTGAGACCCACCCTGTGAGAGACAGCCAGCTCTTGACACTATTAATTGTATGCTACTATGCTTGCAGACAGAGAGCCAGCATGTCTTCTGAGAGGCTTCATCCTGGAGCAGATGAAAACAGATGCAGAGACCGACAGCTAAACAGTAGGCCAATCTGGAGAATTCTGTGGAAGAGAAGAAGGAAGGATAGAGTGAACTGGAGGGGTCAAGGACACCACAAAAAGACCTCCGGAGTCAACTAACCTGAACCACCAAACAAAAAATGTGCATGGGCTGGACCTAGACCCCCTACACATATGCAGCAGATATGCAGCGTGGTCAACAGGTGGGTGTAAAGGGAACTTTTAGTCACCTGTTTCAAATTTCATTTGTTGTCTTTGAGGCATGCTGCCTCAGTCTGTTAACCTAGGCCTAGTCTTGGAAGCTTCTAGCCTCCATACAAGCTGACCTAGGCCTAGAACGCTGTCAGCTTCTGAGACTTACTGCTTAATAAGCTCACCATTTCTTATTCTTTCTGAGCTATGGGCTGGCTGGTTCAATTCAGCTGCTCTGGCTCAGACTCTTCAGGTTTTCTTTTCTCTCTGTCTCTGAATTCCTCTCCTTGGCCCCAAAGTAACTCCAGCAATCTTGTTCTAATCTCCTGGCTCCTTCTCATTCAGCCTTCACCTGAGTTGTCTCTCCACAGCCAGTGTCTCTATTACTCTCCTGATAAAACTGCCGCCTCTTTCTCTGCATTGCCGCTTAAGTAGTTTCCCTTTCCTCTCTTTTCTTGTCAGAGTTGGGCAGATCCTATTCTGTTAAATCACCATATTTTCTGCCACTCACTTGCATCACTTTCAAATGTGGGTGCTTCGTTACAAACTAACTTTACTTTCATTGTCTGGGTTTAGAGGCATGAACCATCACCCCTGGACCTTTGCTTTTCTTTACCTCAAACTTGGTTTTTACCAGGCTAGGCTTGAAGTCAGATCTGCTTGTCTCTATCTCCTGGATTAAAGGCATGTTTGTATTCCAGCCAGATCACACAGATCTAGATGGTTTTTGTGTGTGGTCTCTTGCCAGAGCAGCTATGTTCTGAGTTAAAATTCCTCTACAACTTACCTCTTTCTGATTAAGCTAAAGATTGTACAGTTTAACTTTTAAAATAGAAAAAATTATGAATCCCACAAACCTAACAGTTTGAATGTCCCTATGAAAATCCACTAAGCTACTGATGTGATGATCCTCCATAATTTCAGTGATGACCATCTGTACTTCAGCAACAGCACATTTCAGGATCAAGATTTTTCAGTCTGCCAGTGTGATGAAGAAACTGCCTTCTTCAGCTGGCTTGTTGAGCTGTCTCCATGCAGAGGGATTGACTTTGGGGCATTCTGCTTGGCTGTCTTTCTGCTTCTCTTCCTTCCTTGAGTCAGGCCTTTCATGTGGAAGCTTCTCTTTTTTCTTCTTTTCTTTCTTTCTTTCTTTCTTTCTTTCTTTCTTTCTTTTTTTAGTTTGTTTGTTTGTTTTCTTTGAGACAGGGTTTCTCTGTGTAGCCTTGGATTCACTTTCTTGGCCAGGCTGGCCTTGAACTCCTGCCCTTGCCTCCCTGAGTGATGGGATTAAAGGTTTGATCCTCTGCTTTGGAAGCTTCTCTTATTTGTATTCAATCTTTATCAATTTTGATGCAACCCATAGTCTTTCATCACCTATGGAAATATAGATAACACCTTTTCCCTAACATAACATGTTCCCTGAGTTCCATCCTGGTGTTAAAAACACCTTTAAAGAGTACAGGTTGATATAATTCAGTAGTTTTTGCCAACGTCCATTGTGTTTTAGCTAATCTTATTCTCCATTTCATTTATAAAAGTACAATTTTATGAATCTACAAATTAACCAGAGATTTAGGCACTCTCATTCCATGCCCAGTGAGCTCCAGTCCAGCGATGCGGATTCTTCTTCTTCTTCTTCTTCTTCTTCTTCTTCTTCTTCTTCTTCTTCTTCCTCCTCTCTCCTCCTCCTCCTCCTCCTCCTCCTTCTTTGACAGAGTTTTTCTGTGTAACAATCCTGACTGTCCTGGAAGATACTTTTTTTGATCAGGCTGGCCTCAAACTAACAGAGATCCGCATGCCTTTGCCTCCTGAGTGCTGGGATTAAATGTGTGTACCACCATTCCCCAGCAAGCCAGGCTTCTTATGTGGGTCCCCTAACCAAGGGAGTATGGATTGTCTGGGACTCTGTTTCCTGCCACTGGTTTCCCTTTTCCCTAGCTGGGCTGCCTTGTCAGGTCCCAGTGGGAGAGGATGTGCTTAGTCTTGCTGTGACTTGACGAGCCTGGGTGGGTTGATATCACTTGGGGACTCTCTTTCTCTGAGGTAGGAGGGAGTATGGGGGGGTGCTGGGAAGAGAGGAGAGAGGGATCTGGGATCATTCTGTAAAGTGATTAAAGTTTTAAACAAAACATAGCACTCTAGTCTACCTGAAAAGCCCTCAAAAGCCATGCCAGTGTGGCTGTACATACCTGTAATCCCAACATGCTTAAGATAGAGGCAAGACAACCATGAATCTGAGACTAGCTGTGACTACTTGGCAAGATTCTCAGAAAGTAGGATGGAAAGAAAAGAAAAACTGCAAACCCCTAAACTCAATGGAGCAATGTTTACAAATATTTTGCAATTGTTAATAATTTCATTAAAATGCTTGTTTGATAATTTAATAATTCAACATATATAATTCACTAAATTTAAAAAAAAAGTTCAAAGTTTACTGATGGACAGATCTTGGGAACAATGTGAGGAAGTTTTCTGTTTAGAGAGCTGGCCTAACTGAAGTAGGGCTTAAATGGACTTCAGTAAACCACCAACATTCTCTAAGTTATATATCTCTACTCATAGATTAATTAGACCTCATCAGTAAAGTCCTTTGTGCAATAGACAATGGTTAACTAATAGATCATAAAGACAGAATAAGTGCCAGAGGAGTAATTGGCCACAAATAAAACATTTGTACCACTGTCCGTACATACAATGCTCAGGAGGCACTGTGGGAGAGCGGGCAGGAAGACTCTAGGAGTTAGAGATCAGGTGGACCTGAGCAAAACGTTGCCACCTGGTGTGCTGGGTGATCATAAAGATTGTCTCTTAAAGAACTTCCACTCATTAAACACTGAGAAAATAACCTAAAAGTAGCTTATAAAATCTGAACAGCAAAGCCTCAATTCTGAGGTCCTATAGAATCAAAAAGGGCCATCAGGATTTAAACCTTGTCAATTATAGCTTCTCCTGGCAGATACAGCCACACCTGTTGTTGGTTTGTGTTTTTTTTTTTTTCTGTAGACTAAGAAGATCAACTATGTGTTTGACTTTGTGCTCAAAGTAGGAATGTAGATAGGTAGATTGCAAATAGACAGACAGATAATAGATAGGTATAGATAATTGACAGATGGATGGATGATAGATGATAAATAGCTATCTTTAGAGAGATAATAGATAGATGATAAATAGATAGGTGTAGATAGATAGATAGATAGATAGATAGATAGATAGATAGATACATAGATACATAGATAGATACATAGATACATAGATAGACAGATAGACAGACAGATGGATATGTTAGTCTTGAACTCATGGCATTCTCCCTCTCTGCACTTCCATACTACTGGTATTATAGACACGTTTCCCCTGCCCAGCTGAAGGGAACTATGTATTTCATCGCATAAAATACCTTTAATAGTAGAAAATAATATTATCTATCTGTTACATTAAAGAAACAGAGAATGAGATTCCAATATGTGATTTCTGCATAATCCATTATAAGCTGCTGACTATAGGGAAGATTTTAATCAAAGGTAATATTCAAGCCTGTAGTAAAGTACTCTTGTTCTCTTCAGCTCTGATACTGAAAATGTAGAGTGTTGTGGAGATTCACTTGAAATGTTGAAATGCTCTGTCACTTGGCAGGCAAACAATCTAAATTTACCTTGCTAGTAGGATCCACAGTTTTTGGTAGAGAATTTAGGTTGAAATGGCACCACCTTGGTTCTGCTCTCAGGTTACCAACAGGAACAAACATGAGTATGGCTTAGACAAAAGGGGAAATGAGAGTTCAGTTTAGGACAGAAGTGGTGATGTGCATCAAATGTGAGGGGCATCCTGATTCTTAAAATTATTGCAGATGTGAATAATATGTCTGAGAAAAATCAAACAGATGGTGTGAGATTCTGCTAGGTCCAGCAGAGTGGTCTTCATATATGCTTAGCCTTGCAGAGCTCTTTGTGGAAGATTTTCAACTGTGTTCTACTTGATTTGGGGGGATTTCTTTGTTCCTAGCTGTCCTCTAACTTTTGTCATCCTGTAGCACTGTCCTCCCTCTTCAAGCTTCTCTGTTTGCTTCTATTGCACTTTGTACCTCTTGTCTCTGGCTTTACAAAAATTTTCTTCAGATCTAATTTTCTTTGATTTAATGCACTCAGGAAAAATTGTAAAGTTCTGGTACGGTCTTAGCACTGATGAGTTGGAACTACCTGAGGCAAGCTCTGTCTGGTGGAGTTTTGAGATCTTCTTGAGTAAATGCCAAATTTATATTTGAAAGATCCTAAGAATGAAGATGCTCGTGTACCTCTTTTTAGAGAGTCAAACAGAAGAGCAGGGCAGAAGAAGGGCTGGAGGAGGGCTAACACCAAGGATGTTTATGGACAGTCCATATGGTAACTTACTTTTTAAAATAAGATATATACATTGTGTTACAGGATCTGTGTGTGTTTATAAACAAGAGTTTAACTGGAGTTACCATGCACAGGGGTTAATGCTTCTCACAGATATCACAGATTGGCAAGCAAAAGTGTCACTTTAGGGAGTAGAAATCTTCCTCTCAACTTGTTTGTCACTAGCATTCCAGGGAACCTCAAAACAATTCAGGCTGTTTTCATTGTTCTTGGCTGTCCACCAAATCTTGATGGTAAGACGGTCTTGATGAAGACTTCACACATTTTGTCAAAAGGAAAGCAATTCAGTAAGTCAGTTCTGACCCAAAGCAATGGGATCCTATTGTTTTAGAATTATGAAAATCTGATGAAGGTAACAATTTTAAGCATGTGAGTGCCATTGTACTGTTTGCTCTCCTGGGATCTCAATCAACAGTGAATACCCACATCTTCCATGGCAGAGAACACATCCTCCTGACACAGGGTTATTGTTTAGGAATTTATAGAAGGTGCTAAGTACTCTGTGTTTGTTGGGATTAATGAAGAAGAAAATTAAGTTTGTTTAAATTATGAAATAAAAATAATACGAGAAAGGGAGGTATCTTTGCTGAGACAGATTTCCATTTTTAAGTGATAAATGGTGTTTTTGTTCTCTGTGGATATATGCCTAATTAGTAGGGTGTAGAGAAAAATTAAAGGTCCAATTTTATGAGTCATGTTGGAAGTCAAGGCCTTTCTATTTGTTGATCACAGTGCATAGGTGCGGTGTGCCATGCTGAGCATGCTGATCGTGGCCATAGGAGGGGAAGAGTGTGCAGAAGTGCCCTGTTCTACTTTAAACCTTGTCACAACCTGAGCTTCCATGGTCACCGCTGCCAAGTGATGGCTTCATCTCACACAGAGTCTGAAGGCTCATATTCAGTATAAAAGCCTGTCGAGCTTGGCAAGGTCGAGTTATCATCAATAATCCCGCCATTACAAAGAACAAAACGCTACAGCTGATGCCTTTCAATGACAGAGACTCAAGACACAACCGGGATTGAGTTCTTGGAGATACCAGTGTTGTTTTTACATATAGGCTGAGGAAGCACACATCCATCTTTCACTCAGCATCTGTGGCTGGGAAGGGAGCAGGGACAGACTCAGTGTTTTCTGCCAGGAGTGTCATGCGGTGGGTTATAAAATGACACAAGCCATCCAGGTTTTCACCACCATCCACAGAGGCTCTTGTATTACTAGAGGCCACTCAATACGCCAGACCTGAAGTCTTCACTGTGAGAAGAGAGGGAAGAAAAGCTGATTGTCAGCTGTATGGCTGGGCTCTGAGAACTTAGCTTCCTATATCTACCACTCTTCACCAACCTGATGTTGGGTATACAGAAATTTGTGAGCAGGAAGCCAGGGTTCCCAGCATCTTGAATGTCAATCAGTTATCCAAAACCACTTAGCATCTTATTATAGTCTGTGAGGAGGAATGGCCATTTCCAGCACTTTCCAATGATTCTAGCATTTTCCCAATGCTACAAAAACCTTAAATTCTATTCTTAAAAGAGGAAAGAAAAACCATTTTTTCTTCTCATTTATCTAGTCTTCAAATTCAAAAATTTTAAATTGTCACATGTTTTCCTATTTGCCTTAATGCTCAAAGTGATGATTATTTTATCATCATCATTATTTTTTAATTAGCAGTTCTTTTCTCAACTCAATAAAGAAATGAGAAATCTGGGTGTTATATACACTTTACCCACAGGGGCACTGCTGACTGGGAGAAGAAAACCACTCCACTCTTCTGTACCCTTTATGTTTTTTTTTTCTGATAATATTAATTGGCCAAAAAAAAAAAAAACCTGTGAGGGTATCCTGTCTTGTGCTGGAGAAATAGAAAACCTGGTACTACAATCCTGAAAATGGCCTTGCTTAAATCTGCACAGCATGTCTGATTTTGTCCCCATTGAACAGCTGTAATATGTGTGCTATGTCAGACACTGAAGGAGCTGAATAAAGACCAGCAAGCTGGGGGAAGGCTTATGTTGGCCTGTGTGTATTTTAACTACAGGTATATTTGTGCCTGCATGGTGAAACCCCAACATTTCCCAGTAAGCTAAGGCCTAGGTTTTAAACATTATTTGTATCTATTTACCAATACTTTAATATTTTATTTATTAAGTTTGTCACTGAGCCTTGTTTTGCATATACTAGTACTTGCTCATGCATGCCTTATGAATATAGAAATTAGCATCTCATTTACTTGATAATTAGACCAATGATAAACAGCTGTTTGGATGCCATGTAGGGCAAGATTTCTACCCAAGTTACTTATCTGCCATACACAATAGCTGTGAAATCTTTTGTCATGCTATCAATTATACACAAGTAACAATGGGAAATAAACTTTTCTTTCACGCATTTGCTTTCATTGTAATTAAGATCCAAATTTATGCTCTGCTTTTGGGGGGAAATAATGGATAATGTGCTGTTGTCTAACAGTCTTGATCAGTGTACACTTTCAGCTTGGCTTTTATGTTTCTTGTGCAGTTTAAATGTTTCACAATGTGTTTTCTGCTGATAATGCGTCCTCCCATGTCTTTATATATTTATATAAATCAAGGGGTCTTGTTTCCATTTGTTATGTTGAAAAACATGTCATGTTTCAATCCTTGTTAATGTCTCAAGTTCCCTGATTTACTCAGTGGTTGTTTCATATAGAAGGCCCCTTACAGATTAACCTGAGCCTCCACCTTCTCTCATTTGATTCCAATAGGACTTACACTGAGAGCAATTGTCTAAGAGATGCGATGGATGGTAGGAGAGCTGTGAAAATGTTATTTAGGTTATTTGTTATTTAGGTTTGTCCCAAACCATATTTATTTCCAACAAATAAAAGCAGAAAGGATAACACTCTATTTCTCTTTAATTCACATGAATTTAAAACTGGATTTGTAATTAAAGAAGAGAAAGAGAGAGAGAGAGAGAAATAACCAAATGTGTCTTTCTAATAAAAAAAAAAACAACTCAATTCTGCATTCACAGCAAAGTCATGGAAGATAATTTGAAACTTGAGTTAGCTTCCTGTAGAGAAAGATAACAACCACCAAACTAATGGGTAATCAATGGCCAATTGCTTCAGGAAAGAGGCGCCCCACAGAACTCCCTGGAAATTAATGTGCTCCATAGGAAGAACTGGGAAAAGCCATAAGACTACCCAAGGGGACCTACCTTTCTTAACGAGTAAGGGAGGACTAGGGGTCCTGTTTTGTGCTAATCAAGGAGACACACTGCGGCCTTCATTTACGTTTCCCTCTGCTGTTCTCTGAGCTACTGCATTAAAAACAATCTTCCCCCATGATTTCCGCCGCTGTAGTCAAGTATAGTTTATGTGAAAGTAAATCTGGAAAGATTACCTTTCAAAACTGCCAGATACTTCACATTTTCTGGTAGAAATCTGGATTCCAGGTTTGTAATGATATTTCCTGCTGTGCTCAGCACTCAATCAGAACGTATGCTTCTTGGTGGGCAGCAACAGAACTCCACGGCGAGCCTGGCAGTTTGGCTCTCATATTTTTCCAATCCAGCTAAGGGACATAAATTTAAATTCTGGGCCCCCCAAGCTAAACTTCAAAAGGAGTTTTGTTCATTTCAGATCTCCCACTGCTGTGATCCCTCCTCTCACATCTGCCCCATAACAATGCAACTTATGATTCTATTTATACCAATGAATAAAACATACCCCCCCTTTTACAGAAAACTAAATTATTACAATGGTGATATGAGAGTATCTAGGTTCACTCTGCTCTTGGTTTTTCCATACTTATATTCCCATGCTCTCCTCTATGCAATAGGAATCACGTGGACAAACCTGTCCCTTCCTTCCTTAATCTATCTTGTTAATTCTGAACTATTTTGCTCTGGGTCATAGTAGATGTTCTAGAGAGGTAAAAACTGTTGTGCTTGTTCATGTATTTTAAGTCATTGGGCCTTGATATACATTTTTAAAAACAATCTGAAGCATTCTTTGTATTCACAAAGTGGAGGAGCCTCTGTCTCATAGGGTTCCTGAAAGGCTTAAATGAAATAATGCACAGAAAGTGTTTAGCACTGGGCTGCACACAGCACCTATATCAGTTAATATTTGTCTTTTCTCTAGATAAAAGGCAACCAGGTGTGGCGGTACATGCCTTTAATCTCAGCACCCACTGAAGCAGAGGCAGATGGATCCCTTTGAGTTCAATGTGAGTTCTGGACAGGCAAGGCTACCCAGATAAACCATGTCTTGAAAAACCAAAAGAAAAAAGTCTCTGGAGAGCAAAAGCATAGTAGAGGAAGTGTGTGCTGCATGTTGCAAGCTTGCCTGCATGCACGTGTATGTGTTGATGCTGGCTGCCTGAATTGAAATCTTTACAACACATTCTGCCAGCTGTGTGGTCTCACACATGATCAACATTTCTGTGCCTTGGAGCCTCCATTCCAACGCAGAAATAACAACAATTTATGTTGTAGTCACTGTAGTCACTGTAATGATAAAGTGAATTAATGGTTGGCAACTGATGAATATATGATTCTCATTATAGAGCATATAGGATTCTTCTTAAAACAGTGGGAAAACACATCAACAACCACTTCCTGTATGAGGCAGCACATAATGGTGTCACCCAAACCAGTGATAGTTCATGACATGAATTTAAAGCAAACAAGCAGGCTCAGAAATCTGCAGCCAACCAGTGCAATGTTCAAACATCCACTGAGGATCTTTCCCTACATCTGTTTATTCTTGCAGGACTTTCCTCCTGTCTGGAGGCCCTGGCTGTCCTCAGTACTGCCCATTTAGGGCATGAGTCTTGAGGTACATCCTACCTACATATACTAGGTTGAAATAGAGCTCTGATAGGACAAGCTTGTGAAATTTTATGCGTGCTGTTACTTCCCAAATTCTGAGTTTCTACTCAATAAGCCATCCCCCACATTTATATCATAGTACTGTTACCTTGGGCCCTTTTACCCTTGTCTCACTGTACGTGTATTCTTTTCCTAGCTAGCTGGGGTATTCCTCAGGTTTCTCTAATGTTGTCAACTCCAAGCTGTCACTCCACGAACATGCAGTGAGTGCACTTACATCTTTAGATTATGCCGATAAAATGAGCTAGGATTAGATTTGATTGCAGATACCTGAAAACTCCAAAATAATTATCCATCAGTCAAGAAGATGAAATTCCATCTTGCACCCACCAAAGATTAAGCTGTGTAGCTGCATCATGGTCGAAGTTGCTAAGGGCCTCAGCTCTCTTCGTCTCATGTCTTGCTCTACATGATTTCAGACCCCTAGTAAACTAGTAAAGTGTTGGAACTCCACCTCCGACGTCAGGGAGACAGAAGATGCCAGCAGTACTGTTCGAAAGTTTTCTAGACCCTGAACATCAGGCACATTCTGCTAGCATTCTTCTGGCCAGTGGACCACACATAGGTGTAAAGAAAGCGGAGCCTTTGGACTGAGTGGGGAGGAAGCTTACTAAAATCTATCATCCGCTGACTGAGCACGGGTGAACAGGCGCTGTGGAAGGTCAGCTACCTCTGCATTAGCTGAGTTAGCTTTCTAGTTCCAGGTTCTAGGACCCATCATGTCCTTTGTTTTTTTATTGTTTCCCTTACAATGAAATAAAATTAATAATAAAGCAGTTTAAATTTTAAGGAGTACAATCATGTAATGCAGGATAGTTTTTTTTTTTTTTTAGAATTTTCACATAATACCTAGCCCCTTGACAACCCATTTGTTTTTTGCAGAGTTGTTATGAAAACTGACAAAATTTAGAAATATTTAATACTTTTTAAGTTCTGTACAGACTTTACTAGTCCCATATAAAGAGTAAGGAAACAAATCCAGGATAAACAGGGTTAGCTATATGACACAGCCAAATGTCCAGTGAGGAAATACCTGACACTGTATAATCCAGAACCACTGAGTGTAAAAATGCACTTATTGTGCATTTTGCATCACTTCATGAAAAGAGCCAACTGTTGAAATTTAAATCATATAGCATGCTTTTACATTGCATCTATCCTAAAATTATTCAATACACATGCATTGTTTGTGATAATGATTCTGTTTGCTGCAAAACAGCACAATACAGAAACTTAGCTTTTTAATGCATAACTGTTTAAAAAATTAAAGAATAATAAACTATCTCAGAATGTCTTCCAGCTCTGTTGCTTTCACCATTAGAACATTCTTGAACATTAGAACATTAAAACATTAGAACATGTCTGCAGTTTGTCCAGGTGAGGTGCTCACATCTGAAGATTTGGAGCTAAGAACCTCAGATAAGAGAACACGCGTCATTTGTCTTTCTGATTACCTCAATGATCTTTTCTAGTTTCACTCACTTACCTGCAAGTTGTTGGTTTTATTTTTCTAAACAGTTGAATAGTATTCCATAGTGAAAACGTGCCACATTTTCATTGTTCATTTACCTGTTAAGGGACAGTTAGGTTGTTTCCATTTTCTAGCTATTGTGACCAGAGCAGTGACAAACAGCTAAGCAAGTACCTATGGAGCAGGATACTAAATCCTTTGAGAACATGCCAAAGAGGAACATAGCTGGGCCATAATTTATGTTTATCTTCAGATTTTTAAGGATTCTTCAAACAGATTTCCAGAGTAGCTGGATTAGTTCTGAACTCCATACACAGTAAATGGGGGTTCATTTTCTTCACTACTCCTCCAGCATTAGCAAATGTTAATTTGTTTTATTTAATCATTAGTTTTATTTATTTTTGTCATTCTGACTGGGTAAGATGAAATCTCAAAGTCATTTAATTTGCATTTTCCCAATTCCTTAGGGTGACACAAATTCCCTTGAAAGTTTTATAGACATTTGTTTTCTCCTTTTGAGAATTCTGTTCAGATGCCAGGCCCATTTTTTAAATGACTCATTAGGATTTTTTGTTTGTTTGTTTGGTTGGTTGGTTGGTTGTTTTTTTTTAATCAATTTGTTGTTGTTGTTGTTGTTGTTGTTGTTGTTGTATATATATTCTGGGTATTAAGTTCCCATCAGTTGTACAGCTGGAAAAACTTTCTCCCATTTTGTGAGCTTCCTTTTCACCCAATAGTTTGTTGCTTCAGCTGTGCAGAAGGTATTTTTGTTTGTTTGCTTTGTTTTAGCTTTAGTTTTAAGAAATCCCATTTGTCATTTGTTGGCTTCAATTCTTGGTAAAATGGGGTCATAGTCAGAAATCCTTTCTCTGTGCCTATGTCACATAGGATATGCCGATGTTTTTCTCTAGTAGCTTCAGTATATCTGGTTTCACATTTAAATTGTTGTACCATTTGAGGTTAATTTTTGGATATCTGATAGACATGGATCTAATTGTCGTTCTGCATATAGACATCCAGGAAACTGAAAAAGGACTGCTGTGGGGGTCACATGGTAGATAGGAAGGGAATAGCAGGGTACAAGTGATCTGAAGGAGAAATAAGGACCTCTAATTAGGGAGGGACTAGAGAGATAAATGAAAGGGGAGGGTACACATAAAGTAAGGATGCCTGAAACAGTCATAAAGAATCATACTAACAGCTACCTATAAAAAATAATTATAATGCATACATGTTAGTGCAAAATATACATATATAGTTAAATGTAAGATTTCCATCTGGGATAGCATTGCCTCTCTCAAATGCCATAGACCTAACAAAAACACAACACCAAGCACAAGAAGCTCTCTTTTTAAGTTGCTGATCAGGGCTTTCCCAAAGCACTATAAGGTATTAACATTGCCCTTGATTGCACTGCAGAGATAGAAAATACGTTCTTATTGCTGAAGGTAGCAGGTACTTCAAACAGCGGGTTATATCTGACATGAAGCCACCTTCCTGAGGACCAGCTTCCACGGTACCAGAAGGCACTATGCAGTCTTTTAAAGGAAGGAATAAAAAATGTCCTATGTGTCAATGACACCTATGTACCACAACAATGACCAGCATGGCACAATAACCTTAAAGGTGCAATAGTGGCACAGATACCTTGGCAATGACCAATAACCCTTTAATTAGACTGAAGATCCACACGAGAGGGACGTAATGTCTGATACTGAAACTCAGGGTTAGTGAAGAGAGAGACAATGGAGAAGATCCCGTGGCTGCCTCTTTACTAAATCAGCATAATCCTTCACTCCACTCTAAACATTTGCCCTTAAGCCCACAGACAGAGTACTGCCCTCACCCTTCATCAAGGAAACTTCTCTTTACTACAACTGTCAGAAGTCACATGCAAAATATCTTAACAACAGAGTTGCCTAAATATGACCAGAACCAAGACAAGACCATTAGAGATAAAACGACAGGCAGAGGCCTCAACTGCACAGAAAACTCCAGGAAATGAAGGAGTGCTGAGAGCAGGAGACATAGTCCTTCCCAGCGGACAGAACACCAATTGGCGACCCAATACCAAATGGCTGGCCCTGAACACATACAGACAAGTAACACTATACAGACTGATAGCACACACATGTATGTAACAATTTAAGAAAAAAATCGGCCATAGAGCATGACTTTAAAGAGAACAAGGAAAGGGGTTTGGGGAAGGTTTGGAGGGGAGAAGAGGAGGAGAAGTGGAGTAGCTATCATATTGAAAAATAAAAAGAACCGTAAAAAGAGAAATATTTCAGAAAAGTAAGTTGCACATATATATGTGCAAATAAACGTAAAATATGTGTCTGGCTTTGTTCAATGTCATAATTCTAATAAACAGAACAACACCTGAGTGAAAAAAAGAGTATTTTGGTTTAGAAGGTCTTTGGTGTAGATCATGGATATATGAGCTCTAGGATGAGCTCCAGGATATATGAGCTGTTCTTCCCACTCTCCTGATTCTTGAGCTGTAGAGCAGCACAGTTAGGATGAGCTGGGGCTGACCCTTCCTGTCTAAGCCTGGAAGAGCAAGAGCAGACCATGAGGGCTGGGCTGCTTCTCCCTCTTAGCTACAAACCTGTACAGACAACGTCTCTACATGGCCTGTTCTGTACATTAATATGGAAAGAAATAATAATACAAAAGTGTCCCTACCTGGATAGAGAGAGACTTGAGTTTCAAAATAGAAAGATGCAGAATATTCTAGACCATATTCATCTCAATTCTCCTGCCTTAGAAAACACATAGAGGATGATACCTTCTGGAATGTGGCTTTCTCTAGATCCTGTCATTAAATCAACACATCACATCTCATACCCTATCCTCGAGATTTGTCAACAGTGGTATCCACAGACATCCTTGTACCACTGGCCAGAAGCAAGTAAACTATGGGGTACATTCTCCAGACAAAAGCTTGACCAATCACATTCCTTCTTTCCCAGGCATTTGTAACGCAGGCTGGGAGGCTGTCAATCATTTTATTTCCTCAGCATGAAGAGATGAAAAAGTTGGACTGTAGAGAGAAAAAGTGAAGCCCATCTGCTCCAGGAACAAAGATATGAGATGAAGAGGCTGAGTGCCCCGGATCCCCCAAGGCTTTGTGCTTCCTGCCTGCCTTATTTCTCTCTTCTTTGCTTGCATTGGCTCAATTTGATTTTTGTTATTAAATGTAACCCAAAGAACCTTAACTAATTCAGAAGGGAAACCGAATATTAAAAGAGGCAAAGTGAGAGAAAGCCTTGTAAATCAACCTGCTGCTAAGCAGAAATGAAGCAGGAAAACGGAAGGCCCCAGAGACCCAATGCAAGCCTCCAACCCTCCTGTCCCCCTTCCCAGCTGCCTGGAAAGGCAGGAAGAGACCATACTGTAGCCTTCAATCACTCCTGGCAGTATTGAAATTGCACAAGCGCCTCCCATGGACTAGTTCCAAGATCTTCGTATAGCAAGAATATTTCAGTGAACTGTGTACACAGTTTACAGTGCCCCCCCCCCGCCAGTACTAGACCTCCACCCTTTCTGCATGTCTGCAGGTGGGAATGCCCTAGAAGCTATGAAGTTTATACCAAAGATACTTAGAATATAATGCATGCAGATGATCTTCTTTTTGGCATTTGTCCATAAGCCTTCAAGCACCTGTGAGCTAATTTTTTCCCATATGTTTTTCATTCATTTACATTTAAGATTGAAATGATTGGCTCTGAGCTCCATTGATGAGGAGTGAATTGGTGATGTTTCTCATTGTGATCGCAGGCCTATGGAGATCATATCACCCAGATGATGTTCCAAAAAGAAAAAAAAAAAAACAGAATCATTCATGGTGGTGTCTAAAGTCATCACTTCGTAAAAGTACATGAATTTTTTTCTTTCCCTTCCCAGAAAAGATATTTGGAAAAGGATCAATGTCCGTTCCATTACTATATTTGGAATTCATTTATTTTGCATTGATTTGTTGAAAAACCAACTTTCTAACTTTAAGACAAAGATCCATTGTCTAACTTTTGGAAATGCTATATGCACATACATGTGATATGTATGTTGATTGCTTATTCTGATATCTATGGAAATACAATTCAAATCTTTCAGACTAATTTTGGCACCTCTTACAGTGTGCTAAGTTAACAAGAACAGCGACTTGATTTTTTTTGCAATACTAAAAACATTAGAAAATTTGTTTCCCATGCTCATGTTTATGCAGTCTTGGATATTTGATAAACAGGTGCTTCAATTCTCTTAACATTGGGATAAGGAACATGTTAATGTCTAAAGTACAAATCAAACTAAATGAAGGAAGCACTCATGTGGAATCCAAGGCCTCCATTTCAGAGGTCACACACCCATGCCCTGTCTTTTTTGGAGTGAAATTTCTACCTTACAGATTATAAAGTTGTATCCTTCTATCTGAACCCAGAACATTGATGAATCAGTTCAAAATTAATAAAAAATATCTATTTGGCATATTGTAAATTAAGATGTAGTGTGATGTCTTCTTTCCTCCCTTTGATTGGAATTCTACATAGATGCTTTGCCAACATATAGATAAACTATCTTATAAAAACAGTTTTCAACATTTAAGGAAACACACACACACACACACACACACACACACATTCTCAAGCTTTCACAAAAACTATCCCACTTGAGTTTTTAGAATAGCAAAAGATATTTTCCCTCATTTGCCTATGAAAATATGCCTTTTGAGAGCATAAAGAGACCTATATTCTTTGAAGAACAATTTGATATTTTGTTTTGATGAAACCAAGGAAACATTATTCCATTTTTACAAATAGTAAAGTATTTTTAATTTCTAGAATCATAACTATTCCAGAGACATTGTCATCATATACTGATTATCTCCCATGTACATGGAGAATATGTCATAAAATATGAAAAATACAATTTCTGACAATTATTAGAGTTAACATTGAAGTTTTGTTAAGAGCTATGGATAATGTAAATATCTCTCACTTAATTTTTCACAATTTTAAATATCCAATTATTAGCCCCAATTTTGCAAGAGAAAATTAAGTAAAAAAAGATTAAATAATCTCCCTATAGATAGCAAAAGTAAGAGCTTAACCCTGACCCAGATCATAGCACGTCCTAAAGGCTCAAGGACACACATCAGAAAGGGACATCCATTATGACATTTGCAAGGCACTATTAAGAAGAATTGCTGTCATGCCAGGCCTCGATGTTGCAAGTTACTTACAAAATAGGCTTTGGAATACCTTTTTCCAGCCTTTTCCTTCAGGTAATATCTATCATTGTGGCTGAGATGTGTTTCTGGGATGCAGAAGAATGTTGGATCTTGTTTATGTATCCATTCAGTTAGTCTGTCTTTTTATTGGAGAATTGAGACCATTGATGCTGAGAGATATTAATGACTAATGTTTAGTAGCTTGATTTTGATGTTGGTTACAGTAGAGTATTTATGTTTGTTATATTTTTGAGATGATGTTATTATTTCCCGTGTAATTTTGGTTGTAGTTTGTCACTTTGGCTTGAAGTTTTCCTTCTAGTAACTTCTGTAAGGCTGGATTTGTGGTTAGGTACTGTTTGAATTTGTTTTTTATTATGGAATATCTTGTTTTCTTCATTGATGGTTATTGAAAGTTTTACTAGATAGAGTAGTCTTGTCCGGCATTTGTGGTCTCTTAGGGCTTGCAGGATCTCTGTCCAGGCCCACCTGGCTTTTATATTCTCTGCTGAGACATTGGGTGTAGTTCTGACAGGTTTGCCATTATATGTTATTTGTCCCTTTTCCCTTGCCACTTTTAATATTTTTTCTTTATTCTGCATGAAAGCACCTGATTATTGTGTACGTGCATTTACTCCTAGAACACAAATAATAATACCTTGTCTACCTGAGAGGATCAAAGAGGATAGCTTCTGACACTGTAGCTTGGATTTGCCAAGAGCTTTTCGTAGGTGAAATGAACTAGTAAGCCCATCTACGTGAATATCTTACAACTTGACCATGCATTGCTTCCACACAAGGTCACAGAGCACTTGGGGCAACAGGGTGATACGTTCTTCTAGAGTGAAGGATGACTGGTGATGGTTGCTCCAGCTTCTTAACCTATCTGTAGAGACAGAAATATTGTTGTGTTTTATCTAAGGAAACAAGACATGGTTTCAGAGCATTCACATTTCCATCAATTTCTCTTGAAAAGCGTCTGATTACACAACGGCTGCCTCTGAACCTTAAGAATAAAAGAACAAGAGACGGAATTGCAGAAAACTCTAAGAGACGATGCATAAGGTGGGCTGCGGGGATTTGCATCCATTTCCTTCATGGAAATGGTGCTTTCATTTTCTGTGCAAGAAATGATAATGACACTTTGTACGAGACGTACACAGTTCTCCAGGACATCTTGAGGAATGTTTTATTCAGAACAAGAAGTGGTTTCAGGACAATAGCATAACCTAATTTTGTGTCAACTATAACATTACATTCACCAGATCAGTTAATATTAGATTCATATTCTCTCTGTGTCCATGTAGATATATACAGTATATAGAGATCTATAGCATATATTTTCTGTCATACACAAATACATAAACAGGTATATAAATGAATGAAAGAGAGGGGCACATCTGGACTTGTTTGCAATGTTCTAGTTATTTTTTCTACATTAAGATGTTACAACCATGTATGCATATACAGTACTCAAACATCATTGTACAGACCACTTCTAGTTAGTTAGTTCCCTAATTGCAGAATTTTGCTCCTTTCTGCCTCAACTCCAAGAGGCTGCTTTACCCTGACAGATGGGCGTCCTCACAGCATCACCATTTGCCTCTGGGAGGCCATCAGGAGACAGGAGGTGGAGACTGTCTCTAGTGTGTTAAAATGATTTTACATAACATACTGCAACCAAAGACTGACACCGCATCACCTTATATACATTAAACCCCATCCGTGGATAGCATCGCTTGTTTGTGTTGACTCCTTTGTAGAGATGCAAAGATGAATTTTAGAAGGACACAATTTATCAAGGGTATTTTTAGGGTATATCTGCCAGAGCTAAGAGATCAAACAACTTCTTGTAGATTACATTGGTCATATTATAACCTCATCACATTATAATATAATTTCTGATATTGCTAAGTGTTTTGTAAATAAAAAAGCTGAGAACTATCAATTTATTTCATGTTATCTTCAATTTATATAGTCCACAAACTCTATATTAATGTTTTCCATTCTCATTGGTTTTCAAAAATAGCTTTTATATACAAAGACTACGTAGGCCTTGTTAATTACTGTATTGTATTCTTTTGTTGATAAAATTATAATTCATTTGACTAATACAATTGATCATGTAATGCAAGGGTTTTTCAAACTGTATTTAAAGTGGTTACTTGTATTTGAAAGCAAACATTTGGTTGTTAGTAACAAACTCAAATGATAGTCTTGTTTCTTGTATTTATGGGAATTATTCATTGTGGGAAACCTTATGTATTAATATGCATAGGTAATGTAGAGTTCCCGAGATGGCAGATACAATGCAGAATAAGGCATCTGCTACTCAGCTTTCAACATGGTAGCCTTGAAGTTGCAATATCAAAGATAAACTTGGGATTCCTTCAGTGGTACTGCTGCTGAGATTAGTTGCCTTTGGCCTTGTTTGTTTGTTTGTTTGTCTTTCTAACCCCTCTAATTATTCGTGCCATTCATCTTTTTCCTTGATTAACTCCACTAAAGGTTTTATTTTGAATTGTATTAGTTCTGGATTTGGTTAGGTTGCCTCTTACAATTCAGGTTTTTTTTTTTCTAATAAAATGGAGATAATCATAACATCAGCTTCATGAGATTGAGAGAAACCAATGTATCTAAAAGCTTCTTTAGTGTGTGGTATATTATGCTGCCTGCTCTGTTGGTGACATCACCATGAGCATAGTCAGTGTAACCACATTAGAGTTATCAGTAGTAATTCTCTCCCCCTTTTTCCTACTTAACCTCTCACCTTCTGTTCTTTTCATCTTGTTTCTTTGCCTATGCTTGGATATAGTGCATTTCCGTTTCCCTTCCCCACTCTTCTCTCTTTTCCTTCTCCCTCCCACCTTCCTGTCTTTCTTTTCCTCCTTCCTTTCTGTTTTTATGTCTGATCCTTTCTTTTCTTTTTACTTGATTTTTATATTTCTGTCAGGCTCTTGCTAGGCAGTCTGGGATGGCCTCTAGCTTGTGGTCCCTCCCGTGTCTAAGTCCCAGTTGCCCCAGTTGCTCCAGTTCTAAAGCCCTCAGCTGGAACCTGGCTCCCTGACATCCAGTCTTCTTCTGAAGGTGAACATTTAAGGCTGTGACATTTCGTCAGCTGCTTCCGTCAACGTATCTATCGCACAGGCTGTGGCACAATGTGTTTTGAGCCCTTTTCAGATTTATGAATTAAAATCTAAATTTATACTGTCATCTGATATCGTATAAAACCAATCTATTATTTTTAAAGTACACTTTTAGAAACAAAACTCTTGTTTCCCAATTCAATGGTATTATGATCAGAGTATACTATCTTTTTCACTTCTGATTTGTCTGCCTTTTGTATTTTTCAAATTTACTGAAACTCCATTTTATGGACTCTAGTATGGTCAATTTTATAAATAATTTGATTTTAAGAAGATTTGGTATTAGTTGGTTGTCTTTATTGACTAAACTAGTGTATTAGTTGCTTTTCTGTTGTTATTATAAAACATCATGACGAAAGTAATTCATAGAAGAGTTTATTTGGGCATATGGTTCCTGAGGGCTAAAAGTCTGTCACGGCAGAGAGGCATGTCAACAAGCAACAGGCACAGCTACTAGAGCAGGATGCTGAGAGCTGGCATTTCATACTACAAGCGTGCACGAGGCAAAGAGAGTAAACTAGTAATGGTTCAAGTCCTTAAACTCTCAAAGCCCAGCCTCAGTGACATACTTCCTCCAACACGGCCACACCTCCTGAATCTCCTCAAATAACACCACCAACTTGGGTCCAGGTGTTCACATCCATGAGCACATAGGGACATTATAATTCAAACTACCACAGTGGCAAAACTCTCAGCAACCAGTGTAACAATAGCTTGTTTATCACGCATAAGAGAAGCTCCTGAAGATAAGGCAGCCACTTAAAGCAATGGTTTAGGATTCCGGCTACTTCCAACTTCTAAATCTGAAATATGATCTGATGGTCTTCTTGTAGGTTGTCTACCTTCTGCACAGTTGCAAGAAAATCACGAAGTCATAAGAACTAGTCTATCCATAAGACTACAGCTGCCTACAAGAGTCATGGGTAGCTGTCTTCTATCTTAGCGCTAGGGAGGAAAGACTTTTATGATTTTAATTAGCCAAAATGGTGTCTTTGTTTCGAACATTTTGAAGCCTACAAACTAGCCATTCTTATTTACTCACGTAATAGAATTATAGCTTTTTTTGGGGGAGAATTTTCTTTCTCAAAAATACCTTAATCTTGAACTGTTTGTGTTCACCAGAATGGGCAGCTTATACAGAAGCCAGGATAGAAAATCTCAAAGGGTTATTTTCTAACCCACACTGACTGTCAAAATCGGGGAATGCTGCTGGTGGTCCTCAAGGCCAGCACATGAACTGATGGGGACCCAGTGCACTGTGATGCTTTCCTTGGATGACAGGACTCCCCCCCAACATGTCCCATGGCTCAGGGCTCATTAGTCAGAACCCAACATGAGTGCTGTGTATGGCTGCCCTTATTTCCCTGAGGAAGTGGGGAAGAACCCTGTTGTGCAACATGTTTTTCTTATACCAATTGTCTTCTTTACCTTAGCAATGTCTTCTGATGATTTCTTTAAAAAGTATCCATTTTTTAATTTCTCTAAATATACACACATTTATCTTACTACTTAAAAATAGATTATTGTATCCACAGATACATATAGTTTGTCATTTCATCTTAACATTTTGAAATTTTTATTACAACATAATAATATTCTGTCTTCCATTAGGCTTTTGAATGAGAAGACTACTTTTCGTGATCTGTTATTTATTATTATTATTATTATTATTATTATTATTATTATTATTATTATTATTAATTCATTTTCTGTGGAAGGTAGATTTGAAGTTTACAAATTTTAGCTGAAATACGTGTGTGTGTCTTGTTAATTATCCATGGATTTCAGTGGCTTTTTTGGAGATTTTCTGTTTTCTTTAGTTTGGTGAATTCTATCCTATTATTTCCTTGTTTATTATTTCACATATGTTCTGCCTATGCCTAGCAATGCTAGAACCTCCTTTCTCTGTTTCAAAATATTCCACATATTTCTACTTTCCTTGTAAATTTGTTTTCTCGTGTGCTTACTCCATTTATTCGATCTTCCATTATCCACCATTCTCCAAGCAACCTACTCTTCCTGCTATGGACCTGCACCAAGCCCACTAAATTCCCCATGGGGAACTTCTAAACATAGTTTCGCATATTTGGAAATAGAAACAATGGAAAATAATTTGAGTTAAATGATAAACTTGATCATGAGGGTGAGGCCCTATTGATGGAATTAGTGTCCTACCAAGAAAAGGAAGGGAACTCCTGACTGCCTCAGCAGCTAAGTGTGCTTGCCTACAAACCTGACAGCTTGAGTTTGATCCTTAGAACCCACACAATGAAAGGAGAAAACTGACTCCAGCAAGCTGTCCTGTGATAGCCACATACATACTTTGTCATGTGTGTACCCTTCCCAACTCCAAATAATAAATAAACCATAAGTGTATGAACAAAAGAAGTTGTATATAAAAGGAAGAGGCACAAAAGGACCCCCGTGCCACTCCCTTGCCATGGTGAGCACATGGGGAAGAGCAACCTTAGCAACTCTGATCTCCAGGACCCAGGATGAGGCCAGTCTCTGTGTCTAAGGCACCCAGAATTCCATTCTTGTAGTACAGACACTAACAAAGCTACTCTGTTGTCTTCAAAGACATCACAGTTCCTCTCAATGCCTTCTCACCAGGGGATGCTTCACATTTTCTCCTGACACACATATTACCACTGATAACTGGCATCGAACCTTTGTGCAAGTTTTCCCTCTTGCACCTATTGTTTGCAATCTTGTTCTTTCACTGTGGTCAAATACCCATTATGAAGTCCCATCATATCTGTCACTTTCTATTGTCTATTTAACATTTTTAAACCTTATTATAAAAAACTTACTGATAAATAGAAATAAAGCATGTCATCTTTAGTGGTTATTCATTTGGTTTTTAAGTATAGAAGCATACTTGAGCAGGATAGAATAGCACAGTTCTGGAGTCAAGCTATGGATTTAAAATGTTTATAGTCAATTTCTAGACAAGTTACACTGGAAACTTACAATTTTGGTTAACCTATTTGCTCTTTCCTTTATACTACAAATGTTGGGAGTTAACTCTTTAGACTATTAAAATTAAATAACTAGTGAAATCTAAAGTAACTTATATAGTACCTGGAATACAGTAATAATTGAATCTAAAACTTTTCATTGTAAAATGTGAAAGTGTTTGCATTTGACCCAGCAGAGTATCTAGTATCTGCCCAGCTGGCCCTGTTTTTCAAAAGGGATGGTGAGTAGGACCACTAGAAAGAGACAGCATGCATGGACATGCCATGAAAGTGTGGACTAAACCTATCTTAAAATAAGTCCAAGAAACAACCAAGAAAACCGCATAAAATCTGATTAAAATGTGTAGTGACTGGGGAAAGATGCGATGACATTAACTAGAAATGTATTCTAAATGAATGTAATGTATTCTAAATTATTTTTAAAATCCAAAATGGTTCAATTTCTGTGAATTAATAACAATCAAGGAGGTTCTACAACTCCTAAAGTTTGTCTCAACGTGCCTTAGGATGTGTTGGAATGCATCACAGGTATGATCAGGTCAAACAAATTGGACTTATATTTTATTGTGTGTAGAATGTAGTATTTGATTTAAACACACAATTGCTTGTAAAAATATCTTAGGAGGTTTACTGAGAACTAACTCATTGTAATTTACACTGGATCCCCAAAGAAAAGCCCTGTGTTTATTTTGATGGATGTTTGTTTGGTAGAAAAAAATGTTTCTTAAGCTAGAATCTAGGACTATGTCTATATAAAAAGTGCTTTCATTGTTCAACTTACATCCTTCTTCTTTCCCACATTGGAAGAATACTTCCTGCTAATCTCCTGGAATTCTTGCCTTTAGCGTGATGCATGTCACTTGGAAAATACCAGCAAGTACACAGTGAATGATTAGCCCATGTCTTAGATGTAGATATGAAGTTTTATTTTTGGGATGGTGTGTATTTACTCATTACACAAAGTAGCAGTCAGAAACAAACGTATGCTCGTCTGTAAAAGTGATTTTCATTTTATGAAGTAAATATAATGGAGACAGAAAGAATTGCTAGTAGAAGCAATGAGAACAACAAAATCAGAACTTAGAAATAAGAATCGCTCAAATTACAAATGGGCCTGACAAAATAGAACTCACTAGGAAAGGATGGATCACATGCTGAAAACTGCTGCAGTGGTAGAGTCGGAATATTCTCCCATTCTGTGCAAAAAAAAAAGCCCCGCGTACAGGTCTTCTAATCTAACAAACTCAACCAAGGTATGTGTCCAAATAATGTAACTCCTATGAGTTCTCCTGCTTAGAGCCATCACCATTTTAAGGCAACCAGTTTCTTTTCTTTCTTTTAATATTTAAAAATTATTTTGTTATCATTTTTACTTTATAAATAATTTTTTATTTAAACTAAAACGTAAAGAGTCAAATTCTCTTTGATCAATGGGTTTTATTTCTTCTGACACTTGTCTACTTCCTGAATGAGTTCTTTGGAATTATAGACAATTTGTAGATAAAGACTACCAAAAAAACTGTTATAGCTAAAAAAAAATTCAGAATACACAACATAGAAAATCCAACATATTAAATATACTTCTTAAAAATAAAGTGAGCATGAATTACTTAAGAATGTATCACTTTTATATTTTAAAGAAAGTTTTATTGCAAGAAGAGACTTGATACCCTATGAGCATATACAAGGGAGGAAGGCCCCCTCAGTCACAGTCATAGGGGAAGGGAGTAAGGGGAAAATGGGAGGGAGGGAGGAATGGGAGGATACAAGGGAGGGAATAACCATTGAGATGTAATAGGAATAAATTAATAAAATAAAATTAAAAAATAAAATGTATACCTAAAAAAAAAAAAGAAAAAAAGAAAGCTTTCTTGAACATTCGAGTTTTGTAACGTGGCAGACCCTCTGGGGACAGGCTTCCTGGGTGGCAAGGGATGGCATGTGCTTCATGTCCCCTCGGTTTGTTTCAATGTGGAGAGAAAGGTTTTTGTTGGCAGACATTCTGCTGACTAGAGTAATTTGTAGACTAAACTGTGGTGCTCTAAAACTATCCCTTATATTGGAAAGTGCTCAAAAGATTAAAATAAGATTATTTTAAATGTGGTTTTGGTGGAAGAGTAGTATTTAGGCTGAGCTGAAAGCCACAGTACACACAGTCTGTGGGAATGCTCTGAGGAGAGGCAGGGACACTGCCCCGTCACCTGTCTGCTTATGCTGTCAGATGCCTTATAAAGCTGAGAATCTGAAATTAGAGGAATATTCTGATTATTCACACAGGGTAGCAAACCACTGCCCTGAAACAGAGTCCAATATCTGAGATATGTGGGCTAAGCCAGAGAATTCCAATCCACAGGATTAATACCTAAGGATAGTGGTGTGTCGACTAACAGGAAACATTCAACAAATAGACTGCTTCTTATGGTGTGGCTAGAGAGGGATGGTGGTTGGATGTGTAAAAGGGAAAGCCAGAAACACAATGACAAATAATTAAGGTTTGTTAAGCATTTACAAACATGTATAGACAGCAATGTGGCTAGCGCTTCACAAACGGTAGCACCTTTCATTATCCCCAAAACTTAGTGAACTATAAACTACATTATCCTTTTTTAAAGATGGGGAAATTGAGGTTTAGAGGGAAGTAATAATAAGACATAGCTATGGAAATAACAGAGTTACGGTTTTACGTTCTGATTCTGAGAATATCCTACTTGCTTCTTCAGTCTTACTGATATATGCTCATTAATTTCTGTACATCTAAATGTTTGTTTGTTCACCTAAAAATCATCTACCTTCTGATGTCCCCTACAAAGAGCAGCACTTTGGAATCTAGAACAAAAAGCTGCCTTTTCATTTTGCCTTAACTATGGGTAGTAAAATTTTAATTACCTTTTGTTTAGAAAGTGCTACAAGACCTGAACTGTAATCAGTGCTGGAAGTAGGCACACCAAGGGGTTGCTGATTTCCCTGGTGGGTTTGAGTATCATTTATGGAAATGTAATTACAGTGGAGTCCTGTTATAACGATCAATTTGGGCAACCCCCATTTGATCATTACATCCAAGTGATCACCACATACAGCCCATAAAACAGTGAGCCTCTCAAACCAGACAGGCTCCACAGTCAAATATCCATCTTGCAAAAACAGCGTTATTACCAATAAGTACTTCAGAACCGGCACAGGTCAGTAGAGTTATTGGTTCTAATTAGCCCCTCCAAAGGCCTTAAGGTTTTTTTTTTAAGCTAAATCATAATGGCTTATATCTAAAAGGCTTGAAATTCAACTAAGTCAACAAGTATTTATTATGCACCTGCTGTGTACTCCAAATGGGCTCAGCCACTGAGGAGCAAACAAAGTAAATAGACATTTCTTTGTATGGCTCACTATCAACTTAAGAAATTGTGTAAACTCATCAAACAGTTCTACCTAAAATTGGTGGGTAGCCACAATACCACATATCACAATACGGGTTAGCCCAGAGGTAAAAACTGTAGCACTAGTCAGAAAAAGAGTTTGCAGCAATACTTTTTATCACAATCATGACAGCAGAAGGAAATGGAATAGGAAACAAATATAAAATAGTTCTTATGAAACACAGTGCCTTAAATCAAAGTATGTTTCCTTTTGCTTTCCAGATTCAACAAACACCAAACCAAGTCACAGGGAGCTACTAAGTTTTATCTTCCGCACAGACACTGTTGAATTGTAAATGTTGTACTACTTCTCTTAGTTGATAGGGGATCATCTTCCAAACTCAGACTCCTGGTGAGAAAGTGTTGACACTACTGATGTGCAGTTCTATGCCTGGGGACAGCAGGTAGAAGCCATGAGCACCATGCTGAGCACTACCCCCTGCCAGGGGGGAATTCTTTGCATTTCAGCCTCTATGAATTGATAAACATGGTGTCAACCTCTGGTAGGTAGTCTAGCTCACATCATAGGGATGCTCTGTTTGGGCAATAGAAGAGAATCTGTAGCCTGCATAGAGACCTAAAATTCCAGTTTTACAGGACCAAACAACCTGTGGGGATAATCCCTCTGAAAGTTGGAACACCCTAGGAAGTCTTGCTCACCTTAAGCCTTGTTAAAAAGATGGTGGAGGAGGGAGGGAGGGAGAGAAGGAGAAAGAAGGGGAAGGGAGATGGAGGGAGGGGAGAGAGACAGAGAGGTATAAATATCCTTTTAATGAGATAATTCACTTTTCCTTCCAAGAATTTCCTCCTTTCAGTATAGTGGCTTTTTAAGTCTACAGATATTCCTGAATTACTCAGAAAAATACAATATCTGTGTCTTTTTTCCTTCTGTGTTCTCAGCATGCTTCTTCTTGTACCCAGGCTTCCTTAACCTTTCTCTCCCTGCCATGTGGTTGCTTGTCTGTCCACCATGTGGGCAAGTAACATCCATGACAGCTTAGTGTAAGTGGCATGGAAGTTTTTCCATCTATTCTTCATAGCTCTCCTCTGGGAAGCTGCTGGGAATTACAACTTGCCTGCCCTGAGTTTTTCACTTAAACTTTAATCATAAAATTGTCCTCAAACTTCCATTTGAGTCTGCTCTTCAATTTCTTTACTAATGAGACTGAGAACTCCAAAAGGATACACCAATTTCCTTTGTAGGTCTAGGCATCTAAAAAGGAACAAAATCAAAACTTCTCATTAAAACAACACAGACAACACTTCCCAGAGCACAGCTCACAGGAAGCTATTCTCCTTCCAGCTTTTCCACATTTGGTCCTGCCCATCTCCCTCACCTAAACCTGAGCATGTCTCCTTTCTGGATTACCAAGGGCAAAAATGACACTCACACAATAATCTCCCATGATAAAATTAGTCCTTGAGTTCTTTGCACATTTAGAGAAGAGAGACATAAACACTTCTGAGTTTTCACTATCTCTTTGTTTTTGTTTTGCCCATACTTCTACCCCTGCCCTGGCAATATAGAAAAGAAATGTGGTTTAGGAAAACAAAATTTTATGGACTATTGCTCCTTTTTACCATACTGAAAGACAACAGTGACATTAGCCCTGCACACCAAGAACCTCCATGATCACCAATAGCGGGTCCTCCATAGCTCCCTGGTAAGAATACAGTAACCGAAAAGGCCCTGTCACTCGATGCTCACAGTAAGATGGTGGCAATAAGGACATTTATCCTAGTGACCACGTAGGTGAATTAGACTTTCTTGTTATAGCTCATAATTTGTTCAGCATTTGGTGACACTTACTTCCAGACTCAGAATTCTATAGGATAAAACTTATAAAGTAGGAAGATTGCCTAAGAGTGAAGTGATTGTACAGCAGGATGTAAAATGAAGGAAGCTCCTTTATGTTTAGAATCAGAAAGACAGCCATTTAAAAAAATAAACAGTCACTGAAAAAATAAGTCCCTAAATTTCAGAATCAAAGGAGGACATGGCTGCGGTGCTAAAACAAGAAAGTGTATCATCTTGGCAGGCCCCAGGCAGAAGGTGTGCCCAGACTGGCTGTGCCAAGGCTAGCACTTTAAGAGGCACAGTTGGTCAATGACTTCTTTTCTAAGGAAAATAAAGAGACAAAGAGATTGGGATCCCTTGAAAAAGGAGACTCTCCTCCAACACCCACAGCATGGGCAAAAGAAAAACCAGCACATCCTGCCTTTTTCTATGACTTTTCTAATCTATTACTTTGAAACAGATCTTTTTCCTACGTTTTTAAATCATAGATGCAGATGACTTCTTAGGCTACCTTCTACTGATGTTTCCTAATTTTCTGGTAGAGCTGTGAGACCCATGAATTGGGTTAGTTGTTTGTTTGTTTGTTTGTTTGTTTGTTTTACTTGAAAGGAGACTTTAGTCTGTCAGCTGAAAGGAACACCCAGATATGAGCAAGTTTAAGTGAGGCAAAGCTAAGTTCAGGCTGAAGTGGGTGACTCTTCCTCCACAGCTTGCTTGTCATCCGTCTAATCACTGCCTGGGAGTCAGTACAGAAAGCACTGAGATGACCACGTCCTGGGCGTGTGCTGGAGAGGCCTCAGCACTCTATTTGCTAACACCAAAGACAGCAGGTGAAGAGTGTCTGAGCACGTGGAAACTATTAGGTCCTGACACCGTTCCTAACATTAGCCAGTAGTTGATTCGAATTTCTACTTGACAGGACTACAAATAAGAACCACCAGCCTGTCATGTGGTGAGTAGACGCTGAAATGACAATGCGGCAGGAGAGGATTACTTTACAAGCACACCTGTGATGAGGACAGAGTAAGGGAGGAGGGCTTTCTAGCACACCGACCTCTCACAGACTGTCACCTGACTGCTAGCTACAGAAAGAGTTTGAATGAGACGCTTAACGTTCAATCACAGATCCGTCATGACATGTGATCTTGGATAATTTTCAAACTTCTGAATGACTAAGGGGACAAAGGAGCACTTCCTCAGCAGAGTTTTGAAGCCTCAGTCTGACGATGTATACTCTGCCTTACCTAGTACTGAGCCTAGCGTATGTCAGGCCATCCATAAGTGCTATTTACAATCTTTTCTAAGTATTTCCAATTTTCATAATGTTACCAAGAACTGATCTTTAATATGTTCATTATTTTTGGTATGTTTTCCCAGAATTTCTAATGTAGGGTTTGACGCACATTTAACAGGTAACACTTCTTTCCTTGCTTGTATTTGAAGGCTAGGTAGGAATTCTTCAACCCTCCCCACCAGTGTTTGCCGATAAGCATCACATACTTCCCTGTAGGTTGCTTCCTTCCTTCCCTGGGCTTGTTTGAGATGCAGAAGAAAGCAGACGTGCATGGACAGAAGTCCTCAGGAGACTAAGGCCAGACAGGTAACAGCTTCAGGCACCAGCCCCTCCTTGAGAGAGCCAACTTAGCTTTAAGCAGAGTTATTATGTGTGTCATTTGGCGCCACTACTTTGCCCAAGATGGATATAAGATATCAGTCTCAGATTGTGAAATGCAGACACTGATGGATGACAAAGACTCATTCAATTACAATTAGGACAAAACAAACAGCCTTTTAAAATGAAGCACAGAGTGGGAAGGGAGGAGGGGGGAGAGCCCTGTCCTGCCGTACTGATAGGCTTCCTCTTCTAAGTGAACATTACAGCAGACAGGTTATACAGAAACGCCGTTGGCAGTCGAGATGACAGTGACATTAGCAGCATTTTGGGAAAGAAAACAAATTGGCATCATCAAAGTACAGCATGCACCTTGTAGATTTATTTCTTTATTATTTCTTTCGGGACATGCACAGCATACATATGCACAGCAAAAGCTGAGTGGAGTGTGGCAATAGCGCTGTGCAGAATACTCAATAACCACACAAAGGCACACAGCTCTGCACATTGGTCGACACGTTAAGAGGTGCTTTTTATAAAGAAAGAGAGTTCAGAGTGAGAGCCTGCGTTCAGTTTGGTCTCTACATCATAGTGATTATTCTGAGTTGCATGTTTCTCATTAGGAAATGGAATTATTCACACCTTCCATGCAAGTCAGTCACCGTTACTGAGCTTGAATGAATAGCAGCTTTTGTTGTTTCTTATCTAGCTGGTGTTCTCATCACAGACTGAGTATCACTACCTTCCCGATGTCCGCCAAAGAATTTACTGCCCTGTGACTAGAGAAGTTTACCCTGAGTACTCTGAATTACAAATGACTATTGATTTTGTCATCTCTTCTAGTCTACTGGCATTTTTTTAAGAGAAGAATTCAATGAATGTTTTCAGAAAACATAAATCAGCGCATGAATAACCTGAATTAAACAGCCAAAAGTCAGGCTCCTCCTGCACCTTACCAAAGGCTATCAAGTCCCTGATGCTCAGTCAAGAGATGATCAGAAATATTACCTTCTAACTAACTTCTTCTGTGGGTCATCAGGGAAAGTCAACCGCCAGTGTGATTTCAGGTAATTGTGTTGCCTGGGTCTACTCCATACTGCTGTTGGCTTGAAACAAACAGTATCAGTTCTGGGACTGGTAAGACCCTGCCTTTTCTTGAATAATCCTGCTTCTATCCACGTATGTTCCAATTGTATATTTAAATTTAGTATATTTTAGCTATAAAATATTCATAAAGACCAAGTATTATATATTGATATTAAAAAACAACAAATAGTTTTTCATTAGAAACTGTGCCTCCACTGGTATACAAAAAATAAGTCCCCTAAATATTGATGATAGAATAATGATGAACACAGGGGAATATACTCTTGTGGAATTAATGTGTAAGACACAGCATTTGCGAAATTTCACCTCGGCCTAAAGGCAGTGAGGAGATACGATACGGCTCCTGGCATAGTGTCAAGCTGAAGAGGGTAGTACGGGTGAATGTAGACACAAAGTACACACGCACTCACACAACGCTAGGCTGCGTGTTTGTATACAATATGGACACTTACGTGTCTTGCCCACAAAGACAGACTAATACAAATATCTTGGAGCATTGAAACGCGTGCCTGTGAAGTTAGCTCCCGAAAGAGATTATTGTAGAACCGTCTCATGCATTTAGCACCTACTCTCTTCCCTGGTAAGCGCACTGCAGATGGTAGATGCCGCCACTTGGAAACAGTCGTGCCTTCCCTCAGTGAAGTGACCTTCCCTCCTATTTCCAAGGGCCTGATAAACACTATTGTTAGAAAACAAAGTAACTGTAGCCCAAAAAATAAAGAGAAGAACAAAAAAAATCTGAAATGCAATTTCAGGATGAAAAGTGCCACTCTAATTAGTTTTCCTCAGCAAATGTTGTGCCATGTAAAGGGACCATTTTTGCCAGCTACCCAGTAGTTTTGAATTGTAGGCCATACATCTCTGAGGACTGTCATTCCCTTTATGGCCCCATCAACCCTTGACCCTACACTGCATTCATGGCATTGAGAATGAATTGCACTGGTAACGTTTGTATTCTATTTTCTTCTTCTCCGTCTTGTGTTATTCAGATGCACCAAAGCTATACAATGCTATGAAGTAAAAGCTACTCTTGTGACTTGTAAAGATAAATGTCACTTTTGGAGGTACCTGGGAAGGTTTGAGCCCCGAGAGAATGTGCTACCCTCCTAACAGCAATCCATGCATCACTGTGATGTTCCTGAAGAAATGATCCTCTCCCTTCTCAAAGAAAAATAGCAGGAATGTGAGGTACTTGTTTTACTCACAACAAGGTCAGAGAACAAATTCCTTGTAAGGGAAATGAGGAAACTGGGGCAGCAAGATAATTATTTTAGAATCCTTTCTGGGAATACGTTAACCAGTCAAGAAAGCATTTATTTTAAAGGGTGGCATTATAAATTTGCATGGAAATTTTTATGAACATTTTTGTCACTTTCAGAGAGATCTATTACAATATGTAGTGCTGAAGGGAACATGTTGACATGTCAGAGAGCTAAAACAAATGTGAAGAAAGAAGCTGAAAATAGCAGGCTGTGAAGAAAGCATTAAAAAGTGATGGGTGGCACTCAGAACCCTACATCAAGTTTTCTGAGAAGACATTAGGGTGAGGGAGTTTGTGTGTGTGTGTGTGTGTGTGTGTGTGTGTGTGTGTGTGTGTGTGTGTGTGTAACAGATAAGTAGATAGATAATGATAGACAGACAGACAGACAGACAGATTGATAGTACCACAAATCTCAATATTTATCTAAGGATGACCTTGGACTTTTGATCTTCCTGCCTCTACCAAAGGAGTGCCGGTATGACAGACATATGCCGTCCTTCTACTGAGGTGAGATGAAAGCCAGTGCTTCCTGCGTCCTAGACAAATACTCCCCCAAATGGGCGACATCCTTGGTGCTGTTATCTGCCTATCTGTGCTCCGCTCATCCCTATACCCCACCCTACCTACCACACCCCCATACCCTGCCACCTCCCCTCCCAGCCTACCCCCCACTCCCACACCCCCACACCCCTGCTGCTAGCAGGAAGATAAATGAAAAAAATATCATCTAAACTGTCCTTTTAATAGTTGACTGCTGAAAAACTTTGTGCTAACTATAAAATCCCCCAAATGATTCCCCTTCTCTGACTGCTCTTTAGTGGGAATACCTCTTAACAGTTAACCTTATAGAGTGCTTTTCTGAGCCATGTGAGGTTCAACTTCCTTCTTTATGCTAGTCGTTCCTAAAAAAAATGAGTTTCCTTGGAAGAGTACTTTAGGTTGTGGTGAAATAAGAAAGTGAAACAAAATTTTTGGAAGGTAATTTTATTCAGCTTGTACGGCATTGTTTAATTCTGATATGTTGCCTTCAGTCTGATATGCAAAAAGCCTTTCTTCTTAGAGGAACACCAACACTGTGTTCATTTTCAGTGTGATGCCTATAATTTTACTAGACTGTAGTATTTTGGACCACCATATGCAGCCATGCAGGACATCTCTTTCCCAACCTGATAAAGAAAGCATGCTATGCTTTTTCCTTCTAGCGTTTCTGGTTTTAACAATGCATGTTACAAAACACCTTTTATATTTCAACTTCTTCATCTTGATAGGTTCAATAAGAACATGTAAGACCGTCTATAAATTTTAAAAATAGTAATTATATCAGCATATGGCGATCCATGATGCTATGAGTTACATTAGTCATTACTACTGGTAACAGGTACCAGGCTTAAGTACTCTGCACCTTTTAGGTCGCTGATGACTGGTAAAAGAGATAATGCATGTGAAACGCGTGCTAAAGCTGAGAGAGTTATTTAGCTGTGAAGATGTTAATTATCTTAGCACAGCTATACAGACTGCAGGAAAAACTGTGGCAGAATTTTAAAGTCACAGTGCCTGTGACAGCTGGCACATTCTCATCTGCTGGCCTGAATCGGCTCTGGCAGGGCCTCGAGCTCAGAATGTAATGTGCTTTTGTTCTCAGACACGTCTGTGTTTTCACTGCCCCTCCTTCAGTCCTTCACCAAAGCAGAAATCACAGTCAATGCTATAAACCTGAATATTAGTCAAATATCATTGCAAAATTTGCATGGCAAAAGGAAATGTGGGGGCAAAGGACCTGACTTGGGTCAGTAACTTCCCTGAGGAAGTGACATTTGAACTCAGATTAATAGCATGATTAGAAGTTAATGAAGTATTCCCTGCAAAGACAATGGTTGAGATCAGGAACCAGAAGAAAATATGATAGAATAAAGGAATTTAAGTTCAGCCTGGCCATAGCAGATGTAGAAGATGGAAAAAAAAATGTCAGAACAGAAAAAAAGCAAATTGTTCCATTGGTACTGTGAAACAAATTGATATTAGGCCACAAAAGATATAAATGTTTAATCTTTGATAAATAATCATTTTAACTAGACTTTTAACCCAAAGAAATCTCTAGAAGGAAATTTGGAGAGTTTAAATTAAATATGTATATTATTTGTTATATTATATATCGAATTTGTTATATCATGTAATATGTAATTATATATAATATATTATATAACATATTATATTTCTGCTTTAGCAAATAGCCAGAATAAATAACAGAAAAAATAAAACTCAAAGACCCAGAAATATCCCCTCATGGGAATCATTTGAAGAAATGTAATGATAGGCTTGCTTAGCACAATGATAATATAAAATAAAATAAAATCATTTAGATAAAAAAAATGTGCAACATCAATAATTACAGTGTAGATGAAGAGTCTTCCAGGATGATGGTGGCCAAGGTGTACAGTATCTGTGTGGCAGACAACCACTGAGTAACGTAAGTGATGACCCCAAAACACCAACGTCTTTCCAGACAGGAGGGTACATTCTGGGACCTGAAACACACAGTCCAGGCCCCCTGCAGCCATCTTCCAGGTCCAGGAGTTGAACAAATGCCCCCATTCTACCTATACACAGCACAGGTTCCCAAGGATCCCAAGGATGCTCTGCACCAGCAACCAAACCTTGATTCCTTCTGCTTCCCCCAGGACAGAGCCTGGATACCTAGTGTCAGCACCTCGACTCCAATCCACAGTTCTACTGGTCCCTCTGCTGAGACCAGATGGACATTATAAGCACACAGGGTAG
Source organism: Acomys minous (assembly GCF_964271855.1). Classification (NCBI taxonomy): domain Eukaryota; kingdom Metazoa; phylum Chordata; class Mammalia; order Rodentia; family Muridae; genus Acomys; species Acomys minous. Next base: position 101,734,846 of record NC_140496.1, read on the forward strand.
GAGTCCAAGATGGCAGAGCTCAGCTGAATCTAAGTGTCTGGAGCACAGTGCCTGCTTGGCTACCAAGCAACTGCATGGCTAAATCCAAATCCATAAAGCCAGTGTCCATTCACTGTGCGGCTATCTCCAAGTGCCAAAGCCTGCTTGTGATCTGCCTGGTCTCCCACCAGGGACACAGTTAGCCAAGAGGTGGGCTATAGGCAGGAACCAACCTCCACTGTCTGCCATCCCAAGGAGGCAAGTTCTACCCACATCCCCTTATTCCCCACCCCCACCCCCTTCACTCCATTTCCCCTTCTCCCAGTACAACATTTATCTTAAAGCCCTCTCCCCGATACCAATGGATCTGCATGCCTCACCTGGGACAAGGCCAGAAGAATTGAGCATCACTTGGCCTCTGACACACATTGTCCATCTGCCAACCCAAGGAGGCCTGCGGGGTCAAGCAACATTCATCTTAGACACCTCTCTGCTTACTCCCAAACTCCCTGGCTATCAGAGAAACCAGGACAACTATCAACAGGGACAACCAAATGGCTAGAGGTTAGCACAAGTGCACAAACAGCAAAACCATGGCCATATGACATCACCAGAAACAAGCTATCATACCACAGCAAGTCATGGAGATACTAACATGTCTGAAACACAAGAAAAAGATCTTAAACCTGAGGCCATTAAAATGATAGAGGTCTTAAAGGAGGAAAACACATCCCTCAAAAAGTACAGGAAAATGCAATCAAACAGATGAAGGAATTGAATAAATCCCTTGAAAAAATATGGGAAAATACAATCAAATTGGAAAAAGAAATAGATAAAATTGTTCAAGATCTAAAAATTGAAATAGAAGCAATAAAGGAAACAACCTGGAGATGGAAAAACCTATGGAGGTTAACAAGAACTACAGACACAAGTGTCATCAACAGAATATAAGAGATGGAATAGAGAATCTCAGGTGGAGAAGATACGATGGAAGAAATCGATACATCAGTCAAAGAAAATGTAAAGACTGAAAAGTTCCTGACAAAAAATATCCAAGAAATTTGGGACATTATGAGAAAACCAAAACTAAAAATAATAGGAATAGAAGAAGGAGAAGACTCTTAGAACCAAGGCTCAGAAATAATTTTCAACAAAAACACAGGAGGAAATGTCCCAAACATAAAGAAAGAGATCCCTATAAACATACAAGAAGCTTACAGAATACCAAATAGATTGGACCAGGAAAAAATTCTCCTGTCACACAATAATCAGAACATAAAAAATATATAGAACAAAGAAAGAATATTAAAAGCTGCAAGAGAAAAAGGACAAGTCACATAGAAGGGCAAACCTGTCAGCATTACATCTGACTTCTCACCAGACACCATGAAAGCCAGATGGGTCTAGGCCAATGTCATGCAGATCCTAAGAGACCACAGATGTCACCCTAAACTACTAAAACTTTCAATCACCATAGATGAAGAAAACAATATATCCCATGGGGAAAAACAAATTTAAACATTATCTATCCACAAATCCAGCCCTACAGAAGATACTAGAAGTATAACTCAAAGCCAAGGAGATTAACTACACAAAGGGAAACACAGGAAATAAATAACTCCACACTACACAACCAAAATAAAGGAAGCACACACAAATTCTACCACCAACAATGTCAAAATAACAGGGATTAACAACCACTTGTTATTAATATCCTCAATGCGAACAGCTTCAACTTCCCAATTAAAAGACATAGGATAACAGAATGGATGGGAAAACAGGACCCATCATTCTGCTGCATACAAGAAACACACTTTAAAAATAAAGATAGACATTACCCCAGATAAGGGCTAGATAAAGGTTTTCCAAGTAAATGGACCCAAGAAGCAAGTTGGAGTAGCCGTTCTAGTATCTAATAAAACAAACTTTTAATGAAAACTAATCAAAGGAGTGAGTACTTATCAAAGGAAAAATAGACCAAGATGATGCCTCAATTCTGAACATATATAACCCAAAAGCAAGAGCATTCCCATTCATAAAAGAAACATTACTAAACCTTAAGTCACACACTAAACCCAACACATTAATAGTGGGAGACTTCTACATCTGACTCTTACCAATGAACTCTTATCATTGAAACATATACTAAACAGTGCAGTAATGAAACTAATAGACATCATGAACCAAATGGACCTAACAGATATCGATAGAACATTTCACCTAAACACAAAAGAATATACCCTCTTCTTAGTACCTCACAAGAGCCTTCTCCAAAATTGACCATAAATTTGGTCACAAAGCAAGGCTCAACCGATGCAAGAAGATTGAAAGAACCCTTTATTAGACCACCATGAATTACTCCTGGAATTCAACAACAGAAACAACAGAAAGCCTACAAACTGATGGAAACTGAACAACTTCCTACTCAATGATCATTGCAGCAGGAACAAAATAAAGAAACAAGTTAGAGACTTTTTATAATTCAATAAATATGAAGGCACAGCACACTCAAGCCTATAGGATACAATGAAAGTAGTGCTAAGAGGAAATTCGAAAGAATTAAGCACCTTCCTAAAGAAATTGGAGAGATCTCATACTAGCAATTTAACAGCACACTTGAAATCTCTAGAACAAAAAAAGCAAACAGACTGAAGGGAGTAGATGACAGGAAATCATCAAACTCAGGGCTGAAATCAATGAATTAGAAACAAAGGGAACAATACAAAGAATCAGTAAAACCAAGAGCTGGTTCTTTGAGAAAAATCAACAAGATAAACAAACCCTGACCTAACTAACTAAAAAGCAGAGGGAGAATATCCAAATTAACAAAATAGAAAATTAAAAGGTGGATTTAACATCAGATGCTGAGGAATTCCAAGGTATCATTAGGTCTTACTTCAAAAGTCTGTATTCCACAAAATTGAAAAATATAAGTGAAATAGATTATTTTCTTGACAGACTTCACTTAGCAAAGTTAAATCAAGATCAGGTAAATAGTCTTAACAGTTCTATGACCTATTATAAAATAGAAGCAGTTATGATAAATCTCCCAAACACAAAAATCCCAAGGCCAGATGGTTTTTGTTCAGAATTCTACCAGATATTAAAACAAGAGCTAATACCAATACTCCTCAAACTATTCCAAAAAAAGAAAAAAGAAAGAAAAGAAAAGAAATGAAGGAACACTACCAAATGCAATCCATGAAACTATAGCCACCCTGATACCTAAACCACACAAATACTCAAGCAATATTTTTAGACCAATTTCACTCATGAACATTGATGCAAAAATACTCAATAAAATACTTGCAAACCTAATCCAAGAACACATCAAATATATTATCTACCATGATCAAGTAGGTTTCATCCTAGGGATGCAAGGATGTTTCAACATATAAAAATCCATCGATGTAATCCACCATATAAAAAAACTGAAAGAAAAAAAATATCATATGATCATCCTTTTAGATCCAGAGAAAGTCTTTGACAAAAATACAACACTCCAATTTGATGAAAGTTTTGGAAAGATCATGGATACAAAGCCCATACCGAAAAATTAAAAAAAAAAAAAAAAAAGCTAAATACAACAAGCCAATACCCAACACCAAATTGAATGGAAAGAAACTCAAAGCAATCCCACTAAAATCAGGGACAAGACAAGGCTGCCTACTATCTCCATAGCTCTTCAATATAGTACTTGAAGTTCTAGCTAGAGCAAAAAGACAACTAAAGGAGATCAGAGGATACAAATTGGAAAGGAAGAAGTCAAAGTATCACTATTCACAGATGATACGATAATATACATAAATGATCCTGAAAATTCCACCAGAGAACACTTACAGTAGATAAACACTTCTAGCAAAGTGGCTGGATATAAGATTAATAAAACAAACAAACAAACAAAAAACCAGTAGGCCTCCTGTAGACAAATGACAAACAGTCTGAGAAAGAAATTATAAAAATAATATCCTTCATAATAGCCATCAATAATATAAAATATCTTGGTGTAAGTATAATCAAGCAAGCCAAAGACATTCATGACAAGAACTTGAAGTGTCTGAAAAAAGAAATAGTAAAAATAGCCATCTTACCAAAGCAACACAATTCCTTACAAACCTTGAAAAGGCAATTCTAACTTTATATGGAAAAACAGAAATACCAGAATAGGTAAAAACAATTCTATACAACAAAATAAGTTCTGGAGGTAACTGCATCTCCTACTTAAAGCTATACTACAGAGCAATAGTAGTAAAAACTGCATGGTACAGACATAGAAATAGACTGTTTGATCAACAGAATCAAATTGAAGACCCAGAAATAAACACACAAAACTACGGACACTTTATTTTCGACAATGGAACCAAAGCCATACATTGGAAAAAGATGGTATCTTCAAAAAATGCTGCTGGACTTACTGCTTATCTATATGTAGAAAAAGGCAAATAGATCCGTATGTATCACCATGCACAAAATTCAAGTCTAAGTGAATCAAGTACCTCAACATAAGTCCAGAAATACTAAATCCATTAGGAGAGAAAGTAGAGAAGAGCCTTGAACTATTTGTCACAGGAGACAACTTCCTGAAGAGAACAACATCTCAGGCTATAGCATCAACAATTCATAAATGGGACCTCTTGAAACTGAAAAGGTTCTGTAAGAAAAAATACACTGTCAATAGAATGAAACAACAGTCTACATATTAGGAAAAGATCTTCATTAATCCTACATTGCACAAAAGGCTCATACGAAAACATATAAAGAACTCAAAATAATAAACACCAACAAAGAAAACAACCCAATTAAAAATGGGGCACAGAGATAAACAGAAATTCATCAACAGAGGAATCTGAAATAGCCATGAACCATTTAAAGAAATGCTCACTGTCCTTAGTCACCAGGGAAATGCAAATCAAAATAACTCTGAGATTCTATCTTACACCCATCAGAATGGCCAATATCAAAAATTTAAGTGATAGCACATGCTGGCAAGGATGTGGAAAAAGGGGAATACATCCTCATTGCTGGTGAAAGTGCAGACATGTAATTACTTTGGAAATCAGTCTAGTGCTTTCTCAGAAAATTTAGAATATCTCTACCTCAAGTGGATTTTTGCCATATGGTATAGGATAAACATGCTATAATCCACAGGCTCAAAGTGTGGAGAGCCACAGATAGCAGCGCCCCCTGCTGCTTCCCTGGCGCAATGCGCCCTTTTTGCGCATGCGCAGTGAGTAAACCTTATGTGCATGCGCAGTGAGCAAGCCCCTTATGCGCATACCTGAAGGCATGGCGTGAGGTGGCGTGATTCGAACAAGGCATAGCATGAGGTGGCGTGATCCGAACAAGGCATAGCGTGAGGTGGCATGATCCAAACGCACCAACCAGGAGCGACAACGTGGCAGTCTCTGATAGGACCAGGCACACTATAAAGGTTCTGTGGGAGCTTTTCCCGGGGTCACTCCGGTAGTCAAGGATCCTGATTAAAACTGCTGCAAGCAGAGTTCCCGGTGTTAGTGTCTTTCCTGCTGGACGGGAGCAGCATCGACATCAAAGAATATAAGCAATAGGAGGATCCCAGGGAAGATGCATAAATCTCACTCAATAGAATAGACAGAGGTAGTGGCTGAAGACAGGGAACAAGGTAGGAGAGAGAGCACAGAGATATGAGGATGGATGGACCTGGGGAGAGCAGGAGCAAGAGGACAGAAGGCCTGTAGAGAAAAGAGAAACTGGGAGCATGAACATCTCTATGACAATCTGGGGACATGAGTAGGGTATGGTCTGGGGAGGAATATGAAAGGGATGGTAGCAGAGACTCCTAGTAGCAGGGCCATAGAGACTAAAGAAAACATCCTCTAACTAGACATGTCTCCTAGTAGAGGGAAGAGAACAGAAAACCACCCACAGAAATTTTGATCCAAAATTCTCTCTGCCTACAAGATGTACAGGATTAAAGATAGAGCAAGCCGGGCCTGGTGGCGCACACCTTTAATCCCAGCACTCAGGAGGCAGAGACAGGCGGATCGCTGTGAGTTCGAGGCCAGGCTGGTCTACAAAGTGAGTCCACAACAGCCAAGGCTACACAGAGAGACCCTGTCTCAAAAAACCAAAAAAATAAAAAAATAAAAAAATAAAAAAAATAAAGATAGAGCAGATAAGAGCAGGGATGGAGGGGATTTCCATCCAAGGCCTGGCCCACCCAAGACCCACCCAATGAGAGAGAACTAAGTCCTGACTCTATTAATGATAATCTGCCATACTTGCACATAGTAGCCTAGCAGAGTTGCCCTCTAGGGATCCACCCAGCAGCCATTCAAAACAGATGCAGAGACTAGCAGCCAATCATTGGGCAGTACACAGGGAGTCTTGTGGAAAAGTTGGGGGTTGGGGAAGGTAAAAGGACCTGGAGATGACAGGAGCTTCACAAAAAGACACCAACAGAGCCAACCAACCAGGGACCAGAAGTGCTTGGTAAGACTGAAGTACCAACCAAGGACCTTGCATGGTCTGGAGCTAGCCCCCTACAAAGATGTAGCTGATCGGCAGCTCAGGTTTCATGTGGGTCATCTAGCAAGGGAAATGAGGGCTCTCTATGACCTGGACTCTCTTGCCAGCCTTTCAGTCAGTTTCCTCTGGTGGTACTTCCTTGCTTAGACACAAGAGAAGAGGACAGGCTCAGTCTTGATAGGACTTAATGAGCTGGGGTAGATGGGAAGAGGGCTCCTCTTTTCTGAGGAGTAGGAGAGTAATGATGGGGGAGAGGAAGGGAGGATGAGTGGAACTGGGAGGGAAGGAGAGATATGGCTACAATCAGGATGTTAAGTGAATAAATAAAGAAATACAATACAGTTTTCGCAAAAAAAAAAAAAAACAACCTAAGATTTTGATTAAATAGTATATTCTTATTCACTTAAATTACAAAACACATTGAAAGACTAGACAACTTTGAACATATATTTCTGACTTCCCAAGCTCTAGAACACATACATAAAACACTGCTTAGTTACCTAGTCTGGGGTACAACAAGAATAAGACAAATAAAGAGTGGTTAAGAATGGCTCAGCATTGAAAGTGAGACGTTTCCATATTGACTGGTAAGGAAACTACAAGACATATGAACTTACGTACATCACGTCAGAGCACTAGGAACCCAGGAACAAGAATCAGAGAGAGAGAGACACACACATCAGCAACAATAATTCCAAAAAGTAGCTACAGTTAAATTAACCATCACTGTAGAACTCTATGAAAGAATCATTCATGACTGAGACTGAAATAGAGATATTTGCAAGAAAACAATGGCTAAAATTTCCTGTCCCTCAAAGATTCTCACTGAAGGGAACAGCCACAGAGAAATGAGGAACAACACGAAGAAGGCATTCATATTAGTAAAGATAACTCATGAGCAAATGACTAAAGATTGACAAAAGCAGAACAGAAGGCAGACAGTGAACCTAACATAAAAAGCAGGCTTTGTAGATATGCTAACTGGCTTGACTTTTATGAAGTGATTTAATATAATAAAGGTTAAAGTTACTTTTCAAAGAAGAGCTCCTCTTGCAGAATTATTACCTGAGTACTATATTTGCATCATTCCCACCACACACTTTCCCCTTCTATTTTTTTCTTGCCCCTTCCACTCCTCAACCTTAGGCCTTTTTAACTATTCCTATTATGTATGTTTGCATATAACTATGTTTGTGTGTATAAGTGTATCCTGCTGAGTCCATTTAGTGTTACTTATCAGTATATAGAGTTAGAGGTGACCCCTTGGATCAGCTGACCTATCAAGGGGCTTGTCCTTAGAGAGGGGCAGTTCTCCCTTTCAGCAGCCATTGCTTGACAGCGGCTTTTTAAATTATGTGTATGTGTATTTGTCTATGTGTGCATATGTGCACATGAATGCAGGTACCAACAGGTGCCGGGAGAGGACATGGGATTTGTAGGAGGTTGAGAATCACCAACACAGTGTTGGGAAATAATCCTATCCAGCCCAACATCAGCCAACACTCTTCACTACTACTGAGCCATCTCTCCTGCCCTCAAATAACAACTTTAAAACTTCAAAAGCAAATAGATGGAAAACAAAGTAGCCACGTGATTGATAAATCTGCTTTGTCTACTTAAAGCAGAAGGTAAAAAAGTGAAGGCAGAAAATAATATTGAGGTGACAATGATAATTAAAAATGTGTCAAGAACCCCAGCAATAAAAATGACTATATCTATCTATTCATAAATAGGGATTTGATGACTCAGTAGGTCAAAACAAACTATAATCAAACTAGATGCCTTTATAAGAAATGCATAGTATTTAAGAAAACAGAAATGCATACCATCAAGCAGTGGGCAAATGTACTTTTGAAAAGTGGGTGAATAGTAACATCAAAATTATATGGACACTAAATAACAAATGATTACTAATAAAGATGATTAACAAGAGAAAAATGACAAGAAATATTTAAATCCTAATACAATATAGGCTTAAACATGTGAATCCAGGTATATTATATAGCATTTGGCAGAATTTATAAAGAAAACATTAATATAGCATAATCCTTACGGCGAATTTTTGATATGGGTCTTTTACAATTCAGACAACAATTACAGAAACGTTTATTAAGATGTGACATAGAAACAAGAATTCTCTTTTTGTAGCTTGATCTACCTTACTTAACATGGTATTTTCTAGTTATATTCATTTTCATCCAGATATATATACGCCGGGCGGTGGTGGTGCACGCCTTTAATCCCAGCACTCGAGAGGCAGAGGCAGGTGGGTCACTGTGAGTTCGAGGCCAGCCTGGTCTACAAAGTTAGTCCAGGACAGACAAGGCTACACAGAGAAACCCTGTCTCGGAAAAAAAAAACCCAGATATATATATATATATATATATATATATATATATATATATATATATATATATATATATATATTTTTTTTTTTTTTCTTATTTTTCTTTACAGATAAGTAAAATCCTGCTGTGGTGGGGCAGAGAGTTAAAGTGCCTGCTGCACAAAGCAAGTGATGGGAGTTTGCATCTGATGTAAAACGGCTGGTGGTGTGATGGCCAGCCTTCAACTCCCACACCAGAAGACAGGAACAGGAGCTCCTTGTAGAGGGGATAATGATCCCTATAAGCTAGAGAGTGAGGTGAGCCTATCTCCAAGCTCTGGTTTGACTGAGCCACCATTACTCATAGAATATGGTGAGAGAGCATCGGAGTAAGATTCTAGCATCCACCCTGAGCCTCCACAGGCAGGAACACGTGCCTTTGTACATACAACCATATAGCTGCACACAGGCTGACACTCAGCTACAATCATGTAAACATGCATCCCCTACATGTATGCGTACTATACACATGACAATAAATAAGAATAAGAAAAATAAAATAAATGCTGTTGTGTATAGAGATGGCATTTTCATTATCCGTTCACCTGGTGATGGTTGTGTAAACAGTTAGCCTTTTCTGGCTGGTGTGAGCAGAGTAGCAATTAGCACACCTTGCAAGCATCTCTGCAGTAGGATGTGACGGCCCTGGTATATAACCAGGAGAGGAACAGTTGCTTTATACTGAGGTTCTCTCCTGAGCTGTGTGAGGGCCTCTTCTACACTGAGCTCCACAGCGGCTGCACCAGTCGCTCTCTTTCCTCACCTTGTCCCCAGCATTTGTTGCCATTTGCTTTTTGATGACAGATGTTCTAATTAAGAGGAGGTGAGACCACAGAGTAGATTTAAATTGCATTTCCTTGATGGCTAAATGTGCTGGTCATCATTTAAAATATCTTCTGGCCATTTGTTTCTCCCTTTAGCCAACTCTATGTACAGTTTTATCCCATTTTTAAAAATTGGTCATTTGTTTCCTGACTGAGTAGTTTTTTTTTTATTCTAGAACAGATACAAGCAACGTTCCTGATAACTAGACCTACTTTCCAGAATGAACTGTGTTAATATTTTAAAGTATTTTTCTGAATATATCAAAACGTCTTTACTGTTTTGTTACAAATTTGAAAACAAATTGCTCATAACTCAAGAGAAAAATTGCCAATGAATATCACCAGACAACTGAAAAGAGACCATCTAAATGGACATGAAGTCCAGGTAGGGCTGTTTATCCATCAGAAGCAGGCATCTTTAAATGAAGGGAAAGATCCTGTCCATCAAACTGCTCCAAAATAACTCCTGACGCTGGCTGCTGGAGTCTCAGCAGGACCCCAAGACTTCTACAACACGCATAACGGGAGCAACAGATTCGGAGAGAAACTGTCCATATCTGCAAAAGTTAAAAGGCCTGATGGTTTCACAAGTCCATTTTGACTTACAAATGCCAGGACCATGCCTTCCATGGCAACTTGGCAGCCACACAGAGATAAGCAAACCATGCAAAGAGGACTTCACATGGCAAATCCAAACATACTCATCACTGTGGTAAAATCTGCCAGTGCGACCCTGGTGCTCCATATCATACGTGAGAATCTTACTATTATGACCTGTACTGTGGTGTCCTGTCAGATTCTCTTCCACTTCACTCCACTTTACTTCAATCAACCAGTCAATTCTACTCTGATTACAGACCATTCATCTGATCGTGTGACATTGGTGTGTCTCTCAAATTGAAAGTCGCTCTTTTTTAGATATCCACACACACATGTTCACAGCTGTCCACAGTGGTGTTTACTGAAGCATTGTAGGCAATGATGAAATTATTATTAGCAGCCAAAATGCTATCAAGCCAAAGAATGCATGGACAGCTCATTTGTAGTCATAGGCTGGAGTTCTCTGGGGCTGTTAAACCATCCTGATATGTCTGGGGCAGACTCTGTCCCATCCGGCTATGTTGGTATCCCAGCTGGTTAGTACAGGCTCTCCTCTCAAGTATGTCAAGGTTAGGACATAATAGGTAAACATAATGGGCCTGTTCATAGGCAGGTGAATGGCCAAGACAAGTGTGAAGGATTCCAGCCTCAAATGGCCCTGTTCCTTGGCTGGGTTTTAGTTCTCTGAATCATAGTGTCAATAACATTGTCCAGTTTGTGTTTTGGAAGCTCATTGTTAGGATAATCAACAATAGAATATGTGTGGGTAACTGACACTGGAAGATTCGAGTTGCACCATCCTGAATGTTTTTTCCCCTCTTTCTCCACCTAGTGGTACCATAAGCACCAGAAGACCTCCTCTTGAACTGCTTTCTCAGCTGCCACCCATTAACTACTACCATCCACTGTCCCACTCACAGTATAGATAGGAGACTATAGAAAGCCCAGGGGCTTTGTGGATAGGGCACAGTACATGGAATCAACTCCACCCAGGTATCAGTCAGTACAGCAGTTATAATGTATTTTGATTGGCTTAGCTACGTGACGCATCAGCCTCCTGTGAAGAACGAACCTCCTTCAAATGCCGAACAAAACCCCATGATAGCAAATAAAGACAGAAAATGTGGGATGCAGCGTTTAGTATTGTTTGGCTTTTGAGAAAGGAGTCTCTCATAATGTCTGTGGCTTGGGCTAGTTGAACTGTGTGACCATCCTGTTCACACTTAACTCTTTCACATTTTAAGGGAAAGCCATCATAACGTCAGCCATACAGTAGCCGGATCTGATTTGCATTCTAGAATGTTCACCCTCCGGCTCCTGCTCCTGCTGCGATTTCTAGCCTCCTTCTCTTCCTCAGAATGCAGTGTATTGATGAGGCCACTCCTTGAATGCTGTCTGCTAGCTGTTATAAACATCTCACATCTTCTAATCGAAGCTGAATCACTAGAAATCAAAATAAGAAAGAAAAGAGCCATCTTCTGCCACTTGTCCTGTCTTCTTCCTGCTCTGTGTCCACTCCCACATTCAGGTGTTTCTCTTCTGCTCTGATTGCCCTCCATTTGAGCCCCCGTGGCTGGTGGAGGGTCCTTCTGTCACACTGCACCTGGAATACTTAGCTTACCTGCAGATGATTACCATTGTTGATTAGAGTCGTCAATCCCTCTTCTCCTTTCAGCAAATTTAGTTGGGTCACCTTGAGGGCAATTCAGTTTTAATTTAAGTACTTTTTTTTTTAACTCGCTTATAGTCACTGACAGCTGTTCTCACTGTCTCAGTTTGTTCTGTGAGATATTCTGCAAGTTTGCTCTTCCTGTCTACTTTCTAAGACATACAGAGTTCAAAAGCACAGTCATAAAATTGGACTGAGGCAGGCTTCTGGGGTTATTGCATCTCTTGCTCTTCATAAGGACTTCTGGGGAAGTTGTGTCTAAAGAATGAAGTCTTATTCCATTTGGAGAAATTTCTGAAGAAGAGAGGATTTTTGGCCTCCTACAGTACCCATTTTGGGGTTAAAGATCCCTGCCAGGTTATTTTTCCTTATATATAAACTAAATCTAGCTTAATATCCCTTTTAGGACAGGCAAAGTACAAGGTGTTCATTTAATAGTTGAACTAAGATTTCTTTTCGTTCTGACATGCCCCAAGGTATTTTAGAATTGTTGTTGGATATGTCAGAGAAAAAATAGGTTTTATGTTATTTGGTCTGAATTTCCATTAGGTGCCTGTTTGTCTGGACAAACGGGCAGGAATGCCCATCTTTAAATAATGAGCTTGGAGTTACCTGGGGAATTACTTACCGATGAATGTTACCTTCAGGATGAGGAAAAATAGCTGATAAAATCATTACTGAGGCTTATAAAACACCCAGGTGGGCAGTATGTGCAGCTTCAGACTGGATAAATCATGTTCCCCTCATCTCTCTGGGTTTTTTTTTTAAAGAGTTAACAAAATACTGAAGTGTTGAGATGTAGCTGCCATTAAATATTTAGGCATTCAAAAGGCTTTTGATCAAGCCCTAACCGGAAGACATTTAGGATCCATTGCAGCTTTCTGTAGGACCCAAGAGGTGAGAGGTAAAATTTTGTCTTGTAAAACCTTGATGCTAAAAAAAAAAAAAAAAAAAAAAAAAAGGATAACAATGAAGATGAAAGGTAAAAATAAATGATGTTGTTAGATAGAAAGCCGGTTAATAGCAAGATGCATCGGGGGACGAATGGTATTGGAACCAGAATTCCTGTATATGTTAACACCAATCAATGCGGAAATGTTTCTGAATAATGAGGTTGCAAAATGTGTTGGTAACAGAGAATTATTTAGGCGAGTCGGCGTGGGGAACATTTAAGTGACTCCACAAGGACCCGATAGAAATTGGATAGCTGAATAATCTGATGTCAGATAAAATTGAGTCAAGACAAGACAATGGACGTTATATTATAAGGAATAATTTAAGCTGCTGATGCACACTGATAGATTTTGAATTAACCATAACCTTTCAGGAAAAGGGTCTGACAGTCATTACATACATCTCAATAAAGAATCTGCTCACAGCAAAGACTCTAGGAAGAGGCTCCAAAGCACAGTGCTGTGATTAGATGCCTATGAAAAGAGACGGCAAAGGCCAGGATTAGAAGCAAAAGGAAATATGTTAGAGCAGGGTAAGAAAAGAAACGAAACATTAAAACAAAAAGGCCAGGGGAGTGTCTCTGTTCCCTTACTCATGGTGCTGAGTATTCAAGAAAATTAGATAATACGAAGTTTAAATGAAAATTAGGGGAAATGCTGATGTAATTCACAAGGAACATTAAGAGCTTCCTGCACTGAAAGCCACTGAGCTGGAGGCCAACTACTGTGCAAGGTATCAAGTGGGTTACAGACTCGCAGGGGTGGGCTGAGATTAAAGTTTCTCCATGAGATCCTATTAGAGATGGTGTGTGAATGCATGCTCCAAAGCAGTTTTCATGACTTTTCTTATACTGTCATCTGTCATTCTAGTTGGGTTAGAACTTTCTAGAAAGCAGAGACATTTTGTTCCTTAATCCAAACTCCAATCGGTTCCCCCACTTGAGTGCCTAATGACAACTTTGCTCCTAGAGAGTAGTATTTACAGATTTAGATCTTTTGTCAAGAGGGGTACAAAAGGTTAAAGGATGGAAGGGGGTGTCTACTTAACAAATCCACTTGCACCCGCCTAACACACATCACATACATTTGGTAGCAGGGGCAGGGGAATAAGACAAGAGGGAGGGAGAAAGGAAAAGACACTGGTAGTTTCTCATTTCTGACAAGAAGCTATTTAGGGAGATATATTAGTAGCACTTCTGTTGCTGTGATGAAAGGTCACTTGCAGAAGAAAAAGTTTATCAAAGCTTATCATTCGGGAGTTTAGAGTCTACAAGCAGGGGGCGTGAAGCACGCTGACCACATTTCATCCACACACAGGGAATAGAGAGAGCAAATCTGAAATGGAGTAAGGATATAAATTCTCAAAACACACTCACAGTGATGTTCTTCCTACAGCAAGCTTCCACGTCTTTAAAGTGCCACAATCTCCCCAAAACAGCATCATCTAATTTGGACCAAGTTTTCAAATATATGAGATGATGGAAAATGTTTTTCATTCAAATCCTAACAGGGTGGACACATTTATTTTGGCTTAAAGTTTGAGAGTACAGCCCATGGTGTCAAGGGAGTTACTCCAACAAGTCAGGGCATGGCTGACTATATTACAATGTATCTGCAATTGAACAGAAAGCACTAGAAAACAGGGTGGGGCCTTAAACCCCCAAGCCCTGCCCTTAGTGACCCTCCTAAAAACATCTCAAAACCTTCCTAGCTAGTGGACTTTAAACTGAGGACCTACTTTCAAACACATGAGCCTATGAGGGACATTTCACATTCAGTCCACAGCCTGAAGAGACCCGAGACTGGAACCATTGATCATCCTTGTGTTGGCTTACCAATAACTGTAGAACCAGATTCAACAGCCACTAGTTCCTGCCTAGTGAGAAAAGGAGATGCTGTTTCTATATGTCTTCCTTGCTACTTCCTGTAATATGCAAGACCAAAATGAGTTGGCTCACACGCCTTCTTTAGAGGTCATCTGCATGACACATGTCTGAGATACACATCAAAGAAGGAAGAAGTAAAACATTGGCTAAGAAGAGTCTTAAGCTCGACTGCCATTCTAAGAAAAATTAATAGTAGCCATGGGGAGTTCCAAAGCCAAAATTGCCTTTGGGGAGTCGATATAATTCTGCAATAGGTATGTCCTCATGTGGGTAACATGTGCCTCATGTTAAGGTACCTCAGAGAAAATGAACTGAGGTATATGTGTATACATATGCCTTTATACTGTACATGCATACTTATTTTATATACATATATAGTCACACAGAACATAACAATATTTCAATGTGGGAAAGATAAAATATTCTGATAAAATGATGTCATCTAGTGACATAATTGTCTGATCTTGGACTCTGGTATTTGCACACTGATGAAATTGTCCAATGATGTATTCCACAGAATATGTCAGTATAACTAAATGAACATAAACATATAGAAAAGGAATAAAATTCTTATGGAATTGTTCTGTGGAAGTTGATGACTCCAGAACTTGTAAGACTAGCTACAGATCCAGGAAAGAGTTGTAGTTCGAATTTAAAGGCTATAGGATGAAAAAGTTATCTATTCCTCCAGGGAGGCCAGATTTTTTTCTATTGATATTCTTACCTGACTGGATGACACCTCAAATCATAGAGGGCAGTTCATGCTTTCCTTGAAGTCTACTGAAGTAGATGTTAATCACTTATTAAAAGCATTCATGGAACTGGCACATGCTTTTAACCCTTGCACTCTGGAAGCAGAGACAGGCAGACCTCTATGAGTTCAAGTCCATGCTGGTCTACAAAGTGACCAAGTACAAAATACACAATCAGTCATTGGTTAGAGTAGCTGAAAAAAATGTAATCATTTGGCAAATGGCAGTTGTAGAGACAGCAACCGAGCCATCACAGCAGGTTTGGTCAGCTCCTGTTTGTGCCCAGTGTGAACACTAGGGCCATAAACAAAGCAACAGTAATGAAGCTATCTATAGTATAAGTAGACTTGGTAGACATTATATAGATACGAACAAAAGCAAAAAGAAGAGCATATATGGGACAAAAGCCAGCCAGTTAATGAGGCAAATGACTAGAGTACATATATATGAAGAAGTGTCAATTTTTTGGAAAACTGGAAGTGCCACACTACAAACACGTGACACATTTATTTCTCTTGCAAACCAAATGAAACATAAATGAATTCCCTATCTCTAAAGAGATTGGAGCTCAAGGGATCTCTGTAAATGCTAAACGCACTTGCCTAAGCTGGGTTAAAATATGTATTCATGTTATAGTTTGAATGTTGAACCTCCACCGAAGAATCACAGCTTGCAAACTTGGTCCCCAGATGGTGATGCTATTTCGGGAGTTTGCATAACATTTAAGGATCTACCTGGCTGAAGATAGGGTCACTGGGCATGGGCTTGAGGATTAGAGCTTAGGCCTACTTATGTTTCCGGTCCCCTCGGCTTCCTGTTCTGCCATCATGTGAAAAGATGAGGAGTCCCAGACCCCACGCTCCTGCCACCACAAGCTGCCTGCTGCCATCCCTTTAGCACACATACTTGTACCCTGAGAAATCTGTACCAAAGTAGGATTTTCCTCTCTTTGGTTGAGTCTTGTAAAGTACCGGTCACAGTGATTGATGCAAGTACTGTACTTTCTTGTCCTGAATCCCATCTTTCCCCCACCCACTTACTTATCTTTGGGGAGGTACCCAGCATGAGGTAGAGCACATGGCTCAAGCCATACTCCTCTTGCTTTGCTTCTTATGGAAGCAACTTGTAAGCCAGAGTGAAGTCCAGCCTGGGGCCCATGGGTGACAGTGGGAAAGGAAGCAGCATTAGTGTGGTGAGCTGTGGGCAGGAGGGCAGGGATGTGGGCAGATCCCAGCACATCTTTGTGAAATCGAAATGAACTCACACTTGGAAGCAGCTTTCCTTTGAAAATCTGTCACATTCACAATGAGGGTGATGAAAGCCTCTGCTTCCTTGCCTTTTAGGGTGACTTCAATATGGCTAGACTTTGAAATATAATGTGGTACTGAATTTTGTATTGAATGTGGTGGTGCAATATTGAACTATAAAAGAAGGGGCTGGGATGGTGCTTTTCAAATACTTGCTGCTTGGGATCCCTTTGCCCTTTCCCACTTACAAGGTATGATCTTATCTATTGATATTTTCTGTCTGAAAAGACCCTCTCTCTATTCTATCAGGTTGCCCTATTTTTCATTGTGTAATAGGCTGTATTTTGAAAATGAATAGCCCCAAACAACTTGGATATGTTGCTATTACTGTGCTTTTCTTTTGAAGAAATTGTCCACTTGGCATTTGCACTTTAATCAGACTCCATGCTGCTATGGTAGCAGCCCTCCTCCCTCGCTAGACCCCCTCAACACTGCCACCCAGGCACTGGCTCTTTTGTACATCTCAATGACTCCTGTCACTCTTAACACCAAGGGTGCCCCTCCTGACATCCTGAGAGGGTGAAACACAGCTGGAAGCTTTCTTCCGGCCTCTTTCCTTCAAGCCCCATTGCTGCCACTCTGAGCAATCAGCAGACGCAGTGTGGCTCCCTTTATTCTCTTCACCTTTCCTCTCTGCCCACCGTTGCTCTTGATGCCCACTTGAATCCTCACGCATCCCATGTGCCAGTTCTCATGGGCCCTGATTCTAAAGAGAACATGGCCACAAGAGCTGTTGGGAAGAAAAAAAAAATCTATCAAGAGCTATTTGCCAAGAAAATACTTCAGAGGCAGGCTGCTCTGTAAGCACCGAGTGTGGAGCTGGTGGCATTTTAGCTGCAGTTTGGAGAATTTCTAAATAAGAATGATCAGGAGCCAGAATATAGTCTTTCAGGCAGGAATATCTGCCTGAGAAAGAGTACAGCTTATGAAAGGAATGGGGGGGTGGGATGTGATCTGAATCCAACATCTTTGCTTCTGTGATTCTTGAAGATGGTGACCAAAGCAGTTTCAGGCACTCTGAATATTCAAGTACTCAGCAGGTCATGATGGTGCTAAATCAATGCATCATTAGCTTGGGGGGGAATTTAAAAACAAATTCAAAAGTGTATTTTTACTGGATTTGCTGATTATATTTTGAATTGTAAGGTAACATAAAAGCCCACCTCCTAAGGAGCATGCGTAAACTCAAAGGTGCATTACATTTTCAAGCGCTACTCACCACTGAGGTGGTAGCATGACCCTCACTGGGCATTCACACTTTTTCAGAATTCAAGTAAACAGATTTATTAAAATACTGCAAAACAAAGCAGAGAGGGCATGGAAGGATCATCACCCAAGATCACGGGTTCCTGTGACAAATGGTTGATGAGCTGACACTTGATCATCGCCTAATGCACATTAATCAAGTGAAGAAATATTTAAACCTCTGTATTAGTCAAATTTGCATCACAGTGAACAGATACTGAAACCAGCAACTTCAATGGATTTAGTCCATGGTCACTAAAGATGGGCATCAGGGTACAAAACATATGTGGGTGAAATAGCTGTTCACTTTATGGCTGACAGGAAGCAGAGAGACCTAGGAAGGCATCAAGAGAACATAGGGTCTTCAAAGGCACAGCTCGCATGGCCATTTCTACCAGCTAGTCCCCACCCTCCAGTTTCCATCACTTCTCAAAATAGCATCACTAGCTGGGAAGCCTGCAGGGGACCATAGCACTTCCCGAGAACTCATCTGCAACAGAGGGATGAAGGATTCTTTTTCCTTTGCTTTACAGTTGTGACACTGGTTAAAGCAATTTACATAAAATAATTGTGCTATCTCCGTTATCTGATTATCATAGTCATGAGTATTGAGAGGCCCTACGCTGGCTATGCCATGCTTGTCTGCTTTCTTTATTCTTTGTGTCTTTTTGGATTGGTATTTGGTGTATCATGATGTTAGTGTACAGTGGCTTCTGTGCATATCTGGAGTCAGTAGCAATGCAAGCATCGTCATGAGCCTCCATCTGCATCTAGGGCCTGAAAGCAGCATGCAGTCCCTAGCTCACGCCCAGGTTGCTTGGGTCAGTGTTTAAAAGATGTGGATATGAGTACTTACTTCCATTTGCGGGACGAGGTGGCAAGATTTCTTTGTACAGTTGCACATGTTGTAACTTTATGTATTTGAAAACTAAAGAAAAGCTAGCCAGGGTTATTTGAGAATTCAAGAGACACTGAACTTAAAAGTGATGCTTTGAAAATTGTAGAGCACTCTGTGTGAGACAGAGGCTCTGAGTGTGACAGTGTGAGCTCTTGCTACCTGCATATGTTCAGACACAAGCGGCCATTTCTTATGTTGTCTGCCCAGCCCCTCTAATGAGATCTGAATTGGAGGGAATGGGAGCTGTTATGTGCGTCTTTTCCACACAGTGATTGGTCAGGTTGGGCTAGTCATAGACTTTTCTTAAGTTTTTCCAAATTAGAAATAATACAACAGAGATTTTCCCTGCAGGATGCCAAACTGGACAGATTTCAGCAGCTCTGGTTCAGCCTCACGGGACAAGCTGTTTTGAGTGCATGAAACCAACAGACAATGAAAAGCAGGGAGTAGAAACAAAGAGAATCCTGAAGTGCCTTAAATCCCTGAAGCCTGGTCCCTGCTTTCTCCAGGCCTGGCTGCTCCACCATTTCTTTAATTATATAATACTTTTTGTAAGTACACTTTGAAAATGACTTTGAAGCAGATTCCTATCACAATACAGAGAAAAACCCGCCACCTTACACAGAGGCTAGGGAAAGGGTCTTCATAGGAACTCTGATCTGAGTTGTTGTGAACCTACCGGTCAGGTTTTATTACTCATCAAAGAGACAGCATCAGTATCACCTGCCATCAGGCCAGGAAAGCTCCTCTCCACAATCCTTGGTCTGGTCTCCTGCTTGGATGAACGCTGGGTTCTTTGTCAATTCCTTGTGTGCGTGCCCAGAATGTGTCTTTAAGAAGCCCAGCTGAGAGAGACAACATGAACAGAGCTATTTGGGCTGACTGGGGGCAGATAAGCATGAGGAGGACACAGCAACAGGGAAGAAATTATATCTAGCAGAAGGAAATTGCTGCTGTTTGTCCCTTTCAGCCCAAGGAACCCAATAATAATTTTCCTGAGTTTCCTATTTCCTGCCTATTGAGTTCTATAATCACATGTACAGGGAAGCTGAAATACTTTGCTTGTCAAAAGAGGAGTGCTGTTTATAAGTGGAGCAGTTGGCATACCACTTTGTCTTCAAATCAAGTGAGGGCACCTGCTGGAATACAAATGAGAGACATTTTGGGACTTAGCATTGATGCCAGTGAACATGGAGGTCGGCACTGTGGCATCATCTGATCATGGTATTTTGATTAGGCCACACTTTCAGATAAGATGAGTGAGCCAGCAACAGAGTTCAATTAAAACATAATTACCTGTGTAAACATGCCACTGTCAAAACACAACATGCCCCACATCCGTAGAACACTGAACTCTCTCAAAATGCCTCTGAGCAAAACCATCCATTACTTTGGCTATGTTGTGAAACTCTTCCATAAGAATACCACAAGGACACCTGATCTTTCCTCATCTTTGTTAATATTACCTTCTGATGCCTGTCCTCCATTGCTACTGTTGTGATGGCATCTCTTACATTTGATATTCCAGAATTTTCTTTGTGCTTTACATGAAGCTAGCTACTCCAAGTGTTTAGGGGTTTTTTTTGTTTGTTTGTTTTGTTTTTTGCTTGTCATGTTTTTTTTCCTTTAGGAAGTATTTAAAATACCTTTGCTATGTTAACCCTTCAATAGTCTCCAGGATCTCTTTGAAAATAGGGAACTGTGAGGACCCGGATTGAAGCAATATGGTGAGTTCTCAGAACAAAAATCCGTGTCCCTAAAAACAGATTTTAGACAGAGTTTCTCTTCACAATATTGTTTTTCTTTCTTGTCTCTTTTCTTAAAATTTACTTATTTATTTATTTATTCACTTTACGTCCTGTTTGTAGCCCCTCCCTCCCTCTTTCCCTTTTCTCCCTCTCCTACCTCTCAGAAAAAGGTAGCCCCCTACAACCCACCCCAGTACATCAAATTTCATCAGGACTGAGGGCATCCTCTTCTCCTGTGGCCTGGGGAGGCAGCCCGACCAGGGAGATGTGATCAACAACAGACAACAGAGTCAGTGTCAGAGAGGCCACCCTCTTACTAGTCAGGATTCCTAGTAGAGAGAGAAGAACACCAACACACCCACAAAAACATTGACCCAGTGCTGACTCTTCCTACAAGGTGTGCAGGGATAAAAAAAATATAGCAAAGATTGAGGGAATGTCCAACCAATGCCTGGCCCAACCTGAGATCTACCTCATGGGAGAGAGCCAACCCCTGACACTATTAATGATACTACGCTATGCTTGCAGACTGGAGCCTAGCATAGCTGTCCTCTGAGAGCCTCCACCCAGGGTTGACAGAAACAGATACTGAGACATCACACTCAAACACGGGGCAAAGCATAAAGAGTCTTGTGGAAAAGTGGGAGAAACTATAGAAGGACCTAGATGGGACAGGAACTCCATAAGAAGACCAAAAAAGCCAATTATCCAGGCCTCAGAGGGGCTTGCTGAGACTGAAGCACCAACAAAGGACCATGCAAGAACTGGACCTAGGCCTTCTACACATATATAGCTGATAAGCACGTTGGTCTTTATGTGGGTCCCCTATGTGCCTCTGATACAATATCATTTTTCAAAGTCACATGAGAAGGAACACACAGAATTGTCAAAAAGTACTTATTTCCAATCCAAATGGAGCTTTAGAGTCCCAATAGGATGTCCTCCCCTCTGTCCCAGTTTCCTGGTAAGTGAAGGCTTTCATGGGACATGCCCCTTGGGCTAGTATGCAGATATAAGTGAGTATATACCATTTGAGTATTCCTGCTTCTGAGTTAACTCACTCATTATGATCATTTCTAGCTCAATCCATTTATCCACAAATTTCCGGAATTCCTTGTTTCTAATAGCTGAGTAGTATTCCATAATGTATATGTACCACAGTTTCTTTATCCATTCTTCTACTGAGGGACACTTAGGCTGTTTCTATGTTCTGGCTATTATGAATAAGGCTGCTATGAACATGGTTGAGCAAATTTTCTTGTTATGTGCTGGAGCATCTTCTGGAGAATAGCAAAGTAGAAGGATCCAGAGGGTCCTAGAAACCTACAAGTAGAACATTATGATAGGCAGATTTGGGCCCAGGGGTCCTGCTCAAACTATGACACCAGCCAAGGACAATACAGGCGGTAAACTTTAAACCCGTACCCAGATCTAGCCAATGGACAGAACATTCTCCACAGTTGAGTGGAGAGTGGGGTATGACTTTCACACGAACTTTGGTGCCGCATATTTGACCATGTCCCCTGGAGGGGGAGACCTGGTGGCACTCAGAGGAAGAACAGCAGGTTACCAAGAAGATACTTGATACCCTATGAGCATATACAGGGTGAGGAAATCCCCCTCAGGAACAGTCATGGGGGAGAAGAATAAGGGGAAAATGGGAGGGAGGGAAGAATGGGAGAATACAAGGGATAGGATAACCATTGAGATGTAACAAGAATAAATTAATAAAAAAAATGGAGCTTTATCTAGCACTTGTCATAAATCTACACATTTTCTCTTCCAGATGACTACAATTGCAAAATAGAACTCGCTTTGACATCCAATGACAGGACCCATCTGTGGCTATTCTCGACAAATTCACCAAACCTATCCCTCAACCGGATCTTTTGCATAATGATGAAAACACGCATGAGCAAGCGCCGAAACCTAAATCAGAAGAAAAAAGCAAAGAACTTGAGCAAGGACCCATGGTAGAACATTTCAGCAAGGTCTTCTTCACTACAAAGCATCACTGATATCTGCATAGACAGTATCACAGACATCGTAAAACTGAATCCTCCCAAAGAAATGTGACCGCTCTACATTCTCTGAACATCTGACGTTTACCTTTGTGTGTAATTTGCCAATGGAGAAATTGTACTTGGTATATTCTTTAAGATGTTATATAGGAAAATAATAAAACACCCTTTCATATAAAAAAAAAAAAGAAGAGAAACACATGTTCCAAAACAGTTGCTAAGCACTTACTATTATATTCATTCTTAAGGGTGTGATTAATTAGCTATATAATTAATTATATGAAAATTATCCATTGCTTTGATATGTCACACCTTTTAAATCGCCATATAATTTAAAATACAGCAGATAGTTTAGCATACTTTATAGAAAGTAGTCATTTTCCCTGTAGTTATGTCTCATTCAGGGCAAATATTTATGTGTATGTATTTCCTGGGAAGCCTACTCTACTAAAAATAGATTTATAAATGTCAGAACAGACAATTCCTTATATGTGTCATTGAATAGATTCTTATTTTTCTATTTCAATTTTCCCCAGATCCACTCAAACTTTTTAGATAATTAGATTTTAAGCATTTCCTTGAGCTTTTCAAGCTATATTGATCCAAATATGATTCACAATGACAACTGGGTTTTGTAAAACTTACCAGCCTGTTCACACAAACTAAAGATGTGCGTCATTTCCTGACCTGTGCCCTTTTGCCCTGAAAAATGTATAGTAAATCTGTAAGTACAGTAGCTTATGTCAAGGTGAATTATTGAGCTGAAAGTTTAATATATGATCTGCAGAAAACAGTAAATTTTCACCAAAAGCAAGCCATGAGCCTCTATGGGGAATTCAAGTTCACTCTTTACATGCTTGTTTCAAGCGTTGTGTTCTCAGCATGTACTAATACTTGTGAGTAGCCTTAAACTTTCTGTGCATAAATGTGTTTCAGAACGTATTGAGAAGAATTTCTATGTTTCTGTAAAAACCTGGAACATGCTGGTTTTTAAACGCATGAGACCGTTAGTGTAATGCTCTGATGTTTACAGCACACTTGTGTTAAAACACCTTTACTGATCATGTCAACAATAGGTTAGCTCATTTCTAACTTAAAATGAGAGAAAGCATGTAAGAAAATGAAATGTGAGTGTCCCTTTAGTCATTATGGTAGCATGTGTGTGTGTTTGTATGTGTGTATATAAATATATCATATAGATGTAATATATGTAGACACACACACGCATATGCACACACAACTGCCAGAATTTTCTTCCTTTCTTCCCTCTATAGATATAATGTGTTTTTGTGGTTTAATGTAATTCTTTCCAAAATATTTTTATGTTTTTAAATAGGCATATCGCTAAGCCCAAATATAGTCTTTTGTTTTCCTTGATTTGACAGTCCATGAATATTTAGGCTTTGTATATCCTCTTGATTCTTTCTGGAACATTCTTCCCCAAAATATACACCAGGCCTTACTTCCTGATATTAGTTAGATATAATCCAAACTCTCCCTCTATCTTTGGAGTTTCTCAGCTCCCTGTTAAGAGAGAAGACGATGTTACACAAATTTCTCTTCCATCCCTTACTTATGATGTGTGCTGTTAGTTCTTCTTATCTTACAGGTAGCATTACATGCACCAACCGTTTGCTTTTAACTCACTGATGTGCAAAATCTGGACACTTGGGGTGTCTGCTTTATTTACCATTCTTTTTCTATCCCCTAAAAGGGTCTGTAATAGATGCATGTATTTGTTATGATAACAAATGTGTGAAATCCAGTGAGATTCCTGGCTTCCACGCCAGCAAGCTGCAACAATCAGTGTTAGTGTGGTCCTGACAGCTGATCTCGCTTCCCAGTTCCTCAGCTTCCTCTTCAGTAATTATGATATATTCCTGTCACTTGAGGTATTGTAATAGGTCACCTATATACCTGTAAAGCACACAGATCAGTGACGAATGAACATGTGACTCTCTCTGAATGTTTTTCCACCTTGTTAATATACTTATCACATCAGTCTAGTAACTGAACGGAAATCATATGTTAACACAATCTTAGACACCAGTAGACCTCCACCAAAATTAGCACCACCCTAGTTTTATTTATACACTGTTTACTTTTGGGTCAATTTACCTCAATGGATACAACCATTTTCATTTTGTGAGGTGGGGACGATTCTGGAAAACTCTGTGCTACCAGGAGAAAATTAAAATTGCAAGCAAAATCCATGTCCAGTTCTGTTCATACACACGTGTAAGGCTGGATCCTATGTCCTCCTTGAATCTGTTGGACACACAATATGATTATTCCACCATTTGAGTATCGCTGCCAAAAAATGCTATCATTATGCTCCTACCAAAAGCAATGGGAAACACTGATTTCCCATGCTATCCGTAGAATTAAATAATTATTGATCAGTTGGGACTCAATTAAAATGTCAAAATTTGCATTTTATTAAAAGCTAATTATGCTAGCCAACGTTTATAGGATTATCAAATATTTGGATTCTTCTGTCACTCCTTTCTGTAAGATTACTTGTGAAATACATACAATAAATAAACCCACATCTATTATTTTTCATAGTGTGAGTACACGTTTTCCCATGCACAAACTCTATTTCTCTAATTTCTCATCCCCCCTCCTTTCCTACTCCTCTATCCTTGCTTCTCTTTTAGAGCTTTTTGAAATGACATTGTGTCTAATTATTAGCAAGCATTTCCTCAATTCTTTCTACAGCTAGAATTGAAGACTATACGGGCTTCCACTTCTCCAGATGTTTATATTGTTTTCTTTAAGTGAGCTATAAATCTGTTGATCTTTGGTAAGTATATGTGTGTGGAGGGGGGGGATGTTCCTGTGTGTGCATGGCTCTGTGCACATGTGTGGTATATATAGTGTTTCTTTCTAACTTAATTTTCTTTTGAAGGAATGGGCTAATTGTACTTCAGTAGTGTACTGACAAATTTTTTTCCTGACATTATTGACATAACTTTTATATATCAAGCACCAAATCTGTTTCAAAGCCCTTGATTTTATCAAGGGATTTGTACATATATAAAGTGGTACTGTATTTTAATTATGATATTTCTATAAAATAAAATGAGAGTTTTATTTACATTTTAAAAGTTATCACCTACTAAGATAAATTTCGTGGATTTTTATGTCAAATTAAATAAAAATAGTATCACTGTCTACATTTTCTAAACATATTTAATATCTGCTTTATTTAATATTTAATCATTAGTACTGGAGAGATAATTGACATTAATTTAACTGTTTTGTTTTAATGAATGGATTATTTAAGTGTTCTAAAGTGTTCTTCAACACGACCCACAGGTCAACAGCCTTTCTCAAGATCAGTGTTTCTCAGCTTTAGCATCTTTGATATTTGGAAGACATGCTGTGTGTTCAATGTCCGGGGTATTTAATAGGTGCCAATGGCCCCTGTCTTCCTCTCCATCTCCCCTGTTTCTCTTCCTCCCTTGTCTTCTTTTTCCTTCCCTCTGCCTACTTTGCCCACCCCTTCCTTCCCTCATCTCTTCTTTCTTTTCCATTATCCTCTTTTTTTCTCCTCTTCCCTTTTCCTGACTACTCTGCTCAGCCCTCCCATCCCTCCCTTGCCTCATTTCTCTCATTCATTCTTCTCTTTCTCCCACTACATCTTTCTCTTAAGACTTTTTCTCCTGGTTGAGGAATGCTGTTCCAGACTGCTTTTTTTAAAAGATGATATTTTAAATTTAATAGTAAAATTTGTTTCTTATTCTAAAATGAATCAGAAAAGACACACATTTCCCATCTTGTCTAAAACTACACAAACAGAACAGAGGTTTTTAAGAGGGAGATAAATTAATATGGTATCTATGATACCAAATGGTTCTATAAGAGTACATGGTACCATGTTTCTTCTCATGTACTGCTCAGTATGACAGTTGCAGTTTTTCTCCTGGAACTCTATTTTTTCTCTGTTTCAGCATACTAGGGTTATCCTAGCCTTAGCTGATTCCATGGAGAAGAAATATGCCTTCACCCCAAACTCAAAATCCACATGCAACTAAATGATTGATAGTGTCTAAGTCAATAAAGTAACTAAGAGGAAGAAAGAAAATTGGCCATGAAAGTATGGTACAGCTATTCTAAAAAGCTTAATTGCATCAGACGGACTTTCCATTGAATGAAGGGTAGAGTCTCAGGGAAATCACAAGGACTTTGTAAGTAAAGGCTCAACACTTTTTCATAAGGACTATTTATCAGTCCCTTAGACCTTTTAGCTCTCATCTCTTTAACATCTAAAGAACTCAGCAAACACTTCTAAGTGTAGGTCCTCATGGAGAGCGGGGTTGCATCCTGTCAGATATGACTAAGAAGCTCCAGCTGAGACGATCATATGCTGTGATCCACGTGCTTCCCTTTCATCTAACTGACTAAGATCACAGTTTTCACTCTGCAAAACTCTACCTGATGACCCAAGTAAAAGAAGAGAAAACTGCCATCCGCCTGTCATGCTATGTATTAAAACTATGCTCACACCCAGGTTGGTAATTTCACACTCTTAAAACTTCATAACAAGAGTTGGAATTTGTGTCCACTGTAGGCCTTCCGGCTTCCAGGAGGTACCACACAGACAAACCTCTTCTCCTGTATCTCAATTCACCTCTCAGTATCATAATCCCAAGTTTTGGAAGAGTCAGGGCTTCCTTTCTACGAGAAGTATTTGGCTCAAGTTCTGTAGTTTAAGATTTCAGAAAATGTATATGAGGTCTCCAGTTCAGCCAAAATTCCCTAACTTCTGTCTCACCATCCAGCATTCTCCTGGCTGGCTCAGACAATGTCAGCATTGTTGTCTAAGACACAATTTACAGTCAAGTCAGGAGATGCTATGGCTTATTAATCTCCTACTTTCAATCCCTGCTTTTAGTATGAAGTGATTACAAATTAAATTCAAGTAGACTCAGTGGCTGCCAAGTGAGGAAAGGGTTGAGAGGTGAGTCTTGTTTCTCTGGGTACTTTTAAAAAATCTGGATCGTGCTTACTTTGTATTCTGTAGGACAGCCCTGCTCTGACTTGGGATAAGTCTTTGGCAGCATGCTGCAAGCTTTACTTACCTGAAGGATGCACTGGAACTGTGATGTGTCCTCTGAATTTTCCAATTCCGACGTAGAAATACATAGCATTTGAAAGAGAATACAGATGGTGCCAGAGGCTCTGCTCAATGCCCTTCTCAAGCTTCATCCAGTCAGGTCTAAGCTGTATGCTGAACTGCTGTGGAAATAGGATAGTGTGTGCTCAAATAAAGATTATGCTGATCTGTTCCTAAGAACACAAATTAAGCAGACCAACATCTCACCCAATACACTCAGGATCTGTGGATCTTGCTTACTCTTCGAAGGTATCAGCTAGTATTTAGAAGCAGGTAGCACTGTTGAACATCTTACAGGTGTTTTGTTTTTGTCTTTATTTTTGTTTGTTTGTTTACTGTTCTGTTGGAAGGGCGAGGCAATAGCTAACTACATACACATTTGGTTTTAGTAATTGAAGTTTAACTCTCTAATGGTACTCCATCTTTAAAAGATACGTGAACTTCTCAAGGTATGTTTCTGGTATGCTTCTGCCCAGCTAATGAGGAATCCTGGCAATCACCTACTTTCATATCTTTGGTTCAGTAGAAGATCTCCATACTGGCAGGTGACTACACAATTCAGCATATGGGTTTCTGCTATGAATCACTTTGCCAAATGCAGTTCTTGCTTACTTACATACTTACTTACTTACTTTCTTACTTACTTACTACTGACAAATATGGAACAGGTGATGAGGGAAGCTATCTCACTGTGAGAGCATTTTCTTATATTTAGGCGAGGTTACACCTCTTGACAGAGAATAGAAATTCTCCTGTTGAAATGGCATGGCTGAGAAGCTAAGAAACAAGAAGTTAAAAGTGTTATTTAATCAACAAGGTGAAAGTGTCCCTTAGTGACCTAATAACAAGGGAGAACCACTAAACTGTGAAGAAAAGAGTAGTGTAAGGCAGATATTTCCTGATGTCCAAGAGCTATCCCAAACAAAGGTATACACCCAATGCAGGTCTCAGGACTCACTGTGCTTTGCAAATAGTAACCAACTGAAATGCCATAAGAACACTGTGAAGAGAAATGATTACTCTTTCTTCTTATTTGCCTCTTAGAATGAAGAATTAAGACTCCGAGTTGGGTAGTGTGGCAAGACCAAGAGCTATTAAACAATGGCAGAGGGTTGAAGCCCCCATAGTGGGACCAACATTCTTTACTTGAACCAATCCTCCTTGTGGACCTTCCACAGGTGGATAAACATGTGTTTGTAAAGTCCAAGAGAAATACAGGATGCTTAACAGATCTAAGGCAATTAATGTTTTAATCAGAAATTAATGCAATGAAAATGAAAAAAAAAACACAGGAAACATATGTAGGCTAGGGCAGCTGAAAACTGTAACACAAACTTCTGTCTTATAATTTCTTTGTCTTCTTTGAGTTAAAATATGAATCTGATATCTTGGCAGCGATATCTATGTTTTCTGGCAAGATACAAAATCGTCCTTGGGATGAAAGAAAGAGTTACTGTGTGAAAATGTTTTGCTGACTCGGTTTTGCTGACATTTTCAGTCCAGGAATGGCAAGGATGGATTCTTAGGATAATTTCCATCTTTTTGGTTCATACAATACTGTTTTCAAATGGCATGATTTAAATTCTATGCTATGTTGCCCATTATCCTTGGAAGACTCACAACTCTCACTCAGTCTTGAGTATTGGGGTTTGGCAACTTGAAAAGAAATAAATTCTCGCTTTTAGCTTCAGTCCGCCTCACCTGGAAGCCTGCTTTTGACCGCAATCCAGATCGCTCAGTAGCCAAACAGCACATCCCATGAAAGCGTGATGGTGACTTGTCTGCTTTAAGGACACTGATTTGTCTATACCAGGGATCAGCAGTCAACGAAGCTATAATTGTTTCCTTCGAATCACTTCGGCTTATTATACCAAATTTGGAAAACTGATTTCTTAACTCTCGATGATATTTCTATAGCACCTAAATTTTTCTTCAAATCAATAACTTTGTGAAACATTCACATAAAATGGCTCTTACAAACTACCTTTTAAGATCTTAGCCATCGATCTCAGACTATTTAAGTTTCTGCAAATCAGTCCGAACAACTTGAATTAGAACACTGTGGTGTTGGCAGCAGAGTGTGGGCCAAACAATTTGGATCAGTTCCAAGGTCAGAAAACTACATCCTTCGCTGGAGCCAGCTGTCAGTGTAAATATATTTTTTCATCGACGTCGAATCCGGGTCAAGCTTGCAGTTAGCTCCTATATCATCACTTGAGGATAAACAGGAGGATATAAAGAGGAATAACAACAAATTCATGATCTTAAAATGCACCTTCTTTGTCTATGAATTGGTAAGATTGTATTTATTTACCAAAAGATGCATTCCTTAAATATTGCTAGTAATGAACTGACATTGGGGAAAATAGTCTAGTGTTAACTTCAGCTGGACGAGAGCCCACAACTTCCTTCTCAGTCACAGCTGCTGTGCATGCCTATAACGCCCTGCAAAAAGACCCCTGTGTTCAACCCCCAGCTTAGTAGTGAGTGTGGCCAAGTGCAAGATCATGTGGTGAGCATTCCTGGGCTTCTCACAATAGTGACACTGAAGAGGTGTTTCCTGTGGACTCCAGCCAGCTTCCCACATGCTGCTGTAGTCTGTTCTACAACATCTCCAATTTCTGGTCCTAATTGAGGCTTGAAAATAAATCCAGAAAGGGGCGAACTCCCTGAACACAACATTATCATTTTCGTGCCAGGCATTTGAACACACGGTCTCTTTATCTGTGATATACTTTTCTTACATACACTCAGAATAATTACCACTATGTTTTAACTTAAGCATCACTCTTCTTACCAAGGTTGCTCTAATGTTCCTGTTTTGTGTTTCTAGTGTATCCTATATTTTCCTGGTGTTTTTTTTTTCTTTTTCAATTTGAAAAGTTTTGCTGATGCACAAAGGACTTAAAGTGGGTGTAGGTCAGTGTTCATGAGAGAAACAAAGCAAAAAAAAAAATCTAAATATAGAGCGAGATAAGAGAATAAGACTTAGAGGATATGGCCGTTGCTGTGTAGAATATGAACTATCCCAGGAAGCCCACCTGTATAGTAAGGAATCCACCCAGAGGTTGGTGTCTACCTGCCAACGTGAGACTGAGAGCCTGAGCACCTGAAAGACTAGAGCGTAAGTCTTAGAGTCTGAGCACCAGGAGATGGTGAGTTTTAATGCTAGAGAGCAGTGGAAGATGGCATCTAGCTACAGAAGAGAGGAAAAGAGGGAGAGAAAAAGAACGGTGAGAGGGAATGCAGAAGGAAGAAGGGAAAGAGAAGCAGAAGCAGATGAGAAGGATGGAAAGAAAGATGTAAGGGTAGGAGGAAGAGTGGCAGAGGAGAGCATGAAAGGACTCATTTTCCCTGCCCCTGTATTTTGTGTGGTACCCCAGACTATCAGATGATGCTGTCCACATTGACTTAGAATGGAGACTCTTCCCTTGGAAAGGGAACCTATTGATTCAAATGCTCATTGTTCCTGCATTGTTCTACTGGAAAAGATCCAAACAATATTTTACCAATTATCTATATATCCTTTAATCCAGTCGACTTGGCACCTGGACTCAACTCATATCAAGACTATAAGAGACCCAGAGCAATGGTTAATTAACATTTCACTTTCTTCACTCCCAGTGCACTCTTCTTCACTAGATTCTTTTCTATCCCTAGCCCTAATGGCCTCCAGCCCTGACCTAAAACAATCACTGTCATGAATTTTCATTTACTTACTTCAAGTCAGTTCTTAGTACATACAGAAGCACAATAAATCAAGAAAAGTACTCCCATTGCAATGTATATGTCTTAGGTTCAGAGGACTCCCATACTATTCTTGCTGTCAATATGTATTTTTCAAGTATACAAATACTGTAAATATTTTAAAATATTTAATAAAATATATTATATATTTACATATTAAAATATATTTAGTAATATATGCTATTTTATTAAATATAAAATATCTAAAGATGTATCACCTCCTTTCAAATCACTGTGCTGTAGTAAATTGTTCAAAAGTCTTTTACCTGTATCTAAGTCTCAATGTCTGCCAGAAAACCTTATAACTATTGATTTTATTAACATTGTTTTTCTTGGCACACTCAAGTGTCTGCCACTCATATGGTAAATGGTGGGACACAGCGCTTTGCTCTCTGTATCTATTGATATTTGGAAACCTGGTTGTTCGGTTGCTGCTTCTTGTGTCTACTGTTGTTTACAGAATAATTTGGAGAAAATGTTCAACGCTGATGTTTAGTTGATTCAGATCTTTGAGCTTAATTTAAAGTGAGCTTAAAGGGTCTTATTAATGAAATGTATTTCATGGGCAAAGTACAGTATGGCATGCTGGCTGGAAAAGCTGACGAAATAAACTCTTGAATATGATCAATCCTGAATTTACCCTTTATATGACTCTAGGTAATTCACTGTTCCCTCAAGGTGCAGAATTATCTTGAAGAAGTAATGGAGGCATATCATTACTTTCCCATCAACTGTGCTCTAGGCAAAACAAACTAAGGGAGATAAAATTTACTTTGACTCACAGTGGCAAAGGCTTCAGAACGTCATGGTGAGGAGTTAATGCTGAAACAAAGTAATCCATATACAGCAATTATAAAGGAGAAGGTTGCTGTTCTACAGCCCCTCTCCACTTTATTCTATTTGACTCTGGTTCATGGGAAGGTGTCAACCATGTCTGGGACAAGGTTTCTGCCCTTAGTTAATCCTTTCTACAAATACCTCATGGCTACTCTCAGAAACGTGCCTTACAAATTAAATAGTTATGTAGACAATCAACTTGATAGTTAAGAATGACTGTTACAGGCTGGGGAAAGAATTTATATCCTGTATAATATTCACCTGTATCTGCCTTGCACCTGCAAAAGCCCTAAGTTTGATTTTTAAAACCACATAAAACGAGGTGTAGTGGGGAAATGCTAGTAATACTACCATTTTTGGAGGTAGAAGTTGGAGGATCAATAGTCAGAAGTCATCCTTGGCTAGCTACATAGAAAGTTCAATGCCAGTCTACATTATATAAGACCCTGTTTCAAAAGGGAAAAAATGGATCATTGCAAGTCAAACCCCTGGAGATTTAACATCTAAGCACACATGGTTTAGTAAGAACGTTGTTTCCTTTCATCCCATAGGATTGTATAAAATGCACTCTGTCCTTCTCTAAGGTTATTCTTGGGCATAATTGTTCTCCCAAGTTCAACATCTCTCCTTAGACTCAAGGAAAAAAGAACTCTTATCTGCAAACACTTCATAATTAACTTCATGTATATCGTCAGTATTCCTTGTATCTTTTATCTTAGTTAAGTGTTACTTTGTCCCTTCTTTAAAATATAAAATATCAAAAACACATAACATACTCCCAATGTGCAATAACAAAGAATAAATAGTCCCATAACAAAACGAGGAATGGTGGAATCAAAGGAAGGGGCCGAGCACAGCAAGACTACAACTCGGCAAGGCAAACATTAGTTTCTATAGTTCCAGCGAGTATCTATAGTACAAGGTGTTATTAAATGAACTACAGCAGTCTGAAGGAGCCCCACCCATTTTATTGCCTGCTGTAGTCCATGGCGTCCATTTCTTGTATTGGCTCTACCCCTGTGATGCTTACATTTTTCTTTGACAGATATTCCACATTCCTGATATTTTCAGTTTCCTGTCATCTCCACTGAATCTTTGGATTGACTATATAGCTGCTCACCTTGTCCAGTCAAGCTATGCTGATAGGCTTTTTAACTTGCTACATATTGCCTGACCTCTTGGATATCCTTTGAAATCAAAATAACAAAGACCTTGAAGATGATATGACACTTGCATTTTGCATGCGTGCACCACCAACATTACATGACAGGACTAAAGTCTTCTGCTAGAAGAATCAGTAGTTTAGTCCATTGGGACTATAGTTACAATAGATTTTGATTAGCTAAAAGTAGGCAAACAGTTCCCTGGACAGATCTATATGAGCAAAGTGCCTCTGAGCTCTTTTCTCAAACCAGTCTTTTCAATGAAACCTTTTCACCTATGGTTTGATAGTAGTCAGGGTCCATCTGATTCCTGAGCTGCCTTCAAGATACCTTTCCTATTGTCCCATTATAAAGCTTTTAGCTTTTGTGAGGTGGCCTTAATCTTCTTCCTTGGCACCAACTTTATATATGTCTTTCTTTTCTAAGAAAACTGCCAGCTTTTTAAACCTTTCTCTCTCCTTTTTTTGCTTATAACTCAAATTGTAAATATGACCCCATACAGCCAGAGGTCACCATATCACAGCCTGAATACTAGGTTGGCTTGAGTTTTCTTGCACAATATTCAGCATTCTGTCACCTTTGTATTAAGCCTCTAAAGATATATCAGTCCATAAACAAAATGCAGATTTTTTTTGCCAAAAATAACACACATGGCCTCTAGTCCAGTTCCCAACACAATCCTAATTCCTATGTAAAAGCTCATGAGCACAGGCTCTTCAAGAGTTTTTAATAGCACTCTGACATCCAGGTTCCTACCAGATTGTCCACTACTCTCTGCTGATGTCACTCTAGACATACCTGCTCAGAAGTGTTACTTATTTTTCTATTCCTTGGGACATGGTAGCCTAAAAGAAGCAACTAACGGGGGAGAGGATTACTGTGGCTTACAGTTTTGAAGGTACAGTCTATTCTATCTAGGAAAGTATTTGAGCTGGGGCTTGTCTGTGTCAGTAGAAGTCTATGACATCAGTTTCTCACATCTTAGTATTTTATAAATCAGTCTGATTACCACTGGAAGCAGATAACATCTTCATGTCCTGCCACTTTCACTTCATCCTATCAGTCAGGCCTTGTGCCCCAAAAGATTCAGAGTCTCCAAATCTAACATCACCAGCTGTCAAGCTAAAAAGAGTACAAGCACGAGAACCCATTGAAGACAGTACTTGAGTCTTTCCTACCTGTTGCTCCCATTGGCTCATAGCCATCAAATAATGTAAAAATATATTTAGTACAGTTAAAATTTCTCCATAGTTTTGACAGTCTCAGCATTGTTCAAAATCCCACACTCTTTTTATAATAAAGGCAAATTCTTAGTGGTGAGTACCCATAGAACTAAAAGGAAATGTGTAGATTCCCAATATACAATGAAACACAGTAAACATTTCCTCTTCAGAAAATGATAGTGAGAGCTGATCTGTGAACACACATGCCAAATCAAGGCCAAACATAGCTGGGCAACTATCAAGCCAATGTTCGTTGCCTATGGTGACGTCAACTGAGCTCCAGTGGTCCTGTTGCTTGATGCACATCTAGCATGGCCCTTAGGCTCACTCTTCTTGGTTCCTTCAGCTTTCTTCAGTGACTACTTCATCTCTCAGGCTTCTCCAGTATCCTGGAGTCTCTACTATACCTTGGGCTGTTCCTTCAAAACTTCATGTACAGCACAGCTTCCTAAGAAGCTTCATGCAGGGAAACTACCTCTTCTGTATACTGTCAAGCCTCATAAGCTTTTTGCCAAAAATTTGGTGCAAGCCTCAATGAGTTCATAACTCTTTAATTCTGAATAACTATAAAATACACACTACAGTGCTAAAGTCAGCCCCTCTGAATCCACATGAAAACATTTCTCACAACTTACATTCTACTGGCATTCTCGTCTTCTGAAATCCCATCAGAATAACCTCACCAGCCAGGTGTACTTAAATAGTCCAAGGCCTTCACAGCTCCAAATTGTTCCACTTTCCTCCTGTATACCAGTTGCAAGGCCACTAAACCATATTCTTTTCAAAGCAATGACCCAACATTTGCAACCAATAATATATTTTATTCTGTGTTTGTTACCTTTCTTAGACTGCCATGGAGAGGCTAACAAAAGCAATGTAATAGAGGAAACATTCATTCAGACTCACAGTTTTGGGTGCACAATCATGTTAGAGAAATCGTGGTGGTAGGCACTGCACCACAAGTGGTAGCGGAGACTTGGGCATAGCTCATTCATGCCTTACAAGACAAGGTAAGAAGCAGAAAGGAGGCTAGAAGCAGGCATCATCATCAAATTCCATCTGTAGGCATCCTTTTTCTACCAGTCATGTCTCTTGTCCCAGTATCTTCACATGTTCCATAAACGGCTACTGTGTCTTGGGGACCAAGTGTTCAAACATACAAACCCATGGAAGACAATTCATATTCAAATCATAGTAGTATTTCTCCAGTTTTTTCCTCATATTCTTCCCATAAGACAGACACAGGATTGAACAACTACATGTTCTTGTATAATCACCACAATAAACACACTTCTCTGGAACCAACTGACTTTTTGCAATTAATCAAAATTTATTTCATCACAATGACTAAACACATGATAAGCAACTTAAGTGGAAGGATTATTTATTTAGGTCCATGGTATCAAAGATTTCAGTTCATCATGGTGGGGAGAACAAGGCAGAGCTGATTAATTCACATCAGAAAGAAAACCTAGGAAGGAAAAAGAGAAGGAGTAGAGACGAGGCCTGGGGGTGGGGCAAGAGAGGGGGAGATAAAGAGGGATAGAGAGAGGAGAGAGGAGAGCAAGAAAAAGAGAGGAGAGAGAGAGGTGAAATACAGAGAGAGAGGAGAGAGAGAAAGAGATAGATAATATGCTGAGAGAAAGAATGCCTGCCTGCTCTAAGGTTCTCATCTTTTAATACTTTCATTCAGTTGAATCCGGTAGCCTAGGGGATGGTTCTTCCCACGTTCAGGGCATATCTTTCCCTCTTAGATAACTCTTTCTGCAAGTACCCTTTTAGACATACCCAACGATGTACTCTACTGAGCTCCACACTTCCGATTCCAAATACGCTCACATTCATGCTGAACTGTGACAGGTTTGATCACAATTTATCTCCAAAATAAAAACAATATGCTTGCAGCTATGACAGCAATGTCTAACCTACCAGGAACATTAGAACTCATTCTAACTATACAACATTTATTTAAATTTAGAATATATATATATACATTTATACACACACACATATATATTTTTTTCTGAATTTGAATACAATGCCACACATCAACACCAACTATGGAATTTAAAGACTTTAGAGACATATCCTTAATAGCCCAAACAATGCCCATATGCCATTTCTACAAATTATTATATTTAAAGGAGTAGGTGCTTTCATTCCAGCCAAACCATAGTCCAAATAATGATCACTAATCAGTTGTATAATGTTGACCAAGCTATCTCACTTCTCTGTACTTCCAATTTTCATATGATCATCAATTCCATCCCACACTCGGTCCTGTGGGAGAATAGAGACTTCCTTGCATTTTAAATGCTATTATCTCCTATTCCTGCCATAAGAGGGAACAGTGATAAGAAAGTAATGACAAAGCAGGGATCTCAAAGCACACACTACAGTTCTGTGTAGGGAAACCTTTATGACAAAGTCATTATACTAGATCTCTATCTTCTTTGACATTTCATTTCCAATATTGCTCTGGTTTATAAGGTTAGAAGGTGTGGCTTTGGGTTACTCCCCAACAAAAGTTCAAAAATAAAACCCACATTGATGCCCAATGAAAACTAACTGGAGTAGGAATTTGAAGCCAGCATCAGGATCACAGGAAAAGAAGGGAGGTCTCTTGATCTTCATGTAGATTGTCACCAACAAGTTACTCTGTCAAGTATAGAGATGAGGAAGCCCTGGACCCTAACTAAAAACGTGTGGTCTTGCTTGCAATAGCACTACCTATGGAACAGCTGGAATAGAAGTATTACACAGCACTGGGGTCCAGGTTTTTACCACTAAATTTCTATGGATCTGGTGTTGGCACTAAGCTTGGGGCAGTTACATGAGATGGAAGGAAGCACTTTGCTTGTTTTCTTCTTTTCTCATTTTTTATTCTTAAAGCTGTGGGGAGAGCTACCTGTGAGAGCAATGTTACACCTGGTGCTTCCCTTCACCCTCTCTTCCCTCCCTGTTGTATCTCTCTGCCCAGCTTCCCAGATTTTTTCATGAAATGATCACTGAACTGCACTCCTTAGTGGTTTACTTCACTTTTGTAAGTATGAGACTTTGGCCAGGCCAGGAGTCACCATAAATCTCACTGCTTTTGAGCAAACGCTGTTTGGTTCTCCTTCTCTCTATTGTCATTCTTGATTGACACTCCTTTTTCCACTTGTTTATTCCTGGTTTGCTTAGTTTTACTTTGAGGTTGTAGTCAGTATAACTCAGTACAGCTCAGACTTATCCTCCTGAGTCAGCCTCCCCAGAAGCAAGAACACACTTGCTTGCCGCCATGAGTGGTGGAGATGCGACTCACTGTCAAAGACTTTGTTTCCTCAGCCACTCATTTTCAAGCAGATATAATGAAGGGTAAGTGCCTACTAAGATGAAAATCTTTTGCAGATACTACGTTGCACTGGAAAACACCAATGTTAAAGCAGGGTTCAAGGCAAGGAGTCTCCGTTTGGGATTTCAGCTGTAGTATAATGAGATCAAGAAAGGTATTTAGGCCAAAGAAATAATGAGTGACTGGTTCCAAAAACAAAAAGGATGAACAAATGAATGAGAGATGTTTCGGGATGGGATGGTTGAAAAGAATTCCTTAGGCTATTGGAAAATGATATTCCTGGGCTCAACTCTGCTTTAGAAACTAAAAACCTTAACCTATCTTCTGCATGTCTTTGTTTTCTGAGAATGCCTGTGGGGACTTTAGAAATGTAACACATACCAGGATGGTGGAGGGGAGGGAGTCACTGACCTTGGGTGACACCTGGAATTTGACCTTTCAGACTAAAGTATACCTTTCTACTACAAATGTTTCACTTTTCTAGGCCTTGTATGCACTTATGGCTTTAAGGCAGGAATTCTCGGAGGCTTCAGACATAAATTAAAGCCATATAGTGTCAGCTTCAATAAAGGTTACTGTTTTTAAAATTTTTTGACTTTCACTTGGAAAGACAACACTGTGCTGGGAGGTGACTCTTTTTGATCGGTCTCAACATTTTTCCGGTCATTCTCAACTCCCTTTCAAAAGAATCTCCCGAGAGAATTACATGAATACGATGCCCCCAAGGTGAATGCACTGTTTGCAGCAACAAAATATTGATTTCCCATTGTGTAGCTTCCATTTAATTTAAACCAAAAAGCAAAAAGGAGAGAGGTTTGGTGAGAGTGTAGTGGTATAAGCCCTTCCAGTGATCCTTAAAAGCTTCACACATTGCCCGTGTTGAATTTTGTTGACAGATATTTATTTCAATCATATTTTCTCCTTACATTTCTCTCAAAAGCCTGCTTCTTCTTCTGTTTTAGGTTTTTATTTTATTTTATTTTTTATTTATTTTTTTTAAAGAAAGCTGAAGTCTTTTTTAAAGCCAGGCATTTCTAGCCTAGGGTGATTCCTAGAATTGACACAGTGAACATTAAATCCTAGCTGTTTGCCCAGTCGTATCTCATTCATCATAGCTGCTTTAATTCTTGGGACTTACTTCAAAATAGCCTCTAAAGTTACTGGCTGCTGTGTGGATGTAAGAAAAAGCCGCTTTCTATCACTTCCAGCAACAGGTACTTTGTCTTTGTGATGCCATATTGTTGCTCTGGTGAAAGAACACTCTGGCATCCTCTTGAGTCACTGTTCCCAGCACTTGGCAGGTGCAGTATCTTCCCAAATATTTCCTGACCTGCATTCTTTCTCTTCCCCAATGGTCAAAAGCATGTTCCTGAGATATCCTCCTTAACGTTATCACATAGTGGCATAGGAAATGAAGCAAACATTGGTTATGCTGATTTTTTCTACCTTACTTATATCGTGGTTGAAGGACTTGTTATCTAATTTCTTTAAGTTTGAAGATACACTGAATGTTTTTCTCCAGTTTTATTGTTTTACGTGTTTAACAAATAACAGAGTCTTTTGTCTTAATATTAACTTCAAAGTATTTATTTAGTCATTTGATCATTAAAATTGTAATCACTAATGAAATTATAACTCCCCCATTCTAGACTTTTCAAATATTCAGTGTGTGTGTATATATACATATACACACATATCTTTTGTTGTGTTAATAATGTAGTGGGATTGCTTTAATTATAATATGTTACTAGTCAATATTTAGAGAATCAGAAAAGTTAAGAAACGTAGCTTATTACAGGGCCAAAGAATAGACACCTAAGTGCAAACATTGATCTTCACTTTCCAAGCCTGGATTTTAACTTCTACACAACTCTGCATATATCATCAATATAATCAATGTATGACTAATTGGGGAAATAATTTTCTTTTTTAAAATTAATTAATTAATTAATTTATTATTGATTTAGCAAATTACATCTCAATTGTTATCCCATCTCTTGTATCCTCCCATTCCTCCCTCCCTCCCCCTTTCACCCTATTCCCCTGCCTAGCTCTATGACCGAGGGGAACCTCCTCCCCCACTATATGGTCATAGGCTATCAAGTGTCATGGTGGTAGCATGCTTATTCTTTCTTTGAGTGCCACCAGGCCTCCCCACCAAGGGGAAGTGGTCAAATATGGGACACCAGAGTTCATGTCAGAGTCAGTCCCTGCTCTCCACACAACTGTGGAGAATTTCCTCTCCATTGGTTAGATCAGAGTAGTGGTTCAATAATAAAAAAAAAATCATTTACAATGTAATTTTATTCTTCATACATATTATATATATATATATTTCTACTCTAATATGATTTATTGTACCCATATAACTCAATTATAATACACTATTTACGTCCAATGACTTGAAAGTGCTATCAAGCTGTTTAGGAGAAATAAGACATACAAATTAAATGTTAGTAGATTAAATCATGGTCATGTTAGTTGCTAGTCTACTTTTATCACAAGAATATACATCTTAGGTACAGCAGATAGATATGACTCTATAGAAAGACAAGGCCCTCAGAAATCCCCAAAAACATGCAGAATATGGCATTTTAAAATGTTTTTATTACTTTCATGATTCATTGACAATGAGATAGGTTAACTCCTGGCAACACCCAGCCTACCTCAAAGAAGATGATGGGTATCAAAGAACCTCCTTATGGAGGTGGCTTCAAATGTGGCAAACAAGCAACTGAGAAAAAGGTCTTCATTCCTACCACAGACAGAGTTCTGCCTAAAAAAGGGCAAGCTTGGGTGCAGGTAGAGTCAAAGGCCAAACTCCGTCGAGACAAGCTAAGCACGTTCTCAATAGTTCCTGCCTCACAAATATGCCTGTCAGATATATTGGGCCAGAAGGCTGAAGATGATGCTGCAATGTTGTAGAGAGTTTTGGGTGACTATTCAGGTAAAAAACTGTCTCTGTCATCTTCTCATTTGGAAAGCTACTAACCTGTACTCAGGGCACACTCAGATAATCACATTTACTCCTTCTCCAGTCCCTGAGGGAGTTAAAGACCAGATAGTTTAGTTTTACAATGGAGCTTAATTATTCAGGGGTTAAAATGTTTTTAGGTCTAGATAGGTGTTCTAAGTTGATATTGACAATATGTGATAGAGACTGATTTACATTCAGAAATTGAGATGCTCCAAGATAAGAAAGATGTCTTCTTCAAGGCTGTTCAATACAAATAGCCAAAACACTAAGAATGTAACAATTATATAATTCCTGATTGTGTCATGGCTCTTCTTGCCATAGGTAATCTATTGTATATATGTGTAATAATATAAATGTATATGTACAAAAATAAAATAATTTAAAAATAATTTATAATATCATCATTTTTAAAATGTGCCACTGCACTGTTAACAGAACAAAACAGCAGCCTACAGACTGGGAAAAGAGCTTCACCAACCCTATGTCCCACAAAGGGCCAATATCAAAAATGTACAAAGAACTCAAGTAATTAATCACCACCAAACCAAATAATAATTAAAAATGGGGTACAGATGGCTGAGACACACTTAAATAAATGTTCAACATCCCTAGTTATCAGGGAAATGGAACTCAAAACGACTCTGAGATACCACCTTAAACCTATCCGAATGGCTAAGATCAAAAACTCAAGTGACAGTACATGCTGGTGAGGATGTGAAGAAAATGGAATATTCTTCCATTGCTAGTGGGAGTGCAAATTTATACAACCACTTTTGAAGCCAATCTGGCACTATCTCAGGAAATTGGGAATAATTCTACCTCAAGATGCAGCCATACCTTTCCTGAGCATATACCTGAAAGATGCTCCACCAATCAACAAGGACATTTGCTCAACTATGTTCATAGTAGCTTTATTCGTAATAACCAGAATCTAGAAACAACCTAGATGTCCCTCGATGGAAGAATGGATAAAGAAACTGTGGTACATTTACACAATGGAATACTACTCAGCTATTAAAAACAAGAAAATCTTGGAATTGCAGGCAAATAGATAGAACTAGAAAAGATCATCCTAACTGAGGTAACCCAGACACAGAAAAACATGCATGGTATATACTCACTCGTAAGCAGACATTAACTATATAATACAGGATAACCACACTACAATACAGGGACTGATTCACTAACCAAGGAACATGCATGATGTGGACCTAGGCCCTCTGATCAGATGTAATAGATAGGCAGCACAGTCTCCTTGTGGGTCCCACAATATAGAGAGTAGGGACTACTTTTGACATGGACTCAGGACCACCAACTTTGATAACTTCTCCCTGGCAGGATGGCCTTGCCAGGCTAGAAAGGAAGAGGTAGTACTGATGAAACTTGATATGCTGGGGTCATATGATGGGGGAGGAGTGCTCCTCTTTCTGAGGACTAGAGGTGGGAGGGAGAGGGGATGATCTAGGGACTGGGATCCAGAGGGGATGAGGGAGGGGGCTACAATTGGGAGGTGAAGAATTCAAACTACAGAACAAGCATATAACCGATATTACTAATCCCGCTAGATAGGAATAGTTCTGATAGTGGCTGAGACATGAATGTCTATGCATAGACAATGTTTCTTGTTGGCTACAGAATCCCCATGATTTATTATTAGATGACATTCTTCATATGGCATCAATGAAGATTTACAGATTTTTTTTCTGCTCCTACGAAGAGCAGAGAACCAGCCTTAATTGTTCTGTGCACCACTCACATCTTAGACATTTATAATTTTAGGACTGAATAATGCTTGTGAGAAATTATGTGTTTTCAGAACAAAATAACCAGACACTGAAGCTGGATGAGACCTGACAGCATTCATTCTTCTCAGCATGCTAGACACTGACATCCTGCATCCTTCATGCTCCAGCACCAAGTGCTTCAGTTGCTGTTCCTTATTGGAACAGGATAGCTCTGAGGACAGCTTCAAAGAAAGTTTCTGATCCCAATTGGTCCAGCATTTCAGATTGTCCTACCTAGGATTCTGATTAAGTCTAGAATTTCTCAACATTTAGAAACTGGACCACAAATTCTTTCCCCAGCTTGTTTAACCATTTTCCCCAATTTTACTTAGGACTCTTCAAAGTTATAATATGTCCCAAATCACTTGGAAGAAACCTTGAGGGAAAAATATCCCATTTCCCTTAAGGGGATTGGGTAGGTTTTTGCTTGCTTTCTTGGGTAATAGATGTTTGTTTTCACTGGGAGTTGGTTATAAGTTAAAATTTTGGTCTTATTTAGAGAGAAAACAAGGTTGGACTCAGGGATGTTTCTCTTCTACTTTATCTTACATTCTTAGGTTTAGAGATGAGGGTTGAAAAGAAAGAAGGGGGAATATAGAAATATATAAGGATGAT
Source organism: Acomys minous (assembly GCF_964271855.1). NCBI lineage: Eukaryota > Metazoa > Chordata > Mammalia > Rodentia > Muridae > Acomys > Acomys minous. Next base: position 101,778,423 of record NC_140496.1, read on the forward strand.
AGGACAGAAAGTACATTAGCAAATCTACTCCTCAACTTAATGCCCTAATAGTCATTCACAAGATTATCAAGATTATCTTTAATTTACTGACATAGAATTTTGTATATAGATGCAAAATAAGTTTAATTTTCGATATATTGGTATAGAATTCAAATTTAAGATTATTCTTCACATATATACATATATTTACTCTAATACATGGTGTTATGCCCATACAACTCAATTATGGTACAAGGTTTACTTCCAATAATTTGAAAGTGCTATTGCAAGTTGTTTAGGATAAATAAACAAGTTAATAGTTCAAATTATGGACATATCAATTACTAGTATATTTTTTGATCACAAGAATATACATCCTAGGTAAAACTGATATGATACTATAGAAAGATAAGGTAAAATAGTTAGATAAGGTCTTCAAAATCCTCATAGACATACAGAACATGGCATCTAAGATGTTTTTATTATTTTAAAGATTCATTGACAATGAGGCAGGTTAATTCCTGGCAACACACAGACCTACCTCAAAGAAGATGATGAACATTTCATGGAGTTAGCTTCAAATGTGGAAACCAGCCACTGGCCAAAATGTCCTTGTTTCTGCCACAGACAGAATTCTGCCTAAAAATGGGCAAGCTTTGATGCAGGCAAAGCTGATGGCAAAACTCTGCCAAGACAGGGTAAGCAAGTCCTCAATAGTTCCTGCCTCACAAATGTTTGTCAGACATATTGGGCCAGAAAGGTGAAGATGATGCTCCAACGTTATAGAGAGTTATGGGTAACTATTCAGGCAGCAAACTGTCTCTGTCATCTTCTCATTTGGGAAGCTTGTAACCTGCACTCCCTGTATACTCAGGTAATTAATTTTATTCTTTCTCAAGTATCTGATGGGGTTGAAGACCAGATAGTTTAGTTTTACAATTAAGCTTAGTTATTTACTAGTCCAGATGTTTTTAGGTCTAGGTAGATGTGTTAAGCTTATAATGATGAGATATGATAGATATTGGTTTACATTCAGAGTTTTAGACTCACCAAGACAGGAAAGATGTTTTCTTCAAGGCTTCCAAATACAAATGGCCAAAACACTATGAAGGTAACAGTAATAAAATTCCTGATTGTCTTATGGTTCTTCTTATTGTAGATAGTTTACTGTATATACATGTAATAATATAAATGTATATGTAAAAAAGAGAAAAAATTAATTAAAAAAACATGTTCCAGTGGTAGCCAAGAAGGGAAATATCTGTTTAGACTTCAAACTCTAGCATATTGGTATAAATATAATCCATTCCTGGAACATCAGGGATGTTCAAAGTCAGGATGCTAAAGCATGTAGGGGAACCCAGTTAGCATCTTTGCTGAAGTTCTTTATTTCCACACAGTTTGTTTGTGTTTATTTTATATATTTATTTGTTATTTCGTAGCACTGGAGATTGAATGTAGTGCCTTGTAAATGTTTTGCGACTGAGCCACATTCAGAGCCCAACTGATGGCCTTTATCATCCATAGAAAGAAGTGTAGAGTGTGTGTATTATTCACCTAACTGGTGTAGGTGTGCTGTCAGAAAAAGGTTGACCCTGAGTTTGAATAGTGTGACTGATCCTGGCTTTCCCCACCTTATCATCATTTAAATAGGTTTCTTGTTGTTAGATATAGTCTCTCTTATGGCTTCTGGCTGGTCAACATCCTTCCTGTTTTATGACCAGTAAGGAAGAGAAAGCTCTAATTTCCCTAGTAACTCATTCAAAATGCATGGAAATGGCTTCTATTACTCATGAATTACTTGACTCGGGCAATCTGTCTATACCCAACCCAACCCTGTCACCTCTGGGGGAGAGTTCTGGCTGTCTTAGTTTACTTAGGCACTACCGCTGAGATCTGTTTGAGATGAGTTGTAGTCACAAATCATGAAGCATGAAGGTTAATAAAGGGAAAAGGAGCCATGTCCACCACAATTCATTGGTGCTATGCAGTAAGAATAGAAAAATTACTATTTGCTGATAGTAATACTATTTAGCTTTCTGAAGCTAAAGCTCCATTCACCAAGATGCTATCCAAAAGTTGATGCAGAACTCCTCCATGAGTTAGCCACTCACCATCTTGAGAATATAGCTTCTATGTGTATTGTCCGGGTTTCTCTTGATCTTCTAAGTTATTTGGCCAGCTTCAGAACGCAGCCTGTTCCTCCCTGGCTGCCCTGCCCAAGGATGGTCTAAAGTGCCTTATGATTCTTTACCGCTACACGCTTGTGCCAGTCACTCTTATATTTCCCAACATGATATTTTCATTGATTCTCTGGGAATTTCACGTCATGTATCTTGAATAAATTCACTTCCCAGTCTCTGTGGGTTGCATCTTCAATTTGGTGATAAATTTCCAGGAGTCATGCCCTGAATAACCAGGCCAAGGTGGTTGTATTTTTTTTTTAAAATAAAAACTCAAGTGACAGACCATGCTGGCAAGGATGTGGAGAAAATGGAACACTCCTCCATTGTTGTTGAGAGATCAATCTGGCGCACTCTCAGAAAACTGGGAATCGTGCTATCTTGGATTCTCTTTGTAAGCCAACTGGCCTCACAAAGAACTCAGAGTTCTGCCTGTCTCTGCCTTCTAAGAACTGAGACTAAAAGTGTGTGTGTCCAGGCTTTCCTAGACAGCTTTAAATTCAGTAAATAGCAGAGAAAAATGATAAGGCACTAGGATTTATTTATCACCAGCTATGTACCAAGTATTTAACAAATATATTTTTAATTTTATTTATACACTTTACATCCTGGTCATAGTGCTCTCCCTCCTCACCTCCCAGTCCTACCCTCTTTGCCTCTCCTCTTCCCCTCCCTTATTCCTCAGAAAAGCTAAGACCCACTTCCAATCCATCCCAGATCATCAGGATGCATCAATAGTGAGCATGTTCTTTTCCCATGTTGCCTCTCAAGGCAGTCACGCCAGGGGAACTGATCAAAGAGCTGGCAACAGGGCCCCTGTGAGAGAAAGCTCCCACCTCCCTTACTAGAGGACCCACATGAAACCTGAACTACTTATCTGCTACATATTTCTAGGGGTCCTGGTTCCAGTGCATGCACAGGACTGGGTGATGCTTCTATCTCAGTAAGCCCTACAGGGTCCTGGTTAGTTGTCTCTGTTGGTCTTCTTGTGGAGTTCCTGTCTCCCCTAGGTCCTTTTGTTCCTTCCTCCCAATTTTTCACAAGACTCCCTAAACATCTCCCAGTGTTTGGCTGTTAGTCTCAGCACCAGTTTAGAAGTCTTGCAGGGTGGAGCCCCTCAGAAGACAGCTCGGCTGGGTTCCTGTCTGCAAGCATAGCAGAGTATCATTAACAGGTCAGGGGTTGGTTCTCTCCCATGGCATGGAGTCTTGGGTTGGGACAGGCACTGGTTGGGCATTCCTCAGTCTCTGTTCTACCTGTTCTATCTTTATCCTTGCACAGCTAGTAGGCTTGGAATTTTTGTGGGTGAGTTAGTGTTCCTCTCCTTCTACAAGAAGACTTGTCTAGTTAGAGTGTGTCGTCTTCAATCTCTATGACCCTTGCTACTATGTGTTTCTCCTAGAGTCCTTCTCATAGCCTCCCAGAAGCCTACCCTGCCTTAGGCGTACAGCTTGTCACAGAGATGCTCCCGCCCACAGTTTATCTGTTCTCTACAGATAACAAATATTTTTAAAAGCTGCTACATGGCAAGAAATGATACTATTGTGATAAGCAAATGCAGATTTATCTACCAAATTCATAAAAGGCCTATATTGAAGTGGGAAAAAAATTAAACATGGACCAAGTGTGTAGCTGCAAGTGTGTAGTTCTGGGAGGGAATATGCAATATCCTCCCTCAAGGACTGAGAGGAAGGCATACTGTAGCACGTTCATAAGGGAGAAGTTTAAGACACTTACCCAAATATACACAAGTGGTGGGTATTGTTCCATGCCTTTCTCGGACACTGTCGGGTTGGGTGTCATTGACCCTCACTGTGACACAAATGAAGCTCCAGCATCATTTATGGGGATGTTCTCCCAGCTGGGAGCATCACCTTGAGTCCAAAAGGACTGTGCCACAGTTATCTGTATTTCAGAGGCTGCTGTAGTAAAAAGAGAAAAATATTTGAAATATCTTTTAATTCAAGTCCAAGGTACATGACACGGTGGCTAAGCAAGGCAACAGTGAAACAGTAGCCTAGTAAGTAACTGTCATTTGGTTAGTAAAGCAGTATTGTCTTTGTGTAAAAAAAAAAATGTTCTCTGGCCTTACAGAGTTTCCAGCAAAGCAGTAAAATAAAGGGAGATGAAATTGCCAATAATGCCACAACATCTTGGAAGGCATTAGATTGTTAGTCAAGAAATGTTTCTTTACTCCCTCTTGAAACTGTATTTCATACAAGACGGAAGCTTGGCAGAATAGACAATGTCTTTGGGCAAAGAGGTTTGAATTTTCTTTGCTAGGCCATGGTGGGTGGACTACTGGCAATTCCAGGGTGTGTGAGCACCCTGCGCATCTGGGAGGCCTGGTGCTCCAGCCGGATTCGAGCTCGTGGAGAAAACACCGAGTCTCAGGAAATCCAATTACAGAGGCTTCTTAACAGATTGACATGAAGCAATAGGCTCTTCTGGTGGTGAAGAAAATTCGAATAGGAGGAATACATTTGAAGAGGCCACACTAGATGAGAAGACAGCGGTTTCCTTTATCCTATCCTCTGAGCTTACGTTTTTTGTGGGATGAGCAGCATGAAGGGATTCTTTCTGTTTTCCCTCTGTAGTATAAATGAGCATCCTTTCATAGCTCATTTCTCTGCTTGTTGAAATTAGAATTGGACGAGAAGGATGAGCATCTAGGGCTGTTAGTAATTTGATACAGAACTCTTCACCTCCAGGTCAGTGGTAAGTGAAACGCATTTACATATTTTTAAGTGGATTTATTGCTCTTGAAGGGAGCCCTGTTGTAGTCCTTGACATCAGAGCACTTTGGTGCCCACAGGCATTCAGACATTGATCAGGAAGGAGAAGAAAGGTCCAATTTCAACTGATTTTAGTGCTTAGCTTCCCTTACAAGATCTTCCTAAATTGTTTTAATTAATCCTAATTATGCTTCTATATTTAAATGCTGTTATCGCTCTGATGACAAATTGGATATGGACCAATAAGTTGGGCTTATTTTAATTTGGAATGTGAGCTATCTATTTGCTTCAAAATAATTATCCATATCAGAAAAAAATCAAGAAATTGACTATAACACCCTTTGTACTAAAAGGAGAAAGGGATGGGTAATCGAAATTATATTACAAATTTAATGATTGGAATATGGCTTTTCCAATTAGAAAACAATAATGTAGTTACATTGATCTCAAGAAAATGGAAAGTTACTATTTCTGGTTGCACACTTAACACCCTAATAGGACCGTAGTACACCCATTTCTGTCTGATTCTCCAGCCTCCAAGGCAACACAGCCATAGCAACAAGAAAGCACATTATCATCTCTTAATTGTGAAAAATATTCAATTTCTTTAACTTACTTTAACCTAAGCTTCTATCAAATAGTATGATAAAAATAGTTCTATCATTGTTGGTTGCATACATATTGCAACGGGTATACTAACAGAAAATGAACTCATCACAATGAGAAAAATACAATATCTATGTCTTAACCTGAAGTACTCTGAATAAAGAACGTAGGGAAAGAATTGAATGTACAGTACTTATTGGGGCCATGAACCCAGGAGTCCAGTGAGAGTCAGATGGGGTTTATCCTGGAAGGAAAGGAAGGAGGGTTGACTACACCGATAAGTCATTGGGCCAACGTTGTAATGTGACTGAAGGAATTGTTTCACTTACAAGTTAACAGATGACTTTCTCCAATGACCATACTTCCCAGTTTCCAAGTGTCACCATCATTAGGAAAGTCTCCTCATTCCTAAATTATGTATATGTGAGTCCAGGAGTTATGAGTATAAATGTAGTCTAAAAGAGCAATGTGAGGCTGCCCTGTGGAGCCTCAGAAGCACAGGCAGCTTCACCTGTGCAAGCCTGGCCAGAACCTGGGCTGGCCTACACAGCACAGCAGAGGCTCCAGGAAGGTTGGGCACAGAGGAAGAATGACTCCGGAGGACAGAGGGAGGGTGGGCTGTGGCAAAACTGTCCTGACCATCTCCCCAAGCAAGTCACATTGAGGGAATGTAAAGATGAGAAAAATAAGATAAGGGAAGAGAAATTTTAAGATGAAGTCATGAACAATTGATAATATTAAGATATGTGTGCATTGCAGCTAGCCCATAGTCTTTCATATTTAGAAAAAATGTACACAAAACAAACAAACAAAATCACTATTGTATATGTGAGCATTGTCTAATGTTTTCTTATTTCTACCCATCCTTAAGAATCCACTGACACCATGAAGCATAGCACACTTTAAATATGACTTGAGGATTGCTGCAATAGAAAGACATCTTTTCATACTACTGAAATCTGGGGAGGGGGATGGTGATACTCTCTAATCTTTTATCAGAATGTAAAATAAGAAATTTTTTTAAACTTCACTTTCAATTTGCCAAGTTTCTTTAGGCTTCACCGTATTAGAGCAAGGCAGTAAATTAGCTGGTGTGATTTTTTTAAAAAAACTAACTTTAAAAAATTAAGAAGGAATTATTTGATGTTTAGCTGTTTCTGGAAGCATCACTGACCCTGAATGCATGGTCTCTACAAGCTAAGGAGTCCCTGAGGCTCCATAGTGTTGAGATCATAACCTTCACTAGAGAACAGCAGCTTCAGGCAAGTCACTGTGCTGAGACACCACTTGGGGCCAGATTTTAATAGCTGACAGCTCATAATGGATTGACAAAAGCAAAACATCATTAACTTGAATCTACAAAGTTGACATTTCCATATGCAAATAGGAGCTATCACATATGTGCTGTGTACAAGTCTCATTGCTTGTTTAGTTGTCTGTATGTCCTTTCGTTTGCCTTCCTTCGTCTTTAAGTTCCCAGCGGACAGAAAACACGTCTGGAAGCCCACTTTGCAAAACAACAACAGGTGCACAGACTGAGGCCTGACTAAATGCTTTTCTATGGTAATGACGGTTACACTGTTGGTTTTTTTCCACACAGCAGTGTCAGCACACAGGAGAGTAAGGATTGTCATGAACAGTATCTTTGAGCAGTGGGACATAAAGGTTACCACGTATTTATGTAACCAGGAAACACTGAGCTGACCCTGAGAGTGTGGTTTCTAGAAAAAGCTTTCAGCATCTTAGCTCAGGTTCATAAAATCGATTCTTACAGGTGACGTTTACTACATTATAAATTAGATAACCCTTTCTTATTTATTCAGAGAAATACAGAGCTGTGAAATTTCATCTGTTTATGCAAAGCACTGATATATTTATAATATATATGCATCTAATTCTGTGTGCGTGCTCACCCACAAGCACACACATATCTAATTCTGGCTGTGAGAAAATTGTTTAGCATTTCAAGTTAGTAGATGCTTCTTAAGAAATGGCACCAATCTTACAGATCTGTGAACACTAGATATTATCAATGAGATGAGCAATTAAGGCATAATTATCTATTAAAATGTCTCTTAGGCTGGGATTTGGTGGCTTCAGGAAGTAGTCAATTATAAGATTTCCTTTGTGAAAAAAAAAAAACTATCTTAAATTCGGTATGTCTGTAAGAACACAGGCTGGTGAGATGTCTAACCCTTTCCTTCCTGTTTCCAGGCCTCTATCCTTTTTAGCTCGTCTCTCCCGTGTTGTGTGTGTACAAATGTTGTGTGTTAAGATCAAGGGCTGGACACCTGGTTCACATCTTGGAGTTCCATCACTTGCTCTCATGAAGATTTTGCTTTGGGCATTGCAGCTGGAATGCTCTCCGTTCTTGTCACAAATGGTGAACAGTTACAGAGCAAGGAACAGCGGAGGTTTCAGGCCCACACTGTTTGTTATCCACCTTGCAGCCCTCCTGTCACCAAAGGGGAAACACATGTTTCTCAAACTCAATTTTTGCCGATGAGAATTTTGCTCAATTTCACAGTTTGACTTCAGAATTTTCCCAAGCGATGGTAAATTCCATTCTCTTGCCAAACAAGGAAATAATCTACTGGCCTGTTTGGAAGGAAAACCTCCATGTTCCCTCAAGCCTCTATAACAAATAAATGTAAGAAAGAAAAGACTTTCGCATGTCAGTCTCTACTAGTCAAGATATTACATTGTTTAATGATTACAAATCCAGGAAAAATATTTAATATTGGACAAGGGAGCATTAGGTTCCTGAAACGTCCTCTGAAGTACAGGTATTTACAGCAATCATAACATTAGACACTGTGGCAGCAAAGCTGGAAGTAAAGCTTGCAAGTGGCTCAGAGTTGACTATTTGCACAATCAGTTACAGAATTGGAGTTGTGGGGAAAGCTCAGCGTTAGTTTCTCCCTTGCAACCATGCATCCTGTTGTCCTGATTAGGAAGTTTATTTCAATAGCTCCTCTCTCTTTGTGAAAACTTTGATTTTCTTGTTAGTTATCTGTATTAGTGTAAGCTTAAATTCCCTTTCTTCCCTTCACTCACCACAACCTCGATTAAAAACCCTGTGTATAGGTCACTTTCATTAACAGTGTCATAAAAATAAATGGCTTGTAACAGGTAGAGAAAGCAAGAACCAGGAGGGCTGGGTTGGAAGTTGATTTCCCAGCAGCACCAGAGGAAGCCTTCCTTTTCTTTGGGGGTTTTGTTTACTCCTCCAGCCAACCAAGCCTCCATCCTTACCCTACCCATCACCTTACCTGGGTCTTAAGGGCTGGTATGGAACAACAAAAAGCAGGTGAGACCTTTTTGCCCTGGGGAGGGTTTTAGATGTAAACCTGTTTATTTGTTTAATCCCCAGGAAAACCTACAGTCAAGCTAATCAGAAAGGAAGAATCAGCTTCCTCAGTATGAGGTAGGACTGTGAGAAATTGTTTTTCAGGGTGTTTTATAGCTAAACCCCTCCAAGGGCCTGGAAGAGCTCTCCAACCAGGGCACAAATATTCAAGGAGAGCCTGTTTGTTTTATGGTTATTTTTATCCCACAATAAACAGCTTAAATTTGCAGACTATACTTTTTGACTATAAAGTGGGTTATTTCTCAAGATGCTGGAGCCTTCCCATAACAGATGGAATAAATAGAAGAAAATGCTGAGAATACACCACTGAAATTCTGATTTATTCAATCATTAACAAAAAGAAGTGCAATTTCAATGGTAATGCAATGAAAACCCAACTGGTTCTGCTTGCCTTCTGCAAACTTGTTTTCTGTGGAGAATGCCGCTCTTAGGCAAACACCTATTTAGACCTCAGCAATGTATAATCTTAACTTCAGGCAGCCTGGTTGCATAAGTTCAGTGATTTGTAAAACCTCTGCAATGAGGGGATGAAATATTAACGTTCACTGGTATAAGCAGCATCAGCAGCCCAAACAGTGGGATGTAGGGAGGGGAGGAAAGATGCTGAACCCTTCCCAAGGATCGTTCAACGCTTCTCAATGCACCTGCTTTGAAGGAAACAGGGCGTGGGTAACTTTTGCAGGTGTGGCACTAAGCAGGCAAAGGTCAGCCCAGTGTGTCTTAAGGCACATTAGGAAGGAGAGACAGAAGATAAAAAGAGGGGCAAGAAGACATAACAAACGAAAGGGAAAGAGCTGTGAGAGGATTGGTAGGAAGCAGGGAGAGAAGGTATGATCAGAATACATTCTATACAGGTAAAGGATGCTAATATGACATCCACCACTAAGTGTAATTAATACATGCTAACAACAACTTCTTAGGAAGGTATTTAAGGACAACAATGCCTTTGAAATATCAGGAGGCTGCTTTCACATTGGAAACCACACTCAACGCTTCTTGAACTGGCTGTTTGAGTACAGTAAAAAATGAAAAAGAAAACTGTTAAGTTTTTTTTTTTTTTAAAGTACAGGAAACCTAAAATGAGAAATGTCACGATGCACTGGTGTACACAGAGTCTGTGGGAATTCACACATTCATATTCATATGCAGAATGGATCTAAAGTGAAATGTCCACCTGTTTTGCTTGCATATCACAATCATCCTGTAGGATATAAATACTGCAGCTGCATGAGCCTCAACTGCTAGGAGACCTCAAGTCCTTGAGTTGGGTAGACTGACTAAATTGGCGCCTGGGGCATGGCTCTGTGACTAATCCGGGATGTGACCTTGGCTAACTCAATTTTTTAACCTCCCAAGGTTCCTTGTTTTCATTTGGAACTTGGAAATTGGACTTCTAAAGGGTGTGTAAAGAAGCCCCTCCAGCTCTAAACGTCTGTAATTTTAAGATGTTGCTTCCGTTTGTTTTCAATTGACTAATTTTCTTTCAAATATAATCTTAATAAAGTAAGTCTATACAGAATTGTATTCGTGACTTTCAATCACACCTATCAAGCTGTTGTATCTTTCATTATCTGTTTTTAACGTCATAGAAAAGTTCTCTGATAGCAAGGTGAAAATTGTATCCACTCATACGAAAATGAAAATTCAGTGAGCACTTTGGAGTTAGGAGTGGTTTTGTTTCCTGTCTGTCTCTATCTCAGAGGCGTGGGACATTGCCCTGACTGGTCTGAGATGCCTGTAACTCCCATGAGCTAGCCTGCTGAGTATCTGGGCAATTAAACCTTACATGTAAATTTTCTATAAAATGGTATACAGACACATATCATATCCACACTTATCTCTTTCTTCCTTTATGGCAGCCTAGGTGCAATCTTTAACATTGTCCATTGAGAATGAGTCCTCAAAGTGTTCTTCCTCAGAGTATTAACAAAGTTACACACAACACTCTCTCTCTCTCTCTCTCTCTCTCTCTCTCTCTCTCTCTCTCTCTCTCTCACACACACACACACACACACACACACACACACACACACACACACGCAGGACACATGCACTCACTCAGACACATAGTCTATATAAATATCTTAAATCTGCATATTCTGAAATCTCTTCTCATAATATCAATGGACTACTGTATCATTAATTATTGTTCAAACTAGAGATTTTTAATAACTATCATTTCTTCCTTTCATTTATTCCCTCCTAACCCTCTCATAAACTTCACCCTGCTTTGTTTTCTTTGAAATCTATGGCCTGTTTTTCTTTAATCATATATATGTGTGTGTGTGTGTGTGTGTGTGTGTGTGTGTGTGTGTGTGTGTACATATATATATGTATATGTATGCTGAGTCTGTAGAATGTTATTTCTATCTATCTGTTTTCAGTGCTGACCATTTGATAGTAAGTGACCAATTCGTGTGTTCTTCTCCGCATATGAAAACCATGCTGTCCATTTCCTGAATAGCTGCAATAATTTAAGCCTCTGCATTTCTCTGTGTACATACACTACCATGCCTATCTCTCATTGCAGGTATGTGTTTTGTTTGGGTTTGTTTACCGTGGGATTGTGTGGTTGTAAAAGGCCTATTATGAATAAACCAATGCCTGAAATGAAGTGGAACCTTGATTTATTTGGGTAGCACCATTTTCCAAGGCTGTAAATCATATTTTGGTGTTCATTTCCCTTTGCACTCTTTCTGAGGCAACACTACCAATGCTGACGAATGGGAATCAAATGAAGTGTGCTAAGTGCCTCTGCTGGAGGGCTTCATCTCCCCACATGGCGGGGCGTGATTTATCTCTGCAATACATCACCTGGCTTGTTTTCCTTTACTTCTTTTATTTAGTGTTGTCACAAATAATATCAATTGGCCATTGACTATGAACTCTAAACAGTAGTAAATTAATGAAATTAGCTACATCTATAGAATTCATCTGCCCATGATTTGATTAGAGCCACTTTGGTGGGGCCAAACCATTTATAGATGAACTTTATTCATTTGACAAACAGCGTCATAGGTTCAGTGCAATTGTGGCACATATGTCCATCTGCAGTGATTCTGGTGAAACACTTAAAGCTCACTCTTTTATGTCTCAATCATTTTGGGAGCTTTATGCCGATGGACTCTGCATCCCCGGTAATCCCATGACTTCTGGCTTAATGCTCCTATCAGAAGTAGGTGCATACCAATTGAAGGTACCATTCTTCTTGTTCTGGTGGAGAGAGTAAACACAAGGGAAGCTTACCTGGCTTGTTCAGTGCTGGTACTTCTGGTGTACGGGGGGTAAAGCTGATTCTTGAAACACAAACAACTCTCCCAGCTCTTCATTATGCACCTAGTCCTGTGTCCTTCTGCAGAGCTAAGTGGTGAAGAAGTAAGTGAGACCACAGTAATGTACTTTGATATTTGAACAGATGGGCTGCACCAAGGGAATGGCTTTATGAAAACAATCTGACCCATTTCTTTCTATTGGCTTTAGCAATTACGGGGGTGGGGAGGGTTCAGATATGTTCCTGCAAAAAGCACTTATCTCCAAGCTCAGTGAAACATATATAAGTCAACAGCAAGGAAAATATCAGACAGTTTTATATTAAACAAAGCAACAGCCTCTCAGCACCAGGGAAGCTGCTCTGAAGACAGGAGAATAGTAAGATCTATAATGTGGGGACCAGGTACCTCAAAGAGAATCAGAGTCTGATGAGATGATCAGCTAGCTGTGATGGAGGGCATAGGAACTAATCAGAGAGGGATCCTTGTGACACACATCCAGAAAATGGAAACCTTTGGCATAGCTTGTCTCTCTCCTGAGCAGAAAGGAAGGAGTGAGGCTGCTATTACAGACATCTTCCACATCTCCCTGAAGATATATGCTCTACTTGGGATTCCTCGGTCGATGCCTGATTAAATCGCCAGGAGGCAATCACAGAAGAGCCTAGTGTTGCAGTTCAAAGCATATCTGATATCCCTGTTTCTCTGAAGAATTTGGTACATGCTAGCACCCAGACTCTTACAAGATTTCAAAGAAGTTTAAATCCTACATTACCAAAGTCATAGTCTTTAGCCCATAATGTCTGCTAGTGGTGATTTCCAAGACTTATGTTGTAATTTTCCAGATAAAGCTATTAAATGTGTTTGTGTGTGTGTGTGTGTGTGTGTGTGTGTGTGTGTGTGTGTGTGTGTGCCCCCATACAGGCCAAAAGAGAGTGTCAGATCCCCTTAAGCTGGACTTACAGGTGTTTCTGAGGCACCAGATGTGGGGATTGGATCCTCCAGCAAAATAGCAAAAAGAACCCTTAATCAATGAACCCCGTCACTAGGTCTAAGTTATTTATTCTCAAGACTAAAATGCCCAGTGAAATAATCAAATTAGAAGATAAGTGCAAGGAAGAAAAAAAGGAATAGATGGATGGATGAATGGGTGAATGGATGGTAGCATCGGTTGGTGGATGGATGAATAGATGGTAGATGGGTGGATGGATGGAGGGAGGGAGGGATGTACACACACACAGACACACAGACACACAGACAGACAGACAGACACACACACACACACACACACACACACACACACACACACACACACACAGTTTATCAAAGCAATTCTCCATGGAGTCTTTAGAATACACTAAACAGAGGGGTGGGGGAAGAGTCTACAGCCAATTATAGCAGGCATGCTTACCTATTTACCAGGTTTTCCCTTTCCGAATTTAAGAGAACATTAACTGGCTTGTGGAAGCTGCAGTCTACGTACATGCTCCCTTTGTGGCCAGAACTGGTTATCTTGTGTATGAATCAAGTTGCTAACGTTTCTCTGAAATCAGCAGTAAGCCACCATGATGCTCCTCGGATCCCTGGGAAGTGTGTGAGATGGGTCACCTTGAGCACTTCCTGTGCTTGCACTCACTTCTGCAGGAATCATCTTTATTCCATATCTCTTTTATTCTTGTCTTGGTCACTGTCTCAATCCAGTGACTTTCATGTTCTCCCATGTTTGAGTTGTATGTGTGACTTCTTTTATGTTTGCTCATTGAGAGCTCATGTTTGGTCCCTGGACTTTGAGTTGTCATCTTCAGTCCCTGTGTGCTTCCACAGATGAAGAAACCTCCATGCTTTCAAATGTACCAGAACATCTCTGTCATTACATTTTCTGACATATTTAACTTAATAATTTATTACTAAACTTACTATCCACTCTAAAACAAATCCATTTAATAAGAACCTTGTTACTTTACATGTTACCTGCAGTTTGTATCTTCAAGTATGTTTTATTTTTATGTAAATTAAGGAAACATTAAAATATATAATTGTTTATATTTTTTGAGACATGGTTTTGCTAAGCAATCCTGGTTCAACTGGTTCTTAATATATAAAAAAAAACCTAATAGTCCTCCTACTTAAGCCTCTGAGTATTTGGATTACAGATATGCATGGCACAGTTGACTCAAATGTAAGCTTCCCTGGAATTCTCTATGTACTAAATTGTCTACTTGGTTATGTAATTCTGCACATCATAAATCAACCAATTATTGATTTCTTACAGTCTGCCATTTAAGTAAAGGTGAATTTAAAACTCATTAGATTTAAGAACTCCATTACTTAAGTCAACAAATAGGAATGCAAGCAAACACTTGAAATTAGATAACTACAGTGCTATGAAGAAGCATTGCTTAACATGTCACAGAACACAGGAAGTCCAGGGAAGCATATAGCGGGATAATATTAGCTAAGTCTTCACAGAGAAGGGGTCTTTGGGATATTTTTGAAGGACAGACTAAAGGGGCACAATGGTATTTCAGGAAATAAATATTTACAAGTTATGTTAAAGCATAAAAATATTCTTTGCATGCCAGGACATTGGGCAAACAGGTTTGTTGAGTTTGAAAGCGCCATGGGGAAACTGGGGACAAGATGTCCAACTGGGCTTACTGGGGACCTTCAGTGATTTGTCAAGCAGCTTGGACGTGACTCTGAAGGTTAGAGAGACCACCAGAATTTAGGCAGAAGCACATGAATGTCTTTGCACGTTAGAATGGTCAAGAGAGTACAGAGTGTGGGAGTGTGTGTGTGTGTGTGTGTGTGTGTGTGTCACAGCAATCTTCCACTTGGCTTTCCTGACTCCATGGTGTTCTGTGCCAATTCTCATGCTGCTGGATGGTCTTATCAGACTTCATGACGCGAAGAAAACTCATTCCATCCACTATCTTTGACCCATTGCATCAACAGTAAACCATTCTTCCTGACTTTCACCTATTTTGTTGTTTACTTAAGGATTCGTTATCCCTTATACCTATAATAAACATTTTAGTAAGACAACTTAAGCAAAGGATTTTGTAGCAGTGCCAAATAAAGTGATATGTGTGACAAAACTTCGAGAGAGAAAAGCATGGGATACAGGGAACGGAACGTCCTAGATAAACTCAGACAGGAAGCCCTGGTGTTACTTCTGCTCAGGCACAGATTCACATAATCCCTCTGAGGCCAGCCATGCTGTCTCTAGAACACACGTGTATAACTCAGGTCTCATCAGATCTTGCTCGGGTCAGCCATCCTGCTCATCTGTATGTACAATACATTCACAGAGGGATCATGCCTCCCCTGAGGACAGTCCCATAACATGCATGCCTTTTCTGTGCACATACATGAATCATTTGCATTTTACACAAGTTCAAATTATTCCATACTACTTTTTTATTTATTCAAAAATTAGATTTTCTATTATAATGGTCATTTCTATCATATGTAGAATAATTCTGAAAAATCTATAAATTTACTGCAGAATTTATCTGGCTTCTAGTTTCTCGACACAAGTAAAAGGGAGAGCTATGTTAATACTTCAAAAACTAAGATAATATAATTTGGAGAGGCAGAGGCAGGTGAATCTCTGTGAGTTTGAGGCCAGCCTGGTCTACAAAGTGAGTACAGGAGAGCCAGGGCTACACAGAGACAGAAACACAAACAAAAATAAAAATAAAGCTATACAGTATGGATGTTAGTGATCATTTTAAAATGTAATCACCCCACATGATAACAAATGCCTATAATTCTGCCAGTTGAGAAGCTGGGGCAGGAAATTCACAACAAGACTATGATTAGTCTGGGTTACAGAGTAAGTTCTAATCCAGGTTAGGAGCTTTGGATAGAAACTGTGTCTGAGTAAAACCTAGAGAAAGAATGGAAATATTGAATTTTTGATTATGACAAATATTGAAGATAAATGCAAATATAACTAGCCAAATTTTAGACTTTGGCAAATATAACAGAATTAACTTTACCCTTTAGTCCTCCTACTAAAATAATTTTATATAATTTTAAAGAGGCAAATTATGAAGAAAAATTTTAAATGTTTAATTTTATGATTCCAGGCATTAAATGGCAGTGACTACCTCAGTAACACATTTTAAAATGTGGTATCCATGCTGCAGTAGATGGTCCTAAACTCAGCGCTCATGAGAAACACTGAATGTACTCAGTGGTTTTTATGAAGAAATAACACATGGGAGGTAAAAGCGGAAGGTAGAATTCGAAGGAAGGAAATGGAGATTGATTTGATCAGACCTATTATAAGTGTTATGAAATTCTCAAGCAATAAAACATTAAATAAAAGATGGTGACTCAGACACAGAAGAAGTCACAGTCATAGGGAAGGGGAATGGGGTGAAAGTGGGGGGGGGGGAGGAATGGGAAAGCAATTGAAATGTAATATGAATGATTTTAGTTTTCAATTAAAAAAACATTTTAAAAAATCACCAAAGCAAAAAAAAATCCTTCTAAAGGAAATCAAGTGAAGAAACCTGTCCAGGTGAAGCATATGCTGAAAATTCCTGTGGCACCGTCACCAACTTCTATTGAGGGGACCTTGCCAAGGACCTGCTTCTCTATGCAAAGCAACATTCATTCTGCCTTAAGATTGGGTCCTCACAGCTTTTGCTTCCCGTACTCCCCAGAAGAAGATATTCCAATTGCAATTCATGTGTTTCTTGTAACCAGAACTGCTCTATATCTCAGGCCCAGCTAGCACGTGTTGCTACATTTGACAAATTCAACCCAAATAAAGAGTACGAAGAAACATGACTAGCACGTGAATGTGCTGCTGCTAGAGAGCTTGCCTCAGTTGCCCCATTGTCTTAAGGTCATGCATGCAGCAAACTGCTTGAACTTGCAGAGTTGGTTCTGAAGCCTAAAACCAAGGTGTGAGCAGAGATCATTCCCTCAGGACTGAGAGAAGGATTTGTTTGACAACTCTCTGTCTCTGTCTCTGTCTCTGTCTCTGTCTCTGTCTCTGTCTCTGTCTCTGTCTCTGTCTCTCTGTCTCTGTCTCTCTCTCTCTCTCTCTCTCTCTCTCTCTCTCTCTCTCTCTCTCTCTCTCTCTCTCTCTGGTTTGTAGATAGCCATCTGCTTGTTGACACATTATTCTCCCTGTATGATGGTCTGCTCTCTAATTTCCTCTCTTTACATGGACACTAGCCACACCAGTATGGCAAACCCTACTGACTTCATCATAAACTGATTACTACTGAAAAGATTCCTTCCAAGTAAGGTCACATTTATAAGCACAGAGGTTGGAGTTCACTAGGTGAATGAAGAAGGGGATTGGTTCAGCACATACATATACTTTCTCATTTTTATTGAGTCATTGCTTAAAATTTGCTTATTTTTGGTATAGCATTATAACTGATATAAGTATGTATTACAAACAGCAATTGAGCTAATTTTTAAATAAATGAATTTAAATAGTAATAGAAATACTCAACATAAGGCTTTGTTTTTAGCTGTTTTAATTTTGATAGTCAAAGGCTTCTGTAATATAATATAAACTATGAGTTATGGGATGCCTACACATCTTGTATGAGTCAGAATTCATGTCACTGAATGCTACTTCATTTATAGGCAAAGTAGAAAGTTGTTGGTCAGTTGTGTGAGATGCTGGTAAGCCTTCAAACCTTCACAGTATGTAATAAATTTTTAGATAAAGTCTAATATTTCAGAAAAATACAGCCTCATATTAATGTGCAAATATTCCAGAAAGTAATAGAACATCAAACCAATTATCAGCTTAAGAAGAGTGTTGTACGTATAATCTTACTAGTTTTCTTCCATTCACTGGCTCTGTCACTTCCACAAGCACCTTTAGTACATTTTCTGATGCTCTAACTAGAGAACAAAAATTGTATAAATTATTTAAAAACTGAAATTTGCAGGCTGGATTTGGATTCTCACACCTACTGTCCAGCTGCTTGGGAAGCTATCGCAGGATGATATTGAATTCAAAGCTAGCTTCAGCTACATAGCAAGTTATAGATCAGCTTGGGCTACATAGAAGGATCCTGGCTCAAAAAACAAATAAAAATGCTTATTTGGCTATGGTTCTGAAATTATTCTTTTGTAAGGAACCAGCCCAGGTGAGGACCTTCTTTTTTCCTTTTCATTTAAATAATTTATTCAGAATACATACTGGTTGTTATCCTTTCACTTATACCTTCCCATTTCCCCTCCCTCCCTCTTTCACACTATTCCCCTCCCCTAGGTCTGTGACAAAAGAGGACCTCCTCTCCAACCATAAGATCACAGCCTATCAGGTCTTATCTGGGTAGCCTGCATCCCCTTCCTCTGAGTTCCATCAGGCTTCCCCACCAAGGGGAGGTGGTCAAATATGGGGCACCAGAGTTCATGCCAGAGTCACTCCCTGCTCTCCACACAACTGTGGAGAATGTGCTGTCCATTGACTAGATCTGAATAGGGGTCTAGGTTTACTGAATGCATTGTCCTTGCTTGGTACCGAAGTTTGTGTAGGTCCCCCTGGGTCCAGATCCACCAGCCTTGATTGTCTTCTTGTAGGATTCCTGGACCCTCTGGTTCCTTCTTTTTCCCCATTCTCCCATACCTCTCTCACCTGGAGTCCCAAGAGCAAGTCCCAGTATCTGTCCTGATCCTCCGCTGAGTGAAGACTCTCAGAGGCCATCCATGTTGGGCTAGTGTCCAATTATAAGTGAGTATATACCATGTGTTTCTTTCTGGGTCTGGGTTAACTCACTCAGGATGATCATTTCTAATTCCATCCATTGCCTGCAAATTTTAAGATTTTCTTGTTTTTAATAGCTGAGTAGTATTCCATAGTGTAAATGTACCACAGTTCCTTTGTCTATTCTTTGATCAAGGGACATCTAGGTTGTTTCTAGACTCTGGCTATCATGAATAAGGCTGTTATTAACATAGTTGCAAAAATGTCCTTCTTGTGTGGTAGAGCATCTTTCAGGTATATTCCAAGGAGTAGAATAGCTGGGTCTTGAGGTAGCCCTATTCCCAATTTTCTGAGAAAGTGCCAGATTAACTTCCAAAGTGAATGTACAAGTTTGCACTCCCACCAGCAATCAAGGAATGTACTAACTCATGACATGGCTGAGGGCCAGAGTTCACCAACTACAAAGGAAACAAAAGCTATGAGGCAAATGGAAGGGATGCCAGACCCAAAGCAAAGATCCCCTGTCTTATAGATGCACTAGTCCATTCATGGTAGCTGAACACTCACGACTTACAACCTTCCAAAGGTCTTACTTCTCCCCATGATTGCAGTCTCATCATGCCACTAGATTTCAGCATGAACATAGGTGAAGACAGTCAGATTACAGCACCAATAAAGCGTGCCTTTCACATGTCTGTTGCTTTCTACCAACAAACCATTATATTTTCCAGAATTGATGTTTTATGGCCTTAACTGCTTACACACCTTAATTTCTTTATCCAATAAAAATTAAAGGATTATAGGCACCAATCATTGTTGAAAGTTATTCAAAGTAATTTAATAAAGCAGAATTAATCTTGAAATGTAAGAAAATATTATTTTGGCTTTCTATAAATTCTCATTTATACAACACCCAGAGTATTTCAAAGAGAGCATTGACCTTGTCACACTGCCTCTTGAAGACCTTTACATAATGTTTAGTCCCTTGTGCTCAATATCTGAAAGCCTTGCTGTGGTCTTCAGGGACCTCTTTTATTCTCTTCCCTACCCTTGCTGCCGTTTTATTCCCCTATGTCATGGCA
Organism: Acomys minous; assembly: GCF_964271855.1. Taxonomy (NCBI): domain Eukaryota; kingdom Metazoa; phylum Chordata; class Mammalia; order Rodentia; family Muridae; genus Acomys; species Acomys minous. Next base: position 101,798,338 of record NC_140496.1, read on the forward strand.
ACCACACTCATAGTCCTTCTAAAATGGTGACAGTCACCAGTCTGTCTCAAGGTTGCATGTCTTCTTCCCCTCTTCTCCTTTCCAAGTAGAGGAACAAAGATGCCTTAGGCTCTCAGCTGAAACATCACCTTGCCGATGTGTCTTCAATGCCAAACTAAGCATAATGCCCATGCAGCACTTCCACTGTCTGGCTCATAACAGCTGTAAATAATTATGTGTATATTTGTCTCATAGTGTTGAACTCCATTAGAACAAAGATTACATAGGATTATTGATCTAGCCTTCAATCTAGCATAGAACTGCATAAGTAGAAAGAACCCAATCCATGTGTGACAGAAGTGAATTAGAAAAGAGAATACTCTAACTGTTGATGAAGCCTACATTAAAGCACAAAGACTTTGCAATGGACACCAGTTTGGGTGTTCATAGTCTGCGTGATTGCCACAAAACCTCAGAGATAACCCTCAGGTTGTAATACCTTTGCTGAACATTCATTGCGAACTAATCCTCTAAAGTGCTTCTGGGAAGCAGGGTACCTTGGTCAAAAGAGCCTGTCTACATTTTCTGCATCTGAGAGATTCATAATGTGTTTTAGGAGCTCCAGTTAAGAGCTCCAAGAAGTCTTCCAAGAACAGCATAGGTTACCAAGCCTCTCTTTTGCTAGAATAGCTAACAGCACCAAGGAACATTTGCTAAGAAATACTGTTTTAAAATATGACAAGCTGGGTCCTCATCCTTATATATAAAAGTCATTTACATGGAAAATTGCACTTTGCACTTTTGTTTGTCTCAAAAGAAAGCCCAGAGACATTACTGTTTGCAGTTTTATAAATTTGCTGTCCTCGTTTGTATTCATGTGTCTGTAATAAACACCATGACCAACTTGGAGATGAAAAGGTTTATTTTGACCTACAGGCTAAATAGTCCATTATTGGGGTGGAGGGAACAGTGCAGGAGCTCCAGGCACTGTCTCAAGGTGGGAACTGAAGCAGAGACAGTGGTGGAACACTGCTTACTGGCTTGCTTGGCTATTTTTTCCACAGTCCATGTCCATCTACCCTGGGATGGCAGTGCCCATGTGGACTGGGCCCTCTTACATCTTACATTTTACCCCTTACAATTAGCAATTAAGAAAATGACTCACAGACCTGGACAAAGGCTAATCTGATTTAGGCAATTCTTCAGTTAAAATTTGTTCTTCCCAAGTGACTATAGGTCAATGCCAGGATGACAGATGAAGTCAAGTATGACAGTGAAAATTGGTATACATAAATAAGCATGTTATAAAATATCTTGATATTCTGAAAAATGTATATGACTCTGGAAAGCTGAATTTTAATACCAATGGACTTATAATACTATAAATGACTAATTTCTATCTAGAATTACTTTAACTCAATAATAATAATGCTACCAGGATCCAAACATTTCAGTTTGGTACTTGTTTATTTAGATATAAGTCATATAAATGTACATTGTACTTCCATATTATTCATTGTCCAACACACACTAAAATGAAAGTGTCAGAGGTTGAGATAAAATCACTTTAAGAAGAGAACCAGACTCTCTCCTCTCCACCCTTCAGTGGATCATTTTGCTTGCTTTCTAGATTATATACATACTTTTTACCTTAGAAATAATTATTACAACTCTTCATGGGTTAGAACAAGACTCCGGATAATGGCGTAAGAACAAGTACACAAGCATCTGAAGGCTTGTTGGTTTCCTTCAAACAACTCAGCTCCTGTGTCTGAAGTGTGAACATACTAGGTAATCAGAAAGATCAAATGTGAGTCAGTAGAGAAGATCCCAAAACACGAACAAAATCTTTATGTTTATAAGCTTTGTTTCAGAAATGAGAGGCTGTGAAATTTCCTGCCCTGACAATGTTCTCTTGGCTTGGTGCCAAGGAGAGCAAAGCTAGAGGACCGAGCTACCAAGGCTATTAAACAGCCTAGGATATGAAAATATCATGGATTTGAAAAATGGAAGTTATGAAGGGTTGTTGGTGTTAGGTGTTTTCATACTATGTTCAACTTAGGGACATTTCTGGAAGGTAATTTTAGCACTGAGAAGGGTGTTAGCGTTGACCATGCTAAGTATACTGTGCAGATGGTTAACCATAGATTCATAGACCATAGATTCATAGATATGTGCAAATTGCTTACATTCGAGAACTATTTATCACTATATAAAGGAAACTGCCAGCATCTCAGCGAGCGGCATTGCAGAGTGAAGCTACCCAAGCTGTAGGAAAAAGAGCTGAGATGAGGTTAATTTTCATAGTAAGCAGATTAAAGGCTATATGATATGAGACATGGTACTTAATTTCTCTGACCTGCCATATCAGATGATTTATCTCTATTTTCTCTATATTATCTAGTGAGGTATATTATCTCAAACTTCATCTCAAATTAAAATACTTGGAAAAGTGACAGTGTACTTAATACTAAACCCATGGTGTTTCTTTAAAATGATATTACTATTATTTGTGTGTTTGTGTGTGTCTGTCTGTGTATCTGTGTGTCTATGCATGTGTGAGTACCTATGGATGTCAGAAGAGGATGTCTTGTCTTCTGGAGGTGGAATCTTCATTGGTTCTGAGTAGCCCGAGCACCGTGGACATACTTCCTCAGCTGTTTCTCAAAACCTAGGCAATGTTCCTCATTGCAATTATTTATTTCATTTTAACTTTTATAGAATAAATAGGAATTACCTGTGATCCAAACTGTATGTTAGGAAGGGCTAAATCAGCTCTGTTCAACCTTTTACACAGATCACTTGACTATATTAACCCAGTGACCACAGGCAAGCTGACAATTTTGATTAAGGAATGTTCAATTTGAACTTGACTTCATCTTTAGTTCAAGTAGCAAATCTAGTGGTAAGGCTTTCTCTCCACTGTGGGTCTGTCAAACACTATGATCCATAGAGACAGAACAGGAAGTTAAGCCAATGAAATCTACCTTAAATAAAACTTAGTGGAAATTAACCTGAAAATTAGAAAACAAAATATGCAATACACAGGATGAAGTTAAATGATTTATACATCTTATATTGAAATAAGTTCCAAAAATTAAAATTTTTAAGAAAATGCATTACAAATAATTCACCCATCAATCTTGATTTTGAATATTCTAGAAAAAATATCTGAGCTGCAATGCATTTGGGACAATTGTTAAAGTCCTCCACCAGAGACTAGGTTAAAAATTAATCAGCAATAGCTTTTCCTGGGCTTTGTGTGTTGTATTAGTCTAATCAGCTACTCCCCTGCGGGGGAAAGGCTGGAATTAGAGTTGTCAAGTTGAAGTAAATTGGAAGTAGAAATGATGAATTCTCCCTTTTCCTCAAAAGAAAATACAGATCATTAAAGAGTAAATTTTCTTTTTACAAAATGGGAATTTGCTTCCATCATCGTCATCTAATATGCTAAAGTAGAATCAGCCATTACTCTTTGAAAGTGAGGACCATGGACAGGACATTCTTCACAGTTGTTTGGAGATCAGGGACTGACTCTGACATGAACCCTGGAACCCCATATTTGACCACTTCCCCTTGGTGGGAAGGCCTGGTGGCACTCAGAGAAAGGATAAGCAGGCTACCAGGATGAGACTTGATAGGCTGTGATCATATGGTGGGGGAGGAGGTCCCCTTCTGTCACAGACCTAGGGGAGGGGAATAGGATGAAAGAGGGAAGGAGGGAGGAATGGGAGGATACAAGTGAGGGGATAACAATTGAGATGTAATCTGAATAAATTAATTAAAGAAAAAAGAAATAAAGAAAAGAACAACCTCAAGAAAGAAAGAAAAAAAGAAAGAAAGAAAGAAAGAAAGTGAGGACCAGTCCATGAAGCAGGACAGAATAGAATGGAAAGAACTTCAGAAGATGTGATATTCTAATTCATTCTCTGCTGAATAACAAATGGTGGTTTTACTGTGATGTATTTTTTAGCTCCACCCCCACCCGGGCACACATCTGCAAAAAATTTAGAAAATAACACTTGTTGCAAATGTGTTTTCAAGGTCTAGGAGATTGCAGATTCCTTAACTCTTTATGATCCCTGCATAATCAAGGCTATGAAGAAATTACTTTCTTAACATGAAAGTCTGGCTAATGGGGAACACCTGTGGAACCATAAACTTCCCCAAACTGACATAATTCCCCATACATGCAACAGAGATAGAGCACCATCAAACACCTTCTATTTGGGGAAGGGCAAGTACAAAACTAATGTACAACCGGCTTGTGCTACAAGGATATGTCTTTCTTACCAGGTAAGCATTGGTCCATTAACTTAACACCCTCAAGGCAAAGTTGGAACGACCTATGGGTCCTAACATGATGGAGGTCATAGGAGAGCCATTTCACTGAATTCCTAACATGAGCTATTCATGGAAAAAAGACACAATTGAAGTGTTTCTATGCTTGGATGCCATAACATATTTTTAATAAAAATAAAAACAGTAATAGAAAAGCCAGAAAAGGAAGGCAAGCTTTGCACAGCCGGTGAACCTGTCTAATGGAGGCAAGGCGTATTCTCTTTCCCTGGGGTAAAAGTGTGTGGTTAAATACACGAGTAGGGTATTTCACGGGTATGTGTCTCCCATCATACCACCAGCAGCAGGAACAACTACAGCAAATGGCTCATTAGTTTTTCCATAATAAACTGTTTTGCTTCCCTCCCACTGGCACTCCCTTGGGATTCTTTGACATTACTTCAGTATCGTTATTGGTGGATAGCTTCAATAATTAGCCTCACAAGCCAAAGTTAACATTTTCCATGTCACTTTAGTATATGCCACATAGTATAAAATTTTATTTTTAAGGTTACTTTTTACAACATGATATTCCAAAAGGCAATTTTGTAAATATAAAATACCTCATTTTTTTCCTAAGATGTGCCTTTGTTACTCGTATTAGCATGTCAAGACACCTATTTCATATAACTCCATCATGCTCTGGAAAGGACTAATGGATGAAAGCTAATAGCTCCCAGGTGGGGGCTGCAGTGTGTCTAACTCACACCTAAGGCAATAGCCGATACATAGGGGAGTTCTCTCAAAATATGTGACCTGAAATGTATAAGCTCAGATGAAAAATGGATGGAAGTCTTCACTGAGGTAATAGGAGAGAGAGAGAGAGAGAGAGAGAGAGAGAGAGAGAGAGAGAGAGAGAGAGAGAGAGAGAGAGAGAGAGAGGAGCTCCTATTTGTGCCAACACAGCAAGGAGACATGTTTTCTATGTAACAAAAAGAACAATTATTTTTTTTCAAGAATATCAACATAGACTAGAACCCTGGCATTTCAGCAAGAGAGAGTTAACTTCAAGCACAAACATAAGCTACTATTTAAATAAACACACAGAAGAAGAGAAACCTGTATATAACAAACACTTGCAGGGAATTTCTTTAGAGCTAGAAGGACATCAGTCAGCTGACCTTTGTCTCCTCTGAGTGTTATCTGCATAGCTGAAGCCTGAGAAGGTGGAATTAGCTATCCTGGGAACCAAGGCTCAAAGTCAGCCATCTCTAATCCAAAACACCAATGTATACATTCTGTCTTAAAGATCATAATGAAAATGGAAAGAGAAGGATTTGAGGAGTGGCAAACACGGTCCTACTATATTCCCTTATCTGTGCCATTTAGTCTAGGACTCATTGCTGTGAGGCCAGGACTCTGAAATGAAGTCTAACTTGAACATCGAAAAGACCAGAATGAAGCTGAAAACTTGTATGAAGTCCATGGAATAACAGGTGTTTCCCCCAATTAAAAATATTTTACTTCATCTAAAAATCTCAGTGGGAATGGAAAAGAAAAAAAGAAGCAACAAATAGGATAACCTAATCCAGTTAAGTAATATCATCTCACAAATGTGTGTTGTGCTTCCCTTATGAACAATGTACAGTGTCAGACAGGTCTGTGTGGGAGACACAGCATTCTCATCCTTAAAGGTATTCTGAGTTATAATTTAAAAAATACAGTACAAATTCCCACCCACAAGTTCATTGAATAGGATAAGGTTTTATGAGATCTTATGGCCAATGCTTATAGCCTGGGGGTTCAGAGTTTTCCAACACAAATTCACATCTGACCTGCAGTAGATAGCAAATGAGAGCTCACTCTGCCTAATGATGAAACAAAGGACACGGTGCCAAGACAGCTGGGGAAACAGAATTGTATAAATGAAGATGAGAGCCAGAGGCTATATTAGAACTTATTAAGAATATACCTCTAGGATGGGGAGATGGCTCAGTTGGTAAAGTGCTTGCTGATTTTGCTCACTTTGGTTTTCAGAACCCACAGAAGGCTTGTTGTCCAGCCAGCCTCGCTACTTAGTGAGCTATAGGTCCATGAAAGACTGTCACAAAAACACAAGGTGAATAGCACCTGAGCACTTGGGGAACAATACCTAAGGTTGTCTTCTGACCAGAACATATAAGCAGAGGTAGAGTCACACACAAAGCAAGACATTTATCACCCCTCACAAAAGAAATCTAGACATGTTTGCTGGCGCCTTTCTTTAAGAGCTCTGAGATGTACGGCTGGCTTTGAAGGTAACTATGATAGCAAACTAGACCAAAGCAGACTCCTACATAACAGACTCCCAGATAAACTGCTGAATTCAGAATCATGAAGGAGAGAAATCTAGACACATATCTGATTGATGGACTTCTAGTGGACAGACAGCAGAGTCCAGGCAAGATGAGCAGAGTAGCCTGGCTGCCCTGTCACCAGGGAATGAATTCTGCTAAACATTTGTTGCCAACTCCCTCCTCTGTCCCTCGACAGCAGGATGCCTCAAAAAGACTTCAAATACCTGTCCCATTACAAACCAATTTGTGAACTAAATAAGTATTCAATGTTTTAAACCATAGAGATCTAGGTTCTTTTGTGAGGGGGCAGTTTAAATATAGTTAATGGTAACAAATAGGATAGAAAGTGGTACTAATAACATAGAAAATAGACTATGGAAGCAGTCTGTGGTGCAAAAATATAGTGGAATGGTTTTTAGGAGACTGTAGTAAAAGATCATGCAGGCTGGGATACATGATGGTGAAGGCAGTGCTGCAGAATGAGGAGAGGCTTTAATTTCCTCCTCTATAAAATAATGAACTACAAAAGCCTTTAAACAGACAAAGTGACATGAAGAACCTAGGTACCCATTTATTAAAGTCAAACTGGCTGTGGTTTCATGAATGGAACAGAGAAGAAAAGAGATCAGATACACTGAATACCAGAAAAAAGTTAGAAGAAGAAGTAAAAAGACTTCATGCCAAAGGAGGGCTTTTCATAACGTATGTCATTCTGAAAGCTGTAGATTCTTATTCCTGAAAAGATAGTTTTTTTCTAGGAGTTATAGCTTAATTGAAACCTTTCAACAGCCCAATCTCAATTAGCTGCTAACTCTAATGACCCAAAAGAATCAGTGGATTAAAAAAATACTTCCTTTGAAGACATTTGACATTCAGTAGTCTTGTGGATAAGAAATTAATAAAATGACAAACAAGAACCAAGCCTGTTGACACAAACAAGCCTGTAATCTTAGCACTCAGGAAAGCGAGGCAGAAAGATCATAAGCCAAAGGACCACCTGGGCTTTAAGCAGACATAGTGGCCTGCAGAACGTAGGTACAGAGAGACAAACAGTGGGGGAGTGAAGCTCATATATTCAATAGAAAGAGTGTAGAGTCAGGGTTAAAGTAAACTGCCCCTTTGTTGGTAAGGTGTATTTTAGTGATGAAGTAATTTAGAGCTGGGTTTGTAGCTCACTGGTAGAGCATGTCATTAACATTTGCAGGAATGTGGGTCTAATACCCAATACACACACACACACACACACACACACACACACACACACACACACACACACGACGGTGATGATGATGATGGTGATAAGAAGAAGAAGAAAAAGAAAGACAGAAAGAAAGAAAGAAAGAAAAGGAAGGAGGGGAGGGAAGGAAGGAAACAAACTCATCAGAATTTCCTTTTAACACTTTCAAAAATGTCTCCATCACATCCTTAAAGTCATAATAAGAATCACATCAATAATATGCATAGACATGTTTAATCTTTCTTTGACCACCCCATGATGCTCATAGGTGTGCTAGACAATAATAACCTTGTGAGAAGGACATCAACAGCACAATTGTTTCCCTATGGGAACGTAGTCCGTCAATGCTTTCTATGGATCTCACCTCCTCTGCTTCGGTGAGAACACCATTCCAGGGATTCTTTGCATAGCGTCTCTCAGTAAGGTGCTCCCTCAGTTTCTTACATTGCTACTGCCTTTCTTCAAGACCCCTGAAATAATCTGCAGTTGGAGATATCTGATGCATAAAGCATCTCTGTAGGCTCAATTTTCTTAACAAATATAGTTTATTACGAACTTATTAACCGAGCCTATCTCACTTATAACCAGACTAACCTAAAGAATAGGAAAAGAAGATTAAGGAATACAATAACAAAACCGTAAGGATACCAGTTCCTAGGAATGATTCTCCTGGCGTAATCAGCAGGATTTCTTCTGCTGGAACCTGGAGTAACCAGAGCCCAGAACTTCAGCAGGAGCATGGATCCCCGAAGCCTTCCCTCGAGTGGTTGTCTCTAGGAGCGATTCAAAGTGGAGCATTGAACAGCCAAAACTATCCCTAGTCTCCAAAGGCCCCACCTCTTGTTTTTGGCTCACATTTATACCTCCTCTCAGCATTTGTTCAAGGCTGTTTTTCAGGTGCTTAATAACCAATCTCCCCCACATGGTGGTTCGACTTCTAAGGGGATAGACATCACCTGATCTCTCACAAGTCTTTTTCTCATCCCCCACTTGTGATCTAAACAAAAAAAATATTTATCTATCCTTCATCTCCCCATTTATATAAAATAAAATATGCTATATACAACAAAATAATTTTAAGAATTATCCATTTAGTCACATTTACAAGGACCAGTCCATTTGTAGTTAACAATTTTTAAGAAATTATTCCACTACCTATCCTATGCTACTGATTGTTATCCTAATGTCTAATGTTTTTTTCTTTTTTTCACTAAAATTATATTAATACTGTGGCTATCTAGTCTTTAACCCTCATCAGAGACCCCAGAAGGAAAACCTATGTACTATGAAGGAAGTGCAGGCAAGCAACTTCTGAAAGTATTGACAGGACAGAGAGCTGACTGGACAGTCACAAGTTCCTCTCCGTTGTCGGGGCATCCAGTCTTCAGCCAGCAGGCCCAAAGCATTTGACAGACTGCTTCTGGACTGTCTCAAGTTTCTCTCCCTCATAGGTGCATCTTGCCTTCAGCCAGCCAACACAAAGCATCTCACAGACTGCTCTGAGGCAGGAATTCTGAAGGACTGGCCCACCTAATCTCTGCAAGGCTGGACAGCCAATTTCTCAGTTTCAGGCTTGATCATACTGGACGGTCATTCTGTCATCAGCAGTAACGAGAAGCAAAATTCCTCTGACCAGTGGCTATCTGCCCCTATAGTTAGACTGGAGGTACTGCCAGGAATAGATGTGTCTCTCTGTCATAAAACATCTTTATTATTAAATATCAATTTATGTGGATCTCTGAAGTGTTTGAAGACCATGTATCTATCTATTCTTTTGAAAACTTACAAAAAACTAAATGAAGCTTATTCTATAATTAAGTAATTTACTATCTAGTAAGATTTATAAGTGATCAACTACCAATTTATATTTCTGACACTCCTGAACAAGTTTTAACAGTTATTTTTCACCTTTTCAAATAAGTTGTACATGTATAATACATTAAATAAATATTGAACAAGATGATCTTAAGTTTTTACCAACATATAATATACAATTTAAATTTCCATTAACATACCATATACAATACACAAAGCAAAAGTTGAAAAAGGAAAAAAATCTTAAAATTTCCATCAATCTACAATACCAATGTAAAATATTTGAATACCAATATACATTATTTGAGGCTAGTAGATTCAGTAATTTTCTTTTTATTCTATAAATCTATATCCTCCCTTATATTCTTCCATTATGTCTTCCCTTCTTATCTCTGTCTCACCCATCCTGGATCTCCATTGGTAAGTTGTACTTGTCTTCTAAATTGTTTCTGTGGTTAAAATTAAAGATTTTTTTTCTTCCTATTTGCTTTTTATAACACAGCAAGCTTCAAATGGAAAGATGCCTTTGTCTCAGCTTTCTTCTTTTTAATTTCATTGCCAATGATTAATGCCACTTAGCATGTAAGATGGTAGCCTTACCCACACCGACTATAAAATACCAGAGTAAAACAGTAGCGAGTAACTTGTTGGATGTGGAGAATGTCAAGTGACACACAGGAAGCATAGGACAGAAAGCCAGCATATGATTTACTCACTGTTGTGCAATGAAACCACGATGCACATGCAAGAATTTGGAAGTCTACCCTCTGCTGAGACAGAAGTTCATGAGAGATCACTGGTTGGAGTGCAAGCCAGAGTCTCCCTCCCCCCCACGGTGCTGGCTTTCTTTCAACAGGATTGGACCACAGCTCAGCAAGCTCTAGATCTGCCCTGCATCTGCAGTCCTCAGCTTTGAGTCTTTATCTTCACTTCATAGTCTATGTTGTATCCTTGTCCAAGGAAGAGCCAGTGTTCGAGTCTGTGCATTTCCTGGGATACTGCTATAGACAGAGCTTGGTGCTTCCATAGACCGTTATGCATGTGAAGCAGGGAAAGTAAAAGCAATCAGAGATGATGGCGGGGAAAGGAACACACTGATTATCATAAATGCTACATTTCCACCCTGCTATTCCAACTTTCTCTTCAGTTGTCATGTCCAAGTTCAAGATCCTGCGTTTCCTTTTATAGTCCCCTCACATTTTCTTCACAAGCCACCTGAACTGCAGACAACACGTGCTCCCAGAGTCTAGCTCACTGAATCACAACCTGTTCCAGCTTTGATGTTCTGCTGTTCTTATGTGCACATATGAACGCTTGTTGTCAATGCCATGCTGTATATGTAAAGAAATAGCCTACAACAAGTGCAAATAGATTAATGTGTTAATAAAAAAACAAGATTAAGAACAGTAGAACATTAAGAATATTAGAACATTCTATTATTTATACAATACCAAAATGATGATTAATACAATTAAACTAAACTTGAAAAGATTTTTTTCTTATAGTAATTATTATCAACATTTTAATTTTATATAGTTTAAAAAACTTTTCCACTATGTTTTGCCTTCATGACGTGTATTATGAAGCGCCTTGTAGATATCTATTTAAAAAGAATGCTGGGTTCTTTTGAGGTTTATCTAATATTTGAGCATCTATGTTTGATCCTTTTTCACTGTGATGATTCCAAGTTTTCACCTACTTAAAAACAAAAAAAAATTAATTTTTTCTGATTACAATTTTCTTGGACCATGTTAACTTCTCTTTAAAATGCATTTTTCAGAAAGTTATTCTTATTAACACATATTTACATCTTTCAAGTTTTTCTTAATGATCCTGCTTAGAATCTGCACACATGACCCATTTAAGATAAATAATTATAGCAAGTTCTTCATTATTTAATATTTCAACTATATTTGTGAACTAACATGTTTGTTTAAAGCATGTAACTCATGACCATGCATATAATGATTGTTTAATAAAGAAAACAATGAAAATAAATAAAAGTGCATGCAAAATATTTTTTATGATATCTCTCCCCATAAAAATAAATGGGAAATTCCTTGATAATGGATATAGGGATTTTATTAGATTTTCAAATTCATCTTGGTGGATTTTCCTTAATCAGCCACATATTAACTCATATGAGCTCTTTAGGTAGAGAGATTGCTCAAGTGCTATTTCTGCTGGGGTTTGTTCCAGTGAAGTAGGAAGGGAACACCTCTGTTCTCCTGATCGTGATTGCATACAGATCTTTGCAAGTAGGTAGGAAGGAATTTTGGATAGAAGTGGTCTTGTGGTATCATTTCTCTTTTCTTCCATTTCTTTATCATTACAATGGGTACACTGATACTTTTCAATAAGTTTTTGTCATATATAAAGTAAACAAATAATACTGGCCTTTTAAAGTTGGAATGGTGTTCCGAGTACTTAAAAATTACATTTCTGTCCCAAATACTCGTCTAACTACTGTCCTTCAAGAAGAAAGTCTACAGAGAGTGACCTTCCACCAAACCCAAGTGTTACGTTTATTCTTTATGGTTTTGCAAGGATAAAAAAGCTTTTAAATTTAGGTGTAGATTTCCAAGCACAGATAACAGATATGTAGTGTTTTGAGAAGTTATTATATTGAGGATATAGATGATAGATAGATTGATAGATGATAGATTATTGATAGATAAATAATAAATAGATGGTATATAGATGATAGTTAGAAATATAGATAGATTATAGATAGATGGATGGATGGATAGATAGATGGATGATGGATAGATGATAGATAGATGACAGATAAATACATAGGATAGATAGATAGATAGATAGATAGATAGATAGATAGATGATAGATGGACATTAGATATCACAGAAAGGAATTTGTTGGAGAACTGAAGATGAAAGGAATGAATGTTTGGATTGTTTAGAGGATGTTTGCAAGTGTAAGGGCTAATAAGTGTAAGGGCTTAGAATTGGAGAAACATAATAGGGAAACATATACATGAATGTGAAGAGACTTCTGAAGAAAACAACAACAACAACTGGGAGAGATTCTGTCTATACATAAAACCATTTGAGTGTGGAGTAAATTGAGTTTCACATGTGGGTTATGAGAGGTCTATGAAAGAGGAAAATGTGGTTTCCTCTGCTGTGAGAGGATAGAGGCTTGAGAAAGAAGGAGATGACACAGCTACAGAGCAATCAAATGCTTATCCATGGTACTGTTTGACACAGAATAAAGTGCTATTGCAGGCTGTTAGTTGATCAAATCATGGTCTTATCAATTACTAGTTGATTTTTATCACAAGAATATAATCCTAGTTGTAACATATAGAAACAATTCTGTAGAAAGATAAGGTAAAATAGTTAGATAGGGTCTTCAAAAATCCTCAGAAACTTACAGAATATGGCATTAAAGATGTTTTATTATTTTAAAGATTTATTGACAATGAGATAGGTTAAATCCTGGCCACACCCAGCCTACCTCAAAGAAGATGATGGGCATGAAAGAACCTCCTTATGGAGGTGGCTCAAATGTGGAATCAATCCACTGGACAAAGTGTCTGCACTTCTGGCACTCACAGAATTCTCCTAAAAAAGGACAATTTTGGATGCAGGCAGAGTTGATGGCTAAACTCTGCTAAAACAAGCTAAGCAAGTTCTCAATAGTTACTGCTTCACAAATATGTCTATCAGATATATTGGGCCAGAAGGATGAAGATTATGCTCTAATGTTATAGAGTTTGGGGTGACTGTTCAGGCATCAAACTGTCTCTGTCATCTTCTCATTTGGGAAGCTGCTCACCTGCGCTCCCTGTATACTCAGGTAATTAATTTTATTGCTTCTCAAGTTTCTGATGGGGTTGAAGACCAGATAGTCTAGTTTTATAATTAGGCTTTGTTGTTTAGTGGTTAAGATGTTTTTAGGTCTAGATAGATGTTTTAGGTTGATAATGACAAGATATGATAGATATTGATTTACATTCAGAATTTTAGACACACCGAGATAGGAAAGATGTTTTCTTCTAACCAGCCAAATACAAATAGCCAAAACACTATGAATGTAACATTTATATAATTCCTGATTATGTTGTGGTTCCTCTTGCTGCAGGTAGTTTATTGTATATACATGTAAAAAAGAATATTTAAAAAGTGTATTTATAATAAGATCACTTTTCAAACAGCAACAACTACACTATCTTCTTGGACTCTATGTTCCCCTACTACCATTAACACACAGCTATTTAATTCACACTTATGCATTCAGTTACTGTTGCCCTCCATATGTAGCCATCAGGGAATCAAGTGTGAAGTGTAACTGGGATTGCTTCAGCTCTGGTTCCCTTCTCCTTCTGTATAAATGCTGTGTCCCCTCCTGATGTCTCACCAGAAGAGACCGCTGACAAACTAAAGCATCCTCAGTGAGTTATCAGGCGCTGGAGGCTCTGCCCAGGTTATTCCTGAGGTAACTTACAGAATGGACGCCTGTCTTTGTGGAGAATCACAGCCGTGGAAGGACTTTGCAAGGTCGTCCTCTCCGAATCCTTGATTTGAGTGCTTTTACCCTCTTCAGAGGCACTACACAGGAGTTTCCAGTGACCTTGCTCACACTTGCCCTTCCGCTGAGACCCCGCTATCCTTCTGTCTCCAGGAACAAAGGGTCTGTATCTGAGACAGACTGAAGAATATAATTCCCTCTTTCTGGAAAATGTGCTATTTATATTTAGCTTTCTCACAAGTACCTCTCTGTTCCTCAGAACAGGATATCCTTTGCCTCGTTTTCAAGCTCCCAAGTCTTCACCCCATTTGTTATATCCCAGTTTTATTTCTTTCCATAGTAGAATTGAGCAAGGCTCCACATCCATTTATATGTCCAATAACATCCATTAAATATGCCATACATAACATTTATTATTATCATTTCTTAATGGCTATTTTTGACAGCCACAAAAGACCACAAAATTCACTTGGTTAAAACAATAGCTTTGTCTTTTCAAGAATCTATATATCGGGAAGTCAGGTATATTGAGCTGTATGCTTCTGGCTTGCTGGAACTTTGGAGGGATGGTTTATCCAAAACAAGCTAAAATGTACAGAGAAAATCCTTTGTCATGACCTTATGACATCCTCATCTATATCTGCATCTTCTAGCTGGTTACTCTGTCTCTAATCTCCCTTTTTAAACCTTCTACTGATGGACATGTTGACTGGGTCTCATTTTTCAGTATTACCAACATTGCCTTAATTAGTAGCCTTAAAACCTAAAAGCCATGAACTTATGTCAGATAAAGCGTTAAGCATTATCCCTGAAGTAAGAATGTAAGTTTATATTAATAAAAGTGTAGATGGATAAAGCAGAATGAAAGATCAGTAAGAACTGATACAAGGATGATGGTCCAGCTCCTCTTGAGTTCTATCCTGGTACAAAAAACAAACTGTGATTTGAATTAGGACTTCCACATTCTTGAAACTAAACATAATTTAGATAGTTCATGGATCTCTGAATTTTTTTTTTTACTTTTTAAAATTCCTATTGTGATATTTTAATTTTTATTTTGTGATAAAGATACAGGTAATAGGGTATAATGAGATAATATTTGAGATCTGTAGTAAATATTTTCCCACAAACAAAAGCAAAGCATAAATTGTTGTTACAATGTGCTTTATTTTTTTTAACAGAAGCATTTTACATTTTTTTGAAACAAACTCTGCTGTTAGTTTCTCTTTCCTTTTATGATGCCTAGATTCTGATTCATGACCATCATTACTGAAAAATAAAAAAATTTATCTTTTAGGGGTTTGTTGATTTGCTTATATAAATATTCAGTCTATTTGTAATTTATATGCTGTGATGGAAATTCCATTTTCTCAAGTGCACAGTAACCAAACCACTAACATTTATATAGCAACATACCCTCTCTCACCTAAGTCAGAGAATAAAATCATTGTATCTTAAGCCTGTTCTGGGCCCCAGCCATTTTGTTTCTTCCACAAGCACAAACTCCTCTAACATCAGAGTTACTGTATTTATTATCAAATATCTGAGTGTTCTTGCAACTGCATACTTTCAAATAAGTCTGAGAAAAAAATGTCTACCCAGCTGTCGTGCATATCTTAGGTTTTACTTGGGAAAATGTTATGAATAAATTTGCGAAAAAACAATTATACTCATATGTGTATGGTTCTCTGTCATTTCTGTAAGTTCACATGCCTTTTATAGTTTTAGCAATACTTTCTATTCTGTAAGAGGAAGTTTTCCTATTGCATCTAATTGATGTGTTTTTCTCTCACTATTTTTACTGTTCTTTAAGTAAATCTATCACCTTCTTATATTATCAAAATATTTTCCATATAACAATTTTATAGCCAGCAAATATAAAAACACGTTAGTGACATAGCTAATTCTTATTTCATGCTGTTGTCAGCTAATAAATTTTGTAAGTTCATACAATGGTCATTTAAATTCTGCATTTAAATTATGAGTATTATTTACTTGATGTTTTGAAAACTGTAGTATCCAAGTATTTTATCAAATTAAGTAAATTAGAAAATTCGTTATTTGAAACAAATTAAATTGTAACATTTAAAAAATATTTTAAAAATATTTGAATTTCAGTGTTGTGTGTGAGTTTACAGCACAGTTGGGCACTGTGACAGTCATTGTATTGTTCAGAAGAAATCAAGGCTCACTCATTATTTCCTGGTTGAATCTTCTGCTTTCAGTGTGCAGCACACGGGGCAGCATTTCAGGAAATTTTAACAGAGAAAAAAAAAAGCATTAACATCTTTGGGAGAAACATGCTTTCCATCTGAGGGTTAGATTTTGATTACTTAGTATTTTTACAGGGAAGAACTTGAAATTAAAAAGAATATGAAAGACAGGGAGACCAGAGCAGTCCGGAAGGCAGGGATTGAAAGTGAGGAAGTGATGAATGGACTTCCCAATGACACAGCAAAGAAAAGTAGAAAAACGTGTGTGTCGCTCTGACTGTGAGGCTCATTTTTAGCACCCGGTAGAATGCGTGGCCCTGGGAGAGCTCAAATGAATGCTGGGAAATTCAAGAACGAGAGCCCTGAACAAGCCTGTGGATAGGCGTCCTTTGCAACCCAGGTAATTCACAAAGGGTGTACTAGCAGACACGCCCAACCTGTGCCCTCAGGCTACATGCATCCCACAATAGCTACGCATGTGGCCTGAGCACACTGTAGATGTCAACATCATGTCAGAGCGCAAAAGACTAGACAACCCTGCTGAGGTCCGCTGTTAAGACAGGCACTACCCAGCCCAGCGCCTTCCCATTAGGGAGCATGGACTGAGGATTTATGGTAGCATCTGATGTAAAGGCACAGAGCTTCACCGTGACAGGAGTGATAATTATGCAGCTTCAAAGTCAAGACCCCTGGTGATCTGCATCTTTCTTCTACTGAGTCTCTTTAGGGAAAATAAGATAGGAACTATGTTAGCTGAACGGCAAGGGAGATTTCTACGCAGTCTACTGTTGGTGCAGTTGCTTGTAGTCCATAATATGAAACTTAAAAACCAGTGGAGACCAACAAAAAAAATGTATGCTGCATGTAGACCTAACTACCTGTCCTCAGAGGCAAGACAGAAGAACAGCATATTCACCAAATGTATGTAAGAATTGGGCTCGGTGGTGTACATCAGAATCCCAGAGCCAGGATCCCTGGGGGCAGAAGCATGCGCACTTAAACAGAAGCCTCAGTTACAAGGTGAACTCAAGGCTAGAACAAGGGGAGGCTGGGGTGAGTGAAGGCACTGTTTACATTGTACTTACAGAAGCCGTTCAGTCGGCACTAAGACAAACCCAAGAGTCTGAAATGTGCAGGTAGAAGCATCGCTAAATTAACTGTGCCCAATTCAGGCCCAGAAGTCTTGGAGCCCAATGAATTGATGGCTCAGCCAGGTCTTAGGGTAGTCCTTTCAAGTAGTATTGGGCTTTCCTGCAAAGTGGACAAAGTGTCAAAACATATTGATTACGCTACAAGAAGCTCTGGAAAAGCTGAAACAAAATTCTGTGGCCAGAAAAATCTGTGTAAAGGGATTTTCTATCCCTCATATCCCTGCTATGGGCTTCCTGGCAGCTTCTCTTGCACTGCTGGAGTTGCAATGTCCCAAATGAGTGCAGTGCGTACAGACACAAGTAAACTTGTGTGTGTGTGTGTGTGTGTGTGTGTGAGAGAGAGAGAGAGAGAGAGAGAGAGAGAGAGAGAGAGAGAGAGAGAGGGAGAGAGAGAGAGAGAGAGAGTCTAAATGTTATTATTCATTGGGGAAATGTAGCTAAATGAAACCCAGTCTCAACAGGCAGCACTGAGAGGCTTAGAGTCTGTGAATAGGTCATGGGCATACCTTAATCATCCTACGATCTAAACAGGAAACAAACTGCTCTCCAGGCAGTGGTACCACACTCACTTTCCAAAGAGAATGGCCTTCGGTGTGCCAGAATATGCCCAAATCGAATTTACCTAGAGTGAACTACACTCTCAGGTGCAAAATCTATTTAATTCCTAGTCAGACAATCTACCCAGCAAACCTAAATTAAAGGGATGAGTAGGGCAGGGCACAGACGGAGACAGGATTGTGGTTAGGAATAAAAGGGATGAGACATTCTATTTGAGCTGGGGAACCTGTGGTTTAATGTCACTCCATTTAATCTGTCCATTCTGAGCAGTCTAAGCAGCATGGTTGTGTCTTGTGCTTCATAGTTCAATTGGAGAGTCCTGCAGACAGAAACACCATGTCAGTCCTAAAATTATGATATCCGCCTTCACCATATCCATCACACACAGCTATCAAACCTAAAATCCTCAACAACATCTGGAAAGATTCCAAACTGCAGGTTGCATTTGTTACTTTGACTGGGCCACAGAGCTGCAGGGAGACCACTACAATAGACAGAAAGGGACAACGTACAGGGACACCCACTGGCTTTTCCTTTCTCTCTATGACCAGGAAACAATAAAACATTGCTAAGATGTAACCTCACCACCCATCTCACCTTCCTTTCCATCCCAGGTCTGTTTTAAAGTGTGCTGGGAGACTTACAGAGAGGTTTTGAATTAGCTATGCCAGGCTGACTTGGCTGTGTTCTGTCAATGTGGTCATGTACCTCACTTCCAACTCAGTGGCATGACTTAAGTGGTGGGGACAAGCCATTTGGCCTGTAACTTAGACTTGCAATTTACTGTGCATGGACGTTGCTGGGAGACAAAACAATTAATATAAAATATTCACTTTGAATACTAACAAAAACTTCTTCAGTCACTGCGGGGAAAGGTGGCCATGCAGACAGCTGCATCTCCATACTCTCAGGATGTGGAAACGATGAGGTGGTAGAAACAAACCCTGAAGGAGGAGGGCAACGGGTCAATATATGTAAATGTCTCTACACAAGTTGATATAAAACACATGACTTCAAGTGACTTCTAAAATGCTTGAATCCTATAAGACACACACAGAAATGAATGATCTGAACACCATCTGTTTGTCCTTTTGGTACATGTGGTAATGGTCATTTCTCTGACTACCTGTGGATATGGAAATGTGTTTAAAATGATGAAGGACCCTCTGCTCTACTGTAATGACAACTACCAGTGACATTTGTAACCTTAGCAGCAGGTTAGAAACTATTTATGTCCACTCTTATTAAGAATTTTACCTCTTTGACACATCCATTTGGTTCTGTTGGAAAAAGAAAATCATTAGTCTGACCTAAAACCACAAATGAAGACCAACTTCTCTCAAGTAATTTGCATATGATTAACTATTTATGAGTGTCCTGCTGTGCATCAAAGGTGGTTATCAATCTACTTACACACCAGACTTCTATAGAGCGGCCAGTTCTTGTGAAAAGCGTACCTTAGGAAATGAAGCTTGAAGTCAGAGATCCATTCAGCAGCACTTGGTTTTCCTGAGGGAGCATTTTGGCATTTTCTGCGGAGAATAAAGTTAATCCATTCATTCAACAGATATTTACTAAGTAACTACAATATGCCAAACATTAGGCATAGTCTAATTTCAGAACACACTTAAATCTCCATTACACTATTATATTAAAATCAATCTTTGCATCAAAAGTTATTTTACCAGCAGTCAGTCATTCTTTTCTTTTCCCACAATTTCATTTGTTCGTAAGTTGGCTAGATGATAAAAATTAGCAAAATATACAGAGTACTTCTCACTTGAATTATGTTCACTAGTAGAATGCTGGTTCCTTGACTCTCTCCAACACAACCTGCTATACAGAGAACAAATAGATTCATATTGTTGGTACCATTTTCTTCTTTCAGATTTTTCTGGTTTTGAGTTTTCACACCAAACACCCTTGAATGCAAAAGCAGCCTTAAATGCTGATGCATTTGATGCCTACAGAGGTAAACAGCAACCTAGAAGAAATTACTGCGGATTCAAGGAAACAAGTCATCATAGTTTCTTGAAAGAATTATACTTTCGCCATGCAGTGCCCTGTACTCTGCTTATTTTATGTTTTCCAAGGCAAATAATTTTGGGATCCTAATCTCCTGTCAGACACAGAGCCACTAGAATCTGTATTCAAATGACTAGCGCTCAGCACATTTTCTAAAATTATATGGGTCAACAAGCAAGATACTTGCTCCCAAAGTATAGAACATCAGAACAGAGGTTTTGGAGAGAGAAGGAATTTAATTCTGACCACTAATGACTTCTGAAGTTTCTTATGCACAGCAAGAAAAACACTTTCAAATGAAGCAAAAATGTGGTTTCTCATACTTCTGACAATTAGTCTTTGCTTTTGGGTATGGAGAATAGCATGCACTTTGTATTTATTTCTAAAATGCATAAAGTGTACTGAATTCCAGCTGATACCTCTGAAGGCAGTTTTTAAGATTTTATATTGTTCGATGAAAATCACATTCATGGTACTTTGCATCATATTTTATGGTGTGTAATTATCAAATAGACTGGTAGTTATATAGGGGATGGTTGAGAAAATACAACAAAAAATAAACTACCTTCCTGGGCTTTTGTTTTCTTTTCTTTATTCATATAGTGTTTATAATATAGTCAAGTGGAGGGAAATTTTCTAATTTGTGGATGTCGGTTCCAAGCTGTGCCTATACAGTTTTATGACTGCTTAGTTCCAAAATGTATAAACACATTACCCTTCTACATAGCAAAATGCCCAGGAGAAAGCAATGTAAAGAAATGAAGCAGAGGAAAATACATTGTACCATTTTCTTTACTGTTGCTTTTTTAACATTTAATTTAGAATTGATCAGGTTTGGGGAGATGGCTGAGTTCATTAACTGCCTGTTGCATAAGTATGAGCTTGGGTCCCTCTAGTTCAGGTTTCCAGCACCTATGTTAGAAAACAAATAACCACAGAAAGGCCAAGCTCTGTAGTGACCCCAGCGCAGGGGGAAAGGAGTAGAGACAAAACGACCAAGAACTCATGGAGCAACCAGCATAGCTGAATCCAGGGGTTTCCTGCTTATGTGAGATGCTATCTGAAGAAATAAGACAGAGGGAGCAAGATAGAGGAAAGCATCCAATATTGGCCTCCAGCCTCCACATGTAGGCACACACACATGCGTACATTAACACTCAAAATGACTAGGGTTTCAGAAGCCTGAGCAGAAGAAATGAACAAGAAATAGTGTAGAGAAAACTTCAGAGAAAGATGTGAGGGTCTCACTTCTAACGCCCATGCACATACAAAAATAGGCTTAGAATTGTAACTAAGAGACACATACGCAAGTAACATAGCCACGGAGCTAAGAACACATGCAGGAACCAAAGGGCTGACGGACCTTGCCATCATTATGTGAAGAAACCCTGCTCACAGCACAGAAAAACAGCCTTCTTGAACACTGCACTACTTGTGCACTTGGCAATCTGTGGACAGGGGTGCTCTAAGGTGAAGATTCTCTCTTCCAGAAAACAGAATTACAAAGCATGTCAAGTTGGTTTACAGGTTGATTAATAAATACTCACTTACTCAGGTCATCAGTGAAACAAACTTCCTAGAATGGGCCTTTTGGAAGGAGTCTCTGGACATTAACAATCTTGTAATGTAAAAGAAATATATACAAAAAATACAGAGAAGTTACTTTAAAGGAAACAGAGAACATAAAAGAATAATTGAGGAAATAATCAATGCAAACAAATTCACTCTATGATTTCCATTCATTTACACCTGTTGGGTCACATGCTGTTGAAAGCTTGAATCACATTTCACATGACCTGCTACCAAAACAATGATTGAGCACATGAGGGTCTTAATGCAGATCATCTATTACAAAATACGGGATGTCATTGACACATGTGGCTTAAGAATTCTCTTCAGCCTTCTTAAGACTTACTATGAATTTCATGGCAGTTAAAGAGTCTTCCAAAAAAATAAAAGTCTTCCTAAGTGTGAGAGATGACTCTGTGGTTAAGAGAGTGTGCTGCTCTTACAGACACCTGGAGTTTGACTGTTAGCACTACACTGGTGGCTTACAAACAACTGTAATTCAAGTTCCAATGAATCTGGCATTTTCTTCTGGAACATACTGTCACCAAAACACAAGTAAACACGCACACGCAAACACACACACACACACACACACACACACACACACACACACACACAGAGAGAGAGAGAGAGAGAGAGAGAGAGAGAGAGAGAGAGAGACAGACAGACAGACAGAGAGACAGAGAGACAGAGAGGCAGAGAGACAGAGAGACAGAGAGACAGAGACAGAGACAAAGAGAGAAATAAAATTACATAAATTCATAAAAATAAGATATTTTTATATTATTCATTCTATCCAGTCTCTCCTCTCTCCATCACAGAATTCAGAATCTGCATCATGGTTTGAGGATGCCCTTTACTATTTGTGGCCCTTTCTATTTTATGCTTTGCAGATACATTACTGAACAAAGCACTGCCAAACACCATTATATTGGTTCTTTTTCTTGAAAGAGCTGCTAGAAACACACGTGGTACCAGAAATATTCTAAGACCACATGATCAGCATGAGAATGGGCTTATTCTTCTAATAGGTAAAGTAATTGTCATATTAATAACTAATTGAGTTAGGACCATGTTTTAAAGAATAAGCCACTCTGGTGAAAGAGGTAAGCAGTAACAGCGTGCTCAGCATACTGTTTGAAGTGAACACTGTGGCAAGTCTCAGGCTTCTGCTATTGGAAAGATGTTAAGAGAAGTGAAGCATTGCCTACAATGTCATTAGAGTGAAATAATAAGTGACAATCAGTATTGATATACTTTAGAAATCAATAAACTGAAATTTACAGCTGTTAACGGATAGTTAAAAGTCAAGTAAAAGAGCAAGAGGACTCATCTGTGGACACAGACAAGAACAGCAGGATGAATCTCTGATTATTTGAATCATGGGGCTGAAGAACTATTTATATGACCATAGCCCTCAAAGAATAGTTTATGTGATGGCTAATATTGATTGTTAACTTGGAAGAATCTAGGGTCACTGAGGAGACAAATCTCTGGCCTCATCTGGGAGAGGTTTTCTACGTAAGATTACTGGAGGTGTGAAGATTTGCTACTCACTGTTCAGTGGATGCAACTACTTTATGGACAGGACTCAGGACTGAATAAAAAGGAGAAAAGAGCTGGATGCTAGCTTTCATCTCTTCCACTTTCTTTCTCACCTCTAACTGTGGACACAGTAGGACTGCTACCATGACTGACCCACCACTGTGGTCTGGAACTGGGACTAAATAAACTCTGCCTTTCCCTTTTGAAAATCACTTCATCATGGTGGTGAGAAAGGTGAGGGGCATGGTGTGTTTGGGAAGCATCCCTAGACTTACACTTGATGCCTGATAAAGGCACTAATGTGCAAGCAATAATTAAAGGATCCAAAGGAAAGGACCAATTATTTGGAGTTCTTTGAGAGAACCTGAGAAGGCAGTGTCTTCAAAAAGTATTTCAGAGGATAATAGTCTATGAAAGAGTCTAGGAAACACACTTTTCAACAGGACTGTTAGGGCCACAGTAGTGAGAAGAGTGCCTTAATGAATGGGTCACTATAGTGTTGTACTTCAGTACCAGCTCTTGGGAGGCTTAGTCAGGCTTTTGGAAATTAGAGGACAGTCTGGATTACATAGTAAGACCCTGACTCAAGAACAACACAAACATAAAAGCAATAACAATTGGAAGTTTAACACCAGCCTTGATTTCCCAGGCAAGGAGTGTCAGAGTGTAGCTTGTTCACATACATGGGTTAATGGAATACACAGAGAGAAGTAAAATCTAGGTAATGCCTTGAACAACAGAAGCTGATGTGTGCTTCTATAGGAAAATGATGGGGAAGACAGAGAACACAGCCTGAAGAGTAGGATGAACTGCACCGTTGTGTCTTCTCTAGGGGGAAGTCTTTAATTGAACCATTACCTACATCATTAAAACATCTTGAGGAGACAGAGGACAGAAAAGACAATTTAGAATAGACAGTGGAGGAGGAAGAGAACAAGAGCCAGCTGTGGTCCTCACACTACCTTCAAGGGGAGGTGGCAGTTCCCAACACTGACTCTAGCTACTCTATCACATAAACGGCTCACCAAAATCAGGCGGTGCTTTTTCCAATCTGTACATCTAAAAGATGACAGGAATGTCCATCCTGGTGGTGAAAGGTTCTGCCCGGAATGTCTGATGATGGAAGAAGAATGTATTGATTGCATTAGCCCTGGTACATCCTCTGTTGTGTTCTCCACAGTGCTGCACTGCCCACCAGTGGCTCCTATCCAAGAGAGGAATGAATTAATTTCCAATGAAAACCCATTCTGTGGAAGAGGGAACAAACCTCCCGAAGATCTTCTTCTCTCCACAGTAACACAAGCAGGTGTTTGTTAAAAATCATGGGTCCATGGTCTCAGTAGATATAGCTTAGTTGGTAATTTATTGGTCTAACATATCAAAGGCTTTGAGTTCAATCTCTAGCATCTTCTAATATGGAGTACAGAGACACACAGGCCTTCAGTGTCACCTTCAGGGCAGCCTCTAACACGCTTGATATGAAAGACAGGGAACCAGAACTTCAGGCTCAAGCTTAGCCTTAACTGGTTGTAACAGATCCACCTGTGTAGGCTTCGTCATCAGATCTTGTCTCAGAACAACACAGGCAAAGTTAGCTCCACCTCCTTTTTTTAGGAGCTAGACACATGGCTCAGTGGTTAAGAGCACTTGTGGTTAAGAGCTGGCTGCTCTTCCAGAGGACCACACAGGTCTCCACACCCATGTCATGCAACTCTAGACCATGCACAGACACGTAAGGAAAAACACTAAAAAAGAACTGCAAGTTCAGTTGGGAATTTCTTCTGAGCCCAGCCTTGTCACGATTCTACCCCTCAGATTTCAGATCAGCTCCGTATCTTCAAGTGCTTCCTTCCATCACTCACAAGTGTTTCCCTGACAAAGCTCTTCTACATTCAAAGTAAGACATTTGAAGTCTCAACACAATATAAAAAAAAAAAATACAGATTTTGAGTTTTGTTTCACAAACATGTCACCAGCAGGAATACAAATCTATATGACAATAGAAGTGTCTAGGCTTGGACTTTCAAAATAATCACTTCACATTTATTTACTTTTTATGTGTAAAAGAGAGTATGCTTGTCTGCAAACCATGGAACATGTGTTGAGGTCAGAGGACGATTTTCAGGACTCGGTTGAAACTCAGGTCATTAGGCTTTCCCTTTGGCTGCAATTCTCAGTGTAGTCAATCTATTAATTAAGTGGGAAGAGATGGATAGCTTGCCTTAAATGCAAGGACTCTGTGTGTGAATTAACTTAATTTGCACAGCAACCCCATGAATGGACCTTATTTATGTACCCATTCCTCAGTTAAAGAGATTGAAAAAGAGATTCACTAATTTGTGAAAATAAGAACTATTCACCAGCAGAGTGGAAATTCAACCCAAATGATACCAAAACAACAGAAAGCTACCCAGGGGCATGGTTTCCTGTAGCTAGAGACCAAAACAGGGACCTCCGCAGACATACACAGAGGAGCATTTAACTTAAAATATCTCTTACACATTAAAAAGTTTGATGCCACAACAACATGTTCTCAACACAGACTGTAACAAGTAGAAACACTGAACAACATGCCTAGCATTGTAACATAAATATTACCAAAAGATGCCCCATCCTTAATTTCCAGAAGCTGTCCACATGTTCCCTGTCATAGGACCTTGAGAAGGACAGATGGCCTCAGTTCAGCCAGCACAGTATAAAGAGCCCTTTAAGTGTCTCCCCATCCAGGGGACGTGGTCAAATATGGGGCACCAGAGTTTGTGTGAAGAGGAAGGATAGCAGGCTACCAAGAAGAGACTTGATACCCTATGAGCATAAAGAGGGGGAGGAAGTCCCCCTCAGTCACAGTCATAGGGGAGGAGAGTAAGGGGAAAATGGGAGGGAGGGAGGAATGGGAGGATACAAGGGATGGAATAATAATTTAGATGTAATATGAATAAATTAATAAAATATATTTAAAAATATGAAAAAAATAGCCCTCTCAAAGAATGAAGGTAACAACAGACAGGGAGAGCTCTGAAGACTTTCAGCTATTGGAACTGAAGATGCTGTGAGTTGGGTCTGTGGGGCCAAGGAATGCAGTTAAACCATGGAGGCCATGGAAAAGGCAGTGAAATTCAGAAACATGCCTTCTCTTTGAGCCTACAGAGAGACTGCAGATCAGCTGAATCAATTTAGAATTCTGACCTCTAGGCTCCTACGGTAGTAGACCAGGCTCATTTAGGACTCCAGTTCTGAAATAATGTGTTACAATAACATAAAGAAACAAATAATAGCCAAAGGAAGGACACTGGGAAGATGAGCAGCAAGATGATTTATCTTGAGAAGGAACGAAGGAAGGCCAGGTGGAAGCTACCAGAGAGTGGAATGCGGATAGTATGGGCAAAAGACCGAGTTGTCTACGATTGTCTTGTCAAAAAAATATATATATATATAACTGAGAAATAAAATGAAAGCATTACAAAAGTAGATTAGAAATGTGTGAAAATTACCAAGTGAAAGAAAAGCAATAAGAATTCACAATATTGATAATGCATGGACTCAGAGGGCAAAGGCCCTTGCTAAGATCTGACTCACACAAGTTGTCCTCTGATCTCCATGCACTTTCTCTCTCTCTCTCTCTCTCTCTCTCTCTCTCTCTCTCTCTCTCTCTCTCTCTCTCCCTCTCTCGCACATGCATGCATGTGCATACACACACACGGAATAAATACAACAAAATGTTTAAAGAATGCATAACTTGTCTTGACATAGAAACCATATAATAACATAGTCTATTGATTTAACTAAAAGTAGCAACACTGGAATGAGAGGATGAGAGAAGCTAGCAAGCAGGGTATGTTAAAATAACAACACCTGTGTTTAACTAAAAAGGTAATAGACTTTGTCTCCAGCTAGTAAACCAATAAAAATCAGCAAATAGATATTTGAAATAATAAGAGTATAATCATTCAAAAAATTAAAAGTATTTGATTCTACGATTAAACCTAGGAGATTGAAGTGATGAAAGAATAAATATTACTTTAGTTGCTTATTAGTCCCATTTATTATTTAATTTTATTTTTAACCACATTAAATTAATTAGGTGAGATGATCTATATTTTAAAAATAAACCAAAACATAAAATTAAACAAAACAGGTAATTGTTTTTATTATTTTGTGAATACAAAATAAAAGAAATGACAGAATTGAGGAAATTTCATTGCCTAGCATTTTTTATATTATTCCAAAAGATGCAAGAATACAAGATACAATATGCAATGGAGAAAATCACAACTATGGTGAGAGAGAAAGAGAGAGAGAGAGTGAGAGAGATTCTTCCTGTGCAAATTGTCTCGTGAAAATCATTTAGAAGAGTTGAGCTAAGATTGAAAAAGCATTGGTTGGTTTCACAGGAAAGGTCCATTTGTTAATTAGTCATCAGTAATAAAGAATCTGATCTCTAACAGCCATGAGTGTACTTTAGAACAGAAAGTACACATGCTTCAGAATTAATAGTAATAAGATCAAATGCTAGTTCAGTAATACAGGAATTCCTTTATAGGACAAAAAAAAAAGACAGGAACAAGTCCCACATTTGAGAGAGCAGTTTGGCAGTACCATTCTGAAGTTTTACAGTATTGCAGCCTGTCAAGAAATATCTCTAAATCTAGAAAAAAAATGGCCCAAGAAATGAAGAGGCAGTGGTAGCAGGACCTCTTGATTCTAAGCCCAGCTCTGCAGACTGGGAAAACTCAATAACGTAGAAGTTCAACCTAGGAAGTCATTTTGAGAAATGATGGTGCCAAACTGTGTAGCCATTAAATGCCTTCATTATGAAAATTATTTGCCGTTGAAAACAATTCTAAGACATGAATTCAGCTCAAATCTCAGATAAATGAAAGGCTATACACTCCTTAAACCAAAGGCATGAGAGTGTGTTTGGTATGATGGAAGGAGTTCTTAATTTTTTTTGTAATGAATTTTTATATACATACAGTAACAGAGAAGTAATGAATGAGCAGAAGCTAATATTCTGGGATTTGTGAGTTTTAAATTGAATCATGAGCAATTTTCCTAGCAGTTTAACTGGTGTCATTCTTACCTAGTACAGGTCAGAAGCAGTGTCTTTCTCTGTGGTACTTGGCTTTCACTCTGAATCATTAACTACCAGCCCATCTTTATCCTCTCCCTAGCCAAACATGGCCCCCATGTTATTATATCCAATGCCTTATAATGTCCTCAGTTCATATTTTGTCTCTCTAATAATCCCTTTTGTTGAGCCAATAAAATACTCGGATTAATCAAGAAATATGAAATTTCTTTTACTTCCCAACACACATTTATACCAATTTTTCTCAGAGAAAAAAAACATCACCCTTCCTTCCCAGGGCTGTTTCTTTCTCTTCCATTCCCATATCCTGCCCCTCCCCACCCCAATTCCTGCTTCTCAGCACTAAACCCTCGTTTTCCATCTGCGGGAGCATATCTTATTTAGGTCATATTCTGTGAGGTATACAGTGAGAAGCCTGACACAGTAAGAGGCAAAGAGTTTGCAAGGCATGGTTAGAGTCGACCCAGAACTTGATTAATAGGCTTCCCAAATTCCCTCTAGGATATCCAGCAGTGCAGCTAGTTACCAAAGTGGGAATTATCATGGTTAACTCATATGCCATGCTTTGGGAGTCTGACTGCAAACATAAACTAGCTTTGGAGGGAGAGGTTCTCCAGGTTTCTATTAAAATCTGCACTTATTATCAATGTGACACTTTATTAGTTCTCTGACTCAGGAACCTCTACATCCTCCTGTGAGAAATTGGCTCCTGTAACAATCACTATCATTGTCTAAACAGGGATCAAACACACAGTCCAAACCCCTTAATCAATCACCTCATACGGGAAACCTGCAATATTTATTAGTAGATAAGATTCTGTTATTATTCCAATCAGGCAAATGTAGAGTTCCTTATGACCATATGATCAGACAGGGCATAACTTTGTCACCCTTATGTTTTCACTCTGATTCAAGGCCGGTAACAAACTAGCTGGGCACACTCGGCAAGGACTCGGAGTCTTCCTTCATCTCCACCCCGACTAAACTGAATTCAGTCTGCTTGCAGAGACCTTCAGTTAGTCATTCACATAACATGGGCAATGGCAGAAAACTATCCTAGCAAGGTGGTGTGGTGCCCTGAAAATGGGAATATATGGAAGACCTCTTAGGGAGAAGAAAGGGCCAGAGTCAAGACCCTGTATAGAAAGGAATCTTCAAAGAATGGAAAGCAGCTCCGGAGAAAAGTCCAGAAGAGTCAGAGTCCAGATGCTCAACCACCACCAAGGACACTGCGGGGCTCTAAACAGGGCTTGAGCAGCATGGGTGGGAAAGGAAGAATATGTTTGGGTCACTCTGCCTCCAATTCCTAACCGTTCTCAGAGACAGTCCCTCCCTGGAAGCATGGAAGCCCTAGCCAAAATTAACAATGGGATTAAAATTCAGTTTTCTAAAACAACAACAACAACAACAACAAAACTATAAAGTTTTGTGATTAGAAGGTAACTTGGAAATGAAGGACGGGTTTCTTGCTGTCCTTTCTCAGGAACACTCCCTCAGGGCTTCAGAGACACAAATGGTGGCTACGCTTGTAATGTCTAGGGAGCTGATAATTGTTACTGAGGCTCAAAGGAGATCGCAATTTAATGGGACACAAGGATACAAAGGCAATCAGGAAATGTGGAGTTTCCAGAATGCTTCTCAGGGTGCCAGGAAACCTACATCAGTAAATAAGATCCATTTACTTCCTCCGTTGCTAGACAACAGACAGAAACAAAGTCAAACAGTGTTCTCCTGGGGGTCATTCAAACACTGACTGGAGAACAGCTGCTCAAGCTAGTGACTTCAGAGTTTTATAGGCTTTGATTGTCAGTCCTTGGGTTTTACCTGTTGGATGGGCAACATATGGGAAGATTCAGACACCCTGAAAGATTTAAGAGTGCCCCGCACACGGAACCCTTTGAATCGCTTCCCATTGATGACCACGCCTGACGTGAACACACACATGAATAGGATCCAAATGTGACTTAGGTTTAAGACAGCAGCTGAAGCATAGTAACTATCAGGAGGCATGAAGCTCCGGCGGTTAGACTTGCTTAACACGAGGGATTGCTCTCATCGAGTCCATATTCAATTACTGGGTAAGCATACACTGAGTGCCCTGTGTGTACCAGCGTGTGTGCCCTGAACCCAGCTGAAACCCTCACATGCATCTGTTTTTCATTCCCACTGGAAACAGCCAATGCTGATTTGCAAAGACTTGATGAATGGATGTGGCTTTTTTTTTTGTACACAGAATAAATTGTTTAATCTGTGTGTTCAGAGAGACCTGAGTCTTTGCTTAAATCCAAATCAACACCATCCACCCTCCTCCTCTCACTTGGCTTTCGGTTGGCCTGCGCAACCTGTAGATCGTGTGGTCTATTCTACCATGGCTTCAGCATTTAGCATTTCCTTCACCTGTGTGACCACACAATACCAGGTTCGGTGTACTCTGAACAGCACATTTAAGCAACAAACAATAAGCAAGCTTTGCCTCAGATTTATCCTGCAACAGGTAAAGGAAAAAACTGCAAAAACTCTTATTTTTGCATTATTTCTATACAAAGCATAAGTGGAATACGGAGTTGGCAAGGCATGAAATCTGCTACCAACATTGGGATTATTGACTTTTCTTTTAGGACTAGACCAAGTGCACATAACTAGTCTTTCAGGGGCTAGTTTTTCTTTAGAGGCGTTATTTTAGTATTTTAGAGTAGGTCACAACATTGAGGATTTGTTAGCAATCAATGTGTTTTAGTTAAATTGCACAGTTCAAGAAGTTACAACTTGTCTTTTAAAATAAACTTGAGTTATAAATAAAATTTAAAGTGTATTAATAAATGGCTAAAATGAATAAAAATTTACTAGTAGGTATAAATCCTGATATTGTGCTGTACAATAAAATGACTATTTAACTATATTGTCTTGTGTACATCCACATAGCTAGAAGTTTGGACTGGACATGTCTGACTGAACATGGATGTAATGTATAGAGGCATCACACTGCACCCCACAAATATATGGAGTAAACTGTTAACAGTAGCTAAAGAATGAAAATCATAAATTGACTTCCTACTTTGGTTACTAATTTAATTTTGGTTAACAGCCTACTATGTTTCAGGTACTTATCTGGACAGGCTTTGCAACCTACTAGGGAGACTAGAGTTAAAAGTAATCATGTGTCTTAGGATTATGGAATACCCCTGTAGTGTCAAGACTCCAAGGCAAAGTCAGAAAGATCCAGGCAAGTTTGAGGCAAATGTGTTCTCTACACAGGGAAGTGCACGTTAACCAGGGCTAGATATCTCAAAAACCAAAATTCTCTTGAGTACATAGTCAAACATCTAATATTAAGAGCTATGAATAAAAGCTTTTATAATAATTGGAAAGGGTCATAAGTGCCATTTTCTGTGATAAAGAAGTCAAGAAAAGATGTATGTTAGGGAAATTCATTCAGTTTCAGACAAGACACCTATGAGATTCTGACGAAAACATGACATAGACCTTTGTAGATGACTAAGTGAGCAAATTTCCTCCGGTGAAAACATGAAGACCTGAGTTCAAATAACCAGGAACTATGAAATGCCAGCTGAAGTAGCATGTGTCTGTCAGGTCGGAGCTCCTTCACCAAGATGAGGTGGTACCAGGAGAACACAGAGAGGCATCTGAAGCACTCAGCCTGGCGTCCCTGGGAGAGAACAAAGTCCTCTTCTCAAACAAGGTAGAACATGAGGAGTGACAGCTGAACTTGTCCTGTGACCTGCACATGGGCACTATGCCATGCACACTCATACCCAGGAACATGTAAGCAGATACACAGATTTTTAAAAAGAACAACCTGCCCAGGTTTCCCAAATGCGGTTCCGGTGACTGCCTCTTCAAACTTGTTTTAGAGGCCAGTCTGTGACGTCTGCAGCCTTTGGTTCAGTAACGCTGCAGTGGTTTGACTCTACAGAGGTTAGTGCAGGAAGGCTGTGTTTGGCAAACAAAAGGCATTTACTTTTTTTTTTTTTTCAGAAAACAAACAAATAAAACCACACAAAGAAAATACCAAAGGATCTTCATTTGACATTGCCAGATCACCACGACTCTACTTTCCTGCAAATAAAGCCTCACCATAGATTTCTCTCATAGAAGTTACACAGATGTCTTGGTACTAACAGCTCAGTGCTCAAATGCTGGGGGAGTAACTGTCATTCTGTGGAGGCCAACAACCAGCCTTGCGATTGGAATTAAGTGGCCGAAATTAAGATGTGGAGTCTGAGCCATAAAAAAGCAAAGTACACCATCAGAGAAACCAGGAACTGGAGTGGGTGTTTTGCTTTCTTCTCCTCCTCCTCCTCCTCCTCCTCCTCCTCCTCCTCATTATTATTATTATTATTATTTTCTTTCTTTCTTTCTTTCTTTCTTTCTTTTTGAATTTCCACCAATTTGGTGAAAAGCCAACTTCTAAAATAGGAGCTCTTCAGTAGGCAGGCTTTTTTTGGGGAGCTCCGTAATGGAAAGCTTAAAAGATCAGCTACTAATCTGAATTTCTATGAGGAAAAGCGGCTACACTTGCGGGCAAGTGTTTCCCAGCCATGAAGAATCTTAAAGGTAACAGCTCTCACTTTCAGTGGAGACAAGGTGGTGAAAGGCAACGTCCAAACTTCAGCTCTGGTGTTATGGAAGATGTTTGACAGCCCGGAGTTCAAAGATGATGTGCTGTCTCCGACTAGCTGTGTGTAGTGAGAGTCAAGAAAAGTCTTGAAAGAGAAATACCCCTTATAAGATCATGCACGTGATAAGCTTATATATTTTGACTTATTTAGAAAGGAAAAGGTGGTTAGCAGGCAGATACTAAAAGTGTTACTTAAACCATTACTTTTTCTGCTTGTGAGGACATACTGCCCATGAAAATAACTAAGTTTCAATTAAAACCATTTAAAAAAATAAAAAAGAGGAAAGAAAGCAAAGAAGAAGAAAGGAATAAAGAAGGAAGCAGGCTGAGGAGAGTGGGTCAGAACAAGAGAGAGGCAGGAGGACAGGGAGACAGGCTAAGGTTAAATCATCACATTACATTATTGCTTAGAAGCAATCTAGTCCTTTCTTGTTACCAACACACTAATCCCTTTCTCCTGCCTCTATTTCTTGTCCTTCGTTTTGGTCAGCCTCAGGAAAAGCCCACTTAGAGGGTCTACACTATCTTCAGACACAACTAGTGTAACATGCCTTGTTTTATTCTGTTGGATTTAAATCCGTTTTCTTTTAAGTTTTCACTTTTGGCCCTAGTTCTAGACTCTGGACACACCAAAAAGTGACTATTTCTTTCTTCTCATGAGAGCCCTTTATGTGCAGGAAGCCTTGAAGACTCATATACTCAAGACCGTATCCGCAGAGAACGAGGGGGTCCTAGCAGAAGCAAGCGAGCATGCGCAGAGCATCCCCTAAAGGGAATGCAGCTTGGGGAGTTGAGCTATGACATCACTATGATTAGGAAAAAGGCTGCAGCTGGACCCCTGAGTGGCAGAGCATTTGTTAAACATTAAACAGTGAGGCCCATCTCCACAGGGAAACCGGAGACAACTGAAAATGGGGTCAGACTTGCCCAAGGGAGCCTGAAGCAGAAGCATCTTGACATGAACACAGAGGACTGATGTCTCTGATGTGGTTCAAGAGGCGCTTCTGACGTCTGCAGCCTTTGGGTTCAGTAACGCTGCAGTGGTTTGACTCTACTGAGGTTAGTGCAGGAAGGCTGTACACAGAGGCATTGTTTTACCCTGCGCAGGGAGAAAGCAAACTGCAGAATTAATGAAGAGAGAAGGGAGATGGTGCACACAGCGCAGGATCCAGCTCCAGGCAGACTAACAGCAAGTTCCACTACAGCTCAGATGCAGACCCCAGAGATGATGGATGAGTCCTGTGCAGGGGCAGGGAGCATAGCAATCTCCATGCAAGCAAGAGCTCAACCGCGGGGAGGGACCCAGGCTGATGGTAGTGCGGGCCTTACTAAAAGAGGATCTCTCCCAACCTGAAAACAGCCAAAACACAAAACTTCCACCATGCTCTGGTTGCAGCTGCAGCTGAAGTTATGAAATAAATAAGGGTCCACAAAGGCAAAGTTTCTGTGATACTACAGTCATTTTTAGAAGTATTCCCCACATGCAAATCTACTGGATACTTGCAGGCGGGGCATGGCGTGACTAACGCCTGAGGGATCAATCACAAAGCAGGAGGCAAACAGATAGAAAGCAGACATATCCAAAGGAAATAACTTCGCAGATGGAGAGGGCAAACCCTTAGTATAAAAGGAGGGATATATATTTGGCCCTAGAATGAAATCAGAGATAACCTCATACAATGACTGATTTTTATAAGTAAACTTGATTGGGCCATGGGATGCCCACATAGCTAGAACTGTTTCTGAGTGGTTCTGCTCTGGGGAATCATTGTGAGAAAATATTAGCACTTGAATGACGATCCAGGAGAGCAGGTGATCCTCCTCACTTTCTGTGCAAGTAGGACACCTGAGTCTCTGTGAGACAAAGGGAACACCAAGGCAGCAGAGAGTTGAGCTGTCTGAAAAGTTAACATAGAGGGACAATCTTTTGTCCCTCTTGACTTGCTCTTGGCTTTCTCGGACATTCAGCCTCAGACTGTGATCTAGTGGCTGTTTTAAAACAAGAGCATCTGGACCCTAGGTTTTTTTTTTTTAACTATGCAAGTGGATTACTTTGTGTCTTCATCTTGCAGACAAAAGATCATGAGACTTCTAAAACTCTGTGTGAGTCAATAGCTTGTCATAAACTGTTCTATGAATGATAGATGAAAATGGACAAATAGAGGTAATAGGTACTGATGATAGGTATAAGTAGATTATAGATATAGAGAGATGAGAAAGAGGGAGTGAGGAGAGAGAGGGAGGGAGGGAGGGAGGGAGGGAGAGAGAGAGAGAGAGAGAGAGAGAGAGAGAGAGAGAGAGAGAGAGAGAACCAAATAGACAGATAGATAAGACCTTTAGCTTAGTTTCCCTGGAGAACCCTAACACACCTCGCTAGTGCTATTATAGAACTAATAAAACTACAATTGACTGTATCTTCTGTAGTTGTATAACAGTAAATGAAGTGTTATTAAAATTAGAAAATGTTGTGAGTGAAGCCAAATAAGAAAAAAAATCTCTATGTCCATGTTAGCAGTCTCAAAGAAAAATCCTCTGGTGATTGATGTTACTAAACTAGGCACCATTTCTCTTGGGACTTGCATCTTTTAGGTTGGTTTCTCAGCTCACAATGAACCACAAAAGTAAAACAACTTCCTTATCTCTCTGTAATAAGTCCCTTAGTAAATGTCTACTTATTTCTGTACTTGAAAACTCATATTTTCCCTAGAGATCAAGAGAAGGAGATGACACTCTGTTGGGGCTGCTGTTGTAAATAATACAGATAAAGAGTCCACCCACATCTGAGGACCACGAGATGCTCTGAAGAGGGAAGAATCTGATATAGAAATCTGAGCAGACAGGTATGAGGCACACTGAATTATAGGCAATGACTCTAATTTCCAGACTTCTGTCTAAACGAGGTCTGCCATGTATTTATATTATACTATGTTATTTCATTTTAATTATATTTAGCTGCTGGTCTCAAAAGCTAACCCCCAATATACAGAGAAGCCAGCTGAATTACTAGGTTAAAATTTCAAACAACCAATGGTGATACTCAAATGAAAACTGAATTTTGAGTTGAATTTGCCTTGCAATGAGTACAGTGATATTTTACCACTACTCTCTCACATTAATTATTTTCCCAGAAGCATATAACCTATGGGAGTTATTTTTAACCTATGCTTCCTATAGTCTCTGGGAACTATATAACCAACTCTTAGTAAAATAAACCATTCAGAGATAGCTTCTGGCAGAAGTGCACATTGATCAGGCCACTTCCACCACTGTTCCTGATTACTCAGCACCTACTATGTGTTCGAACACCTAACTGGTGCTGATGTTATGTTGATGGACAAGATGCTCATTTCCCAGATTTCACAGGCTCCAAAGTGTGTATGAAGAACGTAGAAGGGAATTTTATTGCAGAGTGATGCACCAGGAAACAGCAGTGCTTGGAAAGGATGAAGGCATAAAGAAGGAGTATCTTTCCCAGCTTCTGGAGATCCAGAGAAGACTTTCAGGGCGGCGGGTGGCGGGGTCGGGGGTGGGACACGCGGAGAGGGGGAAGAGGTAATAAAGAAAGCTTGCGCAGTTACACGGGATTTGAGTTAGCTTCTGGAGCAGAGAGTGAGATACGCTCCCCAGCCCATCAACAGGAAGGTTCCTGAGCAGCTTTTCCCTGAGCTGGCGAACTGAAGTCAGAGTAGAAGCTAGTGAGGCAGGAGACTAGGAGGACGGCGAGATACAAGTCTAGCTAAAGGACCTTGAATTGCAGTTAAAGGCAGTGGAAAATCTTGAATGAATTTTAAGCAGCAGAACTGCTTGAGTGAAAATGTCATTTAGAAAAGACCATGTTCTCCTAAGTGGGCTGAAGGAGGGCAAGCCTGTCTACCTTCAAAGAGTCCTGGAGATGCAAGGAGTCTTCACAGCCTGCACCAAGTTGGAGGGAGAACCAGGATAAATAGTTTTAGCATAAAGTTAGACAACACGGGGCCACATGGTTAGGGCACATTGCTGTAGTGACTGTGTCTTAGAAAAAGTGGGCTGGAAAAGGAGAATCAGGTCACTTGACCCTGATCCCCAAACCAGAAATTTCAGTGCCAAACTAATGTTTATAACTGACCATGTTAAGTTCTTTGTAGCCCAGAAGAAATGTAGCCCTGGGAAATCTCTCTATTCTCTGAAACTCAAAAGAGCTTCGAGTCTGGTTTAAAAACTTTACTTAACCACTTTACTGCCACATAAGTTACAAAGCCTGAGGCTGGCCATAAAGATGTTAATTTAATGAATATTCATAATCAATAAATATTCATTAAACAACATTTCCGTTCTAGGCGTGCTGTTGCTCCTGGCAGGTCCCGCCTGCATGGCAGAGTGCACTTGTTAAATGAGTGTTGCTCCTTGCAGAAATGCCTTATGGGACTTCATGAAAGAAGCAGTCTTCGTCTACAGTACAGACAGATGCATAGAGACAAGTTGGAACAAATTCTGTACAATAGAGGGGGAGCTGGTCCTCTTTGGTACAACTCTTGTGTTTCACACATCAAATATGCAGCCAAATATATGAGACTCTGTGGGGAAACCACAGAGACTGCAAAGGTTTTATTTTGATGTTTCTGTGCTGGGTACGAGCAAAGACAGGTCTCTCCCCAGCACCATCACAACAGTGATAGAAATTAAATGCAGATGGAGAGTCTTTGGGATAAATACTCAAAAAGTCACTTACTCTCTTTATTGGATGATGGCTTTCTAACCGCCATTTAAAACTAGATGTAGTGGTCATGGATTGTCTGGAATTTAACTGGAGTATCCATGTTCTCTTAACATCATTTGCTTTTCTAAAAGAGGGGAAAAAATGAGATCACTATTGGCAAGTGTTTCGCATTCAAAATCCAGGCAAACTCCACATGACCCCAACTCAAAGAATTTCTCTATGGTCTTACACACTCATAATACTCGACAAATTTTCTGGATGTCTATAAGAAGATAGATACTACAAATATTATGAATTTTCCATTAGCTTCAGAATGCCTTGCTTAACCGTGTCATAACTAAGTATCCCAACACTATTTTTTAGAATTATTTTTCTTCTGTTGTTTGTTTTATTCCTTTACATATTGTAGACTGGCCTAGACTGGCCTCAGCTATCTTTGTGACTCAGAAGTTAGAAACATGAGTTACCGCAGTGAGTGTAGGTACCCAGTTTCTGTTCATTCCATCAGCTGTGGTGGAACAGTGCTGCACCTCTGTGTTCCAAAAGTTTGGGGAGTTTCATGATGGTTCATGAAAGGATCTGCTGTCAGATGTTTTAGATATTTGCCGGTGTCTGGGTATCCACAGGATCACCCACAGGTAGGTGCCACTGCAACGGCTGCAATGGCTTGTCTCCATGCCTATCAATTCCCCCAAAATGAGGGCAAACTGGCTTAGCAAAGAACAGTGGCAGAAGTAGGCTTCAGGGCCTTCCAAGGAACTGGCCACACAGCTGCATGACATCCAAGGAACTCCATAGGAAATTCAGTGGCATCCATCCTCATTGCTATAAATGTTTGTTGTTGCTGTCATTCGTCTCGTTTTTCTGTCGCTGATTGTGTCCTTTCAAAACCAACAACAAAAAGCCCACATTATATGCTCAAAGCATCCTTCCTTTGTCCATATATGAAAAACTTTCTAGGAGTGGATTTTCTACCCCTTAGAAGCTGATGTTTTATACACACACACACACACACACACACACACACACACACACACACACACACATATTTCAGATCTTGGAACTCTGATTAATACATGCGTATTTCAGATAAAGTATCAAGGTTCGTGATTCAATAAAGATAGCATTTATGGCCATGTGGCCTGACAGGCTTTGAGTAGAGAACGTGATAGGTGAAAGGTGGGCAGAAGGGCTTATTGCCTGCAGCCTTCCACTGAACAGGAAACCTCTGCTGGCTCGGGCACACTTCCAAAGAAGAATGATGTCCCCACATCTTCCCTTCTTTGTTTCCTCTGCAAACTTTCTCTTAATGGTCTTCACATCACATTATTTTCCTTTTAAAAAGAGTAATACAGGAACCACAGGACTCTCATAACCAAAGTAATTGCCTATCAAACCCAGGTCACTAATGAGCCAAATTAAAGTTTTTGTATGTTCAACAGCCACATGCACAGCTGGGCACTTGCTCTCCCTCCAAAGGATCCTAATGGTCACCCTATTTTACCGAAGCACTCCTCAGTGCATCCTGTGGTATGCCGTTAGTTTTATTAGTGAGTTGCTTAAGCTTGCTTATGAGTAATAATTGTAAAGTATGATAAATTTTTAAATATATGCAAGAAAAAAATGAACTCAAACACTTTTCACAGAAACTAATTTTAACCTGAATTGAGCCTTGTGTATATAGTTCTTTGGTCCGACAACGAGAAGCTACAGTCCAAACAGACTCAATGTGACACTGCATTTCCCACACGTGTATTTTAGGGAAAGCTAATGAAATGATTAGTAACCCATAGCCTGCTAAGAGTGCTTTGTTTCTATGATAGCTTTATCTAATTACAAAGTTCTCTTTCCTCCCCCTGAGATTTTGATGACATATAATTTAGCGATATCCAGATAATTTCTTTCTCTTGGTTCACAGAAATGCAA
Organism: Acomys minous; assembly: GCF_964271855.1. Taxonomy (NCBI): domain Eukaryota; kingdom Metazoa; phylum Chordata; class Mammalia; order Rodentia; family Muridae; genus Acomys; species Acomys minous. The sequence continues at coordinate 101,837,883 of NC_140496.1, forward strand.
GATTCTTTAATGCACTTTCAATAAATTAGGAATTCATACAAAGTTAGCCAAGCACAGTTTGCCATAGGAAGCCTGCCTAGACCCTTTGAAGACCATGTTCTGGGTGCCTTGGAGCCACTTTTAAAAGCCAAACATGAGTTGTTGCCGTCTGTGGCATTCCACCAGGCCAAAGAGTCAGAATGCAGGGCTGTCTGCATGGTTGAATTCTAAGCTATTCATTCTATCTTTGGTCCCATTTTAAGTTATAGAGAAAAATTAAATTTGGTGTTTTTACAAAGGGTGACAAAATATGTCAGTTGAGTAGATACCTAAGAGAGCACCTTTGCAGGAGCCGTCCTTGGTCCTCTGAGAATTTCTTGCCCACAGTTCTGTCTTATTCAGGCTGTCTTTCGTTTCTCATATAAATTCCTGGTATCTATGTCACTTTAACTTTGTTCCAGATGTGTCTCTCCCCACAGTTTCCTTTCCACTTATCTTCGCCAGGAGTTGTGTGCCCCAAAGTGTGAAATTGCAGCTTGTAAGCCAATAAGGTGTGAGGACACTGGGGAAACGGAATCAGATTTTTGGAGCCTTTATGTTCATAACACAAACCATAAATAACCAAGCAAAATGGCAAGAACAACAGAAACAACAGCAACAAATGTCCGCATGAAACAGCACATAAATAAGCCTTTTAGCTGGTTCTATCCACAGGAGAGCCAGCCTGCTCCGCAACGCTGAATGCTGCCTCCCATACCTACCCTTTTTCTGGTTTCTGTTATGAAGTCTTCTCAGAACACCAAGCCTGCTCGCCATGGCCTGTAGTGGATGTAAATAGGTTTTTGTTTTGATCCCAAGTATAGGATGTGAAGCAGATTTGTGTGAGAGTCTTCAGTGCTTATCAGCTGGCAAAGGCCGTGCCACCATAAGAGTCGGTTCTTCTAGTGAGCAGACATCGACATCTTGCGGTGGCACGGCCTTTGCCAACAGATAAACATCCTAGTACAGACTCTGGGAATATATGTATGTATGTATGTATGTATGTATGTATGTATGTATGTATGTGTGTATGTGTGTATGCATGTATGTATGTATGTATGTATTTATGTACGTATTCTTTTCCTGTTCTTCTCATTAACCTATTTTCTCTCCTATCTAGGGTAGGTGGGTTGGGCATGAGGTATAAGCATTAAAGAACGCCAAATACAGAAGGTTTGAAAAAGTTCAAGATCTATACACAAAATATACAGAACAAGGAAAAAATATTAAAAGCGGCAAGAGAAAAAGGACGAGTAACATATGAAGGCAAACCTATCAGAATCACTCCTGACTTCTCAGCAGAGACCATGAAAGCCAGAAGGGCCTGGACAGAGGTTCTGCAAACGCTAAGAGAACACAGATACCAGGCAAGACTACTATATCCAGCAAAATTATCAATAACCATTGGAGGTGAAGACAAGATATTCCATGACAAAAACAAATTCACACAATACCTAGCAACAAATCCGGCTTTACAGAAGTTACTAGAAGGAAAACTCCACCCCAACCGGTCAAACTACAACCAAAAATACATAAGAAATAAATAACTACACCATTGCAAAATCACAACTTCACAAAAACTCGATTGTTATAAATACCAAAAATGAAGGGACTTACCAATCACTGGTCATTAATATCTCTCAACATTAATGGTCTCAACTCTCCAATAAAAAGACACAGACTAACAGAGTGGATGCATAAACACGACCCAACATTCTTCTGCATTCAAGAAACACATCTCAACCACAAGGACAGACATTGCCTCAGAGTGAAAGGTTGGGGAAAAATATTCCAAGCAAATGGTCACAAGAAACAAGCTGGGGTAGCTATTCTAATATCTAATAAAATAGACTTTCAACCAAAATTAGTCAAAAGGGACAAGGATGGTCACTTCATACTTGTCAAAGGTAAAGTCAACCAGGAAAACATCACGATTTTGAACATCTATGCTCCGAATACAAGGGCTCCGACATTTGTAAAAGAGTTATTAACAAAGCTTGCCCCATTCATCGATACCCACACATTAATAGTGGGAGACTTCAACACCCCACTTTCACTCAAGGATAGGACTTTGATTTCAAAACTAAGCCGGGAAATAACTTCATTAACCAATGTCATGAATCAAATGGATCTAACAGATATCTACAGAACTTTCCACCCAAACGCAAAGGAGTATACCTTTTTCTCAGCACCCCATGGAACGTTCTCTAAAATTGATCACATAGTTGGTCACGAAGCAAACCTCAACAGATACAAGAAGATTGAAATAATACCTTGTATCTTATCAGATCACCATGGTCTAAGGCTGGACTTCAACAACAATAGAAATAACAAAAAGCATACCAACACGTGGAAACTAAACAACTTTCTACTTAATGACACATGGGTCACGGAAGAAATAAGGGAAGAAATAAAAGACTTCCTGAAATTCAATGAAAATGATGGAACAACATACCCAAATTTGTGGGACACATTGAAAGCAGTGCTAAGAGGAAAATTCATAGCACTAAGTGCCTTTAAAAAGAAAATGGAGTCATCCCAAATAAACAACCTAACAACACATCTGGAAGCCCTAGAAAAAAAAGAAGCAGAAACACCCAAGAGGAGTAGACGCCTGGAAATAATCAAACTCAGAGCTGAAATCAATAAATTAGAAACAAAGACAACAATCCAAAGAATCAACAAAACCAAGAGCTGGTTCTTTGAGAAAATTAACAAGATAGACAAACCGTTAGCCAATCTAACTAAAAGACAAAGAAAAGCTATCCAAATTAACAAAATCAGAAATGAAAAGGGAGACATAACAACAGACACCGAAGAAATACAAAGAATCGTAAGGACCTACTTCAAAGACATTTATGCCACAAAATTTGAAAATTTAAGGGAAATGGACAAATTTCTCGACCGATTCCATTTACCAAAATTGAACCAAGACCAGATAAACAAATTAAATAGCCCTATTTCGCCTATAGAAATAGAAGCAACCATTGATAGTCTTCCAACCAAAAAAAGCCCAGGGCCAGATGGTTTCAGCGCAGAATTCTACCAGTCCTTCAAAGAGGAGCTAATACCGATACTATTCAAGCTATTCCGAAAGATAGAAATGGATGGAATATTACCAAACTCCTTTTATGAGGCCACAGTCACATTGATACCTAAACCCCACAAAGACCCAACAAAAAAAGAGAATTTCAGACCAATTTCTCTTATGAACATTGATGCAAAAATACTCAACAAAATACTCGCAAAGCGAATACAACAGCATATCAAAGACATCATTCACCATGACCAGGTAGGCTTCATTCCAGGAATGCAGGGATGGTTTAACATACGGAAATCCATCAATGTAATCCACCATATAAACAAACTGAAAGAGAAAAACCATATGATCATCTCTTTAGATGCAGAAAAAGCATTTGACAAAATCCAACACCCATTTATGTTTAAAGTTCTGGAGAGATCGGGAATACAAGGCACTTTTCTAAACACAATAAAGGCTATATATAGCAAACCAATAGCCAACATTAAATTAAATGGAGAGATACTCAAGGAAATCCCTCTAAAATCAGGGACCAGACAAGGCTGCCCACTTTCCCCATACCTCTTTAATATAGTTCTTGAAGTTCTAGCCAGAGCAATAAGACATCAAAAGGAGATCAAGGGGATCCAAATGGGAAAGGAAGAAGTAAAATTATCCCTATTTGCAGATGATATGATAGTGTATATAAGTGACCCCCAAAATTCCACCAGAGAACTCCTACAGCTGATAAACACCTTCAGCAAATTGGCAGGATACAAAATAAACTCAAAAAAGTCAGTAGCTTTCCTATATACAAATGACAAACAGGCAGAGGAAGAAATTAGAAAAATTACTCCCTTCACGATAGCCACAAGCAATATAAAATATCTAGGAATAACCCTAACCAAGCAAGTGAAGGATTTATTTGAAAAAAACTTTAAACCTCTGAAGAAAGAGATTGAAAATGACATCAGAAGATGGCGGGATCTACCATGTTCGTGGATTGGAAGAATCAACATAGTAAAAATGGCCATCTTACCAAAAGCAATTTACAGATTCAATGCAATCCCTATCAGAATACCTAGTAAATATTTTGTAGATATTGAAAGAACAATTCTCAACTTCATATGGAGAAACAAAAAGCCCAGAATAGCAAAAACAATCCTTTACAATAAAAGATCCGCTGGAGGAATCTCCATACCTGATCTCAAGCTGTACTATAGAGCAACAGTAATTAAAACAGCATGGTACTGGCACAGCAATAGGCTAGTGGATCAATGGAATCGAACTGAAGACCCAGAGATGAATCCACACACATTTGCTCACCTGATTTTCGACAAAGAAGCCAAATCCATTCAATGGAAAAACGACAGCATCTTCAACAAATGGTGCTGGTCTAACTGGATGTCTACATGTAGAAAAATGCAATTAGACCCCTATTTGTCACCATGCACAAAACTCAAGTCCAAGTGGATTAAAGACCTCAACTTAAAACCACAGACATTAACCCAGTTAGAGGAAAAAGTGGGGAAGAGTCTGGAACTCATAGGCACAGGAGACAACTTCCTGAACAGAACACCAACAGCCCAGGCCTTAACATCAACAATTAATAAATGGGACCTCATGAGGCTGAGAAGCTTCTGTAAGGCTGGTGACACTGTCAAGAGAACAAAGCGACAGCCTACAGACTGGGAAAAGATCATCACCGACTCTTCATCTGACAAAGGTCTAATATCCAAAATATATAAAGAACTTAAGAAATTAAACACCACCAAACCAAATAACCCAATAGAGAAATGGGGCGCAGAGCTAAACAGAGAATTCTCAACAGAGGAATATCAAATGGCTGAGAAACACTTAAAGAAATGCTCGACCTCCTTAGTCATCAGAGAAATGCAAATCAAAACGACACTGAGATTCCATCTTACACCCATCAGAATGGCTAAGATCAATAACTCAACTGACACCTCATGCTGGCGAGGGTGTGGAGAAAGAGGAACACTCCTGCATTGCTGGTGGGAATGCAAACTAGTACAACCACTTTGGAAAGCTATCTGGTGCTTTCTCAGAAAAATGGGAATAGGGCTTCCTCAAGACCCAGCTATTCCACTCCTTGGAATATACCCAGAGGATGTACTACCACACAACAGGGACATATGCTCAACCATGTTCATAGCTGCCTTATTCATAATAGCCAGAACTTGGAAACAACCTACGTGTCCCTCAACAGAAGAATGGATAAAGAAACTGTGGTACATTTACACTATGGAATACTACTCAGCTATTAAAAACAAGGAATTTCCAAAATTTGTGGACAAATGGATTGAACTAGAAATTGTCATAATGAGTGAGTTCACACAGAAGCAAAAAGAGCTAAAAGGTATATACTCACTTATATCGAGACACTAGCCCAAGGTGTACGTCCCCATGAAAAACTGTACCTACCAGAATAATGGGTAAGAGGGGAGGACATCCTATTGAATCTTTAGGTGTGAGAAGCCTGGGAGAAAGAGGAAATGGAAGGATCCAGTGGGTCCTGGAAAACTACAGGCGAGTCTGGGCCCTGGGGTCCTCCGCAAACTGTGGCAACAGCCAAGGAAAAAATAGGCAGTAAAAACCTTGAACCCCTACCCGGACTAGCCGATGGACATTCTCCACTGTTGAGTGGAGAAGAAGATCTAACTCTCACACAAACTCTGGTGCCCCATATTTGATCATGTCCCTTGGATGGAGATGCCTGGTGGCACTCAGAGGAAAGATAATAGGTCACCAAGGAGAGACTTGATACCGTATGAGCATATTCAGGGGGAGGAGATCCCCCTCAGACACAGACATAGGGGAGGGGAGTAGGGGGGGGAAGTGGGAGGAAGGGAGGGATGGGAGGATACATGGGATGGGCTAACAACTGAGATGTAATATGTATAAATTAATAAAAATGTATTAAAAAAATAAAAATAAAAAAAAAAAAAATAAAACTCCGGATAGAGCAGCAAAAAAAAAAAAAAAAAAGAAAAAGTTCAAGATCTACCATGGCCTTCTGCTGTCACAATGGACTTTTATTGCTCCTTGTAAGCACACACTGAAGTATATGCTAGAAAAAGAAGGGTCTTTCTATGGAAGTTATCAGATTCTAGCATTTTATTCTGACAGGTAGCAAAGGGCTGGGGAAAAGCGTCTCCTTTAGCATAGCTTATATTATCAGCAACAGTACATGGATCATTAACCCTTGAAATTTCACAATGCAGGCAGCCCAAGACCCAGAACAAGAAAGCTCATAGATCAAAAGAGGCCTTTATTTGTGCTGACTCTGCCTCATATAGCTTGGTGAATGAAGGACAACCAGAGTGATTGGGTCAGAGCAGTGTCCTAGGGACACTATGCCTCATTTCCTCAGATCTTTCAACAGATCGTAGCCTGTGTAGCTTTAAGGCCTTGATAGTTCTTGTTTGGAAATATTTGCAAATCCATACAACTTTTAATTGCTGTCATTACCAGGTAACTAATTCAATATATGACAGCTATCAGCCAATCACATTTATCCTATATTTAATGGGAAGGCTTATCTGATGCAGTGGTGTGTAATTAATTAAGGTATTCTCCATGGTAAAGGAATACACAAACATTCAAATCCCACCTGAATATGAGAAAAACAAGCAGAGCTGTGTACTGCAATGATGACGTGGCCCTGGGTATGGAAAAACGGAGGCTAATGTGGAGAACACCCAGTTGAGAACATAAACAGAAGGGAACTTGGGCTTCCTCCTGTTTATACTGGGTCTCTGGAGATGTTACCAGGAAAGTCTAAGTGAGAAAGAGTAGACTGTGGGCATCACCAGTTCTTGGGAGAGAGGGCCAGACTGCACAAAAGGAAAGGCCAGCTGAGCACCAGCACGTTGTCTCTCTGCTGCGTAGTCTCGGCTGCCTGCCACCACTCTGCAGCATCACTGTTCCTGCCATCACACTCCTGATTCCCCTCCACTGTGAACCAACAAAAACAAAAACAAAGCAAGCAAACATCCCACTTCTCTTAAGTTTCTTTCTGTGGGGTGTTTAGTGACAGCAGCAGGTAGTTAGTCCAGCATCCATTGGTCCCTTTAACAATAAAAAGTTTTACATAAAGATTCAAAAGTCACAAACGTAGCATTCAGAGGGCAGCTGAGAGGAGACAACCCTGACTCCAAACAACACTCTGATCTCTTAGTTGGTTTCTCACTCACACTCTCTTTCTTTACAAGAACAGTGGCAGCCACAGCTCCATCAAGCCTGGCAATTTCCTTTTCCTTTTTTTTTTTTTTTAATCTAGAAATATTTTGGAAAGATGAAGTGTGTATGTCAGTTTGCAAAACAGCATGACTCTCTTAGCCTTTGTTCCCTTTATCCCAAGCCAAAAAATGTAGGTTTGATAGCATCTGTTTCCACTACTCACGCTATCCCCAGCATCAAAAGGCAGAGGGTGGAGGAGAGTTCTGAAGGCTTTGCTGGCCTGGTCCTTGCCAGAGAGACCACTTTCTTCCATGCGTTCACCGTGCCTCTCTTACTTCTGTGTCTGATTCATTTGTTTAACTGTAACATAATCTGAAAAGAATGGATAAAAATCAAGGGTTAGAGATCGTATTACAAAAAAAAAAAAAAGATGGCAAGTATTTCATTTGGCATATATGCAAGATGGTCCTTGAAGAAGAGGGAGACAGAGAGATTGGTATTCAGATCTTGAGAAATTTAGGCTAGTGTAGTATATTAATGATTAGAATTTTAAATATTGGAAAACTCTATGTAACCAATCAAAATATCTTGATTTAAAATATTTTAATGTGAAAGCATGGAGAAAAAAATATATTGAATGGTTACTATATCCATTTAGTTTTTTGGGTTTTGTTCGTTTGTGTGTGCGTGTGTGTGTGTGTAAAATGAGGTGGGATTCACTGAGAACCTATGTCTTTTAAAAGCTAATGAACTTACCTACTTGCAAAAAGTGCTTTGTTGCTGTTGTTTCAGTTTATTCTACTTTAGGTATAGGCTAGAATAACATACTTACAGGGGCTGAAAACAATCAGAATTTGTTGAGAAAAAAAAACATCATGTACTGTGTGTCAGTTAGTCTCCTCCTCCCTCCACCTCAAATAGTCCAATATGTAGAAGGGAAGCTGGGACAGAAAAAAAGGAGGGGTCTGTAAAGGACAATGCATGTATTTTTTGGCCTTACTGTGGGCCTTGAAAGTTGGTTGTCTCTGCTGATGGCAAAGAAGTTGTGCTGTTTGAACGTCATGTTGTGGACACTGCTTACAGTGCTTGTAGGCAGGGGAATAAACAGTGATGTCCACATGTTTTGTAACATGCTGCATTAGTATTTTAGAAGTAAACAACCAAAAATGAACATACATGTTTTTTTTCATTTCAATATAGCTTCAGTCATTGCTATCTCATTAAAATATTAGTGAAGTTGTGTAAAATAAATGTATTTAGCAAGAAAGATATTTTATGTCCCTCTGATTATTTTCTTATGAACAAGTTTGGAAAGCATTTTCTGTACAAATTATATACAGATAAATTTATTATGTATTATATAAAAATTTATAAATGTGTTACATACTAATAACATACTCAACATAAACATATATACCTATGTATATATATACATACATATAAATATATATTGTTGCTTAATGTGGGAAGTGTGCATGCACAGGTCGGCAGATCTGTCAGTGGAGTACCACACTCATCGTGTGAGTCCACAATCTTTCATAGGCTGGCTTTAAATGTATTCGTTCCTATACTGGAATTATTCCCCTACAAGTACAAAACTTTCTCTTAAAAGATTTCTCCTATATTTTAGTACTGGAAAGTGGTTTGATCTGATGTGCATGCGTTTGCCTTGAGTTTATTATTCATGGATTTCTGTTTTCATCTGAAGCCTGGTGATAAAAATCGAGTCATACAATCCAATAACTTTTTGACATTAAGCCATCTGTTTAGCCTTGTACGCCTTGACTTAGTACCAGGAAATCAATGACTTCCTGAAACAATTAGCAGGTTCCATAAGGGATGGAGGGAAACTTATGATCTTTGGAGAAGTTAACATACAATGGCCTCCCAATTGTCCTCCTTCCCATTAGTAAGCTTGCATACACCAAACATACACCTAGGACTATCTCCACTCACCTGGTCCTAAGTCCTGAGTGTTTACTAAATGTTTTACTGCAGTAACTAAAGGATAAGTAGATAAAAAGCCATTTTAGGTAAACTGACATATATATCCTTTCAAGACACTGAGTATACTGTGTTGCAAATTGTTACCATATTTGAGAAATTTTAATAACTATGCATGAAAAAGTCAGTTTACCAATTCACCTCTTAATTCAGTTGATCCCTCAGACAAAACCAAATGTCAGGACATCATACTGTATATATCTCTTTCCTAGCTGACTGAGACCTTCCAAAGGCAGACTTAAGTGACAACAAAGACCTTTGCTGTCTGGTTTCTATCATCAAAGAAAGGCTGGTTTTGAATATTAACTGGCACTTGTCAGTTATACAGCCTCAGTACTAAAATAGAGTGTAGTTTAAATAGGTAAATTAGCCTATTACTTATTAAGATACTTGATAATTTCTTTTTGAATGATTTTTGTTGTTTTCTGTATTTACAAAGCCACTCCTTTAGATGACTTATACCAGGAGACTATAGTCTTCTAAAATAAATGGGTGTAGAAAAGAAATTTTAATATTTTTAATTGTGTTACATCACATCAGTGTTGTATCCAGTTAAATCATTATATAGTTTTAAACTGGAAACCATGGGAGCCTCAGTTAAGAATCTGAAGATAAAATAAGATGATGTGATTAGGAGTGCCAGGATCATAAATGCAAATGAACAGAAAAAATTTAAAATACATGGACTGGCATGGCATACATGTAGAGGTCACACATAGAGGTCAGAGGGCACACATAGAGGTCAGAAGGCAATCTGTGGGAATCAGTTCTCTTCTTCCACTTTTTAGTCTGAGGGATGAAACTCAAGTGCCAGACTTGGTGGCAAGCTCCTTTACCCAGCGAGCCAAACTTCTGGCCCCTCAACTCTAGAATTTAAATTGCTTTCCTGCAGGCACTGTGTGCTTAAGCTCTGTAGGTAGGACTTGGTCAAGCTACACTTTCTGCATTTGTAAACACCTCCCCATTCACACAGTTTTCAACTGCAATTTCAAAAATAACCTAGATGCTGTAGGCTTAGGAGTTACACATTTATTGTTTGTCAAACCAAAATGTCATTTAGATGTGGGAGGTCTCTTGGCTTTCATGGGGCAATAAAAATGAACTATGGGTCTTATTATGTTGGTTTGTTAACTGACATCATTTCTACCTATCAAATTTTTTTTTTACTGTTTTAGTGATAGAAATGAAGAAACTTTCGTTTCAAGACCTAAGAGTGTTGCTAAGATTTAGGATGTTCTCATTATCATGGTAACCACAGTCTGCAACTTGAGTGTAGAAAGAATTACAGGGTAGGCTATGGAAAATACAAGTGAATGTAGGAGCAGAACCGGGGACATTGGGTCAGGCCTGGCTGCATGGTTCTGTCATCACAGTTTCTTAGGAGGCAGGAAGGACAAGATCTAAAGCTGAAGGCCTTCCTGGACAGAGTTCAAAGCCAACCTGGGCAGCTCGATGAGAGCCTCTCACAAAGTAAAAGGTTTTTAAGAACTGGTAGATGGGTCCTGGTGCTGTAGGTCAGTGGGAGACTTCTTACCTAATCAGAGTTAAGTCTTATGTCTAGACTGCAGGCCCCGCCATCCCACTAAGAGAAACAAGGATGTTTTGACTGACTGAAGTTCAGTTTATAAACAGTTCAATGTATCATTTCATTGTGATTTCACAGTAGTTTTATGATAATCTTGGAACTTTTAAGACACATTAATAAATCAGCACTAAACATGTCAGGCAAGCAAAAAGTGTTCAGAAGGCCTAACCTAGAGAAGGACTTAACCCAGCATTGAGGAAATAAACTTGTATTTTGGAGCCTGAGTCTTATGAGTCTGAGATTCATATCTATTGTAGTGTCCCTAAAATCTTGGGGAAGGTATTTAACTGAGGAATTCTGGTGTTACTGTAGATAATATAATAAGAGCACCACCTATGGCATTCACTGGTCAAAAAATAAAACATAATTGCTAACTCAGAGCTTAAAATATATAAAAAACATTCAGTCAATATTAACTTATATTATGGAGACAATTTCCTACCCAGAGCTTCCAATATGGATCCTCTGATCAAAATAGAATTTTGTAGGCATCCAGATTTATGCTGCATTTTTTCCAGGTAAAAGTTTAACAATATGTGAGATCCTTGTGACTTGATGACAATTATCAGAAAATAGGGATTAAGCGAAGACATCATGTGTATGTCCAATTTTCATACTGAAGAATGAGAACACACGTGTTCAGCAGCACATGTGGCTCAGTAAGATGTCAAAAGTCTGACAGGATATGAACTCCCCAATGCAAAACCAAATAGACACAGTGCAGCTGGGGCTGACAGATCGTAATTCTTCTTCTTTTAACAGCTTTGTTGTCTGTTTCTTCCTCAAACTGAGTGGGATATAAATTGCCACCATTCCTTTATTGGTTAAAATTAAGAGGAAATATACTCCACACAGAACCAAGTGGTTCTAAGGCAAAAACAATAAATGAAGGATCACTAACACATATTTATTATTTTTCTTTAAACTTGGTTAAAATGACCGAGTTCAAAATGACTTAAGGATGTGAGAGCCTTTCTGTGTGTCTAGTATAATGATGTAGTAGTCTCCAAGATAGCATGCAATGTGGCAGTTGCTATAGTAACAAGATGTTTTTCATTGAAGAACAGTTAAAATGACGGTGTATAAATAACATATGTAGCGTATATTGTCTTTGAGTGAATGAACTTTCCCCTTCGCCCATATGAACATGTTTTCTTCTTTTTAGAAACTCTTGTCTATTTTTGATGTGCATATGTATCTAATAGACCTGTGATCAAACTGCCCTCTTTGAAGCTACACAGGGTCCAGATCTGAGGTGAGAGAAGAAAAGGTGGCTCAGTACTGTGTATGTGCGTGCTAGAAGAAGCTGATAGGTTGAATCCTAAAGTTCTGTGCTAAAAACCAAATATACTTCATAAGTAAATCTTATAGTCCAGCTATCTTGTGAATTGCAGGTGGTATATTCATTAAGGTATATTCAGTATACCTTCATATAAAGAGCATATACGTATAAGCAGATAAGCCAGAAATCTACTAAATCAACAGTAGAAACTAGAACTCTGGTTTTGAGTAAGTTTTACTATTAAGCAGAGATAATGACAGCTTAATTGTCAGAAATAATAGGCCCAGGGCATCAAGGTATCAAACAGAAATGGCACTGCTGTACAAATATAAACAACTGTTCTTGCAAACTACTATACAAATGATACTTGACAATGCCAAAATTTGGAAATCATTTGTCTTACCTAGCATTAAAATGATGGCTAAGCATTTCATGGCCTACTAAGACTTCTTAGCTGGAAATTATTGATTGAGCATTTAGATTTTAATATGAGAATATGGATGCTCCATAAATGTGAATTTGAAGTATGCATTTAATGGCACAACCAGTATTCTAAATGCTTTTGATTAAAGTGACCAAAAGTAGAGATCCATATTATATACATATTTATGTACACATGTACATAACACATATGAAGAGTTAACTATTACCATATTATATAGAATTTGTATTATACATGTTATATATTTGTGTATGTGCAGTAGTCATGTGCATGTATACAGAGTGAAATACACATATTAAGTCTCTAACAATACATAACAACATATAAGTATCTATACTACAAAATAACTATAAGTATTTTGTATCTCCATTTAGATAGACACTAATATACCTCATTTCTTATCTAACACACAAACAAAGATTTAGACAAGAGTTAGGTAATAATAGGCCCTCTGGGAGGTACTTGATTGGTGCAGGATTCTAACAAATTCTGGAAACTTTTTCTTCTGTTGTAATTCTTGCATGGAGTGGGATGCTTGACAGGAAATAAAGTGAAGGGTGGAAAGTCTAATAGAAAATTCCATAATGCATTTGGGATCTGTGAGGATGTGTAGACTTGGAACAAACAACAAGAATCTAAAAAGATGAATACATTTGAAAACAGGCTAAGAATTTCTAGAAATAAAACATGCTGTAATAAGAGTGTGCTTTCATTTACTTGCTTTTTTGGTAAGTTCTAAAATACAAAATAAGGTGCTAAAAATAGATATGAGTAATACATGTAAATAAATAAAATGCTCATTAATGACTTCATAATAGTCAAGGAGATTCTAAAGAAGCCTATGTACTAATATTAAAATTTAAAATAAAGTAATAAAGTTATCAATATAAACAGTAAAAATATTGAAGTGCATTCAATACCAACAGGGTGTTAGAAACTATATTTTAAATACAAATGTTTCATTTTAATAATTTAAAGTTTAACAGTGTCTAGTAAAATGTATTCCAATGTACATTATTAAAAGATGTGCTTGCTCTAAGTTCAATGCAGGACCAACTGTAACTATATGGATTTGTATGGAGTTTGACAAGATGAATGTGCAGTTGCAGGGTTGCAGGGAAGGAACCAGGGAAAGTCAGTGGCAATGTTTGTCTTCTGTGTGAAAGGCTACAAGTTCATTTCTTAGTAGTACAAGATATAGGGGAATAAAATAGAACATTCAAGTGAGAACAAACCATAAGGGATAATTATTTTTGGAAAAGAGATATTTCTGGGAAATAACAATAAAGCTAGAAAGAAGAGATAGTTATCATGATTGAATACAAGGCTAAGCCATTAAGACAATGTACTGACACTGTGCTAAACAAATATTTGAGAGGAACAAAAGAGAGAGCTCTTAGCAGAACTCTGTGTTCATGGGATCTTGATTTATGGCCATGGAGACCATTATAGAACAGAATGGAAAGAATGTGTTTTTTAATTTACTTTTTAATAAATTATCCAGAGACAATTGGTTACTCATAAAAAAAGAAATTGAATCCATAAGTCATATATTCACAAAAATCAATTCTAGGTAAATTAAAGACTTAAAAGTGAATAGCAAACTATAAAAATGTTAAAAGACAAACTGGAAAACATATTTATCACACATACAATATACAGAGCATTAATACCGACAAGTCATTAAGAAAAAGACAAATAACTCAAAGGAAATTTAGGGCAGTAGAAAGTACAGGCATTTCCATGAAGAAGAAGCAGAGCGGTTCTTAATTATAGGAAAGAAAATATTCTACCTGGCTAGGATTCAGGGAAGTTTACATCTAAACAATACCTGTAGTTTTACATATGTGTAAGATTGGAAAACAAATTGAAAGTTATGCAACGTCAATATTGGATAGAATGTATAGTAGCAGAATTCCTCATCTGTCCTTGGGTTGTAGAATGGATACAGCCATTTGCACTCAGTTTGTTATTCTATATCAAACTGGACATTTGCATTTTTCTATAACCAATAATACAACCTAGTTATGTGCCTTAAAGAAAGATGTGTTAGGGATTATTTTATTCCTGAATTCAGCAAAGCATGTTTTGTGGTTTTTGTTTATTTGCTGTAGTGTACATGGGTGGTCTGCCTGTCTGTATGTCTGTGTACCACATGGGTGCCTGGTACCTGCAGAGGCAAGAAGAGGGTGCTGGGTCCCCTGGACGTGGAGTTACAAATTGTTGTAAGCTGCTGTGTGGCTACTGGGAATCAAGCCCTCATTTTCTAGACCAACAGCAAATGCCCTTACCTGCTCAGCCAGCTCTGCAGCTTTCAAGTGTTGTACTGTTTGCAAAAATCTAGATAGCAAAAGTGTCCATCAAAGTAAAATATATGTGTGCATAAGTGTATTTGTATTACCGTGAAATAGAACATTTATGCCCTAGTAAAAAAATTAAAACTTGGCCACAACATATACAAATCAAGAGTGGTTAAACCAGAAATTACAAGCAATAATATAATTATATTTATATATGCCTCAATCTAAAAGAAGGAAATTCTATATTCTTAAGTGTTCAAAACATATGAAATAAATCTAAAAATAAGAAGAATAGGATAATTTTAATAATATCCAGAAAAGTAAACTTGGCAGAGGTTTGGAGAGTTCTGTGTTACTAGCAATGCTCTGTTGCTACAGATTGTCTGATGGCTAAATGGATTTTTTGTCATTTCTTATATTACAGCACATGTGTTTTATATATTGTCATATATGGGATATAGCTCAAATGAAAATATGCTATTAGTTGATTATTTTACTTCCACATTAAGTTAACAGATAGGCATATTATCTTGGATGCCATAGTTGTTAAATCGAATAAACAAGTTATACTACATATGAAAAATAAATATCTGCCATAGGTTGAAGATAATCAGACAAGAAATAATACAACTCATCACTTTGTTAAATATACTTTTGTGTCTAAAAAGGACAATCAAATTGACCCAGTTGTTGGTTCAAGGAAGATTTCTTGTACATGAGACAGCTCAGCAGAGCATATGGAGTTTCAAGATGTGTGCACCAACAGAACAGTGACTGTAAATGCATTTAAGTGTGTGCCACTATACAGCACTTCCCAGCAAGAATGGGAATTTTAAAGAACTAAATTAAGTAAATAGTTTCTTTTTTTTGTCAGGGGATTCATCTAAGCCATATAGAAGGGAAAAAATCTAAATATTACACTTTAGGGCCTTAGGAGCAAGGTAGGAGAGACAGAGACCAGGCAGAAACTAGGCCCCTCTTCAAGAAATTGTACCGCTCTTGACCCATCCTTGAACAAGAAGACATGACATGGAATATACTATTATGTAATTCATTTTAGCTTCACATTATACCAACAGAACGGTTCTAGTAAATGCCAAGTTGATTAGGCAGGAAACATGTTTTAGATTAAAACTGGTTAAACCTCTTGAAGAGATGAAAGGATTTTAAAGATTCCATTCTATTCCTATCTCATCAGAGAAGGAAAGGAGTTTCTCAATAAAATACAGGAAATTGTATGAAAGAAAAACAACAGCAGGAAGCTTCAGAGCAGGACAAAATAAAGCAGAAATGGGTTCGTGAGAAAGGCAACACATTAAATTATGAACACGTTAGAGACCAACAATAGCGTATCTAGTTGAAGATGCAATAATTTGAGATCTAACAATTCTAAAGCAGATTGTATGCCAAGGTAACTGAGAGTTATAAGATAGATAGATAGATAGATAGATAGATAGATAGATAGATAGATACAGACAGACAGACAGATCTGTCCATAGTTAAACATTTGCTATACTAATGAAGGACAGGCTCTTAACACATCCCTCTTTAACAGTACCAATGGGGAAGATTTGGGGGTAGCATGAAGAACTTTGTGCCCATCAGGAAGGGCAACCATCAGTTCTGTACAGTGTGATATTGATTTCAAAAAGAGTGTCTCCATAGCAGGTAGATATTTCCAGGCAGAGACAATGGACAGGGATACAAGGCACAATTGAATATCACAAGTTCTTCAGCACCAGGGAATTATTTAGTTTAATATATTTATGTATTTGTTTAATCTATATGCATGAGATTTTTCCATTACTTTTATGGTACCAATTCATAACAAATCATGATGTAACAAAAATTTAAATAAAGTAACTCATGAAGTAAATGAAGTATTATTTATTGAATTCTGTATAAATGGATACTGACTGTTAACATGAGTTATTTCTTAAATTAAATAGAATATTTTACTCAAATAACAAAACATGGTATGATACTAAAACATGTTAGTAAAACCACATTTTAAAGATTTATGTAGTTTAGATTTATTTTACATTATTTGAATGAGTATTTTTGCCTACAAATATGCATGTGCACCATGTGTGTGCCTGGTACCTGTGGGTATAAGAAGAGAGCATTGAATCCTATGGAAATGGAATTATTAAGATGGTTGTGAGCAGCCGTGTGGATGCTGGGAATCAAACTGTAATCCTCTGTTAAAAAAAAAAAAACAAGTGTCCTTAATCACAAAGCCACCTTTTTGGCCCTAAGATCTATTTGCTAATGTGTTTGTGTACTGCTACACATATGTGCATGCTTATGTACACGCATGTACACACATTGAGAGGGTGTCAAATCTCTTAGAGCTGTGAATTGTTTGGAATATGAGCTTCAGCCCTCATGATAGTGTAGCTAATTCTCTACATCTCTTATCCTCTCTCCAGCCCCAACTTCATCCATATTCCTGGACTAAATTGCTATCAAGGCCTTTGACTAACTGTAGTCAATGCTACCAACCAGGAAGGTGGCTGAATGACTGCCCGCCTCCCTTAGGCTTATCAGTGGCTTCCCACAGAGCAAGCCTATCATGTGATGACATGCATATCTGATATTCAGGGGTTGTAGAAGAGAAATATCCCAAATTAACATGCATTGGCCCAGAACCCTTTCCAGTGATATTCACAATGTGAAGATCTTAGCGTATGCCACAACAAATTACACTAAGAGACCTAAATCCTTGAGCTTCTAGATGTCTTTGTGGAGTTCAAGAAGTCAGCATCTAAAAGAATGTACAAATTGAGCACATCACAGTAAGATCATGACCTATACCCCTTCTGCCCTGAAGCCAAATGTGTTTGTGTTTTCCTTGACAATAGTAAAAAATCATTTTGCTCTTTCATGCCCTATGTGAACACAAGCTATGAAGTGAGAGTTATCAATGACTTTGAGGTCCAGAGAATAAGGCTTTCTTTTATCTTCTCTTCAAATTGAGCAGCATTGGTTTATATGTCATATTTAATTTCAGGAAAATGTGTTTGACTGGTGTCCTCTCCTAAGATGTGCCTTTGAAGAACATCTAGCAGTACCATCCTTGTGCCATCATCTGTTAGCATGGCTCTAAATTCTCTGAGAACTGAGCTGGCAACTGTGTTTCTCATCTCTCAGTACCAATTGCCAGCACAGTACCCCTTTTCTTCTTTTTCATTTTTTTAAAATTTTAATTTATTCAGATTACAGCCTGAATGTTATCCCCTCACTTTTTTTTCCCATCTACCCTCCTTTCCTCTTCCACCATTTTCCCCTCCCTTAACCTCTGACAGAAGGGGACCTCCTCCCCAAACATATGGCCACAGCCTGTCATCAGGTCTCATCCGGATAGTCTGTTTTTCCTTCCTCTGTGTGCCGCCTAACCTCCCCGCCAAGGGGAACTGATCAAGTTGGGGGCACCTAGGTCATGTTGGAGGCAGTCCCCACTCTCCCACAACCATGGAGAATGAACTGTCCATTGGCTAGAGCTGAGTAGGGGATCTAGGTTTCCTGCATGCATTGTATTTGGTTGGTACAACAGTTTGTGCAGGCCCCCCTGGGTCCAGATCCAACAGCATTGTCTCTTTATGTGGGCTCCTGAACCCTCTGGGACCTTCCTTCATCCTCCTATTCTTCCATACCACCCTCATGCTCCATCCGGAGTCCAGCAGAGAGTCCCAGCATCTGTTCTGATCCTCCAGTTAGTGGACATCTATGTTGGACTAATATCCACTTATAAGTGAGTATATACCATGAGTGTCTTTCTGGGTCTGGGTTACCTCACTCAGGATGATCATTTCTAGTTCCATCTATTTGCCTGCAAATTTCGAGACTTTCTCGTTTTAAAAAACTGAGTAGTATTCTTTATCCACTCTTCAGAGGGACATCTAGGTTGTTTCCAGATTCTGGCTATGACATAAAAGGCTGATATGAAGACAGCTGAGCAAATGTCCTTGTTGTATGGTGGAGCAGTTTTCGGTATAGCTGGGTCTTGAAACAGAGCCATTTCCAGTTTTCTGAGAAAGTGCTGGATTGATTTCCCAAGTGGTTGTACGAGCTTGCACTCTCACCAGCAATGGAGGAGTGTTCCTCCTTTCTCCATACTCTTGACAGCATGTGCTGCCCCTTGAATTTTTGATCTTAGACATTGTGACAGGTGTAAGATTGTTTTGATATGCATTTTCCTGATGAATTAGGAAGTTGAGCATTTCTTTAAGTGTTTCTCCAGCAACTGATATTCTTTTTTATTAAGTATTTTTTATTTTTTATATATATACATTTATATTATTACACATATATACAATAAACTACCCACATGAAGAAGATCCATGAAGCTATCAGGAATCATATAAATGTTACATTCTTGGTGTTTTGGCTATTTGTATTTGGCAACCTTGAAGAAAACATCTTTCCTGTCTTTGTGTGTCTAAAATTCTGAATGTAAATCAATATCTATCATATCTCATCATTATCAACTTAAAACATCTACCTAGACCTAAAAACATCTTAACCCCTAAACAACTAAGCTTAATTGTAAAACTAAACTATCTGTTCTTCAACCCCATCAGAGACTTGAGAAGGAGTAAAATTGATTACGTGAGTATACAGGGATACAGGTGAATAGCTTCCCAAATGAGAGGGTGACAGAGACAGTTTGTTACCTGAGCAGTCTCCCAAAACTCTCTAAAATGTTTTAGCATCATCTTCAGCCTTCTGGCCCAATATATCTGACAGACATACTTGTGAGGCAGGAACTATTGAGGACTTGCTTACCCTATCTTGGCAGAGTTTGTCCGTCTATTCTTCTGTTGAGAAATTTCTCTTTAGCTTTCTATCCCATTTTTTAATGGAACTATTTGGTTTGAGTATGGGAGATATTCCCATCTTCTGATATCTTTTTCAATTACTTTCTTTAAAGATTTGAAGTTTTTTTTCCTGCAAGTCTTTCACTTCCATAGTTATTAGCCCTGAGTTACACCAACACATTTTATATTATATGTGGCTATTGTGAAGAGTATAGTTTCCCTAATTTCTTTCTCAGCCCATTTGTTATTTGTATACATGAAGGCTTTTGATTTTGTAAAATTAATACTGTATCCACCCACTTTGCTGAAGATGTTTATTTTCTGTAGGAGTTCTCTAGTGGAATTTTGAGGTCACTTATGTATACTATCATATCATCTTCAAAGCGATGCTTTGACTTCTTCCTGTCACTTGACCTCCTTTTGATGTCTTATTGCTTAGCTAGAACTTCAAGTACTATATTGAAGAGATATGGAGAGTGTGGTCACCCATGCCTAGTCATTGATTTTAGTGGAATTTCTTTGAATTTCTCTCTATTTAGTTTGATGTTGGCTATCAGCTTGCTGTATTTAGCCTTTATTTTGTTTAGGTATGTGCCTTGTATCCCTGATCTCTCCAAGACTTTAAACATGAATGGATATTGGATTTTGTCAAATGTTTTTTGGTACCTAAGGAGATGATCATGTTTTTTTTTTCTTTCAGATTGTTTATATGAAGATTACATTGATGATTTTCTGAATGTTGAGCCATCCCTAGCACAGAATCTCTTAATAGCACAGAAGAAAGGTTCTTAAACTGGTGGGCTGTGGGTTTGTATAGGGTATGTAACTGGATGCAAGAAGTTGCAGAAGTATTTGTCAATAAACAGAAGGTTTCTTAATGCACAATGACCAAAATTTAAACATGTAACAAATCACATATGTCTGCAGTACTTTCCCATGTTGCACTGTTGCACTTTGCTACATGCTTGGGACCGCACACAAATGCAATTTGTACTGTGCCTGCTCTCATGCCTCACAAATGCCAGCAAATGTCACCTGAAACACCTCCTCAGACAGGAGAATACTGCAGACTTGGAATTCCAGTGTCTTTACTGATCACACAAAGTTTCTTGCTTTATAGAAACATTTTCATTACAGAAATAAAACATTTAGTGTTAATCTAACCATCGTTTCTCAGCATATAAGTTGTAAATTTGTACATTTTGGATTAGACAATCAAGCATATATATATCAAATATCTATGTCTATATCAAATCTATATCAAGACACACCTAGTATGTCTTTTGTTTTCTTTTCTTTGTCTTTTGTTTTAAAAATAAGGAAATTATATCCTCTCTCTCTCTCTCTCTCTCTCTCTCTCTCTCTCTCTCTCTGTGTGTGTGTGTGTGTGTGTGTGTGCGTGTGTGTGTGTGTGTGTGTTCATTTATGTACATAGCATGGAGAAATGAGGACAACAAAGAGTTCTCTGCTCTGTCATTCCATGAGTTGTTCACTTGGGACGGTTCACTGATGTTGAAGTTAGCAATTTCATAGAAGCTAGCTGCTCAGTGAACTCTCGGGATCCTGCCATCTCTTGTCCGTTATACTGGGGTTACCGGCACACATGGCCATGCCTGGTGTTTACTTGTATCCTGAGAACCTCGGTCCCTCATGCTTGCGTGACAAACACTCTTACTAATGTAGCTCCCCAGCTTCTTTTACAGATGATAAAATTATACGTGCACCAAAGGTCTGTTTTAAATTAAGTTTCTTTACGGTTTCTTAGTATATGCTTGATTTGTATACCTATTTTTATATACCTATCTACACAAGGTCACATAATTTATTCGTCAGGAAGAGGCTGTCTATTTTAGAAGGTGTAAGAAGTCCTTCTTTTGAAGCACCGTTGTTTCGATGGATGAGTAAACCAAGTGAATGAAAACAAATACAGTGTTTACCAGCACCAGAGGCTGTCGATCTGGTGGCTACATGCTCTGAATTGAGGTGTGGTGGGTCAGTGTCTTGGGAGATAGTATGTCCTGCCGCAGGGGGCTGTCCTCCCTCTATGTGCCCAAGTACCATTCCTCATGAGTGCATAGACACCTAGACACATCTCTCACCATCCCTCTTCCTCTTCTACAAATGCCAGTGCAGAAAGGCCCCTGCTCTTTAGTTACCTCTGAAAAAGTCTATTTCCACAAGGCAGCTCCATCAAAGGCTGAGGTTTCGTCTCATTTTGTTTTTAAATGAAACCTTGTAAAATTCATTCCATAGCAGAGGTCATGAAAGTGGAAGTAGATCACATAGGGCCTTACAGACAGATCATTGGAAGTAGTTTCCCATATTACCTTTGGAATTCTTTGCACAAGGGAGTTTTTTGGTTCGGTGCTATAACAGGACATAGAATTTTAACTCAGTTATTATTTTGCTTTTTCACTTAGGCTTCAGATGGTTTGAGACCAAGGCCAAGAAGATCCTTAACTTGAGTTTCCAATGTCAACTTTTAATACTGGTTTTGAATATAATTGGAATAATTTGCCTGAATTTATTAATTGAATTCTGTATTACAAACCTTGGAATTCAAACTTCCGTAATTTAGCATGCAAATCTATGCAGAAACATGCAAAACGCTATTCATAAAGCAACCGAAACATACCTTGAGGCTTTACTATAGGGGGTCAAAGCAGGCAGATGGGATGCAAGGAACATAAATTCTTTAAAGAGAGTTTTTGCTTGACCTAGTAGAGGAAGATAGATACTGAATGTAAGTTGGTAAAGTGGCTAGTTAAGCCAAACATAGAGTAAAGAAAATCTCAATTTAATTACACAAATTCCTACTGTGTACTTCTAAAGTATATTAATGAGCTAATAGCTAATATGTAGCGATGTCTAATTGCCACTGTGGATAAACTGTTCTGCACATATATGCCAGGGGTTTTTGGCAGAGAACACTTCCATTTAACCAGAAATTAGCCTGCCCAATAGAAAAATCTAATTTAATCTTTGTTTAATGTCATCAAGAAAAGATGAGTGCAGCATTTGGAAGTAGTTAGAGTTTATGTATTGAAATTATCATCCCGGCAGAGTTAATTGTTACATTTCTATAATATGTATTATTGCAAGCTTTTACTAATAACAAAGATATCAGTATTATTATTAGTGGCTCAGACTGCTGCACTCTAAAACCAAATCTCACTGATGTCATATCAAACATTTTTTCCCAGCGCACAACTATAACATAGAGGCAAGGGATATAAGATAGTCATTTGTGTATGAATTCATATAGGACCTTTAAAATCAGCCATGCGACCTTTTCATTATACCACTAAAAGAAAGGGCTCAGCCTGGGAGGAGTCACCCAGCGGAAAGTGAAATCAAGAAAATTTGTTCTTAAGCAGATGTAATGGCCTCATCCCTGGAAATCCATTCCGTTTCAAATCTAGTCAAACAAACAAACAAACAGTTGTTTATAAAGCTGATTTCTATACCATCTGGCCGACTCTGAAATAAACTCTTTCCTCCAAGCTTTGCTAGTCTAGTGCTGATTCAAACCTGTGTGACAAAAACCATTCCCCCAAGGTGCAGAGACTACACATTTCTTGTTAGATCTACACACTATTTTCTTGGCGTATTTTTCTAGCTTAAATAAAAAAGGCCATATGACCTTGTATTCTGTTGTTTTTTTTTTAATCTCCCAAATAAATGCTCAAGGTCACAAAAGAAATATACAAAGAATTTAAAACTAATTAGCATCTTTGCATGTTCCTCCATATAGCAGAATTTCATACAGGGAAGTTCTGTGTTCTTTATCGGTTCTAGCTGTTATTATCAAGAGAATACATAAAGAACAAAAGAAAAAGAGGTTTTCAGTGACCTCTGCTCTGACCCCACGCACCCAGGCCTCATTGCTCCATTGCAATCAACCCTTACAGTTGCAGTTATAAGACGGCGATGGCTTTAAACTGGTGTGAATTATAACCCAGAAGTAGTATGAAGCCGAGAAAGCAGCAAAGCTGACCCAAGGAAGAGATATAAAATTAGCAATGGAGCAGAGATAACTTTATGCCAGTTGCTAAGGGCAACATACGACTGATGGATAATGTAATAACGCACGTTAAGCCACACTTACACTAAATAAGTTCACAACATCATTAATATCTGTAACAGCAGGGGCACCATACTGACTGAGGTAAGCATAGGTGTTGATGATGAGTATTCCTCTGGGAAGAACCTAGCCACATAATGACCTGCTAGGATGCATAGAGGAGCAGGGGAAAGGACACTGCGGCTTCAGCAGCATTCGCCCTGCCTTTTAACAAACAGCTCTCCTGACTCCATCGCTCTCCACTGTGCGTGTACTTTACATGTGCTTTCTACTGAATGCCACACACATTTCTTTATTTCTATAATCTTATTCATGGGCTCTCAAGTCAGCAAATCTTAATTTCTTGCACTTGTAATTTCTTCCGTCTCCCCTGTAGCGCTCTCTCTCTCTCTCTCTCTCTCTCTCTCTCTCTCTCTCTCTCTCTCTCTCTCTCTCCCTTTTCAGTTCTGTTTCATCGCTCTCCTCCCAGATTGTAAGCTTCACAAAAGCTGAGCTGTAGTTCCGTTCTCTATAGCAAATAGAACTGCTAATATAATGCAGGGCATATAGTATGCCCTTGAGAGACTGTTACAAAATAAATGCACACTGGACTTGACCTTTGCACTGTCTCCAGGAAGAGAATCTCCCATGACTCTTGAAAAGCAAACATATCTTTCTTTGTCCTTTTTGAATTTTGCTTTCCCAAGCGATTCCTAAGAAATTTATGGATTCTTTTGTTCCCACTCTGATCTCCAAAGGCAGTGGTTAACTCACCTTTAAAGTTCCCAAGGAACTGATCCCTAAAGTGCTCTGTGCTCAGTGTATGCAGGAAGGTACTCTAAAGGAGCTTGTGACAGCCTGAAGACCTCTAATTGCTCATCTGAAGAAATAATGGTTTTGATGTACTAAATGAAAATTATTGGATGTTTAAAGATCTACATGCAAGCCTCAAGTTTCAGGGGAGACATGTCTTTCACTATATTTCAATTTCCAGTTCTTTACAATGATAACTTCTAAGCCCTATTTTGTTGCAGCTGCCCTAGGTTCTATAACACTCACATACAAGAAATTCAAATAACAAATTGTAATAGCTGAGTACTTAATACAGTGCGATTTGTGGGGTGGGAGGTGGGATTTTCTGTGAAGTCTGTGGGCCCTCATCATTTTTGTTTATTTTAATTTAGAAGAAATTCATTGTCATATTCCACTAGAATACAGCTTCCAATATGCTCCTAGCAATGACTTCTGGTGGATTGAGCTACACGTAATATACTTGGTCTCACATTAGTGAGGCTGAAGAAGAAAAACCATTGCTAAGAGAGAGTCCACCGCACATGCACTCGTACCCAGAAGGAACTGAGGCTTGTGGTTCCTCGTCTGAGACTCTTCTTGAGCAGCATAAAGCTGCATATCCAGATTATTCCTCAGGAAATTTGCCTCTTCCTGGCTAGGCTCCTCTTCTCCCCTATTAAGCTTTTCTATCGCCCTATGGACCAAGTAAACCCTGGCCATCATCAAAAAAAGGTCACTTTGCTGTTGTTGTGTCTCTGTACCTCATTTACAGCATAGTGAGGCAATGATGTTATCTATCTACTTAAGAATAAATGGCAGTGGAAGGAGAATGAATGGGCACTGTGGGAATGTTGCCGCACAGTAGAAATCATTTTGATCCACAGAAGATTATAATGAGACCATCTATTACATCAGTTTGTCCACTGATTCACTTAATATTAACATGAACTCCACTGTAAATTACCTTAACATTCATTTTATAAATCTTCATCTCAGTCCTGTTCGGAGTTCTGCACCTGACTTTGCCTTCCAGTACCACTCACGACTTTAATCAGTCTGTTAATATAGGTGCCTCAGACTTTTAGCTTCAGCCAATTACTTATAAGAAAGGTGGTGGACTGCCTCACTTAAGACTGAATAATAGTGCCGGGGCAGATGCTTTAAATCTAAAGCTTCTTAAGCCAGCTGCTTCATTAAGAGGTAAGCGCGTAACTGATATTCCTAACAGCACTCTTTTCTGGAGATCTTCCATCAATTGGGATATATGCCAGAGTAATACCCTCACAAAGGAAGAAATACAGTGGACTAGACACAGTGTAGGGAAGAAAGAAAAGACGTTGATCTGGGGTTATTTTCCACAATGCAAGCAAATCGCTTGGTAGTCACCCCAAGCTAAGACTACGTTCACATACTTCGAAAGAGGTGAGATTAGGCAGCTGTACATGTCCCCTGGAGGGGGAGACCTGGTGGCACTCAGAGGAAGGACAGCAGGTTACCAAGAAGAGACTTGATACCCTATGAACATATACAGGGGGGGGTGTAATCCCCCTCAGGAACAGTCATAGGGGAGGGGAATAAGGGGAAAATGGGAGGGAGGGAAAAATGGGAGGATACAAGGGATGAGATAACCATTGAGATGTAACAAGAATAAATTAATAAAGGAGAAAAAATGAAAAAAGGGGGGATGGGAGGGCTCTATGAACCCAGATCTGCAGAGGGGAGGGGGAAAGTCCAAGATCAGGGCGCTCATGACAACGAATAAAAAGAAGTCAGAACATTCTTCTCGATATGAACTCGATATTGCTTGTTTTTAGGTGACTCATAGTAAAAATAGATGCAGCACATTGTTATGCTGTGGGTCTAGCTAACACAAGGCTAGACATCATAGGCAGTCCAGATGGAGATGAAACAGATGAGGAAGAAGAAAGCTGTTCTGAAGAGGAGATGGGATGCATGCGTGTGCTGGAGAGACGCACATTAATAGAACACATGTGCTCCTGTTCAGAGAACAGAGGACAGAATGTGGTCGGGTCTTAAAGAGCTTTGCTTACAGACTGGCTAACGTTCTTTTCACCACGTTTAATGAGTTGCTTAGGACATAGTTTCTGGTGCATTGTAAGAATTAGCATCTATTAACTGGAACGACTGGGCCATCCGGTAGAAAGTACTCGATGACCCTGAATACGCCAAACAAATCTATTTTAAATGTTGATAAATAACTTTCCTTTTGTGTTGTTGCTTTGTTCCTGGAGTCCCTACATTCCTTGTGAGGGCTGTATCTTAATGTTGCGTGTTTCATATTTGTCTTCCCTGTCACAAATGATGTGGAAAACCTTGGAAATTGTATTTCAGTTAGGTTTCCACTCATTCGAACACTTGGTAATGCTGCTCAACAGATCAAACAGTATTTTAACATTTATTAAATACAGGAAGTAAATTTCATTGCAAGTAGAGTCTGAATCAAATGGATTGTCATTTCCAATTAGTACATATCTCATAAAGAATATAACTTATTGGTAAGATGTTACTGGAATTATTAATAGTCCAGTTCTTTTGTTTGCTTTAAAAATGTATGTGCCAAGGGGAAAAAAAAGTCCTATAAATAAATAGATGTGACTTGAAGGAGTTTTGTCATGGCAACATCACTCAACTCTTTGAACATTTTCTGAGGTACATGTCAAAAATTACATCGTGGACTATTATTATTTTAATGATCAGTCAGCTGACAACTCAATTAGGTCTTTCTTTGATTTTGTTGAGTACAATGAATGATTCAATAGATGCTTATTATTCAGGCCCCAGAATCTTTTACTTTCAGGAAAGTGCTTAGTAACATGCATCAGTTCTTGCACTCAGACACTTTATCTGATATTAAAAATTGCAAAAAATAAAAACTTAAAAAATATTCTCAAGTCATCAGCGCCAGGCATACACCTGTAATCCAGCAGAGAGGAGACAAAGATCCCTGGGGCTTGCTGTCCATCAGTCTAGCTAATGAACGTACTACTGATTTAGTGAAAGACCCTGTCTCAAAAAGTAATATGCAGAGTGATTAAGAAAGGCATGCAGGATGCACCTCTGATTTCCATATACATACATACATACATGCCAACACACACACACACACACACATACACACACACACACACATACACACACATACACACACACACACACACACATACACACACATACACACACACAGAGGAATTAATGAACAAATGAACATAGAAATAACTATAACCACTTGCCAAGACTATTCAGTAAAAAAAGAAAGCCTTATTTCCCTGATGACTTCAGTTCATCTTAGAACTGTAACTAGTCTATAACTTCAAAAATGTGTTCTCATCGGCATTTTTAACAAGAATGTGTTGGTTTACTATAGATTTAGAGTAAGAATAGTTTCTTTTCCAAAGAGAGAGATGGCCCCTCTCTCTGGTATAATATCACATATAGAAGAAAATTATAGGCTATTAAAAGAGTTTAGGTTCACTTGAACTTCAGTGTGTGTGTGTAAAGGGTGCTCAGACTCCATTGACTTAGGGATTATGAGTGTGAATACATGAATGTGAGTGTGTTTGCTTGCATACATGCATATGCTGTGGCTTGATTTTGATTATTTACTGTACTAGATATTGCATTACTGAAAAATACAGCGATGATAAATATGATGAATAATCTGTTTTTCCTTATCACACATTCATTGTGACATCACCTTGGAAACTCTGACTTCACAAACAGGAAGAAAACAAGGTAACTTCAGGTTTTAGCAATAGAACTTGACCAATTAGATGCTTTAAAAAATGATTCTCAAGAGTTGTTAAAGGCAGGTGTCCCTGTGACTTAACATTTGCCTTAGTCATGGTTTCTATTACTGTCATAAAACACTATGGTGAAAAGCAACTTGGGGAGGAAACCATTTATCTCATCTTATACCTCTGGGCAACAGTCCATCACAGAGGAAAGTTGAGGCGGGGGCTAAAGCAGGGGCCAAGCAGGAATGCTGCTTAGTGGCTTGGCTTCCATAGCTTGATCAGCTTGTCGTTGGACACAATCCAGGACCACCTTCCCAGGGGTGGCACCACACTATGTGATCCTGGCCCTCCCACATCAGTTATTAATAAAAAATTCACTATAACACAGCCTACAGACAAATCTTACAGAGGTATTTTCTCAACTGGGAGTCCTTCTTCCCAGATGACAAGCTGTGTCAAGTTGACATAAAACTAAACAGCACAACAGCAGAGCTTTGTACCAAGGGAAATACAAAGCAGAATCTCAGATATTGTCATCAGTGCCCGAGCTGTGTCCCATGCAGTGTGTGAGTGACACATGGGCTGATGCTCAGGTGAGGTCACAAGAAGCATGACTGTAACAGTGCCACATTTACTGCTGAGCATGTCCAACGGGCTCCTGGAGCTAAGTCAACGGAGTCTGAGCACCCTTTAAAAAACACGATTCGAGCATTTTGCTCTTGTGGGTGCAGCCATGCAATACTGCAAGACTTTGTAGTCTGGGGAAAAGAGTTTTAACATCCTTTAGAGAGTGTCTGAGTGTAAAACCAGTGAGCATCAGAACTGGGAGAGATGCCTAGCCTGTTTCTTGCAAAGTCACCCGAGAATGATTGGCAGTGTCATTGCCAATGAAAACAGCATATTATCCAAAGAACAGAAGGAAGCAAGATCATGAAACACTGATTTTTCTTTGTAATTAGCAATAATACTTGAGGCTACATGATTGCTTTCATTTGCTATGAATGACATCATGTTTTGTGGGCTATTAAAAGTTTGCAGCCAGGTTTTATTAAATGTGAAGAGTAACTATGTCAGTTAAATTTATTCTTCACGGTTCAAACAAAATTATCTTTGGTTTCCTATTGCTGCTAACAAAAGACTATAAGTTTTAGTGGCTCATAACAATATGAATTAATTATTTTGTAGTTTTGATGGGTCAAGAATAAAGCTGTGGGTTATTTGCATCCTCCAAGGGTCTCCTAGTTTGCATTTAACATATCAGTGGTACTGTGATCTCACCTTAAGCTTGAGGCGCACTCGCTACAGATTTTTGGAAGAGTTCATTTCTTGGGCACAGTGTTTGTGTAGCCCCCTTTTGCTAGCTCTCCATTTACACAGCTTGCACTTCCTAGAGGATACCTTTTTTCCAGCAAACTCCAAGGCTACAAGCTTTCTTCAGGGTCAGTAGGAGAGAATATTAAAGTGATCACTTGATTAGGTCAAGCTCACACACATTAATTTAATCTTTGATTCACTAAGAAATGAACCCAGTTGTGAATGTGCTACATCATCCATCACTGACAATACACTCGGAGAGGGACAGAGGACATGCACTGGCCAGCCTTTTCTAGGCGCATTTACATTCTGCCTGCCACAGAGTGAGTATGTGACTGTGTGTGTGTGTGTGTGTATAGTGCATATGTGTCTATGCATGTGTGTGTGTAAGCATGTGTGTGCAGATATGGGTGCACATGTGTACCTATGAGGTCTGAGGTACAAACACTAGTATTAAGGCTCAGGCCCTGTTCACTTTTTCTAATTAGTAAGGGTCTCTTGCTGTCCTGGGGTTCACTGAAGAGACTAGGTTGGATTCCAGGAAGCCTACAGAGTGCACCCATTTGCCTAGGGAATCCACCTATCTCTGCCATCCCAGCACTTAAGCTACACACATGGTGCAATGTGTGGCTTCTGGCAGAGAGACGCTCTGGGCATGGAACCTGGGTCCTCTGCTTGCTTAGCGAACACTTCATCCGTTATGCTACCTCCGTAGTTCCTGTACCTGCCACATTGTTATGAATTCATTACATTCGTTATAAATATACATTTTGTGTACCAAGTTTTTAGTGTTTATGAGAATAATAGTAAATATCTCAGAAGACCAGATACTTTAAGTAGGTTTTTTAATGATATGTATCATTTCATAGTAACCAATATCTTATGGATTTACGTAAATATAAAAGTTGAGATAATTATAAGCATCATAACGACAACTGAATATATTAATACAAAGATATAACTGACTAATGCATACTATATAGTTTGTATGAAATCAAAATATATGAGCTTGAATGCAAAACTTTAGTCATGTATTTCCATTTTTCTTCATGATCACATAAATTTTGAATTAGTTAGACAGCTTTTAATATATATAATCTAGACAGAAGTATCATTTATATTATTAAGAATGCAGAAATGGTCCCACTTTGTATTCTTTGGTTGTGTGTATGTTTATCTAGGGCAGATGATAAATATATATATGAAAGTTCAGAGAATAAGAAAAAACTGACCTCGAGGGCTAAGTCCTTAAAGAATGATTAACACCGTCCTTGATTTGAAATGGATGCATAAGTTTATGTCCTCTCACTTTAAAAATGTTTACAATGAAAATAAAAAAGAAAGAAAGAGCTAAAATGATACTTTACCATGAAATAAGAATAACTGGTTTGCATTGCAGTATCTTTTATGGCCTGGTAGCCTGTTCAAATAGCAGTTAGCAAAATGAATGTCATTTTTAATGACTCCACCTCTGGGACAAAACCCAATGGCACTTTTCACGTAGCTCAGACACTTCACTGATCCATTGTGGCTCTAAAACAGTGAGGTGAAAAAACAAAGCTTTTACTTTTTTATTGTTAATGTATTTATTTTCTTTACATCCTGGTCATAGCCCCATCTCTCCTCACCCCCTGAGGCTCTCCCTCCTAACCTCCCAATCTTACCTTCTCTTCTTCTCCCCTCCCCCGACCCTTATTTCTCAGAAAAGGGGAACCTCTACTTCTCATCCGCTCAGCAGCACTTTGTAACCGAAGCTGAGACTCACAGCCAGTCTTGGGCGATGGGCAGGGAGTGTTGTGAAAATCAAAGGTTTTTGAAAAGGCACCTTCGTGAGAAAGGTAGGAGCAGAGTTGCAATGACTAACTCTCTCAAACCACTGCACCAAGCAAGGACAATTCATGCAGTAAACATTGAACCTCTATTCAGATCTAGTCAATGGACAGGACATTCTCCACCGTTGAGTGGAAAGCGAGGACTGACTCTGACTCGAACTCTGGTGCCCCATATTTGACCAAGTCCCCTTTGTGCGAGGCCTGGTGGCACTCAGAGGAAGGATAAGCAGGCTACCATGGTGAGACTTGATACCCTATGATCATACAGTGGGGGAGGAGGTCTCCCTTGGTCACAGACAAAAGGGAGGGAGTAGGGTGAAAGCGGTAGGGAGAGAGGAACGGGAGGATACAAAGGATGGGATAAAAATTGAGGTGTAATATGAATAAATTAATTAAATAAAAAAAGTGGTCATCTGCTGTTTCCAAACAAGCAGGAGGAATTAATTAGGATTAAAAAAAAAAAAACCAGGCAAGTAGAGATATTGGAACTTTCAAGTCATTCATTTTAGTTTTCTGGAGTGACATGGTTTCTGTTCGTGATTTATACAATAATTTAAGCTGGCATAATGCACTGTACCTACCCACAGAGGCAGATGAAAGTTTTAGGTAAAATTTTGCTACTGTGGCCATTGCTAAAATGCTACCTTCTTGCTCTAAACTAATGATATTTGAACAATTATTCTTCAGTAACTTTACTTCTCGATTAAAGGAAGACACATTTTTAGAAGGTATTTTTTTACCACTTTAAACTAAGTGTTCCTTTCTAATACAAAACAGCACTCAGTGATCCATGCAGATTTCCATTTATAATATTAATAGAAGACATGTTCCATGCTAATCCACCTCATTAATATTAAAGGAAGAACTCTAAGACTGGCGAGCACTTAATCATTTGCAATTAGCACCTAACTGTTAATTCTATGGAGGGCTCTTAGGGAAGACAGCACAAGGAGCTCCCGTTTGCTAAATGTTAGTTGATTTAACATAGAGTGTTTAATTCTGAGAAAACTCAGCAATTAGACCAATCCAAGTAGCTAGACAAGTTGAATTGATCAGTGAAGAATGAAAAAGTCACTAACTGAGGCCAACCACACATGGAGGTTTTGAAAATGTTCATGGCCCAGCCATCTGGCTCCTGTGTGGGGTTCTGTGTCCATCTAGGCCAATCAATTTGGCATCCATGCTTCCATCCAATGTCCGGTTTAGACTACCTCAACACATATCCCAAAATTCAATTAGCAGAATGGGCAGGTTGTTTGGTTTGTCTCCAACTAGAGCAGCTTGATTTCTCAATGCCAACTCAAGCAGGAGAAAGAAGCATCTGTGAAGTTTCTACCTTAAGGCAGAACCATTACTTCACACACACACACACACACACACACACACACACACACACACACACACACACACACACACACACACACACACCTCTTATGCTAAGGACACGAAGCTAAACCCAACTTCACATGGTGCTGTGGCCCCTCTGTTTTCAGTACGCCTTCAGTTTATCACACAATGTTCTCTCTCCCAGCTCTTAAGTCTGCCTTTCCTATGCCAACATCTTACTCTTAGTCATTTTTATCAACAGTCTACAGAAATCTAAGATCCTAAAGGCTGTTACAAGGCCCTGAAGTGGTTGCCCACAACTTAAACGCGCTTGATCGAAAGACATCTCTATCTGGTTACCCTGTATCATTGACCTAATTCTTAAGGCTGCTTCGAGAGCCCTTTTTTGGAAGCAAAGCTGAGATTGGCAGAAGCCCTTACAAAGCAGCAGGACTCTGCGAAATGAGCTGAAGACAGACCTGTCCATCTCTTCCGCTCATGTCATTTAGTCAATTAGTAATGATAGAGTGCCCCCAGGACACACTACACCAAATGTTGACTGTGACAACCTTTACGGTCAGTCCCACTGCCAAGCTTAGCAAATTAACCAGACTTAACTCAGCACAGTCTTGGCAGTTTCTAATTACTGGAATGAGGCTTTTTAAAAATCTATCACTTTCTATAAGATGATCAAGAAATTTCCTTATGCTATCTCACCGCGGTCCGTTTCTCATTGCGCAAGTACCATCAGCTCCTGCTGTCTGCTTTGCTGCTCTGGTAGTTGCCCTCTCTCTGCTCTTCAACGTGCCACTCCCCAGGAGCTTGACTCGACTTCCATTCACATTTGATAACAAGCCCATCTGCTACCTTTGCCAAATGTTAGGCTTACTTCACAGCAGCTCTCCAGATGTGTGCGGGCACTGCAGCTGTGTAGCCATTACATTTGCCATGGAGGAAAAAAAAATCTGTTTCTAGCCTTCTGCCTTTCAATATGCCCTAATGCAACCCAGCTGTATGTAAGTGCTTTAGCCTTTAAGGGTTTGGATGAAAGAACATGGAGAAAGCGACGAAAGTCATCATGTTAGATACATACCAGCCACAAGGCTCCCTCCTGGCATAGAGCTGACCTGAAGCAGCATTCTGTGTGGGACTCACTGGAGAGCTACATACCTACACAAAAGATTATGTAGTTAGCAGCTGATATCCCAAAGTAATATCTCTATATAGTAAATCATAAGGACCAAGGTTGAAAATCCCAGAATTCTATATAAACACCCTTGAGTGCTGGTTCATCTTAAAGATGGATTGGGAAAGCGGGAAGGATAAAGCATCGGGAGGATACAAGTGATGGGATAACAATTGAGTTGTAACCTAAATAAATTAATAAAATTAAAATTAAAAAAGGATGGATTGGGAAAACCCTTGCAATAGCCCACAGGTCAGATGAATGGAAGAGCAGATTTCATTTTGTTTCTGTATTCTGCTTGTTTGAGTTTGCCTGAGCTAAAAACACTGCAGCCCTCCAGAGCAGTTTCCTTACCTGTGAATTAGCACTGTAACGACATTTGCACTGTATCCTTCAAACTGTGAGACAAGGTAACTGCTTCCTTGCTTAAGTTTCTTAAGTATTTTGTCACAGCAAGGAGAAAAGGTAACTGATACAAAAAAAAAAAAAAAGCTTGTGTAGAAAAATACTTTATGATGACTTTTTTTTTTCCCTAACATTTTTTTATCAATAAGAATGGCAACAAACACAGGTCACAGAAGTCAGAGTTGACATTCAAACATGACTAAAATTATCTATACCACATAAGCAGAGTACATACCTTTCCTAAGGTTTACTTTCCTAATATAAAACATGGCGAGATAATTCCTGTGTTGTGCTGGTTATTTTAAAAGAAAAACAATTCTCTCAAATGCCCAGCTAGTTTTTTGGAGTATAAGGGCATTTGATAAAGGACAGCTATAAACAATAATTTGTAATAACTCTATTATGGATAGCGTTTTCTAGTGTAGTATAGCGATTCTCAGCAAGTTTACAACCTTAAACTAAGCCGCACAGGGGTCAGAGGTCAGAGGCATGAAGCAGATGAGCTCTTCACTAAAGTACAAGTAAAAATC
The DNA here is from genome assembly GCF_964271855.1 of Acomys minous. Lineage (NCBI taxonomy): Eukaryota > Metazoa > Chordata > Mammalia > Rodentia > Muridae > Acomys > Acomys minous. The sequence continues at coordinate 101,872,759 of NC_140496.1, forward strand.
ACTAGCTTCTAGTATGGAGCACAGATCCCACTTCTCAAATCAAAGATGGCTATGGAAGAATTCAAGTCTTTGATGCTACTGGGCTGGCCTCTTTGCTAGGCCTAACTTGGAGCTACTTTTAGGTCCTAGATACCACTCACACAGGGCTACAGTTGCAGTCTTAGCTTAGCACCCACAAATCCTTGGGTTTGAGCCTCAGCAACAAATGGTGGAACAGAGTGGTCTCCACATTCCCCTGAGGGCCAGCCTCCTGCCCCACAGGCGGCAATGCAGAGTCATTTTTTGCATTGAATCCTCCTTACACCATTCTGGTAAAACACAGGCTTAGATTTGATTCACCAGTCGGCCCCACTGCACTTGAGTAAGTACATGCATCATTTCCTTTTCGTAGCTCACGAACTTGGGAATTTAATCGTTTCTATAAAATCCTGTAGATTAGTGCACCAAGACAGAGGAAGAGAAGAGCAGGAGAAGACATGCTTCCATCCAGGTGGACAATCCCTGGGGATTTCTTAGAATTTTGCCTCCTACTATCATTTTGAGATGACTACCCCTATTTTTTTTTACCTTTGAAAGAACTGTGATTCCAGACAGAGATGAAGTTGTTCTGTCCAAGGGCTCTCAGGTAAGAAATGTACCTAATAAGATTGTGTCCGTGGAATGTCTGGCAATACTTAGAGTCTGACTTAATAGTATAAATATGGGCACGTCTATAGGACCTCTTGCTGGCTCATGTTGAAATGCCACAGAAGATGAGGGTAGCTACTGAAGAGTGAAAATGTTCTCCTCGGGAGTCTGTCCTGGCTTATGTTGAACCATTGACTGGGAACCTAACCCACTGTGCCAGGATTGGTCCTTTCTGCTTCTGTATCTGCAAATATACATTAATAGGAATTTTTTTTCTTTAGGACATTTCTCCGACTTGCAGATACTGACATGGAGACTTTCTTGTTCATGAGATGGCATTTAACGCTAGTTCTGACATCTATTTATTTGATGTTTGCAGCTCCTAAACCTTCTGTCTCCAAGCAGTGGTTGACAAAAATTTCTGCTAGGATGGGCTGAATCTCTTCCAGCCCTAAAATGGACCTTAGACTCCAACAGGCTTGGGATGGACCTCATTCTTCTCCTGTCAAGAACCCCTGCTTTAGACACATGACTCTAGTCTTCCCTCACCTCTTCCTCCTTCTCTATCATCTTGAAGGCAGATGTGAGTCCTACCACAAACACAGCCATCTGAGACCACACTTTGGTCGCTAAATGCAGTGACTACTGCAGGCAGCCTATGCCCTGGGCACAAGGCCTGGAGCACTTCCTCCTCCATGCTATCTTCTTTCCTGTGCCACATCTGCTTGCTCCTCTAGAAGAGCAAATGAGTTTCATCCTGACCCGCATCTCCTGAGAAAGCCGCTTTTGCAGAGTTGGAAAGTTTTACCCAACACTGCCTGTGGCCTTAAAATCCCGTAGTTCTGTTTCCTCTTTATTATCCCGAACACTTTCCTTGTGATGTAGCCTGTCCCCAAAGAAAAAGTACTTACACAGAAAAGCATCGCTTGATTCTTCAGTAAATACATACTTTGTTTGATGCTGTTCTAACAACCCAAATGGAAGTTTCTGTTGTAAACATTTGTTTCACAAGCAAACACATCCAAATTGAAATGTTTCTTTTCAGTGTTGAGGGGCAATATCCATTTGCTTTCAGGCCATTAGGGACTGCTGAACGGCTTTTGTGAATGTTTCTACAGGCAGCTGGCCACTCCAGACTGGTTTCTTACACACTGCCCAGGAGTTTCCATTGCTCAGGCACTCCTCAGGGACATGTGACCTGTCTGGTAAAAAAAAAAAAAAATGAGTGCCAAAGCTATCATGTGTGACTGTGTGTGTGTGTGTGTGTGTGTGTGTGTGTGTGTGTGTGTGTATGTTTGTGTGTATGTGTTTGAATATATGTGCATGTCATTAGCTCATACAGTCTAGAGGTAATTAGGTGTGTTCCTTGGTAGTTTTCCCATTTTATTTTTGGAGACTAGGTCTCTTATTCTGATTTAGTTATTTGTTTGCACTGGCTGGTCAGCAAGTCCTAGGGATCTGCCTGTCTCTGCCTCCCTACTGTAGAATTTGCAGGCTTGTACCTTGGTTGGGTGGGTGGGTGGTAGCTGTCAGATCAAACAGGGTTCTTCACATTTGCCCAGAAAGCACTGGAGTAACTGGAAGATGCCACTTTTAATACTACTCCTTAATGAGGACATTAGACCAAATATGGGGAGCGGGGTGGTGTAGGTAAGCACATGCCCCAGTACCTTGGGATTGGGCACAATCTGATGGGTCCCCACCTACTCAAAGATGCAGCCAAATTAGTCACATAGAATGTTATTTGTTTGTTTGTCTTTGTGTTTAACAGTGATGCAGTAAGGTGAGCCATCCCCTCTCTAAGTATTCTAAGTGGCCCTGGAAAGCAGTTGTTTCCTGGCAGCATCAACAATTCTCAAAGTTCAGACCTGCCTGTGGGGAAAGAGTCCTCTCTATCCTTTGGTGCAGCACACACCCAAACACAGGAAACTCAGTGATCAAGAACACGACTTTTTTCTTTGAAAATGTGTGTGAAATAATGTGTGACTACACACCTCAGCAGTCACCGTGTCTTTTATCAAGACTGGAAAATATCAGAAACTTTGAAAATCCAGAATTAATACTAAGTAACATTTATTTGGCATTTACTATAAGCCAGACTTTACGTCTATTTTAATCACTTAAACATCACAGCTTTACAAGAGCTACAGACATCATATAGGTGTTGGTAGAGGCAGTTAACAGATACAATATTATATTTAGTTGATTTCAAAACGGAGGCTGCGGGAGAGGGAGGGAGAGATAAATTATATGGCTGGTAAATGGCAAAACTGGGCTTTGAAGCCAAATCATTAAAATGGATGACATCATAATGCTAAAAAGTAAGGATAAGAGTTTTTATTTGGCTAAAGAAAGGGCTACAAGAAAAGGAGCCAAGAAGAACGTCCTGTATAGTCAACCTCTAGGCAAGGTTCCTCAGCTTCTTGGACCTTGGTATTATGTTCAGTGGAGTCTACAATGTAGGATGAAAGTGCAATAAACACCACAGGGTCTTATTCCAATGTGTATCTGTTTATGGCAAGTTAGTGCCTCTGAACACCTTGTCATGATTGTCTTTGAGTGCAGCATGCAAGAGGGGGATGGGCTGGGTATGAGTACTGCATGTAGCTAACTTCTTAGCTCGCTCTTACAGTGAGAGGTCACCTACTCTCTTCTGAGTGGCTCTAAGAGCCTCTCTGGTGGATTCACAGACTTACATATATCCGGCCTTCAACCTGTCGTTGTGCAACTTCCAACGCCCAGCCCCGCTGTACCTCAGAAGTCACTGTGGTTAACTTGAAATGCTCCTGCAAAATTGCTTAGGGAGAAGAGGGTGCCTGTGAGTCCGTCGAGCTCACGGTGGTTAGGAACGTACGTGTCAGGTGCCAGCACTTTACCTTTGCGCTCCTGTTGTGTTTGGCACAGCTGACGCCTACAGCCTTATAAACATTTAATTGATGCTAGATTAGAAGCAAGTTACCGTAGTGTTTTTAAACCTTCCTCCAGTCTTTACTGTTATTCAATTACAAGATCTGAAACCTTGCGTCTAATCATGATTCTTCCTGCTTTCTTGGAAGAAGGAACCCCGCCCCCTTCAAGTGGGGTTTGGTCTGCAGCTTTTTCCAGTGGCAGGGCCATGGCATAGGAAGAAAGGGAGTCAGATATGTGGTAACAAATAAGCCAGGATTAAATCTCTGCTTGCTCTTAAGATCTTTCAACATTCTTTATATCTCTTCTACTATTATTTAGTGACAGTCTCAAAACCACTCCTTTTTAATCTTTAGCACAATGGATGTCATCTCCAAATGTATTTCTGTAAAAGAGAAAAAGAATTAACATCCTCAGACCTGGGGAAGCTGTTCAATTATTTTGATTGTGTTTCTTGAATGAACACATGATTTCTTAATGGGCCTTACATTCCAGGTAGTTCAAAGGAAGAGAAAAAAAAGCATCATAAGTGCAGACAGCCAACATGTGAGTCTCCTACTCTTGGTGGCCCTGCGTGAAAGGTGATAGAGTTTAAAACTCTGCTATTGTTTAGTTCAGCTTTGAAAATTAGAAGAAAAATCTTTCCATTCGAACTGTCCCTCGGGCAGTCTCTCCAGGGATCTTTAATAGCAGAAGGGGAGGTGTGGCAGGACAAGGCCAAAGTTGGGCAGGTCTGCTATATAAAGACCATGATGAGAGCCTCACATCCCAAGTGGAGCGAACACAGAACACAGGCTGCCGTTGAGTTCCCAAGCATCCCTTTCCAACCCCAAAAGAGCATTGCTTGAGCCTGCAGCAGCTTATTAAAGCATGCATTACCAGACTGGATAAAAGAGGCACTGTGGGACACAAATTTGGGGATTTTGATCCAAATTACCACTTAAGAGATATCTAGCCTTAAAAGGATCATTGCAATTATATTGAAGACTAAATGTACTACCACTTACAAACAGAACACAGCCTGGCATGTTGTAAACCTGTTAGCACATGTACGTAAACAAAACATATGAGCTATTGTCTCTCCCAACTCCATGACTTTCTGCTTGCGTTTTAACATTTCTTTCCAGTCTGGAGTGCCTGCTGCTTTTAGCATCCAAGCCGACTCTTTGAAACATCAAAAATAACATATGTAACTGCCAGTTTGGGGCTTGCGAAAGGGGTAGAAAGACTGGAGGGCTTATAAATATATTTGCAAAGCTGTGAAGAAACTTTGTTTACATGCTGGTACAGTTGTGGATAATGAGAGGCTTCCTTTCACCACAGAAGAAAGTCATTTCGACTATATTTTACTGCTTTCCGGCATGCTTAGACAGTCTCACGATTTGCCAGGCTTTCTACCCAAAGCCCATCTGTAGCCAAATACTAGCTTTATATCCTTTCTTTCCTTCGGCTTTTCCCCTCTTTTCTATGTCTCATACTTCAGTGCTGGATATTAATCTCAGGGCCCCACAGGTGCTAGGCAAGAACTCTACCACTGGGCTACATTTCCAACAAAAATTTTGCATTATATGGAGGTACTTAGTGACCCTCAAAAGGGCTTGAGGCTTGCTGAAAACTCCTTTTTAAGGATGATAATAGCCTACTCAAGAAAAATACATACGTGTAGAAGTGAAGAAAGGATCAGGGGCCCACTGAACTGCAGGCAGTTCCAGCAAACTGCTGCTGCTTTGAAAGTGCTCCGTGCCACTGGTCCACTGCGGGTTTCACTCATGACTCAAACTTTTCTAAATCCATTAAGTTTTATTATGTCATTAGAAACCTAGGTTTTCTTCAAGGATCTAGTTCAAAGGCATGCAATTTTAAACACAAATAATATATTGACATCACATTACACTACCGTGTTTACTCATTACATTTGCACAAAGGACACCACGATAAATAAAAGAGGCTCCTTATTTTTTCACACAGAGTAATATCACTGTGGAAAAGCCACATGTGGACACTGTTTTCTCAACAGGTAAGCTGTCAAAGTTGCTCCTCAAACCACCACTTCCCAACAGGCAGGAAGAGTAAGACTGAGTTCATGACAAACACAATTAAAGATATAACTGTGGAACCGCACATAACATTTCTACACCTGAAATTCATATTGTTCAGAAAGCCAGAAAGGCCAAGGCAAGCAGGAAAATAGAGCAGAAAATAGTCTATATATTCTACAGCTAAACAGAAAAGGATGGATAGATGTAGAAGGATCTGTCCACAACGACAGTAGCTGCCATAATTATGACTGCCAAAGTCTGAGTCTCTTTCACATGGACTACTGGTGTCAATGATTGTCAGTGGAAATTTCCTAGAATTTTGTGCTAAATTCCTAGCACATATTTTGTTACTATAATTTACTGTAATTATGAAGTCAGCAACTTTGCTTTCTATTTCTATACCTAAGAATTGTGCAATGCAAGAACACACGTAGAATAGTTTCTTAAATTGCATGATGCTTAGTTTATGTTATATTGAGTTCATGAAATTTCTCAATGAGATATTCAAATGTCTTCATGCCTAGGAGGGAGGTGGGATGGGGTGGGTATGACATGCTCCCCTTAGGCCCATGTATTTCTGATTATGCGTCAGCTTCCTGCTTCCTGGTCCTCCAAGGTCTGAGCAAGCCTTGCTCAAGATTCCCAGCATGCCTTTTCTGCCTCAAAAACTGAAACACAGCAAGCCTGCCCTGCCTGAAGTAACTTTTCTCTTGTGATTTGTCATAGCAATGGGAAAAAGAACGAGTTCAGAGGGTGTTCGTCGTGGCTGACTGCATCATTCACATTTGTGAAATGTCTGTCCCTGTGGCTGTATGACCTTCTGACAAATCCATCTATAATTGGAAAACCTGAGCCACTAATTGTTTGTTTCGGTTACTAGGAAACTCAAGACACTCTGCGGCCTAGTTTTATAAATTTATAGGCAAGTGTGCTAAATCTTCCCTATTTATTATCTGCTCTATTTTCCTTCACTCTGATTGTGTACCATGTTTATGTTTCACCCATAGGAACGGTATGCGCATATAAACACAAACAAGTGTTGAGGTTGGTACCACTGTACAGTGCTCTAAGAGTCTGCTACCTTCATTCCCTATGCAATTGCCCATGGAATTAGACATATCTGAAGTAAGCAGTTTCCACTGAAGTGATGCCCTAGCTTCTAAAATGATAAACTTTTTCTCTAAAGCAATGCAGGAATGTGAAATTGTGGATTGGTGAGTTGAGAACTTATTCAAGACTCAGAACATCTGTTTACCTTGGGCTTGCTTGGGAGAGGGTAAGGCTCACACACTATACTGTCTTTCCAATTCATGAGAGGACTGAGAGGTTCCGCTTCCGAGAGAGAAGTGAAATGTTGCGTAATAACTCTACCTGTGTTTAACTGTGAGAGTTAAAAAAATGAATCACAAAAATGTGACTCACAATGTACATTTTAACACTTTTCCTAAAGAGGTGCTGTAACTCTGGTTTAAAAAAAAAAATCTTGACTGACCTGGTGGGTCTTCGCCATGGGTGAAACCAACTGGGACTTTTGGAATGGTAGATAATCAATTGAATCTGATTAAATGCAGTTCACATCTTAAATTATGCAAAATACAAGGACCCATGAGTGGAAGCTGAGGTAGAACGGAGACCTCAAGGCACTCTAGCTGTTAAGCCACAGAGAGCTGGGGAGACAGTGCTATCGGGATGTGCTTCATAGCCGGATTGCTTTGAGTAATTCTCAATGCTTAGAAGCAAATGATGATTCATGCTGCTAAACTCCAAATAAGAAAAATAGTTTAATGATTTAGATTACAGACATGAGTATTAAAAAAAAAATCCAAAACGTAAAGCCCCTTCAGTCGATAACAGGACAGTTTTGTAAACCACTTAAGGCTGTGATAAAATCCTACTTGACTGGCCCACGAGCAGATGTGACAAGTTGAATTTATTTCCTCTCTTACCAGGAAGCTTCGCAGGAAACTCTTAACATATGGCGCTTTGCGTTTCCATCTAGAGCTATAAATGTTATTGGAAAAGGACGTTCCCAAGGGCAGTGAGTTTCTGACGTCTCTGCCAAATGGAGTCCAAATGATCCTTCTGTGGTTCAGAATTCCCCAAGTTCTTAAGAGCTGGCAACCCAGGGTCTCTGATCTAAACACAACTCACTAATTTCATTATTTTATTATAGATTTGTGGAAGCTCTTTCAGACCAGCGACTTAGCATCTGCATTGTATCTAGCCGTACAGGAAACACAAGTTAGAATGGTGTAAATATTTTGTTTCTTAACTGCTTTCATTTGAAAACTTGGACGTCACTTCACACAGAAACCAGGCACCACAAACCAAGCACAAAAGAATGTGAGATGGAGATAAGTCAAATTTGCAGAAACTTTTCTCTTTTGGGGAGCTTTTCATGTGTTTCTGTGCTAGATGTAGATACGGCGTCCACCACTGTATGATGAGGGCTGTTGTGTGGTCATACAGAGCTAAGATACTGTTAGGAAAAGCAGTTGATATTTTATGTATAGTTCAGAAGACATCACTGATGGCTGAATATGTGGGGCTCATCCTTCTTGAGTGCCTCTCTGAAACATTATATCTTAATGAGGTAAAGGGACAAAATTTGTGCTTTGAACATTAGAAATATGCTGTTCCCTGAGGCAGCAGCTTTTTGCTATATACCTATATAGTGCTTTACTGAATAAAAACATCTAGCATGTGTATAAATCTAAATACAACTTATCGCAATTATGTAAACATACCACAAATTTTAGTAAAAACATTTTGAAATTGTAGTTTTACAGCTGTCTTGGAAAAACAAAATGTCATTTGAGTATTTGGACCCAAAATAATTCTTAGGACAGAAAAGAGAATAAACATGTTATCTTATACCGAAAGCTTTGCATTTTAAAACATCAAAATTAAAAAAATATATAACATTAAAATATATATATATAACATAAATCATTTAAATGTAATTTAAAAATTATATTTTGGGATAAATTTTAGTATGTAAAAATTCCTAATACCCTGCAGTATTGATGATGTTCATTTAGGGTTACTATTGCTGTGAAGAAACACCATGACTCAAAGCAGCTTTAAAAGGAAAGGGTTTGGTTCACTCACAGTTCCATATAAAAAATCCTCATCAAAAGCAGCGAGTGCAAGAACTCAAACAGGTCAGTAATTTGGCAGGAGCTGATGCAGAGGCCATGGAGTGGTGCTGCGTACTGGCATGCTTCCTGTGGCTTGTTCAGCCTGCTTTCTTATAGAACCCTGGACCACCAGCCCAGGGGTTGCCCTATCCACAGTGGCCTTGGCCATCCACCATGAATCACTAATTAAGAGAATATTCCACAGGCTTGTCTACAGCCCCATCTTCTAGAGGCATTTTCTCAACTGAGGTTCCTTTCTCTCTATGACTCTAGCTTGTATTAAGTTAGCACAAAGCTATTCAGGATACCTACTTAAATAATTATACTAATCTCATTTTTTTTAATGTAATATCTCATCAAGATCAATTTCCCCTTCTCTTGTTGTACTTGTTTTTATTGACAGGATCTAAAGCTTGCTTGGAGACAAACCTCTTTCTCGGCATGTCCATGAGGAGGTTTACAGACTGGCTTAACTGAGGTGGGAAGACCTGCCCTGAATGTAGGTGGCACCTTCCCATGGAGAAAGTAAGCAGAGAGCCAGCTTTGCTCGCTCTCCTTCCTGACTAGGCATGCAATGGGAGCTGCTGCCTCCAGCTCCTCCTTCCGTGCCCTCTGATTTGAGAAGAGCAGTCCTAGATTGAAGCTTTGCTCCTTTGAGTTGCTTCTTGTCCAGTACATTGTTGTCATTGCAACAACAACAAAAAGAAATCTGCTAATTATTAAATAGATTTCTTCATTAGCACAGAACTTATCAATAATTGTATAGAATATTACTGTATTCTATTGCTAATCACTCTTTGTGAGAGACTGCACTCTTACTTTCAATTATTCTAAACATTAAAGACAGTTTTAGAGGGACAAGTCCCCTATATCAATACCAAAGAAAGAAAACAGCTAGCTTCTTGCATATGCCACAAATCAGATAAATGCCTAAGCTAAAACTGAGATGTTTTTATAAGCAATAGATTCCATTATTAATATGAAAGTGACATAAAATTATGTGGTAGTTTATTTTCTCAAACACTAGTTATTCAGGATTGCTTTCTTTAAATCCAAACAGGCACTTTTTTTGACAGCTCTACGAAGATACATAGCATAACATCCCTCACTTTATCTTATTTTCTAGTTGTTGGTATTGATTCTAAAACTAATTATATGTTCTCAAAATATCCAGAAGAAAAGTGGCTTCAAATATTCAGTGGGTTGATATTCATCATGCCATGATTAAATAATCAAAAAATAATTTAATGGTTGACTGAAATTATTATGGGGCCAAAACCTAAATTTTAACTCATATAATTTTCTATTAAAAAGAGGGTGAAAACTATAAAGTTGAATGCTGTTTCCATCAGCTTTTACAAACTGAGTATTTTCTAGACCAGTGACCAGCTTAGAACCAAGAAGAGGTTTGGAGGGACTGTAACACAAAGCCACAATTTTGTAGATGAGGCAAAGAACTTGAGAATAGATTCACACCTACAAAGACTGTTATCATAGCAGGAGAAAAATTTAAATCCCGGCAGTTTGGGTTGATATATATAGACCTGTGCCCTAAATGGGCCAAACTTTTAAGATCCACAGTCTCTGCATGTTGGCTCCTAAAGAGTTTACCTTGTCACAATGGTTGAGTGAGGACAATTTGAATGAAATATTGATGTTTTATATAAAGAAGACAAGGGTTAGCAGGCCCAGAAAAGCCACACCAAATCCTACTTTGCTGTGATACACAGTTTACTTATAATTAAAATGTAGTAACGTGTCCATTCTGGGTTTTCACAGGCAACCCAGGACAACACGCACATGCACACACATACACACACAAATAATAATATTAATATTGATGATGATGATGATGATGATGATGAAGAAATCAGAACTTCACTAAGGAGTGTAATTGCTATTCTTTCTTGGGTGTGATAAAGTTTTATTTAAGTTAGTGACAGCTCCTAAACTTGCCAAAATGCTAGATTTTCTATTAAACAAATGAGCAAATAAAATCTGCTCATCACACATGTTACTCTGTCCATCAATATTTGTTTCCCTTCTCCTGTTTCCTTTAGCCTTCATGACACTTCATTCATGATAGGCCTCCAGCAGGCATGCCTAACCTTCTGCTGTCACACCAGGATACTGCCTTCTACAAAGTTCACTCTGTGAGCCATGCCTGTTCAAGTCATCCTGCTTTTTAAAAAAAAGTCTAGTAAGGTTTAAAGTTAGTTTATGACTCTACGCTGGGTCACACCCGTAGTTATCTCAAGTGTCCCACAGCAGGCACATGCAGGTTGGGCATGCATGCTTACCCTCATGGTAAGGAATGCTTTAGATAATGGAATGGATCAACAGTGTCTGTACAACAGAAACTTCTGATAGCTGTCTCTCTAGGAACATAACTTATAGCTATTTGACTCCTTCATCTCTATTGATTCATAAAATTTAAAACATAAAGGTGAAGTTCACCAAAAAAATATGTTTTGATTTTTGTTTGTGTGTTTGTTTCCTTGTGTGTTTTTAGTTTTCATCAGTTATAACTGGAAAAAGTTGATATGGCCATTCTGTTTCCTAAGTGTAATTTATCAAGACCTCACTGTGGCCTGGAAATACTCACCTCTTATTAATGTTTCTTGGTGCCTGTGTTCTGGTACTCTCTGCTTGCCAAGGCTAAGAGGAGATGTACAAACTCATTTGTCTAAAGCTGCTTTTTTAATGCACTCAATACTCATCTCCGTTACCATACATACCCACCACACATTTCAATTGGCTGGTACTCACACAAGAATGACTCTTCAAGCCTTTTGGCTACTGAGTTGAATATAGTTTAAGATAACAACCTCAGAGAAAAGCTGACCTGTGAAACATCTTAAAACATGCTAGAACAAACCCCAGCCAAACTCGTTAGAACACAAATCCAATACATTCTTCGCCATCAATATATATGCCCAAGAGTACCCTAACCCAACTCTATGGTCAGTACATAGCATGAACTGAGGAGTCAAAAGAGGGATAAAACAGCACTATATGAAGAGGATCTGCTAACACCTAGACCAGTGAGATAGGCGGAGAGTTTCTAGCGATGTATTTCTTTTCTAATGTGGGGTGTGCTTTTATATTGTATGGCCTAAACATCAGTGAAGTCAGTAGCGTCATGCACAAATGCATTCCTTTCATTCTAATTTCCTCTACATTCAGTAACTGGAGAGATAAAGCTTATATACTCAAATGTGCATGCTGGAGATCGATGGTGCACTTGTTTATGAAGTACAACTTGACTGTTGTGTTTACAAAAGCTAAGAGTAGCGTTAAACATACATTTGGTTTTGAACTAGGAGTATGCCAGATGTGTAAGCGAGCACATGTCCACAGTCCTGAGCCTGAAGGAAACAATTGAAGCATGTTAAGCCAAAGGCAAATAAGAAAACTCCATCGAGACCCAGGGCAACAGTCTCAAAGAGAGCCCAGCTATGATGCAGTTAGATAGACAGGCGCCCAGGGTTCATCCTTCCTCCATGCTGTCTCTATGTGATCCCAGGTAGCCTGGTCAGTTCTTTCCATTGTTACCTTTAGGATCACCAGTGGGACCAACTTCTGAGTGTGTCTGCCAATACGTTTCTAGAGTGGGTTAATAAAAATGGGAAAGCCTACCCTAAGAGTGAGTAGGTAGATGATACAACATATGGGCCAAAGTCCTGGACAGAGATGAAAGAGGAAAGAAAGCAAAGTGGCAACACTTGCTGCTTTCCGTTCCTAACAAGGGGTGCACCGTGACCTCATGATCCTCTTGCCATGATGGCCTGCACCTTTGAACCAAACCCTTCCTTCAACAAGTTGTTTTTCATCTGGTGTTTAATCATTTCATCACAGTAATAAAGAAATGAAGATCGGTAAAAGCACTGAACTGCTCTATTTACACTTGAAGCATCATTAAAGGAAAAATGGCATCATGGTTTACTGTAAAGACTAAAGAACTAGGGAATTCTTTTTATTTTTGTTTTTTTATTATTTTCTGTTCTGTTTTTTGTTTTTGTTTTGTTTTGTTTAAGTTTTTTGAGAAAAGGTTTCTCTGTGTAGCCTTGACTGTCCTGGACTCACTTTGTAGACCAGGCTGGCCTTGAACTCACAGCCATCTGCCTGCTTCGGCCTCTCAAGTGCTGGGATTAAAGGCATGTGCCACCAGCACCTGGCCTTTGTTTTTGTTATTTGAGACAGGATTTCTTTTTGCAGCCTTGGCTGACCTAGAACTAGCTTAGTAGACCAGGCTGGCCTAGAACTCACAGAGATGTGCCTTCCAAGTGCTGGGATTAAGTGTACAGTACCATTGCATGACTGGAGTTCTTATTATATGAAAATTTATTTATAAAAACAGTCTTATAATTCATTTTAACTCAGGTATAACTTTTTAAAATGGCACATATAGTTGTCAAATCTACCCCATTTCCCCTCTTTCAATTGCTTCTGCAAAATCTGGCTTTAAAAAAAAAAGCAAAACACAATGGGCTTTGGTTAAGGTCAACCCTACCTCAAATCTTCAACTCTAGTATTATCATGTTGTGCCTTTTCCCTTCCAATCCAGTTTGAATACAAATTGCAACAGACTTTGCACACAAATGCCTATCATTAGAAGTCTCTCATGTCTTTGCTTCTAATGAAATCTGTTTCTCAGCCTCATTATTGCTCCCCATCCCTTGATAGCTCGCTACTGTCGCAGATCATCAGTCCCACTTCTGGCTTCATTTGCTTGCCTAAGCAGCCTTGACGTTAGGGTCAGCCATTTTATTAGATTGTCACACTCTCTTGCCCATAGAGCTGCCATTCTAATCCCTAAGAATGGGTAAGTATAGTCATCTGCCTTCCTGCCTCCCAGTCCTGGGCTGCCAGACACTGCAGGGGAAAGTCACACGGACAGGCTGCCAGTTCCACTCACTTCTGAGCTCTCTGCAGCTTGACAAACTTGTTCTCATGGGTGATTACAGCCTTTCGTCTTCTTGGTTCAAATGCAATACTCCTCCCCACCCTGGTTATAGTGGGAACCGTTCTTTCAGGAACTAATGAAAGCCAAGCCCAGTGTTTGAGTCTTCTCCTATCTGGAATATCAGCTGTTCTTTCTAGTCCTTTCTCCTCTCGGGTGAAGCCTGCCTTTCCTTTAAGCATTTAGCTATTTGGGCTTGTAACTTTGTTTTTTTGTTTTTGTTTTGTTTTGTTTTGTTTTTTATTAATTTACTCATATTACATCTCAAAGGTTATCCCTTCCCTTGTATCCACCCATTCCTCCCTCCCTCCCATTTTCCCCTTATTCCCCTCCCCTATGACTGTGACTGAGGGGGACCTCCTCCCCCTGTATATGCTCATAGGGTATCAAGTCTCTTCTTGGTAGCCTGCTATCCTTCCTCTGAGTGCCCCCAGGTCTCACATCCTCCTTACTGGTTCACTTCTGGCTCTCGTTTTGCATTGTTTTGTTTTTACCTTTCTTGGGGTGGGGGGAGAATGGCTGCAGCAATTGCTTGTGCTTCCCACTCCTCCAGTGTCTTCCAGTGTCTCTTCCAGAAATAAATCTCCGATTTGTGTTTGACTCCCTCCTCTCTGTTCTGTGTAAGGCGACTTAAACTTTACCACTGTCCTGTGGAAATCCTGTCTCTGTCCCCATCAGAACCGGCGTCCTCTGATATCTGTTTCCTTTCAGTGGTAGCCATACCTAGACAAGTCCAAGGTTCAGAACCTATTTGGTGTACTGGCTTCTTACGTTGCCCGGCTTCTCCTGAATCTTTCCACCACTTCTCCATGCACCGTTCGTCTCACATTTGAGTTCTATCGGAAATTACTTTCCAAAATGACTGAAACAGATAAATACAGTTTCCCCCCCTGCTTCCCTTTCTATTTTTTTCACCTCACAATGCATTTGTGCTCTTGGATTTTCGAGTCCCTCAGTGTTTCCTAATTTACCTTTTATTCTTAAACTTTCTCACCTTTACCCCAGGAAAAAGAAGACTGAGCTGTTCTCGTTCTAAAGCCTAAGACTGCCAGCCACTTGCCTGAGCTTCCAGATGGGAGGAAAGGGTCGCTGGGTGAACAAATCCCAACTGGCTGATTCTTTCCAAAAGAAATATTGACAGTGCCCATGGCATTCGATTAAAGAGACTAACGAGCAGACACGGAGGCTCTCAGATTCAGAGAACTTTTCTATAACATACTCCTTATTGTAGAATACGCTTTGTGTGTGTATACATATGGCATACCTTTGTCTATGTAATCTAATTCAATGTTTTGTAAGGTCAGGGTTAAAGGCATCACAGCCATGAAGAAACAGAAGCATACACAATTTAGCAGTGGTTCACCAGGAGATAAAACAAGTTAAATAATTACTAAGCAAGAAGGTTTAAGTGATTTTGGTTTTGGAGGTTTTTCTTTTTTCTTTTTCTTTTTCTTTTTCTTTTCTTTTCTTTCTTTCTTTTTTTTTTTTTTTTTTTTTTTTTTTGAGTTTTCTTTTGGGGGTGGGGTGAAGTCAGGGCCTGGCAGAATGGCTCAGTAGGGCCTGCTGCCAACTATGATGACTTGACTTTGATCCTCAGGAACCACACACACACACACACACACACACACACACACACACACACACACACACCACACACACATGCACTCATGCAATAAAACAATTAATGTAACATATAATCTAGGATAAAATTTAAAATTTCTCCTTTGAATACTCTTTCTCCCACAGTACTTCAAAATGTGTGTTGTCCAGAAAAACAGTGGGACTTTCTGGGCTCAAAAATCACTGGAATTCTAGGAAAATGGGAGATTTCCCTCATTTATGAGTGTGCTTATGAGAGAGTTCGAGGGTGAATTTAGAGTTATGCACATATGTGAGTATTATAGACTCCCAAATATCATTAAATTGACCTAAGGAAGCAACCTATAAGATGACAGAAGTCAAGAGGCAGAATCTATAAAGTTATTTACTTACAGAGGGCATAGCAGTATCCATTCTCAATTTAAACACACACACACACACACACACACACACACACACACACACACACACGCTCAGTCTCAGGTTAGCTGTGCTTCTGTATTTGAGTGCAGGTTTGAGGGTCAAATCAAGCAGACTTTGGTATTGATTCCAACTTAGCTATTTACTGACTGTGTGACCTGGGCATGTATCCAGACATCTATGAATTCCAGTTTTCCCGCTTACAGAATGACCATAGCAACCGCCTAGCAGAAATTTAGCATGAGTCAGAAGGAATATATTTGCATAACACAGTTTTGAAGACATTGTATGCATTTAACAAATGCTTGTTCTTAAGTCTAAAGTATACAGTGTGGGGGCTAAACTCCAGCATCAAAGGATCCTTTAATGTGAACATTATAAATGTTCTACATTGTTATCCCACCAGAGTCTTATCCATAGAAGTGGTCTTAAAGATCCTAAGGAAATAGGAATGGCAATGCATTTGTGTAATATGATTTTCCACTGCTAATGATCTAATAGAATGTTGTGGGTATTTGTGGAGAAACTTGACTATTAGCCATCTCAGAAAGTGAAATAACCTTCATTTAGCATCTTTCCATCTATGAAAAAAACTGGCTTTTTCTTCACTTTCAGATACTGTTATTCAAGGGAAATTCTCTAATATCTCATTTGTTTTAACTGTATTTAGTTCTTATTAACACATGTTAATTACATATATTAATGAGACAATTTGATGTTTTCCTACTTGTAGTAACCACTTGTTTCATGCAGCCGTCTTTTGACTTTCACAACAGCTCCCGTATCATTCCCCACCCCTAGTAAGCATAGAAGTTGACTGTTTTGATTTCCACATGAAAGAGAACATGTGATATTCTTACTTCTGTGTTTAGTTTATTTTATTTAATCTAATTTCCAAATTGCATTTATTTGACTTTAAATGACAGGGACTCATTTTCTCATGGCTTAATAATATACAATTGTGTATATATGCCACATTTTCTTTATTCATTCATCTCTTTATGAGCACTGGTTGACTCGATGTCATTGCTATTATAAATAGTGCCCCAATAAACATGAGTGGGCAGGTATCTATTTTGTGGACTGACTTTCATTCCTTTGGATATATACTAAGGAATATAATACATGGATATTATGGTACTTCAAGGTTTGTTTTGCTTTGTTTCCAGTACTCCCTTGTGATGGCTAATCTTAGCTGTCAAAGTGACTACATCACAAATTAACTAAATCCCAAGCAGCTAGGTACAACTCTGAGAGATCATTTTCTCTATTAAATCACGTGAAGTAGGAAGATCCAGTCTAATCTGGTTCTTTTGAGGTAGGAAGATATAACTTTAACCCAGATCTTTTGACCTGGGAAGATACATTTTCTATCTCGGCCACACATTCTCATGGCAGGCTGTGTAAAGGCCATTGGAAGAAGCAGACTTTCTTCTTCTTTCCCTGCTTGCTCTTCCTGGCCAGTCTTTACCTTCACTGCCATTAGAGCCTACTTCTTTTCAGAAACTCTTAGATGCGATGGTTTATTAAGAAGATTAAACAAATATTACATAGAAGGAACAGAAAAGGATTTGTCAAGTAGAGAAAATCCGTAATAGTCACAGTGACTCCAATTTTTGTAAAGGGACTGGTAGTAGAAATTCAATTTGTGAGATTTTGCTAATAAATTCTACAACTGGAATTTGACAAAAATATTTTAAGGATTCTGATAGCCTTGGACATAAAGACGAATAACCATCCACTTTTGTATATCATTCTTTGATACTTAAGAACCTCACCTGCTGTCCTATCACAGGGGAAGCGGATACAGGTGGTACAGATGAGACTTGATAGGATGAGGTCAGTTGTGAGTGAAGGAGGGCTCCCCTTTCTGAGGACTAGGGGAGGGGTGGTAAGGGAGGGAGGGAGAGATTGGGAGAGGATGAGGGAGGGGGTATTGTGAGGGATGAGTGGGATGAAGGAGGGGGTCTTGGGAGGGGATGAGGGAGGGAGAGGGTATTGGGAGGGAATGAGGGAGGGGGATACAACCAGGACGTGAAGAATAGAGCCCACTTCTTAGGGGTTTTGAAGTCTACTGAAGATCAGCTGAGACATTCAACCTCATGGACCGATCAACTACTGGATTCTTAGAACTTTTGTTGGCAGACAGCCATTGTTTATTGGATGAGCTGGACCACAGCCTGTAAGCCATTGTAATAAATAAATAAACATATATATATATATATATATATATATATATATATATATATATATATATATATGAATGACAGAGTCATTGTATAAGCTCAGTTCCTCTAATGCAGTGGTTCTCAACCTGTGGATCACAACCTCTTTTTTTTTGAGGGCGGGGTTTACATGTCAAAGATTTAGAATTCATAACCGTAGCAAAATTTCAGTTATGAAGTAGCAACAAAAGCAAATGTTATGGTTGGGGTCTTTACAACCTGAGGAACTGTATATTAAAGGCCGCAGCAGTAGGAAGGTTGAGAACTGCTGCTCTAGAGAGCCTTGACTACTACATTCCATCTTGTCTGCAGTAGTACTGTCTACTAGTCATGGTAGCCCTCCTACTGTGTAGGAACCGCTCGCCACCCCCTCATCCTTGGCGCATTAGTTATTTTCTGTTGCTGTGATAAAATACACTGAGCAAAGGCAGCTTAGAGGAGAAAGGCTTTACTTTCATTAGGTTAGGGTCCTAGAGTGAAAGTCCATAATGGTCGGGAGGTCACACTGACAGTAGAACACTGGCTGGTCCCAATCTATTCACACAGAGAGAACAGGAAGTAGGGCAATGCTACAAATCTTCAGAACCAACCCCAGAGAAGCTCTCTCTCCAGCAAGTCACTTCTTTAAGGTTTTTTAACTTCCCCAAATAGCATCATCAAATAGGGAGCAAGTGCTCAAATACCTGAGTCTGTGGAGACAATTTTCTTTTAAGGCACTGTATTTGGGTTTTTGCTGTTGTTATGTTTATTAAGTATTTGGAGTTTCTTGAAAGTTCTAGATATTACTTCTGTCAGAAGAAAAGCTGGCAAATATTTCCCCAATTTGCAGGTAGTCCTTCACTCTTTTAATTGTTTGCTTAGCAAGATAAGAGCTTTTCCATTGGATTCAATCCTTTTCTGTCACTAGGCACTGTCATGCCTGAATTCACACAGAGCTGGAGGTGCCCCTGGTGTTATCTGGCAAGGTCTTGAACCTCCCAGCTCTTGAGTAAAACACTCTTGGTTCCTTCTTATGCCTCAGCTATTGTGTAGAATTAAGAGCACCTAGTGAGTTCAACTTGAGCACTCTGATGGGGCACTTGCTTTCAAGGTCATCCAGTGCAGTAAACAGTCCACTGAGTCCAAGACATGGGAATAGGCAGGGTTCTTTGATTCTCAGAGCAATGCATCTCTGGAAGTCGCTTCTCAAAATGGAGATAGGTTTTAGCACCCTGGGGATTTCTGGCAGATGATTTTAATTCATTTCCAAAGCATCAATACTATGCAGATTCCAAGCTGTCACCTAAAGGACTAGCTGGCTTGGTCTCTGATGATGCAACAGTGTTCACTAGGTGGTGATTGGGTTGTGAGGGCTCAACTTAATAAATGAATTAACCCTTTCATGGATTCAAAGCCTAAGGAGGCAATGAAAACTGTTGGAGGTTAGGAACAATTGTGTAGTTATAGGAAGCAGCTTGCTCAGATAATGCCCTTAAAGGGTGTATTTTGTTCATATGTTCTTTCTCCCTCTCTCCCTTTCTCCCTCATACCCTCTCCCAACCTCCCTACACTCTTACACACACACAACACACACACACACACACACACACACACACACACACACACACACACACACGGCGCGATTCCTATAGGACAGTCCTTCTCTGGCCTCTAAAACTTAGATTCCCCTTTCTGCCAACAGCCTGTATTCAGTTGCTGATGCATTCAGGATTCGGTGGTTTGAGCATCTATTCTTAATTCAACACAGCTCAAAAGTCTACTCTGGCTCCAGAGATTCCCATGGAATTGGCTTATTATCATTTTTCCTTCTATATAACCCCATCATCTTCACTGTCATAGGCACTGTTCCTTGTAAATAAAGCATCTGCATGTAGCACTCCATTTCAGAGTCTGTTTCCAGGGAAACCTGTTCTACTGCATCCATTATCATCAAATAATGGGAAATAATTGGCAGGATGTTTTTACCAAATAACTTGAAAATTAGAAGCTTTCTACTTAAGCTCAAAGTCCAAATTTAATCCACCAAATGCTTTGAATTCTTTCTTATCCAGAGGATTGGGTTTATTTTATTTCAGTCAGTTTCTATATTTGCAAAAGGAGAAGGAATGTAGATACCTAGAAATCCAGGAAACAGGGACCCTATCTGGTCCTTATCTATCAAGTTATATAGCACAGTGCTTGTGGAAACAGACCTTCTTAACTTGCAAAGCTGCTTGGCTGTGCTAATGATGCCGGTGGTTGGAGTGTGTGCCATGCTGACACTGCTAGGGTTGCTTGGTTCTGTCAAGAATGGCCTGGTTGGAATGTGAGTCATATCAAGACTGATATATGGATTAGTTTGTCTTCTGCTGATGATAACACAGCAGCACTGCTGTGCGCATTTTAAAGGAAAGAACTGTATTTGAGGTCCAAGACCAAGAGGTCTCCTGTTGTAATGCGGTCCTTGTTGCAAAGCCTTAAGGTAGCACAAGCCATCACAATGTGGAAGACAAAGCATGTCTGTGTTTTCCCTCTGGTCAGTCCCTTTACTATGAACCCATCAGTTTTCAGCCAAGTAGTTTTCATGATGATGACCTTACTTAATCCTACTGAGTTCACAGGAAGCCCATCTTTATACAGCATAGTTGCATTTACTCTCCTTGTTCTTAATGTGACATACTGAAGACTAAATTGTAGTATGGGTGGGTGTTAGGGAGAAAAATAACTCAAATAATTTCAAAGCATCAGGTTTTATTTTTTGCTCCGGAATCTTTTCTCCATACAGTATATGTTACTTCGGATCTCCAAAGTCTCATTTATAAGACTCAAGGATACCATGCATCAGCCCCTGAAACAAGGTACACACAGTCCACTTGAATTGTGGCTGCAGCACCGGCATGTTTCACCAGTATAAGGAGGGCAGCATCTAAGGCTTCCCTGGACTGGGTGCCCTAAAGAAAACATCTAGGCTCACCACCTATAATAATTCTGTTCTAGAAAGCTGGAACTGTGGGGGGTGGGGATGGAAGTTTTCAGAGCCAGCCACATGGCCCTTTCCCAGTTGCTTTGCCAGTTACCACCCTGGGTCAATGCTATTCATGTGCAGCACATTTTCTTCCTCCACACATTTTCTTCCACTACAGATTTCCCAAATGTTTATACTACATTTTCTTTTGCTCTAGAAACCTATCAGAAGCACCGAGCCAGCTGAGTCTCTATCTTGTTTAGAAATGTCATCCGTCAGATAAACTAGTTCATCACTTTCAAGTCCAATCTTCCATAAAATCTGAGGTCCTGGGGTCAGTACTCCAGGCTCTCTGCAATTGTGTAAAAGGACAGACTTTTCTCCCAAACACAGTCGGACCATTTCCATCTGAGACTAGTTTCCTGGTCTGCTTGTCACCAAATTCCCCTGTGACTCACCATGGATCCATTCTAGGATTTTTTAAGCTTCCCTTCTCCAGACACAGTTCCCAGATGTTCAGGAATAGCTATGATAATGTCTCCATTCCTTGGCACCATTGTCCTCTATTTGTCAATTTTCTATTACTTATACAGAATACCTGAGGCCAGGTACGTCTAACAAGAGTTTATATATTGCACATTTCTATGGGTGCCCACGTATGACATTGGTTTCTGAATGGAGTCTCCTGTAAGGTGACAATGACAGGAGCACTTACAAGAGAAGTCACATTGCCAGACAGGAAGACGATGAGGGTGGAGAATGGTCCCTTTAAAAGCCAATTTCTCCTAAGAACTAACTCAAAGGTGCTCTGGGAACCCAAGGCTAACCCCGCCATGAGGTATGTTTTCCATTTTTGTTACTTAATTTGCTTTAAAGTACACTGAACCGAACTCCCATGTGGGAAAAATGCAACTCAACAGCAGCAAAAGGCTACGTAAGAATAACAGTCCAGGGCCTAAGGACACATCTCAGTGGGTGGGTAAAGGGCTTGCTGCATAGGCATGAGTGTTT
The DNA here is from genome assembly GCF_964271855.1 of Acomys minous. NCBI lineage: Eukaryota > Metazoa > Chordata > Mammalia > Rodentia > Muridae > Acomys > Acomys minous. The sequence goes on from NC_140496.1 coordinate 101,894,634, forward strand.
ACTTTGGATCCCCTTCAAGCACACAAAAGCGGGCTGTGGTGGCATGTCTGCTGTAGAAACAGGACAGTCCTTTGGCCAGCTGGCCAGCAAATCCAGGGAGGTCAGTGATCTTTAGGTTCAAGGAGAGACCTTGCCTTAAAGAATAATGTGGAGAGTGATGGAGAAACACACATGAAGACAAACTCTGACCAATTCATGTGCACACACAAAGAAGTTACACCTGCACCTTTATCATACAACACACACACACATACACTATACATATCAAGAAAGAAAATAGGGTATGCCATCAAAATAATCAAGAAGCATAAAACAAAGTCATTGTCTAAGCAACCAGTTCTTGAAAAGATGCTAGTTTTCTGGCACCTTTTGCATTGAAAAAAAAAAAGAGAGAGAAGAACTGAAATAATATTTAATAGGAACTATACACATTAATATGCTCTGTATTGGAGATAAAACAATAAATTTTTGAAATATTTGCTTCTCTAAAGTTACAGTAATAAACCCATGGATATGATATTATAAGTAAATAAAAATATTTTTCAAAAATAAGAAAAGTATTTGAAAAATAAAATAGCTACTTTTAATAGATATTTCAAGTTTAATCTCTTGCAATATCTTGCTTTAAAGTATGTACAGGCAACCTTACAGAGTGCAAAGAGGCAGCTGGAAATAAAAAAAGTATTTTAATAATTAACTGTAAACACTGTTCTTTAGTATTATGTTACAATGATATGATAGCTTTAAAATTTTGTATTTAATGTAGAGTCCAACCTCTTCTTGGGAATTCTTCACATCTTACTATATTGAAGATTATTTGACTTGATGTTTACTTTGAATGTAACTTTTATTTAATGTATACCTTTGTAAATATACATTGGTAATTGTAAAGTATTGATATCTCAACTGATACCAATTTCCTAAACACTTACAGATAGATTTTCTTAGTTCAAAAATAGAAGAATTCAAGAGTACATCAAGACGAAAGTAAGTGAAGGTTGGGAATCTGTCCTAATAGTAAATTTTCCTTGAAAGCCTGGGTTGTGTTGACTGCCAACAACACTGTATTATTCCCTGGAGTGACAAGTTTACCAAGTTCATTTTTAGCAGAACATCTGCCAAATATCCAAGTGTGAGAGACTTGTCTGCCAATCATTCTCTTAAACAAAAATGATATTCCAAGGAAAATGTCACTAGCTCTATCTACAGCCCAGTCACTGAGTACACCTTCATGAGGCAGCCAACATGCCAACACACAGTAGGCATGCCAACACACAGTAGGCTCACTATATTTTAAATAACTCTTATTTTGTCATACAACATTCTAAAGGTGAGCACAATTAAGAAGAAACTGATTTAATTAAATTAATAACTCTTACCACTGCTTCAATACTTTGGAGCAAAAAAGGCCATTTTATTTTTACAAATAGTACCCTATCTATGAAAAAATAAGGACATCTTTAGGGCTTGGTATATTGCCTTCTATTCCTGATAGGCCAAATGCTCTTTCATTCTTCATCACCTTTTCATCATTGACACAAAAACAAACACAGAAGAATTAGCAAATATAGTCTTTCTTTTTACATAAAAAATTTTGACCTTGAAAACTGAAAATGTCTCAGCTGCACCCTGGAGTGAGTAAATCACATTTTAAGATCCATTGTACTATACCAGTATTGGTCTGAGCATAAAAATCCCCTCCCACCCTATAGCAGAAGCTGTACAAAACATGACCATTGAGCCTTGTGAAATATATCCACCCCTTCAGTAACTGTGCCTAGGTCATTCATTGGTCTGTTGTATCTGCCTTGTCCTCTGCCTCTAAGGTCAAATAAACGCCCACCGTATTGCAGTATCCTCTACATCTTGAAGGCAAATAATTGTGCCTATTCTCTTTATAAAGTTCTATGGAGAAACACCCACCCCCTGATATTTTCAGATATCATACTAATCCAAGACCACAGTATACATTTGCCTCTGTATACTCATTAAATCCACGTGGAACGGCTACTCAGCATGCTCATTATACCAGCCAGGCGTGTACTCCAACAGATTATATGTCACCTCTCAGCCTTCTTGCTTCTTCAGGCTAAACAATCCCAGATATTAACCTTTCCTCTCAGCCTTTATTTTCCTACCCTTTTATCATTTCTGTTGCTCTGTGTTGGACTCACTCCAGTTTTGCCACATTGCTCTTAAAGTGTTGAGAATAAAACTAGACACCATCCTTAATAAGGTCTTCAGCATTGCCAGCAGAGAAGAAATACGACTTGCTGGACCTGAAATGTCATACTCCTCTTAATATATAAGCATCTTAGGCCTTTAAATAACAACCGCGTTTTGCTGACTGGTCTTCAGGTCTCGTTTCGCACTTGCTCTGCCTTGTTCCTGATGCGGTAGTGTTGATGTAGACAGACCCTCTTTAATCTCAGCTGTTTGTATCTGGCTTCTGACTGTCACATCTTGCCCTTGCCCTATTTACGTTCTTCTGGCTTTCCTTGACAATTTCCCTAATTTATCCAGCTCACACTGAACTATTCCTGGCTCCTGAGTTGTAAGCAATACCAAGCACTTAATGTCACTCACACGTGTTCCACTTCCATCATCTTAGACATTCATTTAAGAGCGCTGCTTGATGTGGGGCACACTGTTTGGTAGTTTCAGGAGAAAGAAGTGCAGGAGCTAAAAATGGGCTTCCCCACAGGAACCTCCTTCCTGCTTTTTCAGGACTCAGAGAGCACAGAGGTGCTTGTATGTCAGCCATAATAGAAATCAGCACATCTTGGTCCTGTGCATTAGAAACCTCACCTCTGCCCAGTAGGACTGAACCACAGTGTAAAAGATGCAGCTGCACACAATAGGCATCACTTCTTCCACAGTAAATCTGAGGTGTGAAGCAGGTTAAAGGTAACAATCTGGATTTCAGGTTCATGGAGCAACCCAGGTCTTCTTCAACTTGTTTCTCTCCATTACATTTAGACTCTTATCCTCACCAGCGTGGTCCAAACTGAGCTGTGAGTATGAAATGGTGTGACCCAGGGTCCCTTTTCTTCTTTTGCTTGAAGATTTTGTATGTGAGTATACAATATTTAAATCATTTCTACTCTTCATTTCAATTCTCCTCTCACCTTTGACTCTCCCTGTGTCTCCCTCAACATTGCCTTTAAGTGTCTGTGTTTAGGACTGAACCCTAAGGGTTGGGGTCCCTGAAAAAAATGAAAACAAAAACCATGGGTCCTTCCTTTCTCAGCAGCCAGTTCTATCCAAATCTCTTTACCTGGGGGTGGGCCCTGTGAATTTTCCTCCATCCCTGTTGCTGTGGTGACTAGTGTGGTCTCTGTAGGCCTTGTGTAGGTAACCATTTTGTTGAGAGGTCACGGGAGCAACATCTCAGTTCGATGAAGAACACACTACGAAACAGCAGCCAGCCTCTTCCTTGAGGCTTCACACTCTTTCCACCCCGTCTTCTGTTGTGTTCCCTGCGCCTTGGTGAAGGGCTGCATTATAGATGCCCCACTGTGGCTGGGCAACCCGGTATCTTAAGCCCAGCTCAGGGATAATGGAATGCTCACACTTTAGTTGCTTCTGCAGGAAAATATTACCCACCAAAGAGGCTGGAAAGACCATTGTTATTATTAGAAGATCATGCAAAGATCGATTTCCATGGAAAACTGTTGCTTGTACCATGGACAATCTAGATTAATTTAGTTGGTATCATTTATCTTATTGGCTGGTCAAACTGAAGGTCATGAAAATACCTCCCTCTCCATAAGTGCTTATCACCCTTGTTCATGAGAATTGGCTTACGTTTACACTCTGTCCTGTGTTAGTGAATGAGCCAAACAACCTCTGAGGATTACTTCCTCTTCCACAACATCTCTGTACCACAGCAGTCCTCCCACACTTCACTGTCCTCTCAAGATGATTAGTCATATCTTGGACTTACCCAAACCCCAAGCTGACAACAATCAATGCAATTACTTCCCATTGGTGCAAACGTGAGAAGGGGCCAGATGACTGACGTCTTGTGGATGTTAATCGGTTTCCAGATACACTGAGATCCTTGAAGGTGAGCTAAGTCCTGCAAACGCACTTGCTGTGCTGTGTCTGCTGTTCAAGAAGAAGCAGGGCCTTCCTTGCTTTATGCCTAAAGGAGTGATGAGGTCTTTGCTTTTCCTGTTCCATTATGGAAAAAAGTATAACCCCCTGTTATGTCTCATGCCTAATAAGATTAGAAAATGCACATACGGGTTTAACATTCATAATGATCTGCCAGTGTTACTCTAAAATGAGTGATTACTGTCAATTGAAGCCAAGCAGCTCTTCAGGTAGTTTTTGCACATCCTGTCCTGCTTGCAGTACCCGGAATCATTTCGTGGAATGATTGAGAAGAATGAAGAGGTTTCAGATAAGATTTTGAGAGAGTGATGGTTTGTTTTTATTGCAGAAAATAAGTGTGCTATGGACAATTGCCAGAAACAGAAGAACCACGTATTCCTATGGGAAACACGGCCCCACCAGAGACCAGGCTTTGACTGATGAACCAAAGCTGTCTCCTGGGTCATTACACTTCGGACCCCTGCTCCGCAGTTACTGAGGTTCTCCAATATCTACAATACCTCCTGCCTATTGTTTGAACTGCCACAAAGACATGGGGGCACACCACTCCTTTCTTGCGCTAATAATAGAAATAATGGACTTATTTTATTCATTTATATTTTTATTCACATAGTTACATACCTATTTATGTTCTTCACTTACAGGATATGTCAGGGATGAAGCATGAACACAGGAACTCAGCAGTCCAGACCCCGCGTTAGAGCCTGGTGGGTGTGGTGGCATGCCTCTCAGGGGGGTGCTCATCTCTCCTGAGGCCCAGAGCAAGACATGGACAGATGTATAGAATTGCTAAACTCTGGGCTCGGAACTCTGAGATGTTCTGCCTCAGTAAATAATCTGGAGTGATCCAGTAAGACATGTATGCCCACATACATATGAACATGCATTTACATGTACACATATCACGCACAAATGCACATGCCCTCCCCCAACAGTGGTACATCACATGCATTGCCACCCCGTGAGCAGTGCCCTTCTTGCTCACACTGGCAATGGCATAGTGCAGTGTTTCCCCTCTCTTTCCACCTGGCTGTGCTACCTGACTATCCACTAACTCACTGATTTGAGGGCACAGGAAGAAATTCTTTCGAGAGAGTCAGCTCACACTTCTGTTTTACTCAAGAAAAACTTATCAAGGGGGATGATGATCCGTAAATGCAGCAGATATTTGATGCTAGTACTAAGCTTATATTGTTGCCATAGCAACCTGGTCATTAAGGATACTTCAGCTTTTTCTATTAACCTCTATTTTCAGAGGTTTATAACTTCTTGATAAAAATTACCTCCCGGCTAAATTCTGGCATATATGATCTTAGACATGCCAGGTGTCAGTGGATATATACATGTATAGTATCCATTTCCAAATGAATTATCTCATTTCTCACAGGGTCCAGATCCATTCCATTTTTTTTGTGAACTTGATTAGCTTTAGAAGTTGCTTATGACACCACAACTGAAAGAGTTTATAAAGCCTCATGTTTGCCCTTCTTCTCTTCCCTCGCCCTCTCTGGGAGGTATGGTCTCTCTGATCTTTCAAGAAAATCTGTAAGATACGCCTGCTTAGCTCCTGATCAGTTTTACCCTTCAGTGAGTAGACTCAGTTACACTGTTTGCCTGGAGTTTCTATTTTGCTTTTTTGAAGCACAAGGAGAAAGGATTAGATGTAGGTGTTATGAAGGACAGCCCTTGGAGGCAATGCAGCAGCCAGGAGCTTGGTTCTGAACCCACCCTGGCTACTTCTTGTGTTTGCTGGAGCCACCTTTTCTGTGATTCTAGGAAGGGTCACCAAAGGCTGAAAATCACAGAGGGCTACAAACAAATCCTGACTTCTGTCATTTAGAATTGGGCTGCAGCAGGTTCAAAACTTCCTCTTAGTTTTACATAAAGTAACATTTCAATGTCTTTCTCCCTAATATTTAAAAGAAGACATAAACCCATAGAAGAACTGAAAAATAGGGAAATCATCTACTTAGCTCCCTTGTTAACCAAGCATTAGTACTAAACTGAGTCATTAGAGAGTTTTCAACATTGTTCATCTTGAGAATTGAGTTCGAATGATTAACCCCCTGGACATAAGGCTAGTTTTCTATGTAGCTCTACAGTGGTCAAAGGCTGTTAAAGATTGGTACAGTTATCTAAAGAGATCTGTATGTAAATGTTCTCAGTTATCCTACTAATATGCTTTTAGGTTCATGTGCCATTTAATCCAGTAAAAGATAATGTATTACAGTTAGCCAGGTTAGAGCATCCTTTAGGACAGACCTTTCCCTTAATCTAATCTCATTTTTTCTAATTATAATTCTCCATTTTAAAACTTCTTGTATTTTCTCCTGTTCCCTACAATTCTCTGAACTACATCCAGATACACAGGTATCCAATGGTATTTTCTTCTTCTCCTCTCAATTAGAGAAATTGCCAGTAATGAGATAGACATGGTGTAATTTAAATTTGCTAGACTGGTTAAGGTCTCTACCCATTCCCTGGTGTTTGTGAAGAACATTTTTCACATACCTGCTATAAATAGTATCTGTCAGTTGTACCATGTCACCTCCTTAACTCTTTACTGTGCATTTTGGACTATTGGGATATTGGGAAAACTTCACATTTAGCACCAATTTTGGTTTCCTTATTGGTGAATTATCTCTTCAATTTACCTTTCTCAAATAGTTTTTGTACCTGGCTTGTGAGTATGTATTATAAATATTAATTTTCTTTCTTCTATGTTAGAATTTTTAAGATTCATGTTTTTGTCTACAAATTTTCTTTATGGAGTGGTCTGTCATTCAAACCTCTTTAGGGGTGTGTGTGTGTGTGTGTGTGTGTGTGTGTGTGTGTGTGTGTGTGTGTGTGTGCAGCCCCACAGTGTCTTCCTATCTCTCACCTCTGTGTTTCCTATACAGGAAACAGTTATTCTCCATCATTATAATTTATATGCAATCTAGAGTATGCAATAAACAACAGGCTGCACACATATTTTCAAGGCTTTGATGTAGTTTTAATTTATGATCTGTCATACAGAACTTAATTTTATTATCTTTTGGTTGAAAATCAATTGAACAGTTTTAAACAGGACAATGGATTAAATTGTCTGTTTTTTCACCTCACACTGAATAGTACCATCATTTTAATCACATTGAGTTCCATATATATATATATATATTCAGTCTTGTTTCCTGGTCTATTTCTTGCTTTTGCTATAACGTGGTGATTTGAATATATCTTCCGTTTCTAAGATTTATTGATCGTCATCACCACCTGTAGTCAATCACTTCCATCAGTGGAGTTACAGAGGCAGTATGCTTTCTGCTATCAAGATGACTCAGCAGGTAAAGGTTACTGCCATGCCTGAGGACATGAGCTTGACCCCCAGATCTGACAGAGAAGGTATACGTTAGAATTGTAGTGCACATGAAAGCTTTAGTCCTATCAGGTAGATTGTAATTGGTCTATCTATAGGAAGACAGAGCTGAATTCCAGGCTCTTAGGAAGCTCTGTAGCTATGAGACTTTCATGGACCTGCGAGGTTGCAGGTGAGAAATCAGATGCCTGGTGGATCATTTTCTCTTTGTCACAAACTTATACTTTCTATTCGGAAGTATGTATCATATTCGCATTATTTTTAGAATTTGAAAGGTCGACTCATATATAACCACACATGGGTCTTTCATGACCTCACATACAGTGAGCCTTTTCAACCAACAAGCTTGTTTCCTTCCTCAACTTTGAGGATTTCTTCAGTGATTTCTCTTTTGGATGCCATTATTTGTATTTATCTTTCTTCCGTACCAATTAATTTCCTGCTACATTGCTTGGATATGGCTTCCATGTCTCACATCTCACCCCACGCCAAATGAAGTAGCAGTGGAAAGCCCAACACATTCAAGACGCAAGTGATAAGAGGTGTCTGATGAGGAAAGCTGCACACATTGAGTGGGCATAGGTTGAGAAGGATCATGTATACATTGGGCACTAGAATCTTAGGGATAGGCCTGCCCACGCTTGCTGGAGCTCACACCACCCTGATACCACAAGCTCCATCGATGGGGTATAGGGCTACAGTACTGAATACCTGTTTTGCTGGGTACCTTATTGCTTTGCGCCATCTTTTCTGGCTGTCATCCTACTCTTTCACCTTGAAATTGGCATGCTTATCATGGGGCATTATATCTTGCAATACGTTACTGACCTTCTTTTCTGTTTCACAGTAGCTTACAGCTAAGATTATTCTCAGAAGAGACTTTGGACTTTGCAGTAGTATTGGACATTTGAGAAGAATCCAGAGATTGAGCTAAAATATGAATTTTGCAATAGAAGATAGGCATGAGGCTTTGGGGGCCAGACATGGAATGTCATGGACTGGTCCTGAAATGGCATCCACAGACTCATGTTTATAATGCCTGTCTCTCAGCTGGTGGCACAGTTTGAGAGAAAAAGGAAAAGGATGGCATGAATTGGTCACAAGGGACAGGTTTGTGACAGTTGTACCCTAGCGCCTAGTTCGTGACTTTCTTTCCTTTCTGCTGCACCATGCTGTACAGCTGTCACTTACAGAGCTGCCATGGATGAAGTGGTTCTACCACGCCTGGCTCCCTGTGATGGAGTGAAACCCTCAGCAATCATGAATCAAAACAAAACACTCCTCCATTTAGTTGTGAGGAATACTGTGTCAGAGCAATACGAAGTCACTTTTCCAGGTTCTTTGGACTCCTAGAATGGCAGATACAGGTGTTTGTAGGTGCCAGAAACTGAACTCTGGTCCTCAGGAAGAGTAGTTCTCAACTACTGAGCCATCTCTCCCTTTTTTCCCCCAACAATAGCTTCTACTTTGAATTCTAATGATGCTTACCTTAAAATCTTTACAAGAAAATGTGCTTTGATAATTGACATCAGTTTGATTTGCTTTTTACTTCATCTTGTGAATGTAAGGATTTTTTAAAGTTTTTTTTCTACCTTACCCAATACACCTTTTCACACTTGTTTCTCAGTTGAGATTTTGAACTCTCCAAATTTAGCTTTCTCTTTTCTTGCTGACAATGAAAACTGTCTACAAAATTTTTAATCCTAATCAAGAAATACTAAACGTGATCTCAAGATTATATTAGTCAATTTGTCATTTTCAGCCACAATGTTCTCTTTATAATTTGATTCTTATTTTAATCAATTTGAAGTAGATCTGAATGTTTAATAGTTAACAAAGAACACAACTGGATGGCACAGTTTAAAGCCGCTGTACAACAAGGCAATGCTTTCTCTTGTGATTATTGTTGTCTGACGGTTTCCTCTGAAATGGAAACATTGCATCCTGCAGCCATACTCCTTATGTATGAAGGTAAATAACTCAAAATAACTTAAGGAAGTCCCTGAAACTAACCAGATATTAGGTCCATCCACACCAGAAAAAGCAATAAAATGAGGTTTTCTCAGACTAAGCAAAGCTGAGCTGCAAAGAAAGACTATAGAACCAGCCCAGCTACCTGGAAAAGCAGAAATTGGCTGAGCTTCCCGGAAGAAGCAGAAATCAGCTAAGATGCTGAAAGAGTTTTAGACCAAGGGAGGCAGACAGGCAGACAGAGACAGAGAGACAGAGATGATATATATTCTGATTACTGAAAGAACCTTTATAGATATACGGATGATGTCTCTCTTTTCTTTTTTATATTCCCTGCTACTTCTACTTAAGTGTTTATTGCTTGTAATTGGAACTACAAAATTCTTTTATGCATTCATCCATTTTCTTCATTTTTTTTTACTTTTAAGATATTTTTGTAATATTTTATGAAATTTGATTCACAGAATTTCTAGCAGGAAGTGTCGAGAACAAGTTTACTTATCCTCACAATGCATTTTTTCCCATGGTTTTCCTTGTTTTCTCATTTTTAGCTTGTTGGTGGGTTCTCTTCACATTCTATAATGTAAATGTAAAACACATTGTTCAAGGTCAGAAAAAACTTTTCAAGAGTCAGTTATTAATTCCTTTTTTGATCTAAGATCTATGGAATTTATCATACTATGCCCCTACTCAGGTAACATTATAGCCTCTAACACTGATAGGTCTGGTGAAAAGGCTGTGACTACATGCTTGACTTTACAATGGGAGCTAGTATTTGTCAGTAAGGTCGTTCTCCAGGAATTATCTTGGACAAGAGTATATTTAATACAAAAAGTGTATTTAATAAAAAGGTACTGAAACATTTTCCTTCCTGGATTATTTCTGCAGTCTCATGTGGTATCTGGTTTACATTTGAGTGTGTGAAACTCAGGGCTCTAAATGCCACTTTGAATTTTTCTATACACCAGGTCTTTAGCTTACTAAAAGAAATCATATTCAGGTGTTTCCAACCTTTTGAAATTGCAAAATCTACAAGTCAATGGTCAGGAATCACACAATTGAGTTGCTGCCCCAGAACTAAAATATTTGAACTTTATTGTAGGTTAACAATTTTGTACTGGGCTTCATTCACATTGCGTTAACAAATCTGCACGTTTGGAAGTTCTTCAGAACTGAAAACTATGTCTCTAGTTAATAGACAGTATCTCATAATTAGTAAACAATGCATTAGTCACAAATCTAATAAGATAACTTTTAGCTGTTCTTTCTTGCATGGGAAAGGCACTGCTAGTCAGAGTCCTACAGATGTGTCAATTTCCTGGATTTGAGTTTCTGTTCAGCCAATTTGATAACTAAGTTGTTTATCTTGAGCAGCTATCTCGAGCAAGTTCTTTAATCACTAACGGTCTCAGTATTGTCATTTCTAATATGAAGATAACATTTGCCTCAGTGAGTAATGCTAATAAATAAATTGTGGCTGCATCTAAATTCATTCCCTTGTGGATGCATTTTTAAAGCAGCTCCCATGTGCTTCCTATATGTTATCTGTGCATTTGCAGAGTGACTTCAAGTCTAAATGGTAACAACTTTCCTGTATTGGTAGAGTAATATGCCTAATGAGACTTTCTTCCTCAGCAGGAAGGTATAAGTAGCTTTTCTAAGGTCTAAATGTTTTCTCCAAGTTCCTGTGTTGGAAACTGTGTCCTCAATACAACTGTGCTGAGACCTGAAGAGGGACAACGAAGGAAGCCTTGGCCACGAGAACTCTGCTCTCAAGAAAGGATTCACGTTGCTCTTGCAGAGGTGGTTAATTAAGAGAAAGGTGGATTTAGTATAAAACTGAGCCATCCTGCATGCCTCACCTTTGACCTCTCTTGTCCTTTTACCTTTGCAGTGAAATGATGCAATATGAAGGCCCTCAAGAGATGTCAGCATCAAGCTTTTGAAATTCCCAGCATGCAGAATGATGAAGAGAGTGAATATCTGTTCTTTATAAATTCAGCAGTCTTCATTTCCTGGTACAGCTGCAGAAAATACAAGAAGAGTATTAGAAACAGTGTAGCTGAGGTTTGCCTCTGGTAGTCTTTACTGTCACATATGTAAATAATCCTTAAATTTTCTTTGTTTTTAGGCATTTATTTAAAATGACCTTACTGTGAACTTATGTAGTTCTATATTTAGCTGCTTTCTAAGAATGTGTCATTGGAAACTGATACATTAAAACTATAAGAAAATACTCACTCTGACTGTGACCCTCATATAACCCAGAAGATTGATACAAACATCCACACATAAAAGAATATTTTAATATTTTCCACACAGTTTTTTCCTCTATTTACATGATATAAAGATTTTTGTAAAAATTTCACAACCACTTTTTTTTATTATATTTTCAAAGAATTTCCCTGTGCTTCCTATTCCTTTTCCTGAAAGGTAAATTAGAGAAAGAAGTCTCGATGATATAGAAACTGTATGCAATTAACTTTTCAAAGGAATGGTTTCCATCTGTCTGTGCGTGTGTGAGCTGCAGAGATGTGGTGAGGTTGAGGCTGATGGGGTGAGGAGTCTCTCTTGTTCTCTCGGTTCTCCACAAATCAGCTAAGCCAGTTGCTGTGATCTGACTGTACAACCACCCTCCCTTTGTTGTTGAAATCATAATCCTGAGACCATGGCAGTAACATCGGGAGCCTTGGGGAGGTGCTTAGGTCACTGAAATGGAGACCTTCCGAATGCTGTTAGGAGCCTTATGAAATAGTCACCTGGGAGTGCCATCTGTGAACCAGGAACTGAGTCCTCAGTATACACCAAATATGCAGTCAGTTATACATGAACAGCCTGCCTTCAGCACTTTAAGAAGTGCGCGCGCGTGCGCGCGCGCACACACACACACACACACACACACACACACACACACACACAGAGTTAATACTATCTTGTTAAAGCATTCCTAGTAGTCTAGGAGAAAGAAAAGAAAAATGGTATGGTATCGGAGAGTGAGAATATTATTTTCTCAAACAGCCCAAAACATAAGAGCCATTTTGAAACTGGGCCAGTGAGGAGACACAGGAAGTTGTATGTGTGTTTTGAGGAGCACATCTCTCCATGGGCAAAGCCTAGAGGGAAGCTCTAATGTGGGCCCCGAATAACATGAGAACGAGGCACAGAACCATTCTTTGAGACTATCCAAATGCTCCTGAAAAGAGAGTAGGAAGAAGCACAAACAAGAAAAGCCATTTTAACCTGGAGCACAGGGCTGGAAACTGAAAGAGACTGTCATAAAATGTCAGTGCTGATGATGGCTGCATTGTACCTGTGTTCCAATGCTTCCAAGAACACCATCCTTGAGAGCAATAAGTTAGGATATTTGCATGAAGATATTTCTAAAAAGGTAGTAGTGATAAACATTCTCCTGAATGTTTATAGTATAATGCAAAAAGATAGGAAAGCACTCAGAGTTCTTAAGTAGAATACAACAAAATCTTACCTTAATATTTCCAAAACTGAGAGTATGAAAGAGAGCAGCAAGTGTGTGGTCAGCCAGCTGTCAGTAAGGGCACTAGTAGGCACTGGCAGCTGCTTTCAGGAAGATACTTGCTGGCATAATGGTTTTCTTTTTCTTTTTTCTTTTTTATTCTTTTTTTTTTTTTTTTTTTTTTTTTTTTTTTTTTTTTGAGACAGGAATTCTCTGTGTAGCTCTGGCTGTGAATCACTTTGTAGACCAGGCTGGCCTTGAACTCACAGAGATCCACCTGTCTCTGCCTCCCGAATGCTGGGACTAAAGGCGTGTGCCACCAGGCCCAGTTTGTGGACTGTGTACAGTTACACTTGTTCATTCAAATGCTCATTTCTCTTACCCCACTATCTGTTTTCAATCCGGATATTGCATTATGATATTTATTCTATGTATCTCCTGTGTCAAGTTTGTATAAACATGTCAACATATTTTCTCTGTGTTGCCAGTAAAAACCAAGTAGCCAATACTAGAATAGGGTGAGACATCCTGGTCCATTGAGGGGGAAGAAAACGAACAGGAAGGATAGGATGGATCCAGGTGGAGAGGACCAGGAGACACCAGGAGGAATGAACTGGACCTAGGATATGAGTCAAAAGCAAGTCTGATGTGGGGAAACCTAAACAGGAGGAAATTTCAGCTTAGAGGTTTAGGATGGAGTAATTATTGCTCAGTATTGTGCTCTAGGCTAATTAGATAGGTCCTGGTCTCTCTGTGTGATTATTTCGGTATATAGCTAGTTAAGGAATAACTGCTAATTTATTAAAATAATAAATCAATATTAAATATTAATAAGCACTCAACAGATAATGCTAAAATGACCCTCATATACTTCTCAGGGATGATCAAGATTGACACATGTTAACATGTCAGGGCCTGTCAGTTATTTCAAAGGAAGGGATATGAATGCTTGCTGCCCTGCACCCCTGAATGTACTCTCTTACAGTGTTCATGCATTGTTTTGGAAACCTTCTCCTAGCAAATGGAGGTCATGTTTGTTTCCCGCTGGAGGCTTCCAGAAGACGCCATGTGAGCCATAGAGTCCACCTAGAAAGCATTCTTGAGATTGGAGATGCCTCCTAGACCAGTAGACTAACAAATATGCACTTCTTGTTCAAGATGCCTTTAGGTACACAACCAAGGAATAAATCTGCTACTGAAGTAGGACCAGGACCTGAAACTGTCATGGAGAGAGGGCTGCCAGAGGACACAGAGACAGCACCACTCACATTCCACTTAGTTTAGAAGGCAAGACGTCTGCTCTACTGAGCTGACAAATCAGAGATAAATAAATAGAAGTGGTTCTGCATTTGGACCTGTTCAGAGCGCATTACCTCATCCTTCACTTCTATGTACTTCTCATGTGACAGGAATGTCAGTTATGCCCATCTGTGTGTAGAAACACATAGGATATTGGATTTCACCAGTTCACAACTAGAGACCAATTTATTCAGAAGAAATATTGGCTGATTTCAATGATTTTTGTATCTGAAATTTAACCTTTAAGTTGGGTTGATGCTGAAACATATAAAGACTTAGAGACTGTTATAATTAATCTATTTGCATATGAGAATGACATAAATTTGAGGAGTATGAAAAAAAGGAACATGGCCTGAATATTTGCAGTCCGTATGAAAATGTGTATGAGTCTATGTATTTTATTTATTCATGTATAATTTATATCCCATCTTTCTCAAAACCTGTACTACAACAAAGAAAAAGTCACAATAATATACACTTGATTGACACTGAAGGCATAGTAATAAGCTATATTAATGAATGGTACATAGTAATTCCTTTTTTTTTTCACTACTCAAGGTTATTCCATCCTAGATGCCCCAGGCCCAGGACTGTGTATATTAAACTTCAAGGAAGTAGCAGTTGGAGGAAGGGTCTTCTTAGAGGTGACAAAATTTTTGGTGAAGAGGTCTAAATAAGTAGTATTTGGACCTTTAGAAAATAGGCTCTTAGCTACTTAAACTATTCAAGGACATTATAAAAGATTGGCAGTGTGCAACCTGGTAGGGGACTCTCTCCTATCAGATTGAGATAGCTAACTGATTCTGCATTTCTCCACCTTCAGAAATGATAGGTAAATTGCAGTTCTTTCCAGACCCTAAGGCAGAAGGTGTTTTTTTGCTGAAATCCAAATACAGTAGGGTACCATGTGATACTTGGGGGACATCCATAATACCATCATATTTTAATATGTAATAGCCGTGATACATGTGAAAGGCTGTGCCGGTGTGAGTGTAGGTATAGACTTGCCAGGATGTGCACAAGGCTACTGAGGACTTCTCAGGACTTCATTCTTTCCTTCCACCTTGTTTTGAGGCAGGCGTCTCTTGTGCCTTCCTGCTATTACTCTGTATACACCAGGTTAACTGTCCCTGGAGCTTCTGGGTCATTATCCTGTCTCTACCTGCTATCGTTCCTAGGAGCACTGGCACTGCATCCCACCATATCTGGCTTTCTATATGGATTCTGTGGGTCAGACTCATTGACCTATCTTCCGAGCCCATAGTTAACATGCTTAAACCATGATGTCATGGTTAGTAGAGATTCCTATACATTTTCCCTACAGAATATAATTGAGACAATTCAACAATACTAGACAAAAACTAACATGAAACATTGTACATTTGTGCTCTGACTGACTGGAAATTGATACTGTACTTTACTGATGTAGGGATGGATGCCTGTCAGAGAACAAGACCAAAAATGTGCATGAGGGAGGTTTGAGTCACATCTAGAGTCCTATTCTTTACAGCTTGGTAATCCAAGGGACCTTCTAAGTCTACGATCTTGCCTCAGCTATTCTCCTGGGAGTGTAGTTCTTCAGATGATACGAAGCACAGGATGTGAGCAGATCTATTCTGCATTCCCAAGGTCCATCTGTTCACATCACTCCAGAGGGTGAGCTGGACATATTCATCAGCTCCTCTGGCACAAGCTCCTCAGGCATGTCATCACAGCAAGAGAAGCAAGATTATGTCTTCACCATCTTTTATGGTGAAGACAAATGCCGTCGTTGCAGGCTTATGATTTTGAAGTCAGCGAACAGTCTATAAACTGTCTCCGTCATGATCGCCATGATATGGGATGGAGAAACTCCCGAGCAACTAAATTTTTTATAGAAACTGAATAATTGAAACTTCTCCCCATGACTACTCTCCTGGGTGGTGACTGAGTTTATGACTGTAGGCTTATCAAACATGGAGTGAAACATTTAGAAGTTCCAACTCTTTAGAGACAAACATTTTGGCTACTTATTTATGTATAATTCATACCCCACCTGCCTCAAAAAAAACATGAGCTCCAACAAAGAAAAAGTCGCAGTGATACAAGACTTGATAGGTACTGAAGGCGTAGTCCTAAACTATGTTAGTGAATGGTCCATAGTTTTCCCTTCCCCTTTAGGTTGAAAGATGGCTCAATGACTACTCCAACTATTCCATTCTAGATGCCTCCAGGCACAGGAATGGCAAGGCTTAGACTTAGACTTAAAAGCAGCATCAACTTGGTAGCCTTGATACCCTATGAGCATATAAAAGGGGAGGAGGTGCCCCTCAGTCACAGTCATAGGGGAGAGGAGTAGGGGGAAAATGGGAGGGAGGGAGGAATGGGAAGATACAAGGGAGGGGATAACCATTGAGATGTAATATGAATAAATTAATAACATTTTTTTTAAAAAAGCAGCATCAACAAAGCCTTTCAGGATCTGAACAATCTCGTTTGGTTTCTATACAGAATATATCCGCTCAAAGATTCCTTCCTATCACAAGCCATTTTGAGATAAGCGTGTTAGGAATATGCAGGGTTAATAATCTTTTTTTTTTCCCCTAGAGGAGGTGAGCATGTGTAGGAATGATGTGTGTATTTATGTAAGACATCAGCTGTAGCCCCTATTAAGTTGGTTGTCTGATTTCTTATTGTTGAGTAACCTACTTAGAAGAATAAAATGAGACCCAGCTGTTCCCATTTTTAAGAGACATGAGCTTAGGTTCCTAATGCGCATCATTCTATGTAGAAATCCGTTTCTCTCTTTGCTATCATTTTAGGAATCTTTGTTTAATAATGCTCAGTAAATTAGGCCTCCATAGGCTTGGCTTTATCCCAGGCAGCCAGTTTTCATGCCTTTTTCTTTTTCTTTTTCTTTTTTTTTCTTTTTACCCCCACCTCCTTTAAAATATCTGCTCAGAGTCTCTGATTTGAAATGTTAATTAAGATGGGCCTGGCCTCAGGTTACAGTTTGTATCTCTTTTTACATGCAAAGGGATATGCTAAGTAGGCTACTTAGAATCTGGGGGCCAAGAGAGAGGCTTGCAGAGGACAGCAAAGTCCCGGGGAAGATCCCAGCCCTTCTCTACAAACTCCAAAGGAGGTGATCGGTAAGACTGCTGGCTGAAACGAGTTATCTCGCATGCAGGAGCATGTGGTGTTAATGTTTGGCCACTTTTTCTTTTCCAGTCTTGTAACGTTAAGTCTGTACGTAGCTACCATAGTAGTTATGAAATGAATGAATTAGATGGTCATGCAGTCCAGATACTAATGCAATCCACTATTCAGATTTCAGACAGTCCAAGGATGTTGAATATGCTTGGGATTAGGATGCCAGTCTCAAGACTTCAGGCCTGATTTTCAGTGGGATATTTATTCCAAGTCTTTTGGCAACCTTGAAACCTAGAGATGGTATGAGTAAACACCCTGAACAGAGGTTGCCTGTGTTTCTGTGTACTTGAAGATGTTTGAGTACAAGTGGGGGCGTGGGGGTGGCGGGAAACATTGTAAGTGCAGTGGTAAACGTACTTAACACACAGCCCTACTGGCAAGCAAGATGTAGAAAGGCAAAATCTACATTTGAAAGCAAGGGCACCCTAGATGTTAACTTTAAATCATGTAAGATGTGGCACAAAGAAATTAATATTGTTGTGGAAAAGTATTCTAAATTAGCCTCAAGAGACAGAAATCGCAAAATAAATGCAAAAGTTATACCTTTAATTACTGCTGTGGAACCTCTGAGATTTTGAACGTTGTATTTGCAGAAAGAACACCCGGGAAGTGTTCTCAGACTCTTTTGATTATAATGTTGAAGATGGGAACTGGTAGGCTTCATTATTCTCACACTTGAGATGTTTAAAGTTTCCCCTTTTATTAACATGAACATACTTCGTCTGGAGAGGAGAGTCATTTAACAAAGGTATTGAGTGAGGAACGCTTTCTCCCGGGAGTCCCTCGTGTTCTTACCCTCACAATAAGACAGTCTTTCTTTCCAGCAGGATTCATTGTGTAGCACTTGAGGCCGCCACACAGCCACAGAGAGCCGAGCAGGGGCCTTTCGCTATGGTGTTAAGGTTGCACACTTCAGGCTCTTCTCCTCGAGTCAGAGCTGACTCGTTAGGCTGTTCACACAAAGTCGGGAAGGATAAAACCTTTGAATGAGTTTACAGATGGCATCTGGGACAAATGTATGAATAGAATAAACTATGCATAATAAAAAACAGCAGTGAGAAACTTGTACTTTATATGGTTATTTCTAAGAATTACCTGAAAAAAAAAAATAAATGGATGAAGGATTTGTGTGTGTTGGTAGCATGGGGTTCCCAAAGAGATATGGGGAGGGTGCTGTTCATAATATCAATAGTGTGAATATATCCCAGTGATCCATTTAGAACAGGGCCCAGGAAGAGTCATAGAGTACAAATAAGAAATGTTAGGCCACAACAGAGAAAAGACGCTCATCTTCAGTGATTAAATAATTCTTTTTAAAGAATAAATTAGAGCAATTTTAAGCATTGAAAGCGAAGTTTTGTGACACCTAAAGAAATTACAACTAATTCTGACTGAGGTTTAGAATTCTTTTCTTTGAATGTCTTTTTCAAAATATTTCTTTCTTTCTGCAATGTCTGATAAATAGCCAGTTTTGTGTCACTAGCATGGAGTTTTGATTTACTTTCTGGCTACTGCTGATAAGGGAGTGAAATACCCGAGACAAAGAAAATAAAACTGGGTAGGGTTTGAGTCCTAACCACCAAGAGGAGTTATTTGTCTGCATATATGAAGTATAATTTAAAGAAGAGTTTAAGTAATAGATACATTTTATAGGAGGGGCCCAAAATTTATTTTCTTTTTTATTCACTTACAAATGTATCATCTTTACTTAGCAAAATTTCACTAGTCAACTTAGTAATTTTTGACTTGACAGAATAGATAATCAAACCAGTTAACACAATTGTATCAAAACGTACATCAACACCATCACCAGGGCCCTTTGGCAGGTTTAGAAAATCTGCATTCCAAACTAGGCCACACTGCCAAAATGCCTGAGCTGAATTTTCCTTTCATGGTTTTCTCTAAATTCTTAGGTTATGACTTTCCTAGTCACTGATAATGATGGTACAGCCAGGCCATCCCACTTCACATGAAAATATTTAAATAAAGTTTCTTGGAGCACAAATGAGATGCAGCATATTTACATTTTTATTTGATGAAGCCTGTTCCCGCTATCTTTGTTCTTAATTTGGTCTCAAAAGAATTAGCACTAAGAGGAAAAATAGTCTGTAAATATGTATGAAATCAAATATAGAGGGTGAGCTAAAAGGTACTGACTGCCAACAGAGCTTAGCTGCAGGAGGCAAAATTTTCACCATGGTTTTCTTCTTGGCTGAAAACACAGGCCCTTCCTCCTAGATTATTTAATCCTCAAAACGCACATCAAAGTCTCCCATCAGGTGGCACATGTCTTTATAGGCAGTTGGACGTCAAAGATCTAGCTTAAAGATTTTTGAAAAATGTAAAAACATAATAGAGCCCAGATAATAACACAGCAGTGAGAGTTCCTGCTCTATCCCTTCCAGCAAAGTAGCAGGCATCACGGGCTGTGGCTAATCTCCGTGGCAAGGGGAGCAGCACATTCTGCAGCCTGGGAGACTGTGACATCTGTCCAACTGCTGGAAATGAGATGCTTAAGCTGGGTTCCAGACCAATATTAGCTTGCGAGCTCTCCCAATTCCACTCCACACCTGTGGCTCAGGAGAACCCAGACCCATAAATTCTGCCCCGCTCTCATGCCCAATTAGGCAGGGGAACAACTTATGCAAAAATATGTGAGAGGCATTTTCTGTCCTTCGGTGCAAAGCGAGATGCAGCCTTCAGCACTAGCTCTCCCCTGTTAGGCCTCATTTTTCAATCCTTGGCAAGGACAAATTACTTGTAATGATTACATCAACTCCTTTAAATGATTATATCATTGTGAATTTAGTTTAAAAGCCTTTTGCCACATTTATTTTGTACTTCAGATGGTGGATTTTGTGTTAGTGAGAAAGTGAAGTATAGGGCAAGAGACAAAAGCCCCAAGATTAGCAGGAGCAGCTACACACAAGGGATTTAGGGTTTCAAAGGTCGCCTGCTAGGTGTAGTAGAGACTGCCCTAAATCCTCTTGTAGGAGGGCTCCAGTTATATGAAGATGTTCAGGTGGTGAAGGGCTAAGCTTTTGTCATTTCTTTTGGACGATTTTACAAGAGGGTAACCCACAGTCAACATGTCTGCCCATACCATCAGCATGGTCCAATGTCTTCTCATCCATTATGATGATCCAGTATCTTTCCACTCTTAACATTGAAATATCTGTTTGTTAGTATTTGAAAGATCCCTCTGATTCGTTTTTTGCCCACAGAATTCTTTCTATATTTCTTTTTCATAAAGAAAATAAAAACTAAAAAAGAAAAGAAAATTAGAATCACAGAGGAATGCCAGCTGCCAAGTACCCTCTCCCTTAATTAAGCAACACCAAATCCCTCACTGTAATCTGCCCAGCAACAAGGCACTCCCAGGCTCCTCTGGGGAGAAATCATTATAGGGCATTAATTCCAGACTCCCAGTGATCTGGGACACTGTATCACCAAACAACGGTGGTATTAAATACATTATTTAAATGTATAGGCATTTGGGGATACGTTTTGGCATAAGCACACTACATTAAATAAAATTTTGTTTTATGAATAGAATTGTACGGGAGAAATGGGCCGTGGTGTCCCGTGCACAATTTTAAGCTCGCTCCAGATTGTGGACAGCCGTCATTTTCCTGTCTGGCTTTGCTCTCTTGGCTGCCTTGTTGCATTCTAAGCCTTATCACGGAAAGGAGAAAGGCATGGAATGTTTCTGAGGACGCTTGATGTTTGGCGTACTGTAAAAATGTGTCTCCCAGATGTTGTCTTCTTTCTCTCTGGAAACCCTGTCACATAAAAGAAAGAAAAAGAACGGTCAGTCAGGAGGCCGTGTTGACTACAGACACTAATATTCTCACAGGGTGGCTATTTGCATCGGTGCCCAGCTGGAAAATGTTGTCTGTTGTGGTAACACAGCTTCCTCGCTTGTAAGAAATGCTTGTCTCTGTTGGAGGGCTTAGAAAGATACTCTTCGCACCAAATCCCCTTACAGAGCTGCCAATCCCCCTGGGGCCTCGCCTGCTGGGTTATGGTAGTCCTGAACCCTCGTCGGTTGCTCCTTGGTTGGTGTGATTGGGACCCGTATTAATGGCTGTGACCGTGACTTTTCTCTTTGGGGATTTGGCCTTTTTTCATTTGGTTGGAGTCTCAGACTGAGCTTTGTCACAGAGAATTATCCTGTGGCAGTGGGTTGGGGAGATAAGTCTTTGTTGCGACATAAAACACATACAGACCAAAGTGTGAAAAATTGAAATGACAAGGGTGGCGGGGTGTTGTTTCTTAAGTCCGGTCAAATGTTCAGACAGAGGAAGTAAGGTATGCCCTGGTTGCTGAAGCGAACCTGCTTCCAATGCCCAGAGTGTAGGACTACATGGTAAGGCCAGGTGCCTGTGACAAACAATGCCACAGTGCACTTGGGACTGTTTTCCTCCTCTCGAGTTGCCTTGTTCAGCCTTGATATTACGGCCCTCTTGTTTGCAGGAGATGTCTAGGACCCATTGCCTATTTGATTCTGGTGTGACAGGGAAGAGAGATGCTAGCACTGCAGTGAAAGTTGTCCAAGCTGTTGCTTTAATGACTTTGTACTCCTTTTCAATAATCTAGAAACAGTTCAGCACCCATGGGTCCTCCATGGACACAGAAGCTGCTCAGCGTCTTTCTCTTAATATCTGATCACATGTGTTGTTTCTCTGCGGCGTAGACAAAATTCTGATTTCACTTCAATCAGACTTCTACATCAGTAGGCTTTGAGTTTAGTATTTTTGAAGTACACATAAAATGAGAGCTGTTAAACAAACAAAAAACCCTAAACGCTAAAAAATTATACCACTCTGTACCTCCAAACCCACCAACTGTTCAAAAGTTGTCAGCTTTGCTCACTTTAAAGAGGGAATCACTTAGTACTTGATGCCCGTGTGCCACAGAGGGTTTTAGAAAGAAGTCTTTAGTGATGCTATTTACCGCCCAGATACATTTGAGAGATGTACTGTTGAATTACTATTAATTTCTTCTTAAATCTATTTTAAATCCTGTTTCTTGTGGTTGCAGCATTCTTACAATTCTGTGTGTTGGTGTTGATAACTATTGTCGATTCTACAGGCTTCATTTGTTTTAATCTGTAGCAACAAGCATTTTTAACAAATAAGATTAATTTGTTGTGACCAGTTCCCCTGGATAATGTAGAATTTTGTTTTAATACAAAAATTTTAATGAAAACAGAGTATAGATATGTTTATGGAAAACTCAAAACTGAAAAGCATGAATTTATATACGTTCAAACTCTGTGCATTCCAAGTCGCTTATGACCTTAAAAAATTAAATAATACATAAGCAATTTAGCAAGTTAAAAAGTCATAAAACCATAGCCACAGGTAGAAATATATTGAGGAATAAACATAATTGCAAACCACCTCATGAAAATAAAATATTTTAGAAATAATAAGTATTTTCTCTTGTACAACCCATCCACCTTTAAATGTAGTCTAACTTCAGTGATTATCAGCAACAGAAATTATAGTTAAAATCATTCCTTTTTTATGAAAGTAATAATGTAAGGCTGGGAAGATACACTAAATTAGAAAAAAAGAAAAACAAGATTCAATGCACAGAGAAAATAACTCCTTCTGACTTTTTCTTTCTTTTGCATTAGAAGATTAAATTGGAAGCTCTAAGCCTTTTCAAACTTTCACACACTTCTCTGCCTTTTTCTGATTTCTTTTTTGACCATGAGCAACCCTTTGGAATCTTGTCAGCTTGACTCCCAGAGTGAGGATTCCTCACATTTTAACAGCAGAGTTTGCTTCTTGTTTATCCAACTAATAAAAACACCAATTTTGTTACCAAGTGCATTCACATTGGTCCAAAATAGAAAACCAATTAAAGTACATGTAACAAATTAGAAATCTGTTGATGGGTTTTAAGTATTCCCATTATTTGATTTTATTATATAACTATTGAACAATATGCTAAATCACTAACAAAGTAATGTTTTTGGCCTTTAAGTTGTATATTCTAATTACAAGTGAAATAAAATTTGCATTAGGTGCTCTTACAGTCTCCTAATAAGGCCTCTTGTTTTCTATTTTAAAATATATTAATTACCTAGCTGTATATTGATCATTTTGTTTTTATTTATAGATAGTTCTTCAAAAATCAAATAAATATATTGAGAGAAAAATGAGTGAAATGAATTGAAACAATCAGAGAATAAAAGGCTCTTGTTCTTCTCCAAACAACACTTTAAAATGGAAAATTGATATTACAGACTGCTCGCAAGGAACACAAATGTTTCATAGTAGCTTCGATCCCAAACTCTATATAATCCCCATTTTACATAATTCATAAGGTGACCTTGAGAGGTATTTTATTCCATTATCAGGTCAATTAACCTAAATGTAAGGATGTCCTCACCTTGCCAGGGTGATATAAACGGTGGTGGTGCGTCCAGGCTGCCCGTGGCCAGCGCTCATCTCTTGCCAGAGTACATTTGCATTTACTAAGATGGAAAAACATATTTGTATCTATCTAGAATAAATGAGTGATGCTTTTGACAGTTACCTGTGTGAGCTTGGGGAGTTAGAGTAGAGAATTGTATTACTGGGAGTGGGAAAGAGTTTTTTTTTCTAATTTTGTTTTCTTACTCAAATAAATGCTTTCCAGAGAAAACCCAGCCCACTGTTAGTTGGGACTTTCTTCACAGTACAACTAACTCCATCTCTAAATATGTCAACAGTCCTGGAGCATATGGCAAACTGAGATACAAGGGAGTCTGGGGACCGCACCTCCTTCCTGACCATGCGATCATGAACTTGGCTGCTTCTGTCTTCCAGCGTGGCAGCATTTACCAGCTCTGCATGTACTGGCTCCTGAATAGGTTAGAATTCAGTTTGCCCTGAAGTTATGTCAGAAAATATAATCGCAAGAAGTCTGTCCTGACACAAACTGAGATTAAAGCCTTTCCCTTTTCCTTGTGTTTCTTTGCTGCTGCATTTCTGTGGACTTGTGGGGAGGACTTGCAAAGCTTTTTTTCATAAACCAAAAGCCATTTAAAGTGTGCATGTATGCGTGCATGTGTGCATTCTCTTATGTTTCTGTCTTGTACAGCACTATGAAGTTTTTCCAGACTTTTTTTTTTTTTTATAATTACCCCAAATCAAATTTAAAGTAAAAATTGCCTATGGGGACTATCATTTTTGTTATTTTGACAATTTTTGTGCTTCTAATGTTTTTCTTGCTTTAGGATATTAAAATTTAGCAAAGAAAATAAACATTGAATTCCATATATTTTCAACTGGCTACATCCTCTTTTTAGTTCCATAGATAAATGAATTGGGGTGATGTTTTTGTTTCCTAGACATTATAAATTAATCTTTCGATTTTCCTCTGTTCAGTTATTTTATAAAGACACGTAAAGACTTTCCCACAGGAATCACCTCACTGGAGAGGGGGAGTTAGTCTTACAGTGCTGCAGAGTAGGATTGGAGAGGCTATTGTGCAGAGGACTCACACCCTCACTGGACACCCCTTCACCGACAGTTGCCTGAGAATGAGTCAACCATGGGGAATGAAATACCGTCTTTTAGATGGGTCTTAGAATTGTTACATCCATCATGCATGATGAAACAAAAATCATTCAAATAAATACATATGATATAAACATTGGGGCTTGTGCAAAATATGTTAGAAATACGGCCCAATCTCTGGAATGGCCCTGTATGTTTCTTGTCTCAAACAATATCCTGAGTGAAATACAGAAGTGTCTGGATAATAGTACACCGCCCCCCCCTTTACTCTGAAAGCAGAAAACACCTTGTCTCCTCTCTGACTCGTTAGTTTTAAATATGAATGGATTCACTTCCCTGTGTAATATCTTTCCAACTGCCTCCCATTGTACAGCACTATAGGAAGTACAGGCACCCACTTGAGGAGGTTATCAGAGGTAGATTTGCAGGAAAGATGATATTGTTAGTGTGAAAAGGAAAGCTGATAACAGACAGTTGAGTTTAAGCATTAAGCTGCTTGCTTCAGGTGAAATACACACACACACACACACACACACACACACACACACACACACACACACACACGCTTTTTTAGAAGCAACCGGCAACTGCTCACTAATCAGTTTGGTTCTTTAAAAAGGAAAGAGAGGAAAGAAATGACAAACAAGGCAATTGTAACTAGAAAGAGGAGGGAGCCTCTGTGAGACTTCAAAAGGTACAGCTGGCGAGAGTGTGCACAGGCCCCTGAGACTGAGGGATAAAAACTATAAACGTGCCCTCTAATGTGTTTTCTCCTGACCTCATGCCAAGGTTAAGATTGAAGATTTTTTCTTATGACTTTGAAACAGAGTTAAGGTGAAAGAATCTGATGCAAACAGTTAAGAAGCCCGGAAGAACTCCTGTGAGGAGGCTCCCCACCTGCATCCTGATTTGGCCTGTACCTATTGTGCCTGTCCTTAACTTCTGTCACCCTGTATTCAGGCTGCCTGCAAGCTGTGGTACTGGGGGCCGAATCAGACCCCTGACACAGCTCCGAAGGGATAGGCATAGCTGTTTCTTTGCCAGACTGGTCCTGGCTTCTATCTGTACCCAAAATAAATGCTAGGAAAATAAAGCAGTAGGGACAACTGGAATTTAGAGTTGCCCCTGTGAACTTCCTGGGACGGATGTTGGCCATGCTGTGTGAGGCTGGCTGTGCCCTGCATACCACACACACCAATACATTAGTTCAAAAAAGATGCTGTCTTCAAGCATGACATGCTATTTATGAGTATCACCTTTGAGTTTCTATTCTGAACTGTATTCATCAATTTCTTTTCCTTTCTGTGGTATTGTGTGTAGGTCTGTTCTTCTGAACCAGTAAAAACCTAGCAATTTCCCCCAATCTCAAAAGAAGGAAATTTTAATGATCTATGTTTTTGAAATGTATATATTATTTCAAATTTCTTTAAATTGATGCCCCTTTAAAAAGACTGTTAGCAGTGACCTTAAACTTTGGCTTTAAAAACAGACTTGTTGGCCTGTGTGTACTTTCTTCAAGTCTCCAGTTCCTCATACAGATGGAGCTTGCCAATACACCACTCACACTGTGTGTATTCCCGTGGGAGTCTGCTTATTAACATTATTAGCTTTTTCAGTAAGTATGTTACATGTTCTATTGATTAGTAATTAAATCAGTCTTCATAACAGCAGCATGTACAAATTATTAGACTCAAAGATAGTCTATATTCCTTAATCTGATGTAAGACTAGGTCTATATATGTACCTGAGGGTGGAGAGTGTTTTACATGTACAAGGCTGTGATGGCTCTGATTTCAGCCCTCAACATCGCCACATAATAAACAATTACATTGAGATTCCTCACAGAAAGTGAGCACACTTCTACATGGAGACAAAAGCAAACCCATCCGAGGAGGGAAAAACAATCTGTCTTTGAAGACGCATCTTCCCCAGGAGTAACCCAGGGGCTGAGGAAGGGCAAAGCAGTGGTCCAAGGTTCACAAGCAGATAGGGAGCAGCTTCCTCACAGAGGGGCAAGATGATCTCTTTAAACCTGAGCAAGATACTTTCAGGGTTCAAGACTTTTCAATGAAATCTGAAAACTGCTTCCAAGGATTTGGTTCTTCTGACAATGTGGGAAAGGTTTTAAGCCAAGGAGGAAAGGGTCCCAACCTTTACCAAGGCGGCGCTTGTAACAAAAAAGAAAAGGGCACAAAGAAAGCCAGATAATTAAGCAGGTAAAGCCAAAGAAGCCTGAATTGAAAAAAAAAATGAGAAAAATATAGGAGAAAGAAAGAAGAAAGAAAATAAAACTCTGGTTCACTCCCAATTGCCTTTTGAGGGTCAAATCCACTGAGAGAAACCCAAGCCCGGCCTGAGTGATTAACCCCGCATTACAGAAGGCTTTGTTTTGAAACTGAAAGCTTTTGATTCGCAGAGCAATATCTGCACATGACATAGCCGGGCTGTGATGAGCCTGGAGACTTAATTACATCCTTGGGTCAGCTGCAGGCATGCTGCCGGGACCCTTCAGGTCAGGCTTCTGGAGTCCTGATGCAGGAACCGTACACTGAATTAGCCTCCAGCGTGTGGTTTCCCAGACACCCAAGAAAGCCCCTTGCTGTTGTAACTTCTTAGTGTATTGGAACAAAACATGCCGCAAATATCATACTGTTGTGGCGACTGGGAAAGAGGGAAAGCCTGATGGGTGTGGAAGATTGGTCCAAATAATATTCTGTCAATAAACAAAAAAATTCAGATGTAAATCAATGAGCATACTTTGGAAAGTTACTCTGCTACCTAATTACATTTACCTTTTCTTTTTTTCTTTCTTTCTTTCTTTCTTTTTTTTTTTTTTTGGTTATTTTGTTTGTTTGGGTTTTTTTAGAATCTGGGAGGGCCAGACTCAGAATTGCTCATCTGCAACTTTGAATAGACATCTTTCCTCTTCTATTTAGATTTTATATTCTTTGGGGTGAAAGCACAAAATTGCTCAGTCATAAAAGCAATTTGTTTAGCGGAAGTTCATTTTGTGTTGTCTGTGCTTTTATTTCACTAAATACAGAATAGATCTGAAGTCTAAGAAATGCTATTTATATAAAAAATAATTACAAAGTTCTAAGTGAAAAACCCGAAGACAAAGAACGTTGCCAGCGATTCTGGCAAGAGAATGCGCGCCTGTGGGTTTCGCTGTGGCCCTTGGACAAAGCTGTTGTCTGCATCCGTCTCCCTTCGGTTCTGCCAGTTTGCTGCAGTTCTGTGTATTCTGAAGGCGACGGGAGCGTGTCAAGGCCTTGTCATCTCTGGTCAGGAGAGTCGTTTGTAGGGAGAGTTTTCAATGATAAAAGCATCAGCAACTAATCAGAATATTTGTTGTTTCTTTTTGACAAAAGAGGCAAGTGTCTGTCAAGAAAAACCCAGGCTTCCCTTGTCTTCCCAAGGAACCTGAAGAGTGGCTTGAATAGCGGCAGACTCCAGGAACGTCGTGTGCAAAATAGCTGTATTGATTCCTGTAGACTCTTGTTATGTGTGACATCCAACGGCATCAGCCAACATAAATTTGCCCGTTTGTTAGCATGTGTGGAGAAGAATGAACAGTGTCGATTAGCGGGCAGCACATTATGAGCTGGGAGTGGAAACCTCCGCAGAAAGCCGAGGAAAAACAATCAACACGGCATAATCCCACATGAGACGGCGCATGCTCACCTCCAAGCCCTCTAAAGGGTTAACTATTGGCGCATTGGTTGGGAGTTTAAATTTTTTCTCTGAGTTTAAAAAAAGAAATGCATTCTCATGCTCATAAACAAATACATCAGTTGCTTAAGGGTTATGCGGAATTTGAATGCAAATAGCACGCTGTAATGACACCCCAGAGACTGACATTGTACCTCTGTTTCTTGAGAACACATCATGGCAAACTTGGTTTTTGCTACTGGTTTCCTTAGTAACTGGAACAACATATTGTCGAGGACATAAAATAATATCCTGTTCAGCCACTGAGCATCTTGAACTGAAATGTAATTGATTTTGCACGAGGTACAGGATTATCGTGTCCTCTGCACATCATTGAGGTATTAGAGCTGAAACGAACGTGGTCGGAGATTGTTTTTATTTTTATTTTTCAAAGCAGCCATTTTGCTTCTAATCATCTCTTTGCAAGGGGGCTAAAATTCCTAACGGTGTGTGGTGTTCTGTCTTTAAGATGAGCAGATTATTAAACAGAGTGGTGCAGCTGGTCTTACTCCTCAGCATACAGGAGAAATGCTATTTATTTGCAAGTGGAAAGTGCACTATATGAAGCTGTGTGTGCCAGTGGCAGAGTCAGGACGTTTACTTTCTCAAACTTACATGGAATTTAGTACACATCCAATGTAGCCATTGTAACATGTGTGAACAGAAGCGAGCTGGGTACCCTGCGTATTCCTGAGAATTCTCAGAAAACTCTATCCTAATTCTGTTTCTGCAGCTGGTTGACGATACTGCCATAGGCAAATTATTAGATCTCTGGTGTCTCAATATCCTTATCTATAAAATGGGAATAATAACACCCGCCCCACAAGGGTGTTATATGGATAATTACTTGATGTCTGCAAAGAGCTTTGAAGATAGAATATGCTAAATCTTATGATTGTTTTAAACTACATATGCAGCAGTATGTTACAGGCATAAAATTAGAGAGCGGTTTAATGAGCTTAGAAAATTGGAGGCCTCTGGTTTAGGATAAGAGTGTCTGGAGACCAAGCAGAGCTTTGTCTGTTTTACTGTTCCTGCAAATAGCATTTCCTAGAATTGTATGGTAAGAACAGGATTGCTCAGCAATTGATATTGATGCTATCCTTTCTGGAAATCCTGGGTTCCCAAGGAGGTGATAACGTTATGTTATAGGCACCCTGCTCTAGTGAACTTCAAACCCCCCCCCCCCCAATTCACTGGAAAATTGATCTCCTTCCAAACAGATCTGTGGACGAATTAGGGTCTGGATGGAGATTTTTTTTTTCCAAATGGAACCATCGCCTCCCGGAATACCTTGTTAACTAGCATCTTTACTAGCAGTGGGCCCATCTCCCCTCACACCGGCAAGGAATTCCTTTTACAGGAGGTACGATTGTCAGAGAGAACACCCCAGCTATTAGGCATGCTTTATTAATTCATTCACTTGTACAACAAGTATTGAAGATCTGCCATGAACTATTATTTTAATTACGCATTTAGAGCAATGGTTCTCAACCTGTGGGTCGCGACCTCTTAGCATCACCTATCAGGTATTTATATTATGACTTATAATTGGAGCAACAGTACTGTTATAGAGCAGCAATGAAATAATTTTATGGTTGTGGGTCACAACAGGAGAAACTGTATTAAAGGAGTGCAGCATTACGATGGTTGACAGCCACTGCTTTAGAGCTTACAAGATGTTAAAAATGTGGTGCCAGGCCCTAAGCTTTTTCCCAATGGGCCAAGGACAAGGTGCTATATGCAATACACTGTGTGCTGGGTGTGAGTTTCATATACACAGTGTAGAAAAAGCACTAGCTGGTCCAGGAGTGTTTGTAATGGCCAATACATGTGAGGAGCAATTGCATCTGAGCTGGGCCTCCTGAACAGGAAGGATTTGCAAAGTTAATCAGAAGGAAAAGGGAGGTAGAACAGACACAGTGTGCAATTACCTGGAGAGGGGAAAGGAAACAGAGGTTAGCTCTCAAGTGATCTAACTTGCGCAGAACACTCAGGATGTGGAGAGGAGTACTAGGGGATACTCCTAAGAGCCTTTTATGGAGCATCACTTCTCCTGTGAGAAAGCAGCATGCTGTTAGCAAAGCAGTGCCATTTCTTCTCTGCGCCCTGTGTCCACTCCATACAGGCACTGTGTCTGATGATGCATATTGCATTATTGTTTGTTAATTATGTGTTAAACGACAGGTAAGAGACAGGCTGTAGAATGACTTGATTCAAAAATCATGGGCAGGAGCTTTTCCAGTGGTTGGAAATGGCTGCAGAGTGTGTCCTCTAAGCCTGGAGAACAGATGCAGAAGGGAAGAGCGGTTGCGGGGAAATTGCTGCACTTGTTACAGAGCTGGTTGAAGTGTTATAAACCAGGGCTGTAGTGACTTTGTAGAAAAGTGGTAGTGTAGTTTAGATAAGATGCCAGGAGAGAGGCAGTGGTGCTGCGCTCTGCGGCAAGAGTGCACTTAGGAGAAGCTGAGCAGACGCAGCAGGAAGTGCAAATTTGGAGGGATAGACGGAGAAGATAAGCAACTCATAGTTAAGTTTGCAGTAACAGTAGGGCATTCAGGAAGAGGATTCTAGAACTCTGAAAACTGAAGAATAAATTAAGTGATAAAAACTAAATGGAGTTTGGTTTTTTTGTTTCTTTTCTTTTTGTATGTGTGGTATATGGTGAGACTGTACGTGTGTGTGTGTGTATGTGTGTGTGTGTGTGTGTGTGTGTGTGTGTGTGTGTGTGTGTGTGTGTGTATGTGTTTGTGTGTGTGTGCCAGGGTTCTATTTTTTGAGATGATCCCTCTTCCTGACTCAGTAGCTTAATAATTGCCTAGGTTGGCTGGCCAGTGAAGTCCAGGGGCATACCTGTCTCTCCAGCCGTGGGAATGCAGGATCACAATGCTGTACTCAGCTTTTAGGAGGATGCTCAGGATCATAAGTCAGCTCCCTGTGGTTGTGTGGCAAGTACTTTGCTGACTTAGCCATCTCCATTGCCCCCAGGATGTACTGGTCAGTGTTGTCCACAGAGATTTAGGACTTTAACACTATGGGATCATTCATGGGGGAAACCTAAAGAAGAAAGATGAAAGACCCCAAAGAAACTCACATTTAAAGACAGGATACCAGAAAGACACAAGGTGGGAGAGATTTGAAGTCTAATTGTCATGGCAAAGAGAAAGAAGGAGGTCTGTAAATTAAAGTCAGAGGCATTCTAAGAGCAAACACAGAGGAAGACAGAGAACCATTGCATTCAATTATTTACAGTTCGCTGTTGATATTTCCAGGTTTCAGTGGACCCATGAGAACAAGAGCATGACATTAAGAGATTAAAGTATGAATACATGAGTTTTCGAATAAGTAAGTGTAATCATTGTGAACCTTTCCATTCACAGGTTGGCAGTGGCAAATGTCGAAAAATAAGAATATAATCAGAGAAACCTTCCAACAGAGGACCCTGCAAGCTTATCATGTGAGGGCTGATGCCTGAGATGGTCCGTTACTCAAATAATTTCCAATATGGCAGTGTTCAACTGTGTAGAATCCTGTCATAATAGCTCTAAGTTCACAATTTCCATTTCTAATGGATAAAGCTTCCTTGAGTGCCTTGGTGCCCTTGTTCAGTATAGATACTGCTCAACAAATGGCTACTTCTCACTCTGCAGCTAATGCTTATAGTCTCATTGAATGCTAAAATAATTTAAAAGTCTAGATACCAAAGTCTCTAATGAGTTAAGTCTACCCTTAGCACTGAGATGTGATGAGATATTCTGGTGTTACTTTCCAGACAGGTATTAAATATTTTAAATGCATATTTTGGTCACATGTCTATATATAGTATATTTTCATGCTCTTGGTGATGGGTCTCGTTGAGTATACTGTAGTTTCTGCTTATCAAAGGATAGGTGTAAATTTCACATCAGAAGGTAGAGACAGTGTCTCTGTCTGGAGCAAATTAAAGTATGTACTAGCCATTCGCTGTAACATTACCCACTGGTTGTATATGTATCATTTGGCAATTGTAATGCTACCCCGAATGATAGATTTCTCAGGATAGCAGTAATAAATAGCCATGTTCCTAAGGATATTGCTGTGAATAGAGCATGGACTTTGTAATTCAGATCTTCAGGAATACTCAAAATCTTGAAAATGTGGCAGGCCATCTTACCAGCTTCCAAATAGAATAAACACTTCCCAGATTTTATGTATACATTAGTAACAGTCAAATAACCAAACCATTTGTCAGTAGTAGAAAACATACTGAGAATCTAACTTGAAAGTCTGAAGTATTATCTTCCTATGAATAACTATGGTCCTTAGTGTGCATAAGAAATGAGGATCGACAGTCAGCATGGCATCACTGAGTGATGAGCAAAGCAGACAACCTTTGTCTGCTACTGACCTAAAAGGAAGAATGGAACTTCTTTAGACATGAGAGTGCCGGAAGTCAGTATGTGCATAATCCGTCAGAGACTAGAGCATTCCCAGGCTCAGGATGGGTTGTATTCAAGTTTAGATGCATAACTGTGGCCTTTTTCACCAAGCACATAATACATCAAAGTTTTATTTTCTTACTTACTTTAGAATCAATATAGTAGTTGGAGCTTACATCTTCCTTACACATCTAAAATTTAAATAGTATGTAACAAAATTGTTTAGAAATTAATAGTGAAATAAACTTGTATTTAATAAGTTAAGAGCTGGGATCTGAGTTAAAATGTGCACTTACATTAAATAGGCCAGTCAAAACAATCCCTTAGCTAGAGCAAAACAGAAAGGACACAACTGTGGTGCAATAGTTAGAAAGTGAAATAATATTTTATTTCATTTTTGAAACAGGATATTGCTATGTTTCTCTGCCTAGCTTGGAACTCACTATAAAGACCAAGATAACCTCAAACTCATGGAGTTGCAAAGACAATTGGCAATACTATTTTCTTTTCTTTTCTTTTATATTTTTTGAGACAAGATTTTTCTGTATAGCCCTGGTTGTACTGGATTCACTATGTAGAACAGGCTGGCCTCGAAATCACAGTTATCCACCTGCCTCTGCCTCCCCCAGTTCTGGATTTATAGATGTGTGCCACCATGCCAGGCTGCAATATTATTTTCTTAAAAACTCCTCTTCCCCTCCAAAAAAAATCCTTTTTCGGATTTTGAAAAAAAAATATATATACACACACACAAATATTTACATATATGTACATATACAAAAATACATTTATACATGAATGTACATACACACATTTTAAAGAATTTATATGCACATGTATGTGTCTTTATAGTTGGAAATAACATCGCTAGACAGTTTATTAGACCTCAATCAACATTTGTATTAAAGTGCATGCATTTGTAGTAAAGATATTTCCAGATTTTAGTATCTTAATGTGGCAGAGGGATGCAAAAAGAGGCAGTGTCCTTCAAAGAAGGAACGGTAAGAGGCCCAGAAGTCAGATCCATCAGTCCTGAGCCCCCTTGCCCCAACCCTTGCTTGATGAGTGCTTGAGCCAAATCACCTTTCGGTTTCTTTGTGTAGATGGACAGTCTGTTGCGTGCCTTACTAAGAGAACTCAGTGCACTTGGTGCAGTGCTAGTTGCAGTGACGACACCCAGGGGGACTCACCGAGACACTGCTTCGGTTACCTCCGTAATTCTTTGCTTTCTTCAGCTTCTCTTTGCTCTGAAGTGACAGTCCCTGGGACCTCTCACACTAGTTCTAAGAGTAGCAGAGGCATGTCACCTCAATGAAGATGATGTCTGGCTTACAATAGTAAATGTCACTAACTTGCACCATGAGCACTTAAGCAAGGTGAGTGAGTGGCTGGAGAGAGAGAGAGAGAGAGAGAGAGAGAGAGAGAGAGAGAGAGAGAGAGAGAGAGAGAGAGAGAGAGAGAGAAAGAGAGAGGAAGGGATCCAAAATGTCGTCTCCTATCCCAGCCCCATTACCGACTTGCTAGGGCAGAATAAATACATCACAAGTAAACAAATAAACAAATCTCTTAACCTTTCCTCATTTCAGCTCAGCACAAGGAGGAGCGAGGAGCCTTTGCTTTTTAAGGGCTTTGAAGTCATTGACTCAAAGAGTGGCAAG
Organism: Acomys minous; assembly: GCF_964271855.1. Lineage (NCBI taxonomy): Eukaryota > Metazoa > Chordata > Mammalia > Rodentia > Muridae > Acomys > Acomys minous. The sequence goes on from NC_140496.1 coordinate 101,929,349, forward strand.
GCTTATTAACTTCCCAGTGTCTCAGCCTTCCTCATGTGTGCTCTGAGTGTTTGCTTTTCATTTGGGAAATGAAATATTTCCTTACCATTGATATGTGGTAATTGTAGAAATTAGTGAAACCTGCCAGTTTTTTTCAGATAAAATCAGAGGACACATGAGTCAGGCAGTTAATTGTGTGAGAGAATAGAGTAGGAGACAGGACAGCTTCAGCAGAGCTCTGCTGTTGGTTGTCCCAACTCCACGGTGATGACTTCGGAAGGTACAGGAGAGGGTGGAGGTTACAGAGCGAAAATGAGCCGCATTTCTGCTTCCCAGCTCTGCTCTTCCTATGCTCACCCAGAGATCTTTTGCATCCCTTCTCTTGTAAGACCTGCAAGCTCTTCATGCAGAGTCAAGCTTCTCTGCTTTATAATTCTTAGGCCGTTGCTGCCGCTTGATATGCCTTCGTTTATGAAATAAAGCCTATTTTATTTCAAAAGTCATGTTCCTTGCTAGGCACCATTTTCTTCTCTATTATCTGTAACTTTATCCTTGAAAGTACAAACACACAACCCTTTGTATATGTACAAAGACACTATTCACACATACGTACTTTTGTTGTTTTCGCGAGTGATAGGGAGTAAAACCAATCGTTCTGTTATTAGTCACTTGCTATTATTCTTATTCTCATAATTATTTAAAATGATGGACATAGGGAATCACTAAAATATTATCGCAATACTGAAACATTGTGTGTAAGGCAGACAGAGAAGAGTTGCAGCTTGTTGGCCAAATGAGATCTGTTGCACTTTTCATAAATCCTTTATTCAATGTGTTTTGTCACGAATCAATATTACGTTGCTGTGAAGCATAGATAAAACACAGCCCACAGTGAGCTTTGTGAAGTCTTCTTACTGGAAATGCTTTATGATACATTTTAATAGGTCACGTTTTTATTTGAATTTGGGGACGTATGTCCATGTGGATGTGAATAGGCCCTTTCCTCAAAATCTGTCAACTCCAAGTTTATTTTTTTTTTTACAATGAATGTACAGAAGAGATGGAGACGTAAACAACGTTCGTGTCTTCAGCTTCTGCTGAAGTGAAATTTGTCATGCGACAATTCTCCAAGCAAATGCTATAAAGACGTCAGCAAGCCACAGACTTGATAATATACATCAAGGTGTTGTCCTCGTATTAATATTCTCTGAAGAAAATCTTAGAGTGTTCATGAATTGAAATACTTTTCATATAAACCATGTAAATATAATGATTAACAATCTGCTGCATTCACAATTCAGGACAGGAGATTTAGTATTTTCCTAATTACTTAGACCCGTGTGGGAGGATTTGACTGCTAAGGAAGATTAAGCCATTTGTATTTATTCATCGCTGCTTTATAGCATTAACTCGCAGCCTCGGTCCTGCTGCACTGAAGGCTGAGGAATTTGATTACCGGAGTAGTGGAGTCGGCCAATCTTGGCTTGAGACAGCCGACTCCACTAATTGTCTACCAGCGGTGATTTAGCTGTATCGTCTTTCCACAACCTTGCTATTGAGAGGAGCACGTGAAATCTGATGAAAATTACTGTTTAATAATCAAGACTTGGAAAAAGACCACCTGGTAGATGCATTCCATTTCCCAATTCATTTCTGAAAGGGAGAGAAAGAAGCAAAGTTTATGAATCTTAAAGTGTTCTTTTTTTTTCTTTTCAAAAAGGAAATATTTTGAAAATTGGCTTTACCAATGTTATTAGTAAAGGAGAGAATTCAACTGCATTTTTGCTGTTATTCATTTGCTTTGTTTTCCATTACAGCTCCCATGAACACTGTTAATCTTATATTTTGTATGCCAGTTTATGGTTAAACATGAGGGAGGTAGTTTTTACTTAACCATGGCTCCTCACTTTACCCTTCTGTGCTATGTATACTGGAGCAGAGGTGTCCAATATTACGGAAACAGGAATCTGGCTAATATGTTACATACATCTATTAGCTCTTATTTATTGTGTGTCATGTGTGTGTTTGAGTGCCTGCCAATGCTTGTACATACCTGGAGGTCAGAGGAAACTTGCAGAAGTCTGTTTTTTCCTCCTTAGAGGTCTCAGGGTATGAACTCAGGACATCAGGCTTGAAGGCAACTTTCTTTTCTTGATGAACCGTCGCTCTAGACCCTTATTACATAAATTTCAGCAGGCCAATTGCAATAGTTTTCTTCTTTTGTATATGTGTGTGTGTGTGTGTGTGTGTGTATGGTGTACATGTGTATTTGGTTGTATGGGAGTAGTGTGTGTGTGTGTATGTGTGTATGTGTGTGTGTGTGTGTGTGTGTGCGCGCGCGCGCGCGTGTGTGTTGGAAATCTTGATTGTTCTTCCATCATGTTCCTTTGAGGCAGGGTCCTCTAATCAAACGCAGAGCTCATTGATGCAGCTTGTTTCCTAACCCGGGTTCCTTTGTCTCCTCTATGCGTCAGAATTTCAGGAAGGCTGCCTGCTCACCTGGTGTTAACGCTGATGCTGTTGACCGAAACGTGGCCCTCTTGCTTCCGTACACAACGTTAACTCCTCATATCCTCAGAGACAGGATTTTAAAGGTTTGCTTATTTTTATCGTATGCTGCTGATTGTTTTACCTGAATGAATGTATGTGTAGCATATGCGTACTTGGTGCACATGGAAACCAGAAGGTGCGGGAGCTCTTAGAACTGAAGCTAAATCTGCTTATGAGCATCATGTGAGTGCAGGGACCCACAAACAGATCTCTGCTAGAGCAACAGCGGAGTCATCTCCCCGGCCCTCACAGTCATTAATGATGAATCCAATACATGCCCGCAAAGAAAGCGTTTTGTTTATTAAGATAAAAATCGTTGCATACGTAGGAGAGAGATTTACAGCTTTCTGAAACGGAACGTAGCGAGTAGGGTTATTTGGGTATGCCCAGTGCCACATCAACCAGGCCCTGCTGATCAGGTTTGAGGAAACAAAAATTTATTAATTTGGGACGTTCGCATTCTTCCACTGAAGTGAGCTTCTCGAAGGTTTGAATGTCGCATTCATGAGAGGTGGCAGGTCAGTGCATCATAGGCGTCCCTCAAGTGGTCCTCCACTTTTCCCAAACGCAAAATTTGCGGAGACCGTATGTACTAGTCTGTATGCCCGGGAGGATCCCAATCTGTGTCACGAGGTGCGAGGACCCTCGCTCTACGTTTCGAAGTCTGGAATTTAAGGTGGAGCACATCTGTAGTCAGATCTTCACTGCAGCCTCTCAGGCTGATAGTGTATAAGAGAGAGGCTCTGATCCAGGGGCGTTCCTAACACATGCTTAAAGTCCTAGACAGGAACCAGGCTAAAGGTCTGATTGTGCTTTCTCCCACACACAGCATCGGGAGTTCTGGGAACTCCTGTGGAATGAAGTGAAGGGCCAGAGAAAGAGTTCAGAAAGCAGGCTAATGGAGGAAGCCCAGAATGAATGCTGAGATTCTCATGAGGACAGGTAACCCATGAGCTAACATACTCTGAGCTTGCTGGGGTTTCTCTTTCTATGCCTCCTGCTGCTGGACAATGTACATGCTATACTTTGAAGAGAAGCACAGAAAAAGAGGCTTAGACACAAGATTGGAGCCTCCACTTTGAGTTTTGCAGACAGGAAGTCTTACGGAGATCACTTCTTTGAATTCCCATTTTTCTTATTCCTGATTGTGTTTGGGTGTAATGTGATACGTAGATAGAAATTATCAGAATTGGCAATTCCCAATTTCTTGAGAAGCCTCGTCAGAGGCTCTCTCTCCCTCCAACTTAGTCATTCCTTTAATGACACAAACACAAGCAAGCACACACACACACACACACACACACACACACACACACACACTCACACACACATATTGTGTTATGCATGCTCATCCCCTACAAAGCCCAATTATTTCCAAAAGTTGATATTAAGTCAGTAGGGGGAAATAACATGCAAATCCTTTTATAAAATTTGACTAGAAACAGGCTATTTTCCATCCTTAATACATCATCTATTAAGGGTACCATTTGTCTGGGCCTGCCACTATTCAAAAATCATTAAGGAATTCGTGGCTTCATGCAATCTTCCTGCTTTTCCATGCCACCTCCAGAGTACCAAGGAATCAGGTGCGCATCACTGTACCTGCCTAAATTTGTGTGTCATTACATGTCTTCTCTACAGTGAGCACTGACTACCAAGTGTAGGATAATCTTTGCCTAAGCTACACCTTGGTATGTTTGTTACGTTTGTTTGCTAGCGCCGACATAGCAACCTAGAATAGTAAGGAGAAGAGAGCTTCTGACCAGAAAACAGTCTTTTTAACAGGTCACGGAGGTCATTCATCCCTCACATGACAATTTATACTTTTAAAAAAGTGAAATTGTATTTTCCAGTTATCCTTTGATCAAATAAAGTTATCACCTGTAATAGAAAACTCTTTCAAGTTGTCAGTTTATGGGTTATTTTCAAATTGGCTGTCACTCATGCGTCGAGCTCAGAGGAGCAGGGAGCTTATCTTCCTCAGTATCTTTCTGAAGACTTTATTATGTGTTGTTCATTGATAAAATTGCTGAATTATGTGTGTGAAATTAGCCTCGACATGTGTATATGTGTGTCAGATTCCAAACTGATCAGGATTTGTAACCAAACATTTCTTCCAGATTTTGAAAATGTTAAATAATTCTGTCTGGTTGGTTATGAATTTTGCATTGAGCCAGTATCTGTCCATTGAATTCTTCAAAGTTGAAGGTGATAAGATGTTACAATATGAGATTTACAATTTTCCACCAAAGATATGAAATAATAGTGGAGCTAAAATGTGTTGAATTCTCCAAAACTAAGAAAATGTATTTCACATTATTACTTTGCTTATCATTAACAACACATAATATGTACAAAAATTGAAAGACAGGGGCATTTAAATTTTCCAGACCAATTAATTCTTATACAAGGCTATGAGCAGTAAAAGAAAAGGATTTTTTTGTTGGTAGTAAGAGTTTTACAATAAACATATGCATAGAAAAATTTTGACAAAATGTTAATTATGAAACTTGGTTGTAATAGCGACAAGTTAATTATTGTGACATGAAATGGATATCAGCAGGAGCTGGGAAATTGATGTCAGGTAAATGGGGGGTGGGGGGAGCGGTGGGGGGACTCCCTAGGATGTGCTCAATCCCAGACATAGTGATTGGAATGGCAAAAAAGCTACTGTGATGCGTGCACACATCCCCTGACGAAGCCCGATTAATTCCAGAAGTTGATATTAAGTCAGTGGGGGTAAAATCCACACAGATCTTTTCACAAAAGTTTGATTAGAAACAGTCTGTTTCCCATCTTTAAAGTATGAAGAATGCCGTTTGTCTGGGAGGACATTTTGCCACTATTCATTAAAGGGTCCGTTGAGCCTTGCATCCACCACCTTCCTCCTCCTGCAATTGTTTCATGTCCCATGATACAAAGTGTAATTTGTTCTTTTTTATTGTCCTCTCTTTATATGAAAAGAGAAGCATGTGGCTTTTAGATCCTTTTGTTTCATTACATGGAAAACTAGGGACCCTACCACTACCCTGGTTTTGACATTTTGTAAATTCTGTTATAAAGAAAGAGAAGAAGGAAAGGAGTGCCAAAGTGCCTGGCAAAGCCACATCTCTTCCTGTCTTTGCTTTCAATATCGTGTGTGTGTGTGTGTGTGTGTGTGTGTGTGTGTGTGTGTGTGTGTGTGTGTGTGTGTCTGTGTGTAAGGGGGTATCCACTGATTGAAACTGAGGATTTTATAGCTTTCATTTGTTTGTTTGTTTTCTTTTCTTTTTGTTTTTTGAGACAGGGTTTCTCTGTGTAGCCATGGCTGTTGTGGACTCGCTTTGTAAACCAGGCTGGTCTCAAACGCACAGACGTCCGCCGGCCTCTGCCCCCCCCCCCCCCAGTGCTGGTATTACAGGCGTGCGCCACTGAGCCAGGCTGATTTTATAGCCCTTTATTAAGCCAGTCCCATGTACAAAATCTTTACTGGTTTATTGTCAGCTTTTGTTGCTGGACTTAAATTTTCAAGAGACAAATGGGAAACACGTACGCGCACGTGTATGTATATGTATGTCTATATTTCACATTTTCCACCAAATGCTTTTATATTCAGAATTAAAGAATCCAGGAACTGAAGAGACTGTTCGGAGGTTGAGAGTAGCACTGGGTGGTGCTTGTCCCCGGCACCAAGGTTGGACAGATTTCACCCTCCTAACCTCTAGCTCTAAGGCATAATGCCCCTTCCCTCCATGCACATAATTAAGAAGAATGAAAGAAATCTTAGTGGAGAGGAGGTGTTCCAAATGGATGCAAGGATTGACAGTCCTGCTCCTTCACTGATTTTTGGACTGGGCAAATACATTATGCTAAGTCCTGCTGTGCAGTAGGTATACCAGCCTCTTCAGGCTTTGATAATGCTTCACGAAGAATGCCAAACACAGCTCTAGTAGTAATTGGAATCCTAACATTGTGTACCTAACATACCATCTTTGCTATTAAAAAAAAAAGAGTTGAAGGCAGGCACATCTATTATGTTCCCGTGTCTTTCCCCATTTCCTGTGACAGCATCAATACCTTTAGCCTCATCAGCTCCTAGCCCTCAAATTAACTCTGCTTGTCTTTAATTTTCATACCCTTTGTAGACCACCTACGACTATTTCATAGGTTAGTGTCTGAGGCTGCTCTTATCCAGAAAAAGGGGTTGATTTCATATTATTTTGAAAATATTAATTTTATGTTTGTGTGCCTGGTTGTATATTTGTGTGCCATGTACAAGACTTCTCAAGAGGCCAAAAGAGGCTTTGGGTCACCAGGAACTGGAATTACAGTAGGTTGGAAGGCACCAGGATTGCTGGAAACTGAACCTGGGCCCTCTACAGGAGGAGCAAGAGCTCCTAACCACTGAGCACTTTCTCCAGCCCTAGGCGAGTGAATCTCACACGCTGTTCACTCCTTCACAGCTGTCCTTGCTTACATCTTAACTTCTACTACAGCACCCAGCAACTGCGCCACATTTATTTTGTACTGTTTTTCTTTTTGTGAATGCTGTTACATTTTCGTAGGTGATAACAAAAGGCATTTTAAAAATTAATTAATTTATTTACTCACTTGAAATCTCAATCGTAGCCCCCTCCGTCCTCTCCTCCAAGTCCACCCTCCCTCCTTCTTCTTCATATTCCTGTCCCACTCCCGTACCCCCTCAGAAAAAAGGAGACACGCCCCCAGGTATTCATCTAAGTGTGTCAAGTCACATCGGGTCTAAGCACATCCTCTAATATAGTGGCCTGTCAAGGCAGATCCACCCAGGAGGAAGTGATCAAAAAGCATGCAAGAAAGTCCTTGTCAGAGACAGACTCTGCGTCCCTTACTAGGGGACCCACATGAAGAGTCAGCTGCCCGTTGGGTACATATGTGGAGAGGGCCTAGGTCCAGTCCATGTGTGGTCCTTGCTTGGCATTTAAGTAACAACAGGTATTTCAATATGGGTTCATGGCAAAAAATTTTTATGCCTAGGTGTTTCAGTGGACAGTGGTTTCTCATAAGTGAAGTTGGTCTTGATAATCTGCAAGTTATTTTACCTGGACCCTAGTCTATTCTAAGGAACAGAGTATATGTGATTATCTGTATATCTATATGTAATTGAATAATTTCCTAGATTCACTCACATCCTTGTACTTGGTACCCAAGAGATTACTTGATAATCTGTCATCCTCAACTCACATACTTCATGACCCCTTTGCCTTGCATCCTTCTCTCCTTAGGAAAACATATCCTTTACTAAGAGCTACTAGTGTCTGTGAGTCAACACCCTCCACCTGGCGACTCTCCATTACAAGCCACACTTTGCGTATAGACTGTCAGTTTTCGATATAATGGTGCCTGCTTTGGGAAAGAAAATGTTTTTTGTTGTTGGTGGGGATGTTATCTAGTGTATTAGCTTGTATGTTCTTGTTATAGGGATTTAATATATAAATTTCAAATTTAACTGCAGAAAAGATACATATCATAATATGAAATAAATCTACTGAAAAGAATATGGCTCATTCCATCATATAATAAAACCTTACTTGCCAAGTCTATTTGGTGGAAGGAATGACGTGCATTCCATATGTAACATTTCCAGATAAGAAAGGGATATTTATGTTCCTATATTTTGATACCTATGTTTTTACTAAAAATGACCTTAAAATAGATGGCATGTTTTCATATCATAAAATAATATGGACAGCTTGATTTAATGTTTTCTTAGTGACTTAAGGGTTTTAATCCTAAAAAATCAATTGTTTCACTTTCTGTTGCTCTTAAGACTTCTGACCTCTGTACTTTTCTAGAAAATATTACTCAGCCATTAAAAACAAGGAAATCCCAAAATTTGTGGACAAATGGATGGGACTAGAAATGATCATACTGAGTGAGTTAATCCAGAAGCAGAAAGACTCACAGGGTATATACTCACTTACAATTGGGCACTAGCCCAAAAGGCACATCCCATGAAACTCTTCTCTTACTAGGAGATTGGGATAGATGTGAGGACATCCCCCTGGGTCTCTAGGTAAGAGAAATAGAGGAGAAGGGAAAATAGAAGCATCCAGAGTGTCCTAGAAACCTACAAGAGGAACATCATGATGGGTGAATCAGGGCCCAGGGGGCTCTGCTATTATGCTAACCAAGGACAACACAAGTAGTAAACATCAAACACCTGTTCTGATCTAGTCAATGGAGAGGACGTTCTCCATAGTTACATGGAGAGCGGGGACTGACTCTGATATGAACTCCGGTGCTCCATATTTGACCATCTCCCCTTGGTGGGGAAGCCTGGTGGCACTCAAAGAAAGAATCAGCAGGATACCAAGATGAGACTGGATAGCCTATGACCATATAGTGGGGGAGGAGGTCCCCCTCGGTTATAGACCTAGGGGAGGGAAATAGGGTGAAAGTGGGAGGGAGGCAGGAACGGGAGGATACAAGTGATAGGATAACAACTGAGCTGAAATCTGAATAATTAATAAAATAAAATAAAAATTTAAAAATACCACAGAGAGGTGAGGTTGTATTATAATTTCTGTACTGGTATTGTTATTTTTCTTTGTTAGCATACAGTTTCCACTTTGCTAACATCACAGTTTCAGGAAGACCAAAGACTTGGTGAGTTAGAACTGAAAGGCGCCCTGGGAGTGGTGTTCCCAGCGATCCTTGAGCCTACTGTCTTGTCATTAGCCGCTGAATCGTTTTAGTCAGGTTCTTGTGCTTATGAGCTATTCAAGGACATAGCGTCTGGGGTGTGTGTTGGGGACTGCTCACATGTATCAAACTGAAGGAGTGACGAAAGTGGCTTTCAGGGATGGGACAAGGGAGCACCTGTATCTGTAGCTTGTTTGGCACCAATGCCCTGGAAGCACTAGGGTATGCTACTGTTGCAGCGGTCAGCCGACTGAATGCAGTCCCAGAGGAGGTAAAGCTCTGCCTTTTCCCAGTTGTTGGGCATTTGTCAGCTGACTGTGCAGCAACTGTAAGGTCAAAGGAGGCTCAAATGCTCCTCACCTGTACAAGCCTCGGAGTCTTTCGGAGACGGTTACAACAAACACACTTAGGGTATCTCAGTTAAGGAGGGAGAACATCAAGGTCGCTTTCTGCATTTGAAGGGAGAAAAAAATACAAGCAGCTCTATGAAATACGGACAAAATGTCAATCAAAGCTGCTTTTTTTTCTTCTTCTTCTCCTTTTCCTGTGTGTGCTGGAGTTGCTCTGTTGCTTTTTATTTTTAAACATAACTAGATCTGGTACTGTGGCAGCATTTTCCCCTTCTTTTTCGTCTTTCCCCACCCCAACTTTAACAAAGACAGAGCCTTCAAACTCTTTTCATAGCCAGGCTTAGAAATCCTGCCAGGTTTAAAAAAAAATGTTATTGAAAACCTTTCTCGCCTTATAGGCTCATTTTGACAGGAAATCTTTGAGAGGCAGCGGCAGTGAGGTGCCCAGAGATTTCATCTCTCTCTTTTGCTTTAGGAAATGCTGAGCACAAGGCTCCCTATTAGGCAAATAGAAAGAGCAGCAAAATCCCCCAACAATCGTCTTCCCTGGCGCCTGGGCTGACAGCCTTCTGCCTCTTGGATCGCCAGACAGAGACACTGGGACCAACTATTCTATCACTCAGACACGTGTGAACGTTTCTGACAGTGTCTTATAAAAAGTGTTATTTCGCGTCTGTTTACAGATTACCTGGGTCTATAAATTTTGCATGGGCTAATCAGAATAAAATCTATGATACTGGGAAGGCTTTTTTCCCCCTCTGTGTTTCTGCTTTTGTTCTGCACAATTTTGACATGGACTTCCTGTCTGGGTCCTTTCTGTTGGCACTGTGTATGATTGGTTAAATTTCAGGAGCTAGCTACTAGCAGCTATACTGAAATATCCAATAAGATGAAGGTGTTGTGTTTGGAGGTTATTTTATTTTTCATTTTTTGGACTGAAGTCAAATCTAAATTTCAAACAATCTTATCATGAACCACAATGTCAGTTTGTGTAATAATGCAAAACTATAAGCAGATATACTTTAAAAATAATTAGGATTATACAATATATACAAAGCCCATAGTAGAAAGTTTAAAAATTTCATGATATTAGGCATACCTGCCTAAGTTAGTGTTTATATATATATATATGTGTGTGTGTGTGTGTGTGTTTATATGTATATATATACATATATATTATGTGCAAAATGGCCAAAATTAGAAGTGTAAGTTTGTGAATAATTTTAACAAAATGTGGTTGAAAAAGGACTCTATTCTGTTCTCTGTGTGAAATTAACCATCATGTAGATCTAGACAGAGATTAAGCAGCCGTGTCCAGGAAACAGAAGCCCGGCAAAGGCGGATACAGTGTGTCTAACAGTCCTCAAGGTAACACAGTTGGTTATGCCTGTGAAGAGAAAACAATTCCAGTAGTGATGCGCCGTCCCCTCCCCGTTTCTTTACAGTGTATTAAATTTAACTTGCATGACTAGGCTCCTAGGCTTGCCATTAGCGTCAAGCCACAGTAATCAGAATAGTAGACTCAGGGAGATTAAGTATAGGATCTGGAGGCACAGTGGTGTGCCAAGGGCAGCCTCCACGCTGCCAGGTCTGGCCTAGACTGAGTAAGTCCTGCTTCGGAGCAGCTGTTGCGTGGCGACATACTGCAAAGTTGGCACACCTCACAATAGAAATTCTTTAGCAAGTTTTGACGCAGAGATATCCAGGTTCCCCTTGGTCTCCCTGTACCTACAGTCACTGTCTTAACGCAAATGTTTTCAACATCATTGTTGATCCTGTAAAGCTTACTAAATATCTCCTATGATACAATTACCATTAACTAAATAGCTGCTATAACTTGGTTGAAGATAAATGAATATTTCTGTTGCCTCCAGCATTCCTGTTTCCCTAGAACTTGTTTTGATAGTTGTAGGTGTGTAACCTCTTTTGGTGTGTGTGTGTGTGTGTGTGTGTGTGTGTGTGTGTGTGTGCGCGCGCGCATTCTGGTACTACATTCCTTTCCCAGGTAGTCTTCTGAGACGGTGGGAGCTGAGACTGCCCTGTAGCAGAGGCCAGCTTTCAGACTCTATAAGTCAATTACAGCATGCAGAACCTCTCTCTCAGTTTAGCAACGAGTCTGTGTATGGACAGGTTTATTGGGCCAATAAAGTATGGTGGGATATTTGGAGGGAATTTCTTAAAATGTTCCAAGAAATCAGTAACTGTTGTCCTTAGTTACCCAGTTCTGATTACTCCCTTTGTTTGGCACTGCAGTCCAGTCTGTTGGTGAGATGTTTCCAAAGTATTATTACTAAAGTATTTTCATAGTTAAGTCCATGCTTAAATCATGCATTTTACAGAACTTTGTAAAAGAAATCGCTAAAGAACTTTCAAAATTACATATAGAATGTTCCAACAGGAAGGCTAAGTATCCAGGGTCACAGGTGATTATAGTACATTATATATGTAATACTATGGCTTGTATAGGCATTACTATGTGTCAGTTAAATATAAAAATATTTTAAAAATCATGCATGGAGAGGATAAAAGACATCAAATCATCAATTATAATAAAGGTTAATAAATGTCCTATATAAAATGTACTAGCAATGAACTTAGTTGAAGAACGTGAGTGTGGTCCAAATATAGATTCTTTATGTTTTTTCTTGGGTTTAGTATGTGTTAGCATGATGTTAGTGAAAGACATTTAAAAATAATATTCCATCATAAAAACAGAACATGTAGTCAGCTAGGAAATGATTTGAATGTTCAGTATATTACAGAAAAGTGGGAACTGATGGGAAGCCAAGGCTGACAAAGCCGGGAGCTGTGGAGTCTGGTGTACATACTGCCTGTGCATGGAAGCCTGCTGCTAGGGTTACCCAGCTCCCCAGGGCCCCTTCTGCAGAGACGGTGCCATCAGAGAATCAACAGGAGGGCGAGCTGGGTCTTTACATCTTTCTCCACAACTCTGTGCCCCTCACCACCCCCACCCCTCCCCTGCCATTACACAGCCTTCCTAGAGAAAAGGAGCCACGCCCCATAGCTATTCTACCAGGAACAGAAGATGCAATGTTGTCATAAATGTTAAACAACAAGGTAAGGACATATAAAGATGACTATTTTATCTGGTAGATTCTACTTCCCATATTAAGAATGCCAGAAATTTATAAAAAACAAACAAAAAAAGAGTTTAGCCTCTCTATAAATATTTAATGAAGTTATCCCTGAATAGAAATAACACATGGTTTCAGAGAATATTGGCCAAAGGGGTGTGGAAACTTAGAAATAAATCATTAGTAACGTACAAATTAAATATTTTGTATATCATTATGAAATTTTAGAACACTAAAAATACAGAAGCCTCAATGATTTCAGAAAAAATGAGATAGGAAGTAAGAGGAGGAGGAAGAGAAAGGGATGCTGAGAGGAAGGGAAGAAAGACAACATTCCTTATTTAAAACAAATGGCAGAACAGTTATTGACTTTGACAATATTAACCATAAGAGGTGCTGAAATTTAATAGAGAAATGCCTTTAAATTTATAAGCAAAATTACCTTAGATCTAAAAAGTGTATATTGAACCAAACCAACGTCTTGTAATTTAGACTAGAATAAAGATTTTAGACACTATTATGACTGTGCACTGTTTTTAGAGAGCACTGTAGCTTTCTTAGGAGGTAAATATGGAAAAAAGTTCTAAATCAGCACACCTATGGAGCTTGGAACAGTACGGTAGATACCCAGCACTAGTGTGTGGCAAGAATGAGGAGACGTTCAGCACGAAGACATCCATGTGAAAATAAGCATCAGGGGAAACTGATGGTGTGAAGGACCAAAAACATTAGGCAGCTTTCTGTTAATTATAAGAAATATAGCATCCCCCGATGCTTCTTAGAACGAGAAATGTTGTATCATGGTTCCCAGCTTTATGGAGTTTCCAGTCCAAGACAGAGCAGTGTCTTCCCTTCGTCTTTGATTAGGACTGAATCGCTTGGCTTATCAGCCAGGAAATGAAGAAAAGATGAGGGTATCATAATCCCCCGGAGTACGTTTCCCATGTCATCTAAGTACAGCCCAAGATCTCTTGAAAGTTTCTAGCATTGTTCAAAAGTGTCACTAGGAGGGTGGGTAACCAACCAACCCATTAGCGCATGGAATTTGATGGGCATGCAAAATCCAAACTACAGTACACAGGAGCGAATTGATAAGAAAATGAAGACGTGGGGCGGTGGATAGCAATGTAAGCACTGGATGAGAAAGCCCAGCTTGCATCTCTGTGATGAAGAATGCTTTCCATTGCTCTCAGCGCAGAACAGTGTTTAACTCGGGAGACCGCTGTGTAAAGCCCGACAACCAGTCTCAACCCCACCTCTGCCGCAGCCTACTAGTGCCCTCCTTCTCCAGCGGATCACACTTATATTCCCCTGCTAAACTGACTCCCCATATCCCTTCCTTTATGCTAGCCCCCAACTCTAGCAGGCACTCCCTGGAAATCCACGGGCCACTCTGACCAGATGGACAAGTAGGCTAAGTGTAGATCTTCGCTTCTTCCTCAGGTCCCCCCAAACCATCCCAGGGTCTCATCCTTAGTGCCGCAGCAACCGACCACCTGCTGCGACCTCCCTCTCTCCCCTGTCACTCCATCTCCAGGGAATTATTCAGATCTTCCCCTCCAGGTTTCCCTCCCACAATGCTTTGCTTTATCCCCAACCCCCCCCCCCCCACTAGAGCAGGTGCTCCCCTCTAGCACAGGCCACTATAACTAGTAGTCTAAAACAGATCTTCACTTTCCCCTCCTGTCCTCTACTTCCAATCCCACAGTCTCATCCCCAGCTCTTAGAGGAACTTTGCTGTGGCCCCGCCTCACTCTCTGCCCTCATTCCCATGAGACTAAGTAAATAGATCCTGGTGGAACAACCTGCTTCACTTCCCCACTGTGATCTTCCATGCTGCCACCCCCAGCCCTTTCCCATTCCTGTCAGCACCTCCATATCCCAAAACACATTTTACCTGGAATGCTCAGAGGTCAGCCCTATTAGGATCCCAGATAAATTTCCTAAGCTATTACTCAGAGCCACCACATTCCCGAGTCAGAGAGGAAGCAAGCCAAGGCACAAAACACCCACCAGCAGAGATCTAATTTCAGCACCTAGAATTAAAACCTCTGCAATTCTAGATGCCTAGACACTAGTGTAAAACACAAGTACATCCAGGACAGTATGTCTACCCTAGAGCCCAGCAACCCTGCCACAGCAGGCCCCTAGTATTCAAACATAGCTGAAACACAAGAAAGACCTTTAAACAGCCTTTTTGAATACGAGAGAGGTCTGTAAATAGGAAGTGAATAAATACCTGAAAGAAACCTATAAAACACCAATAGTGGGAAAAATGAATAAAAGCATTCAAGAGCTGAAAGTGAAAATACCATCAATAAGAAAAACTTGAGGCCAATCTAGAAATTAAAACCTTAGCAACTTGAACAGGGACCAGAGAGGCAAGCATCACCAACAGAGTACAAGAGCCAGAGAGAATCTCAGTCATTGATGACAGGATAGAAGAAACACACAGCATGGTCAGAGAAAATGTTAAATCTAAGAAACTCTGGCACAAAAATGTCCAAGAAATCTGGGACAATATAAGAAGACCAAATCTAATAATAATAGAAATAGAAGAAGGAGAAGAAACACAGGTCAAAGAACAGAGAAGAACAAAATATTGTCAACAAAATCTTAAAAGAAAATTTCCGTAAACTAAAGAAGGAGATGTCTATAAAGGTACAAGAAGCCTACAGGACACCAAATAGATTGGACCGGAAAAGAAAGTCCTCACAACCCATATTAATCCAAAACATTAAACAAAAAGCTAAACAATGAAGCAATATGAAAATCTGCAAAGGAAAAGGTAAAAAAAAACCCACTTGTATAACAGGTGAGGGCACATCTGTTAGAGTTTCACCTGACTTCTCAGTAGAGACCCTAAAAGTCAGAAGGGCCTAGATGTGACTCTGTCAACTTGGTGCATAAATTTTCTTAGAATTTAGTAGTTTTAAAGTGCTAAATATTTTACAACTGTAAAAGAAATCTGTAGGCACTCTAGGGGCGGGAGGCATTTTCCTTGTGAATGAATATTTCAGATGAACACACTGTATTTAGCAGAAATATTTCAGAGCAGCTTTTGTTTTCTTTCTGTTACACCTGACCACAGTGAACAAAAATTATGGGTATGCAATTATGAAAGGGTCTTTCACACAAACTGTTTGGCTTGTGTCCTAAGCTAGTAAAATTCTGCTTTCACATGCCGAGTAAAATAACTAAAATGCAGGGTATGGTGGTGCATGCAGCATTTAATCTCAATGCTCAGGAGGCAGATCTCCATGAGTTCAAAGCCAGCTTGGCCCATAGGGAGAAACCACTTGCCAAAAAAACAAAAATACGTAAATAAGTAAATAAATAGTAGTGATGATGATGATGATGATAATGATGGTAAAACAGTTGTCACTTGATATTTAGAAACAAATGTTATTTTGATGTATCTTTAATGATTAAAATAAATTGAATTCTTTTTTATTATAGCTATGACTGTGTATTAATTTAATAAGAAAAATCTGCAAAGTAAACTTATTTATTAATATTTACTGATTTCAGGAAAGTACTTTTAGGATCTGACCAAATACTAGTAGCAACATATATCTATACATTTATTTAAATATTTAAAATTTAAAAATTCAAATCAAAGGTATAATTATGATTTATTTTTAAATTTAAGCTAATATTTTCTATGCTTTACATCCATGTTTAGCTTTACCATTTTTATATGAAATTAGGATACATCAAAGTTTGTGGTATTGGTATTCATATGCCAAAGTATGATTATTTGTTAGTGTAGAGTCGAGAGCTCCTACAGATTCATCAGTAAGGGTTTGATGTAAAGAACTGGGGTTCCATCAATTCACTGGAACCTATTTTATTTCCTCTTTTAAATGATATTTCTAAAGCACGGATGGTTTACGTTATCCTTGGATACATATGGCATCCAAAGTTAGCATGGAGTACATGGGACCCTGTCCAAAAAAAAAAAAAAAAAAAAAAAAAAAAGAAGGAGGTTGAAGCTGCAGGAGTTTCATAAACTATCCAATGACAATCCAGAAAAGAGGTCCAAAAATCAAAACTACACGCATAATGGCTGCTGTGTGATCTCACTTCTAAGAGACCTTCTGTCTGCTGCTGCCAGAAGAGCTCATAGGAGGGCTCATGGCTTGGCTTCTGCTTGAGTGTCTTGAGTGTCATGGCTCTCCTCTGGGGTACACAATGAATGTTGTATTGGTTAATTGTCACATGCTCTTTAAGCTTGCTGGAAAGCAGATTCCGGGAAGGGGGAGGCTCTTCCTTGCCTCAGCCAAGCATGTTTATGTCAAATATCCGTCAGAAACCCTTGCTGTATGACAGGCTGGCCCCTAACTCTGTGATAGGAAGAGAGAAAAATAGCAAATCAGCCCAAGAGTCAAAACCCCATGCTCTTGAAAACAGAAGGAGAAGCCATTCCCAACAGAAATTCCTACTCCTTACTCCATGGTGTCCATGTTTCTGAGTTGGGGATGGAAGCCCACAGCTCATCCAGGGGAGACTGCTCTGCCCTGTGCACTGTGATCAGGTTGGGAGGCTTCCTCATCTGGATTTGCTGCATGCTGTGACTGTCCGACTCAGGCTTTTCTTCTTTCTCTGCTGCCTCTGTCTGGCTGCACGTGTCACCTGTTCTTTAACTTTTGTTTGCTACATGCTTAATAAACTCATTCATTCCAAGGCTCTCTTAGTCATTCTCCAGACTTTACCCGACAGATATGGACCTGGAATTCTGCTGGCAAGGGCTTTTGGGAAATGTAGTCCGAAGACTTTGGTCCTCAGTTGAGTAGTAGACAGAGGACAACAGCAATAAGCAATCAAACACAAGTATTACAGGAGACGTTGGCTTGCAAAAGCTAGCTGCTTTGTGTTATCTATTAATAAAATAAGCCAGCAGTTTGAAGGTAAACCCTTTCACCTTTACACTGAATTTTCAGACTAATTGGTTGCACAATAAGTATTTATTTTGCGCACCCAGGAAATGGCAGGTATAATTACAGACACCTGGGGGCACTGGATGGCAAACATGCAGGAGACAGTGTTGGTCTTTCCAGCATGGAAGTCTTACGGAGCCTAGAGAGACCTCCAGTTTACTGAAACAGGTGAATCAGCTGAGCGCCTCACATGACAGAGAACACCTGGGATTCCAGGAGACAGTTAGTGTAGAAGGATGAGCATGAGCTCGTCAGAAGAAACTGCAAACACAGGAGTCCCAGACGGAAGGGAGCAGAGGCAGATGGAAAGGAGGGGTAACGGCCCAGAGTTTGAGATATATTTTAGGTAAACGATAAGGCAGTAAAGAGAAGTGCCTTAAACATGTTCAATTTATTTAAGATAATAAATAAAATAAAAGAGAGTTCTATTTGTATTTCAGTAAAAGAGGATTATAGTTAAATGTCTCATTATTTTTGTATAATACTATGCTGACTTGTGATGTGATCTAGGCCATGGTTAAAGACTTATTTTTAAACTCATCTGTGCTTGCCCGTGTGAGTGTATGCCACTTGTGTTCAGGTATATCTATATCCCCGGGAACTATTACACAGGTGTGTAAGACGGGTTTTGGGAATCAAACTGAGGTCCACCGGAAGGGCAATAAGGGCTCGTAATCACTGAGCCATCTCTGCAGCCTTAATGCTAAGTTTAAATGACTGGCACCGGCCATGTTGGATACAGACCATCTGGAGGACTCTGAAGAAATACTGTCGGGTTCCAGGATGGACGGGCATAAAGAGAAGGGGTCTGACTGGAGGTACAACCTGCGAGCCTCTGCCTGCGGGTGTTACACTGGTGCTCTGTGTGCTTGGTTGTTCAGAGCTTGGGAAACTTTACGTTCCATCATGGATGAAGTCCCAAGCAGGGCAATTAAGCTGTGATCTTAAAGAAATGATACCCCATCAGTTTGGTCGGCATCATGCCCTAACTCCCACTTTTAGTAATGGCACCCAATTTTACTCTCATCTTTTGCCATCTTGATTTAATTGAATGTCCTGTAGCACAGTTGGTGTAGCCGCCCGGACTGTTACTTCTGCCTCCACCTCCCATCTCACCTGCAGCAACGGGTGTGCATCCTAACCAGCAAAGCAAAGTCCATTCAAAGTCCTGCCTCTCCACCACCTCCTGCCCCATCCACTCACGTGTGCAGCTGGGATTGCAAAATCCAGGCTGTTATGATTAGTTGGCCAAGGAGGTCGAGCTACACTCTCCGCATAGCACCTCTCAGTGAGTTCCTCCAACCATGCTAAATAACTCCTCACGTTCTCAGGACATGGTGTGGCATCATCTTTGAGGGTGTATGGCTATCATCAACGCACTGATGGTGCAGTCTCCCTCTAATCGACTCTTCATCTTTCCTCATCCTGACTGTGTCTTCTACTTAAACCGGAGACCCAACTATCACCACACCTGTCTATTGTTTACCTAGATGTAGTTTTTGAGTTGTACCCTTAACTTTACAGCAACTGCAGACTTCAAGTGGTGGCATCTGACAAAGGGAGACTTGCAGAAAATCAAAAGAGAAACTTTCTCAAAATTCTTGCTACAAAAGCAAACTGTCTCTCATAGGGCTAAAAGCACAACATTGGGAGCATACAAGATATGTGTATGCTGTCACGTGTATGTACAAAACATGCCAAGGCTTGAATAGGAAGAAACTTGGTCTACTTTCACTCCTGGTTCTGTCAAAGACAACTTCTTATAATCTTTTGTTTTAGCTTGTTTTATTTAAAATAAAGATCTCCTAGTTGTTTGCTGATTTTTACAAAACTCACTAATAATAATTTGCTTCACTAAAAACACTGCCAACCACATTAACATTAAGACATAAGATCTTAGATTATTTGTGTCTGAAGCTTAGTTTCATAATGCCCTAAATCTATAACTTTGTCATTTTTCTTGATGAGACCAACAAAGTGAGTATCTGACTTTCAATAATAAGGATTTTATTGAACCCTACATTTCTTTTTCAGTACTTTTTGTATTTGTATTTTTTGATTTCTATCTACTCTCACATTTTCAAGGTTAATACATTTGACTTTTAGTGCAAAAACTTCAGTTTTTGAATTTTGCTCAAAATTAAGTGTAAAAATTGGAAATCAGAGTAGAATTGAATCATCTATACATTCCAGGATTGAAAGTTTTGCTGAGTATGGTAGTCTGGGCTGTCCTCTGTGGCCTATAGTCTGTGGCAAATCTGTCACCTGTGCCGCCAAGCCCCTCATTGTTTATAAAGTAAAATATGAAAATGAAGTAATCATCATGAAATAACTCCCCAATCACAGTATGTGGATGCTAAATGCTGTAGTGTGTGCATAGATCAAGTTGAAAATGTTTTTAAAAACACCTGCTTTATGCATGGTACTTATTTGTATACTTATTTCTATACTTCTTTGTGTACGTGGGCTTCCCTGATGCTAAATCCCATGGGGACACAAAGTAAGATGGAAAGGAAAAAAATTCAAGGTCAATTCTCAATTTTCAACTGGTATAATTCTGAAAAGTTAGTGGTACAGGGTGAAAATGAGGCCAAGGAAATTTCATTTCTTTATTTTGATGCAGTAGCCCTTCTTTGAATGGCCCCTCTGTTCTAGGGATTGAGACAGGTGTGAAGTGAGCTGGCAGACAGCTTGGTTTGGAGTAACAAGATGTTTTTGGTAAATTATAGGAGAAGTGGGAAGCAGAAATTTACACCAATCAGCATAACCAGGCCGATGTGCTTTCTATCAGTGGCCAGCGAGGTCCTGTTTCCTTTCCTGATGTAGTCCACTCTTGGAATTTGAAAGAATAGCTTAATGCACAGAATATCCATGTCACTGTGTGTAAAGTAAGTCCACAGAATGAAATGAGCCTTGAAACATTTGTGAATCAGTGATGATTCCTATAGTCTAAGTGTCCCCAAAAATTACTGGCTTGGGACTGAACTACTGTAAAGTGTTTGAGGCAAAGTTCTGCCCAAATAAGTGAATGAATGAATACGTGGCCTTTACTGAAAGCCGCCTTTGGTTTTGGCTTTCTTTAACACTGAAGACAGCATTGCTGCTCTACTCTGGAGGATGAGGCAGTAAGATACCATCTGCAGAATCAGGGGCTCGTCTTCACCGGGCACCAACTGTTTCATACCTTAATTTGAGACTTCCCAGGTTCCAGAAGAGGTTTTTTGTTTTTTGTTTTTGTTTTTTCTTTCAGTCAGTCATCTCCTCAGTGGACTTATGCTCTCTGTGGCCAGATGAATAAAACAAACCTGTTAGATGAAGGACAGCATTTTCCAGTAACTTAGTCCAAATGGGGCTCATAGGTGAGCACAGGAGTTACTACAACAGAAAAAGAAAAACAAGTACTCCGTGGTCCCCACTGTAGGGAAAAATGGGGTTAATTGAAGGTGAACCAGCTTCTTGCTTGCAGAACTTCTCTTATGCAAAACATTTTCAACAGGGGGCTATAAAATGCC
Organism: Acomys minous; assembly: GCF_964271855.1. Lineage (NCBI taxonomy): Eukaryota > Metazoa > Chordata > Mammalia > Rodentia > Muridae > Acomys > Acomys minous. The sequence continues at coordinate 101,950,438 of NC_140496.1, forward strand.
AGGCTCCAATTTACAAAATGTCCGTGTTACAGAAAAATGCCGAAACAACGTACCTCAAAACCTATAGTCAAAATGTGTTTAGCCATCGTGATTTCCTGTGCTCTTTCTAAGCAACTAGTTCAAATGTTGATCATGGCCTAGCCAGTAACTGTTTTCTGTTGCCACATTTAAACACTGGAAGCAAACACATCAGAATGCTGGGTATCTTTTTATCCCTTACAGATGTCCTTGCTCCCCAGTAAAGAAGCCATTGGAATGCTGCCATTTTAATTAGGCTTAGCCTAAAAAAAAAGCCTTAATCTGCCATTGAGATGTATATTTGCCTGTTTTATTAAAGCTTAGTGGATGAGGAAAGGTGGATTTCCATTTACAGAAATTATGTAATAGTACAGATAAACCTCTTCCAAGAGAGTTTTACAATTTCGAGCAAATTTGAAATATAATTGATGATTTCAAAACTCATGCCAAAAATAAAGAACAACCTCATGATATTTTTAATAACCAGATTTTTTTCTGTCATTATTAAAGTGATTATTTCTTGGGATAGTTTTAGTTAGTAGAGTGTTTTGTGATGAAGGAATCTCCCAGTCATCTCCTAAATACTTCTGTTAGAATAAACACCACTGAGTCTTAAAGAGGATTCCCACTGTCATGCTATTGGCCTGCTATCACAATGTACTTCCGCCTTTTGTTCTAAGTAAATGATTGTGAGAACCTGGAAGGTTAAAGATGCTCTTCCCTTTTGCAATTTCTTAAGAATTAATTTTGTATATTCTGTTCCAAATGATTCTGAGTTTATAGAATTGTTTTGATATTTGGAATATGTTTATCCATAGATAAACAAAACAAAACAAAACAAATGACAAAAGTGGAAACATATTATACAGAGGGCTCCAAAGCTGGGCATGATGTCACAGGTCTTTAATGGCAGCTTTTGGGAGGCAAAGGCAGGAGGATCTCTGAGTCTGAGTTTAACCTGGACTATGTAGCTGATTTCTAGCCAGCCAAAGCTACATAGTAAAATCCTGTTTCAAAATGTGCAAGCAAACAGAGGTGTATTAGATGTTTGAAGCAAGTAATCCCACTGCTTAGTTAAAAGTCTGTGTGCATTTAGTACGTGCTTTGCAGAATGATGTGCTCAGGGATTGATTCATCCCTGGATGTCTTAGAAACCATATGCAGGGGCTGTAGGAATGGCCCAATAGTTAAAGGTGCTGACTGCTCTTGCTGGGGATCTAGGTTGGGTTCTCAGCACCCGTTTGGGTAATTCATAGCACCTTGTAACTGCAGGCCAGGGGATCCAGTGCCCTCTTCTGGCCTCCTTAGGCACTTGCACGTGCATCTGCATGTACACAATTAAAAACCAAACCAAAACAACAACCCAAACCCTAAACTTTAATGATTAAAAAAAAAAAAAAAATAAGAGGCAAGGACCAGGAGCTACACAATAGGAGTCTAATCCTGTCTGCCTGTTAGAGCTGTGTGACCTCAGAAAAGCTTCCAACTTCTATGTGCCTCCATATCCTCCTAGGGAAAAGGTGGAACAAGAGCAAACGACAGACAGACAGACAGACAGACAGACTGACTGACTGAATATCGTACAGCAGTGGGTCTGCGAACGCTTTACTTGAGAGACTGAACGAGCTAACATTCAGGAAGTGCTTCATAAATAACTCCCAACACATAGTTACCATTCAACAGACTGGCTTTGCCTTCACAGAGGTAAAAGTTTATTTCAAATCGTCTCGTTTCACCTTAGACATCTTGACTCAGTCCCTTCCTTTTGTCTGCTGTAGATGCCTTTGGCTGCTGTCACCTGACAGCTTCTTAAAGAGCGAGTGAGAGGGAGTAATGTGGTGGAACTGGCAACACTGTAAGGCTTTCAACTGTGAGTCATGGAACGCTTGCCCTGAAAGTACCCAAGTCTCCAGGAAAGTTGATATAAGAATACTATTTTCGACTTTTCAGCAAATTAACATGTCCATGGCTAAGTTTTCTTCTAAAATATTATTAGGTGAATCCACCAGAAGGCCAATTTCTACCAATGTACATGTGACAAATACCTGAATTGCAAAAGTGTCACTTAGTGCTGGTCTGACCTTTCTCGCACTTATAAAAACATACTTCAGGACACTTGCTCTTTTTTCCTTATTAACTATACACTATACATTTAAACATTTTTTCCTGAAAATTATAAAATGAGTTATTCCCTTGAGGTTTCAGCATGCCATTAAAATGAAACACTGCATGGGGATACATAAAATACACTGATTGGTCCTTAAAAGATTGAGTGGAAGATCAAGGCTGGGTTCTTTTGGTTTCTGTTTTTAGCCACACATTCCATGCCTTTATCCCCAAGTATGATGCAATAAGCTCTATCAACCTACCAAATCTTGGAGATCAGGCAGGACAGAAAGGCACAAGAGAATTAAAGGGGCACAGGTAGGGAGAGGAGCCCATCATGCCAGAGTCTGGCAGAAATCTTTTACCAGGGGAGAATAGAGAATGCCAGCAAAACCTACCAGAGTTTCTGGGAAGATTGCCTCCTAAAAGACAATATTCCTTCTAATAGAGATATATTAAATAAGACTGGTACAATAATAACGAACAGTGCTTACACTCGGAGTTTAAACTCCCCACTTTCCTAACTGTAAGTCTGCATGTTTTAAAGAATTTTACAAGTTAGATGCTAACCTTTTTCTATAGTCAAAACACATAGCAAGAAGCCAGCTGGTGATGGTGCACACCTTTAATCCCAGCACTCGGGAAGCAGAAACAGATGGATCTCTGTAAGTTTGAGTCCATCATCCTGGTCGACAGAGTGACTTCCAAAACAGCCAGAGGTGTTACACAAAGAAACCCTGTCTCAGAAAAATAATACCAAAACAAAACAAAACAAAAAACAAACAAGAACAACAAAACACATAGCAAGGATTCTTTGGGGACCCAAGATCTATGGTTTTATCAGCCCATGTTCCATCATCCTATATGGTTCAACTTACCAAATATAAAATAAAATTTAAAAAAGAAAATGAAAAGAAAAAAGTTATTTATCAACCCTTTACACAAAGTAGGTTCAGGAGCTACCAACATGACACAAATGGCTTCTGTGGAGACCCTTAAAGGACATATTCCTGAGAAGCCCACCGCCATATTCGATGTATACCTTCTGAGCACCACTCTGGTCACGTTAGCACTGATGCTTGAATCCACGGTTAAAACACTCTCCTCTCAGGAAACTCCAGCTCTGCTTCATACTGACTCATCCTGAAATTCTTTGCTTCAGCAAAGTCGACAATCTGGGCTTCACCAGAGTGTTGCTCTTTGACGGGGTTTCTCAGGCTGCTGCAGCTTGCCGTGTAGAGCTCCCTCCCACTCCTACTGACAAAGACATGGCGTGCTCTAGGCTTCATCTCTCATCCTGTCTTACAACACAGTTCTCTTATAGGAGAATCTGAATCTTTCACATAGTCAGTCCTCAACCCAGATTGGAGGAAGGGGCCTCAAGCCCAGCTCTTACCAGAGGACTCTCCTCCCCAGCCACAGCTCATTGGCCTAAGTGAGACCAGTAATAACCTTTATCCTAAGGAATAGAGAGTGAAATGTGGCTCTGGTTGTCCATTCACAATAATTATTCCAGGCTGATACTAGTTCTCCTGTGCAGAAAGAGGTCAAGACAACAAAGCCAGCAACGGTGGACAATCATGGGCTTGAAAGAAGCCAATAACCCATGGCCATAGTTGTTCTGAGATTGGGCTGTGGGATCATGGTTGGAAAAGCAGACTTTTTGAGAAGGCAATCTGATGAAGCCGAGAAGCGGGTGGGGAGTAAAAGGCAGGGGAACTTTAAAAAAAATTATGTTTTTAAAGTTGTACTCTTATTTTGACTTTTTTTTTTTACAAGAAATCAAAATTGTACTAATTCTAAAGCAAATAGTTATATTTGATCAGAAATTGATAATAGGAACTGAAAGTATAATTTAAGTAGTGAATAGTAATAAAAACAAGAGATCTTCTTACTAAGAAATAATTATATTGAGATTTTTATTACAGGCCAAATGGTGTACACCTGATTCTTTCAATTATATATTCAGCATGCATACCTTTCCCTCTCAAATCTTTCATCAAAAGAAAGGAATATAAAGCATAAAGCATGAATGCTGTCTGAATGAGGTTTTCTGTGCAAACAACAGCCAGGAAGGGAAGGCATTTTTTAAAATGCCTGCACCTTGGTCTCTTCAGATAACATGTAGGGAGGGGAGGGAGCATCATTTGTAAAAGGTCTGTTTCATTTAGAGCAACGTGTTATATGTGACTGATCCCTAGCAAGACAAACCGTGTTGAGAGACATAAGACACCAGCCACATCCCTGCCTCGGTGGACTGGCATTTGTGGCAGTGCTAAGTCAAGATAAATCAGATCACCATACTGAAACGCATTCCTGTATCTGACAGTGGCACACTAATTTCATTACAACACAATATACACCTTGAATATTTAACAAAATGAGGTGGCACATTCTGAGCGATGAATGGAAGTTTTCTAAGGCTTACAGGGTAAAGTCCCAGCTGGATGCCATGCTTTTCCTCTGTGCCTGCGACAATCCTCATGGTAGCTCTTGGAACGATCATCTCTTTATGATTAGAACCGACGGCGCAGTGTGTTCCTGACTAAATTGCTCCCTCTGATGTCTGATGTACCCACCCACCATGTCAGACTCTCTAGTACGAAGATGTAGGTCCCTTTAAACCAGTAGGCTACACATCAAACTTCAGGTTTGAAGCTCTGGAAGATTCTCAAGGATGACAGGTTAAAATCTCACCAGGTCCAACACAACCTTTCATTTTTCCAGAAGGGATAAATCAGCCGACACGCACTTCACTGTATTGGGGGTGTTTCAGATGGGAACTTATAAACTTAGACTCCTTTGCTTTGTAATGACATTAAAGGTCTCATGGGGTGTTTGATCTATGGGCTGGAGACTGTCCTTAAACCTTGAGCCATTTTTGCTTATCTTGAAGTCTGTATGATGGGATGTTTGGGCACTCTCAGTCTGGTAAGGTTTTGGTGGTCTGTACATGATTATGAAAAGTAAATTCTTATGAAACATTTGCAGAATTAACATTGTTTATAGCTTCAGATTACACTATACGCTTGTCCAACATCTTTTGTCCAGAGTTTTTTCTCTTGTAATAAAAACGACTTTACATGCTTGCCAGCATCATAACATGGTATACCTGGTTTGCTGTTGTTTACATTTTTATTTTGTCTCTGTGTGTGTGTGGGTGCACATGTGTGTGGGTACATGTGTTCGTGTGTGCATATATGTAAATGTGCCTGTAGAGGCAAGAGGACAATTTCAACTTTCATATGGAGTAAGTTATCCCTGTAGCCTCAGTGTCTTATGTTTTAATAAGTCCTAGTCTACTGGTAGAAGACTCAATTTTAGCATCATCACGTGTCACATATTGAAGCCTCGGAGGATGTCTTTGTGTTAAAGACCCCAAAGGCTTTTTGAAGACTTTAATAAAGTTACTCTCATTGCCCTGTGCCTGATTGAGCCAGCCTGGATTACCCCCTGCCCTGCACTATATTATAAGCATTCATCTTTGGATTTCAATTTCTGTTTTTTATTTTTATGTTATTCCTTTGAACTGCTGCTTTCTCTGTTGTTCACTATGAGTTGATCTATCTTTCTGGCAAGAGAATGGACCAGGAGGGAAAGTAGCGGTGCGGTAGGGGAAGGTGAGGAAATGGATAAGAAGGCAGATTCTCAAAATCAGCATTTAGATGTCACTGTGGATGACCTAAGATTAGTGTTCACTGTGGAAGTCATTGGGAGCAGCTTTGACTACTTTGTATTATATGTTTGGACTTTTATTTGTTTGAGAGAAAGCTTTATTCAAGGATTCATTTCCATTTAATTGTAAAGCAGAATCTTGTGGGGTCATTGTACCAAGAATTTACCCACACCACTCACAAATCCCCATATGGAAATCATCCTCTTGGAAATGGCCAAAGAAATGTATATCTGGGCAAACTGATTGCTTATATAAAAACTTGTCTTACTTAATCTCTAAAATATCAGAATAGTTCTTACTGTAAAGTCTTTTACAGACCTATAATGGAGGCGACTCCTCTATTTTGTTCGTTTCCTTTATTATACTCACAGACCCATGGAACATCACCTTTTTCCATGCACATCTTCCTAATTAATTTTATAAGCTCCTTGAAGCCTGAGAATTTAATTTTGGTTTTCTTGGAAGTTAATAGTTCTGTAATAGAACAAATGCAGCGACTGGGTCCTGTGAATTGTTAGGCCACATTTTTACACACCTGAATGAATCTCCCTTTCCGTGTTTCATGTGACCCGCGTTTTCTGCCAGAACTCCTAAGAGCATCCCATTTATCACTCCGCTCCCATGGATCCTTTGTCTATCCCCCGCCGAAGGCATTCACTCATACGCCATAATTTTATTTCCCTCATTTCAGGTTGCATAATTTTTGAACTATAGCTCATAACCTTAAATCCTTGTTTGATTTGAATGTTGGCTTCTACAATATGGTGCAACGTAAGTTTCAGATTCTACACAGGTACTTACAGGTACACAGGTGGGTGCGTGTGTGCGCGCACACACTCTTGTGGGGCAGACCTCTGCTGTCTCATTGAGCTTTGCCCAGAAGCCTGGAACAGCGCCAAACATAGCACATAGCAAAGACTTGTTGGATAAATGAGCCTGTCAATTCCTATGTTGTTCTGCATATGGACCGAACCAGTTGAATATCTTATACATAAAAAGTTTATTGTTAGCAGTTCGCTTGAGGAATTACAACAAAGCATGAGAAAGATCCAGCCGAATGGTCAGGCCCTCAGACTGGCTTACTTCTTGGGCCTTCGATTCCAATCACTCACAAAAGTTACTGTGTAGGGAAGGTGAATTTTCACAGGCACCGTACATGTTTCTCACCTCACACATCGAGGTTGAGTCTCACAATATAAAACTTACTGTGCATTGAGGATTCTTGGATTTATTTTTAACTAATTATGGCATTATGAGATGGTCTTCATACTTTCCAAAGAGAAACCCTAGGTTAAGAAAACAGTAAGTCGTTAAACTAAAATAAAGGGAATAATGGGTATGGGGTGGTAAGACAGAAGTGCAAGAGAATCCATGCTCCGCTTTGGCAATGTCACTCAAAGCCAGTGCGTGGAGGGCACCTGGGACATTCCTGCCTGCCTAAGCTTGAGCTGAGGAAATTCAGTCTCACGCAGCGCAGAGTCTCAGTGTGGCTCAGTGAGGTGGAGCAGGAACCAGTGACATCCTAGGCTTAAGGGGCCGCCGACCTTCCTGGTAGGCACTTCTGCACTAGCCTATCACAGTTCTTCCTGTCCCAAATCAACTACTTGGACTCCAACCCGCTTTCAAAACAAACAAACAAACAAACAAAAAAACCCTAAGATACATTGATTCAGGGAAGCAAATTCTTAAATTTGATTCTGAAACTGGTGTTTTGCTTGGTGTATGGAAAAAGTTTCTAGCTGCCTTTAATGAAGGAACTGGTGAGACTATCAGGCTTGTAGTTATCAGGAATTAGCAAGACTTTGACTTGTGCTAACATGGGTTTCAGAGCTACAGTTGAGACGATCTTATCAAAGCTACAGGGACATCAGTTTTAGGTAATAATCATCAAGCCTGTGAAGGAGGACAGTAGTCACCTCAAGGTTATAAGCTGTCATCAGTTAGGCATAGCAGTGAAAGCCAAAGCACAACAGTGTCTTTAGAGTTAGTGAGGTGTTCTGAGTGGCACAGCCAGGATTTAGCTATAGGTAATGCATACGAACAATAGGTAGATTAAATTCAAATTCACAATCATCCAAAAAGTCCTGATATTTGACTCTGTCCAGTTGAACTCTTGTATCTTCACATTGGCCTGCATGCCTTGTCAGCTGCAGGGCAACAGCTTCCTCTTTCCCAGATACCGTACTTGTGCTGTTCTCGATGTGCATTGCAAAGTGACGCTCAAATTCCCTCCAGATCCCCCATAAGCCAAAGACAAAGTCTGGCTTTTTCCTTCTGGAAAAGAACAACCCAAGCTATAGAAACAGGATTTTTGCATTAAAGGGATTAATATCCTCTATGGCGCTGGGATAATATGTGTGACAGTGATCTTAGGGGTTCTGGGCTAATGGGTGGATTGTAAAGTTGGACAAGGGAGATATATTGATACAGAGGCAAGTTTCTGCCACACTGCATTTAATGTCCTGGCAAGGACCATTGGAGCCCGTACTAATGTAGTGCTTGGATAGCTCCTTGAAGTTTGGATAAAAATAATGACTTACAATAAAAGGTAGATATGCCTGGCCTGTTTTGGCGAAGTATTACGGTGCACCATTTCATGCCTTGGGCCTTAGAAGTCTGGCTAGTGGCTATCAGGTAAGGAAAAAAAGACAGGCGCAATGTGGTGGCTTGAGTGAGAATGGGCCCCGTTAGCTCATGTATTTGTACACTTGGTCCCCAGTTGTTGGAACTGCTTGGGATGGGTTAGGAAGTGTGGCCCTGCAGGAGGCAGTATGCCGTGAGGTATGGACTTTGAGGTTTCAAAAGCCCACTCCATTCCTAGTTTGCTCTCGCTCTGGCTCCTGCCCCACGCTTGTTGATCAGATCTGAGTTCTTGACTACTAACACAGCATCATGCCTAGCTGCCTCCTGCCGTGCCCCTGAACTTCACAGCTATGCATCTAACCCTCTTGAAATGTGAGCACCCACCCCCCCCAATGAAAGGCTTGCTTTCCTAAGTTGCCTTGGTCATAGTACCTTTTTGTGGCAACAGAAATATAACTAAACATGCATGGACACAGAAAATTGGGCTTGAGTGGTCTGAGCTCCCTGGTGGAGAAGCTGCAGTGCTCTGGAAGTTCACTTTCTTACTATGTACAGTTGAAAAGTGTTACTGCATTCAGTTGAACAAGGAGGCAGACTTACTGGTATACAACTGAACAAGAAGGCAAGTTTAGCTAATCTCAGGAGGACCCGTCTTTATAGGTACACTATCTTCTGGTTTTAAGCTTCTTGGGGGAGGAATTCTACATCATCTACATCAGGCATCTTTTGCACACGCTATCCACATTTACACATGGGCCAGGAGAAGGCTATGCCTTTTACCTGAGCCTAGACTGGGGACAAGCCTTTCCATTTCCCATGGGTCTAAGGCATTGGGGTGGCAATACATATGCCTATGTCAAACAATACACATTCACTCAGGACGTCACTTACTTCTCTATGTAGAACTACAATTCAAGAATGGATGGGTGTATCAACTAAGAAGCCACTGCCTAATTATGCTCCCTGGACAGTCTCAGAGTATGCCCTCTTCATTTAAGGGACACTGTTTTTCTCCATAAACATTCCCCATCCCCCTCTTCCTTTAGCACTCATTGGTAGTTTTCAGAAATAAGGCCCATAGGCCAGTGGAGATTAAATTAAATCATGTATCCACTCTCTTATGCCTGGCTCAAGAACTTTCCTCTTAATTTTTGGATGAAAGAAAAATTTATTTACGTTTAATCCAAACAATTTATTTGTTCTTGAGTATGTTGAATTCTGATTTTTTCTTTGTTTTTGTTTTGCTTTTTGGGACAGGGTTTCTCCTTGTAACAGAGCCCTGGCTGTCCTGTACTCTGTAGACCAAGCTGGCCTCAAACTCACAGAGATCTGCCTGCTTCTGCCTCCCTTCTGAGTACTGGGATTAAAGGTGTGAGACACCATGCCCAGTCCCCAATTTTTATTTTAGACCTGCTTTATTGAACTCTCTGCAGAGCTTAGGTTGAGAACCAATAAGGCAGGAGAGTTGGGAAGTTACCAAGATCTTAGATGTTTCCATGCTGAGTAGATGAATGATTTTTTTAAATAGGGAAATCTCTAGTACATATTTTCAGTTTGGATTAAAAATGGGGTTTGTGTTTTAGCTCTGCAGAAAGAAGAAATATACCCTTGAAACCTTAACTACTACTTCTTTAAAAGATTGATTCACTAATAATATTTATAACTTGTATGGAGCTGATATGATAAGCCACCTTTCACTTTAGGAATTCATACATGTGTGCCTTTCTTACAACCCGAGTTTAAGACATCTTGCACAGAAAGAGAGGTGTGAGATTCTACACCAGAGAAACATTTGCATTTTTCCAATGTTTGTACCTCCAGCTGAAATCTCTAGGATGTGAGTTGCCCTGAATGTGATGATGACTGACCAGTCTCAGTTCTGGTCAGCCTCCTCCAAGCTTCTGTGGGAGCCTTCCCCAGCTGGTATAGCAGCAAAACTAGACAACAGGTGACAACAGCACAAACCACTCCCAGAGACGGTGTGAAGCTGAGGTAGCTGGCCAGTCCTTGGGTTCATCACAGAGAAGCACTCGGGGGGGGGGGGGGGAGAAGTCCCGCTCTGGCCCTCGTTACTGGCTTCAGTGAATCTGGACAGATCACTTAACCTCTCCCCATCCCCCGTGTTCCCCAACTCTGATGACAATGGTAGTGCGTTTCCTTGCAGTAATGTGACAATACTGATGTCTGGCTATTAAAGTCTCTAAAGATTGAATGGAAGGAAATGATTTCTAAAAAAACGGCGAACGGGAAGAAAATGGAGAGTAAAGAGCTTCCAGCCACAACCTAGAAAACAAATGCTAACAGTTCCTTTGTGAGGCAGAGTAGAATCACGTCATTGATGGTGCTGATCTTCTCACTAGGAGCTAGAGCTAAGTGTGGTGTGTGACACTGGAGCCTTCTACACCTGCAGCACGGTGAAGCTGCCATTCTAGGAAGCCCTCAACAGCACTCGTGCCTTTACCTTCTTCCCGGGAGCTGCTCTGCTTTCTTAGAGACAACACACACACACACACACACACACACACACACACACACACACACACACACACACAAAGCAAAAGGATACCTTTTCTTTGTAAAGGTAGTACACTCCAAAGGTAGAATTCCTCCCTCCAAAACCAATGATCCTTCCCTTTTTTTTTTTTTTTTTTTTTTTTTTTTTTTAGGATGGCTGTATCTCCTCCCCCTCCCTGCAGTTCAAAGGCAGGGAGGAAGATAATGGGAAGCATATGGCTAAAGGGCTATAATCCTAAGAATTCCAAAACTTTTCATCGAAGAGCCATTTCTAAAGAGAGCTTTTATCCATTGGCAATTTCAGCTGAGAGCTATTCAGTCCGACTCAGAAGGCGCTACATAAAGGCTTTGAAATGCTCTGCTCTGCTGCAGTCCCTCTGCAAGGGCAGAGACAGGGACTCTTTGTGGCTTTCTCAGCCCATTTTGTGATAGCATTGATGTGAAAGAAGAGCAGCTTAGAGATGAACTCAGAGGAAGGGGAAGGCCTCTGCCTAGGCCAGATCTATCAGAGCGGTTAATCCCTCCGTTAGCACACAGGAAGAGGCCTCAGGATTATTAGTCACTTAGCTAGGATGAGATATAATGTTAAGTTTGGAAATCATGTTCATCCAGGGTGGCTTCTGGATGGTGTGAGAGGAGGTAGTGCTTTTTGAATCTGAGGCTAAGGGAGAAACCATCAAGTAACTCTCTCTCTCTCTCTCTCTCTCTCTCTCTCTCTCTCTCTCTCTCTCTCTCCTTCTCTCTCTTTCTCCCTATCATTAGCTCTTACTTCCTACTTCCTATCTCAAGGGAATGACTTCCCCTTGTATGAAAGAACCTAAAGGTATATACAGAGGTTCAACGTTTGTTCTCATCAGCTGTCATCCTTACCCCAGCCTCCTTGGCTGTATCTGCCTTTCCTGTCGCTTTTTTTTTTCAATGAATGAGGAGGCTGCTTAGCATTTTTTCCCATTAAGGAAAGAAAATGATAATATAAAACAGTAAGTTTTAAAAGTATCCCTCTAGTACTTAGTGAGTTATACAGATTGCCACTGCCTTAGGAGGGGGTAATGGTAATTTAAATCCATGTCATTCTAAGCCCACAGGACTGCACAGTGAGAACTCCCGAGTGCAAAGAGAAAAGGGAAATACAGCTGTCCTGTGAGAGTTGAAAGACTTGGAAAACACACAGCAGAATGTTTTCTAATTCCATGGGAACACACCAGAATGTGGCTTAATTAGTGAAACTGACAATCTACAATCAGCCTGTATCACCCATCGGGAATGGGAAAAGTTGGCTTCCTGTGGTCCAACTGCCCACATCACACCACCTGGGAGCAGAGAGAAAAAAAAAAACCAAGTTTCCAGAGCATCCTTAAGGCTTAACTTCTTCTTTCTCTAGTCTTGCAGTTCCTAAGCATTCTCTGATCTAATCACACCTCTTGTTAGATACCTGCTGAAGAGCAGTGGCCTTCAGAAGGGGCCACCAGAGCCCAAGTTCCAAGAGTCGAAGCGCTTTGCCTATAAAGCAATGGCGTATCTTTCGAATCTCCTCACCATCCACCAAGTCACAGGGGCCTAGCTTCTGTGAGTTGTTTTTCTAAGAGTAACTATTTCTAGGTTTACTCATGTAATTTCCTCACCTGTAAGATGAAGGCTCCTGGGAAATATGAAGTGCTGTGGTACAACGAGGAATCCTGGGGATGAGGCATCTGAGACATATGATGTCATACAGTGAGGAACCCTGGGCACGTGACAGCAGCATGTGACGATGGCTACTATACATTCTAAAGACTCAAACCTGAGCTTTTCCATTTCTATTTCAGAGGATCTTATGCTCTGTAGATTGGGTAAAGAGATCCAGAAATGAACACAACACTTATGTTTCTACCAGCTATGAAAATAATATTTGTTAAAAAGAAACCATTATTGGTTGATTTTGTTATGTTACAGTTTCATACGTGTATCAATATAACTCTGCTCACACGTGCCCTCTCTTATTCATCCCTACCAGTCCCTTTCCCAGATTCATGACATTTGGCTTTGTTTTGTGACCCACTCAGTTTGACTACAGAGACTTGTGTAACCACTAGAGTTGGATTATCATTTGGAGCCTGGCGGGGTCACAAGTTGAATACACGCAACTGAACGCAATGACTCTACCCTTATCAAACAAACCAACAGTGAGAGTCAGGGCCCTGAGCCCTTCCTGCATCCATGCCCAACTTGATCTTCACAAGAATGGGCCTATCAACAGCGTGATAATAGCCTTCTCCTACAGTAGATGAAGGCTTTCCTTAGAATCTGTGTCATGTCTTCCATGTCATCACAGCAGTAATAAACTTAAACTTACTTTTAGTTAAAAAAGTTATGAGGAGCAACCAAGAACATTTAGAGTGGGAATTTAAGATTATGATGGAAAAGAATCTCAATTGGTGGCTGTTCTGTCTAAATGCATTTCTGTCAGTTGTATAGTCAACGTTGTTCTCAAAAGGCCATGAAGTAGCATTAATTTGGAGGTGGTTGGAGAGCTTCTGGCCAGTAAATCAACCCCCCCCCCCATTGAATTGGTGGCTTATTGGGAAATAGAAGGCATCAGACAATAATTCTCAAGATAATCCATTCATAAGGATTTGGAGGTGTGTTAAGTTCTGTGGAAAAACAAAACAAAATGAAAAAACCAATGCATTGTACTGGACAGAACACACTGGAACTGTTCAAGAAGTCAGTCTAACAGGTTTTCTCTTAATCAAAACACTAGAGAATAATTAAGGAAGAGACCAAGGACATGCAGCTGGAGAGAGAAGAGTGGCCAGAAGTCTGGAGGCGAAAAGCAGAATAGTGTCTTCCAAGCATCACAGCAAAGAGGCCAGACATAGCTGAAACTGAAAACATGAGCTAAGAATGAGTGAGATAGCAACCTGAATTTATTTGTATTTATGGTTGTTTTTCCCCAGTTGTAGGAGATTTTTACCGTCTAGCCACAGAACCAAGAAGTAGATACTTTTTTCTTTGGTTTTAAAATGGCATCCATTCTTAGAAGGTTTCATATTTGTATCTTGATCATAATTGTTATGTCCCCTCCAAGTGCCCCGAGGTACTCTCTATCACATCCCTTTCCCAACTTCAGGTCATCCATTACTCATTTGTTGATTTAATTTTATTATTGTTGATTTTTGACTCATTGAGTCCAATTGCTGCCATCTTGTATATGGATGTAAGGTCATCTGCTAGGGCATGGGCAATCTACCTTTAGCACCATCCCAAAGGAAAGTGACTTCCCTCCTCTCCATTGGCCATCATCTTTCAATACAACCTCAGCTAAAGATGGGGTCTTGGAAGTCCTGCTTCTTCCATCCTGGAATGATTATGTCCTGATCTCATGCAGACAGGTAGGTCTCCTCTGAGTTTCTATGTGCTATAAGTTTATGTCATGTTCAGAAGATATTTTAGAGCACTCTGCCTATGACTTAACCATTTGAATTTCTGTCTTCCTGGACCATGGGTATCTTGTCATTATAAAAATGACAAAAGTTCAGCCCTTTCTTTCTCTCTTTTTAGCAACAGAACATAATGCCTTTTCTTTCTAGAGGAGGAAGTAACGAGATCCCATCTTGTGAGCACAGAGATTGGGCCTTAAATGTCAAGGACCTTGATTTTGGACTGTCCACTTTAGCAGTAATAATAAGTATCTATCTGTTTTTAGCAATTGTTCAATTCATAGTATTTGATTTGGTTGTAGTCACCCAAAGGGAAAGAGTTCTTAGAATCAGTGCCTCTTCCATAGAGATGCTAAAGGAGCACACTGGCGGTGTGTTAGCTATGCTAAGCATTGTGAGTAATAGTAAAACATACAAGAAACACAGGAAGAGTGAGAGATTGCATTGGATGGAATATTTAAATAGAGTTCTAAGTTATGGATTTACAGAGTGGTATGTGAGCAAGGAAACAGAGTGAGTTTGCGACTGTATGCAATGGAAGAACAGGCAGAGGGAGGGCTAGTGCAAACGCCTTGCTGTGGGCATGGGGTGCTTAGAGACATAGAAATATCTTAATTAACAAAGCTTAAGTAGTAAAGAAAGCCAAGGAGATGGGATGAGAGCACAAGGTGTGCAATGCAATTATGCAGTACCTCACAGGACACTGACGACTTGAATGAACTAGAATTTTCCAAGATTCTGAGCATAGGAAGGCCATGGCTCCATTCATACGTTAGAAGCTCATTCTGGCTTTGTGTATAGGAAGAGGAAGCTGGGCGTGAGTTGACGCCAAGAAGACCACTCTAGAGACTCTTATCTTAATTCTGAATGTAATGGGAATATTCTTAAGACAAAGAGATAGTCTTTATTAAAATATTATAACATCCTACCACAAGCCTCATTTTAGCTATTAATTTAGAGTGCTGTGCCTTAGTGAAATTAAGTTCTTTCCTAAATTACTGTAGCAATTAATCACTGTTAAAATTCACTTGATTTCTTTTTCTTCTTTGTTTGTTTGTTTTTTTTTTTTTAACTTGTAGCCATTTGGCCTGGATACATTTTCCAACCCTATTGTAATGTTAGAATAAACTGGACTAATTTTAGCTGTAATTACTCTACTAAGAAAACACTTGGACTAGGTTTTCCTACTCTCAAGAAATATCTCGAATCCCTGGGGCACCCTTGTATAAGACACATGTGCAATATGGAAGTATATGCAGATTTTGGCTCTTAACACCTGCTCATCAGTATTGGCAAGAATTCTAAGAACACTCATTTGGGATTACCTATTCCCTCATTTAGATTACACAAATTTCCAATAATTGTGATGCTTTTGGCCGATAGAAATATTCCAATTCCATCCACCTGTGATAAAGATCTCTCCCATAGCTTCCATAGGCAGTGTGATAGCTATTGCTCCATGCCATGAAGACATATCTCCATAGCAACTGAACCTTGATGCTTAGCAGTGTCTGACTCCACTTCCTTACAGTGTGTAACACCACTCTCTTCTTGTGATGTAACTAGCTCACTGGTTCAATAGACAAGAGATTTTTTCAGTCTTTGAAATCCTCAGAAATGAGCAAACTTCAGTCTTCATTGCTAGTGGACTAATGTCTGGTAGCCACATTAGAACCCCTGTTTATGGATGATCTGAACTAGCCAGGCTATGATGTGTGTCATGGCTTTGGATTCTGGGTTTGTAAAACATGCCTTTTTCTATTTCTTACATTTTCTCATTGCTCTGATCGAATACCTGCTAAAAGTAATGTAAGGAAAGCAAGTTTTCTTAAGCTCATAGTTTGACGAACTAAAGACCCTCGTGGTAGAGAGGCCACCTCCCTGAACCATCTTCCCAACATTGCTGTTGCATGCATATTTCTGTGTGCTCTTCCTTTCTGTAACTTAGAGCTTATTGGACAGGTTTTACCCTATGCCTCTTCTGAGTTATACCCTTGCACAGCAACACTTCTTCAATCTATCAAAAATATTTAAGAGAGAGAAAAAGTTAGATTTATAAATTAATATATGAATAATTATGTAATGTGGGAGTTCAAGAGTAAAAAGACACACACTCTCGCCAGGTAGGCTAACTACAGTTAGTACTTCATGTCTCACTGAACTTCTCCAAATCCAAGACCCATACTCATTCCTAGTCCTGCAGTAGAACATCTGATGCAGCCTCTTTTGCCCCTATCCTGTCCCCATCTCCAATGGATTTCACAGATCTTCCATTGCCAACCTCCCTCATGAGACTCATATATGACACATGAGAACTGTGCCTTGGGGAAACTGGCCTGGAGCTAGGGTGAGGGTGAGACATCTCCAAACCCTGAAAATCTCAATCTTAAGACTGGCAGGAATAAGGACACCTCATTCTCTGTTCTGTGTCTACATGCCCAGGTACAAGTGTTCTGTGACCACCACCTCTGCCATCTTCAAGATGGTGACCAGCATATGTCCAGGTAGCACCTGAAATTCCATTCCATATCAATGAAGCATTTCTAGCACCTCAGGCCCAGCCAATGGTGTATACTCACCCAAATCTACCTACCCACTTTCTCAAGGTGTATATAGGCCTTATTTCCTTCAGTAGAGAGACTGTAACATCTCTATAGGGTGCCTGGACACTCTGAGGGGAAGAATAAGATCCTGGGTACCAGAAGGACACTCATTGATTCATCCTCGCCCACAACCCACCAGAACTGCCTGGGAACCCATAGGCCACCTTTGCCAGAGAAGGAAGTAGGCTGACTACAGATATTCACCATTCCCTCCACTCCTTGAGATCCAATTCCCAGTCTCACCCCAGCTTTGCAGTTGAACACCTGAGGAAGCCTCTCTTCTCCCCTGCTTCCATCTCCATGGATCACAGAGACCTTCTCCATCTCCCTGCCCGCACACATCTGCCTGCTCTTACTGCCCTGACACTACACATTGCTTGGGCCCAAACTAAACTTCAGCATGCTCTCCCTGGAAACCCACATGCCGCTCTGACCAGGGAGGGAAGTAGGCTTCCTGCAGATCTTCACATATCCTTCAGTCCTGCCCCCACTCTCTCTTTCTCTCTCTTTCTTTCTGTGTTCTTTTCTTTCTTTCTTTCTTTCTTTCTTTCTTTTTTTTTTTTTTTTTGAGACAAGGATTCATTTATAATTCTGGCTGTTATTTCTAGAACACCTGTGCATTACTGCATTAGTATATCTTGTGGGCAAGTCACTCTTGTTTATTTCAGGGTATGTAGCTAGGTGATCCTGATGATTAGCTTCATCCCTTATAATGGGACAAAGTAAGTTTTAGTACCAAGAATGGTACTCAACAGTGATAAAGCTCATGCTTAGGGCCCAGTTTGATATTCCCACCATGTCTGATGACATATGTCTGTCATGTCTTTAGCAATAGACCCTTACAGTAAAGTTGTAGAAGATAACCAATATCCTTAGCTATAATCTGTCATGTTTATGGGTGATTTATGAGACCTCCTTTGGGCCACGAGTCAGTAAAATATAACCTATTCCCTGCAACAAAGGTTAT
This sequence comes from Acomys minous, assembly GCF_964271855.1. NCBI lineage: Eukaryota > Metazoa > Chordata > Mammalia > Rodentia > Muridae > Acomys > Acomys minous. The sequence goes on from NC_140496.1 coordinate 101,968,324, forward strand.
ATTTGGTGGCATAAGGTATTGTTGATCCAAACTTAGGGAAATCTGGAAATGCAGCATTTAAGAACTGGAATAGGAACCATAGAGGCAAGCTTCACCCACAGGAAACAAGAGATAGAAGAAGGAATCTCATGAATTGGAGATATAATTTTAAAAATAGATACACCTGTCAAAGGACATCTAAAATCTAAAAAAGTCCTGGTACAAAAGACCATGAAATCTGGGACACTATGAAAGGACCAAATCTAAAAATAATAAGCATATTGGAAGAAGAAGAAATCCTGCTCAAAGGTCCAGAAAATATTGTCAGCAAAACTATAGAAGAAAATTTCCCTAACTGATAGAAGTAGATGCCTATAATGGTACAAGAAACATACAGAACATAAACTAGATTGGTCTAGTAAAAAAGTTCCCTTAACACATAATAATCAAAACACTAAATGTTTTAAACAACTAAATCATATTAAAAGCTGCAAAGGTGGAAAAAACACATTAAGGCAGACACATTAGAATTTCACCTGATTTCTCATTGAAGCTGCTAAAAGCCAGAAATGCCTGGATACATGTGTTACAAACTCTAAAACACACAGATGCCAGCCCAGACTACTACACCCAGAAATACTTTCAGTCATCATAGATGGAGAAAATAAGACCTTCCATGAGAAACTGAGTTGAAACAATATATAGCTACAATCCAGCCCTAACAAAATTTCTAGAGGTTAACTACATCCAAAACCAAACAAAAGCCCCAAAACCAAAACCAAAACCAAACCCAAAAACACATGAAACAATACTTCCAGACTAACAGAGTCAAAATAAAGGAAGCGAGCGCGCGCGCACGCGCGCGCACACACACACACACACACACACACACACACACACACACACACACACAGAGAGAGAGAGAGAGAGAGAGAGAGAGAGAGAGAGAGAGAGAGATATCCACCACCACCACCACCACCACCACCACCACCAATGAAATAACAGGGATCAATAAATTCTTTGCTGTCTCTCAATAAATGGTCTCAAGCATCCAATAAATAGACTCAGACAAACAGAATGGATGCAACAACAAGACCTATCCTTTTGCTGCATCCAAGAAACACACCTTAACATCAAGGACAGACATCATCTCAAGCTAAAGCCCTGGAGAAAAGGCATTCCAAATAAATGGTGGAGGAAGCTGGTGAAATCATTTTAATATCTAACAAAATAGGCTTCTAACTAAAACTAGTCAGGAGAGATAAGGACTGATATGCCAGCCTCATCAAAGGAAAATTCCACCAAGAAGGCATTGAAATTCTTAGCATCTATACCTCAACACAAAACACCCAACTTGTAAAAGAAAAGAACTACAGCTTAAGTCACTTATTACCCTTCAAACTGACAATGGGAGACTTCTGTATTCTACTGTCATCCAGACAAAAATGAAACAAAGAAATGCTGGAGCCAGCTAACATTTAAAATGAAATAAATAGACCTAACAAATATTTATAGAACATTTCACTCAAACACAAAAGAATATACCTTTTTCTCAGCAGATCACAGACCAGTGGTTCTCAGCCTTTCAAATGCTGGGTCTCTTTAATACAGCTCCTCATGTTGTGGTGATCACAACCATAAGATTATTTTCATTGCTACTGCATAACTAATTTTGCCTCTGTTACGAATTATAATGTACATATTTGATATGCAGACAGTCTTAGGCAACCTCAGTGAAAAGCTTGTTGTATTCCCAAAGCATTTGCCACCTTCAGCTTGAAAACAGCTGCCATAAAACTTTCTTCAAAACTGAGCATATACATGGACCCAAACCAAGTCCCAACAGATACAAAAATTTAAAATATCATCCTGCACCCTTATCTAACCACCATGGATTAAAGCTGGATATCAACAACAGAAAAAACTTACCAACTCATGGAAACTGAACACCCCCCCCCCACACTGAATGAAAAATGGATCAAGACAGAAATTAAGAAAGCAACCAAAGATTTTCTAGAATTGAGTAAAAACAAATTTACAGCATACCGTACTTACGGCATCCATGAAGCAGGATCTAGGAGCAAATTCATAGCATTAAAAAATGGAGACATCTCATTCTAGCAACTTAGCAACAGACTTGGGTGCTCTGGGACAAAAAAAGCAACAAAAAAGAGTAGATTATGAGAAATTATGAAGCTCGGGGATGAAATCAATTATAAAGAAAAACAATGCAAAGAATCAATGAAATGGAGACTGGGTTCTTTGAGACAATAAGTAAGATCAACAAGTTCTTATCTAAATTAACTAAAAGGCCGAGAGAAGATCCTAATTAACAAAATTAGAAATGAAAATGTAGACATGACAAGAGACACTGAGGAAATCCAGGAATCAAAAGGACAAACTTTAAAATATTGTACTTCAAAAAATTGAAAAATCTTAAATAAATAGATAATTTTCTCAATACACACCACTTACCGAAGTTAAATCCAAATCAAAGAATTTATTTAAACAGACTTAAAACCCTTAGTGAAACAGAAGCAGTCATCAAAAGTCTCCCAACCAAACAAAGCCCATTTCCATATGGTTTTAGCACGTAATTCTACCAGACTTTCAAAGAAGAGTTAATGACAACAACCCCTCAAAGTATTCCACACAAGAGAAACAGAAAGAACATTTTCCCATTCATTTTATAAAGCCACAGTTATCCTGATACCCAAACCACTAAAGACCCGAAAATGAAAGGGAATTACAGACCAATTTCTTTTATGAACATAGATGAAAGAAATCTCAGAAAATACTTACAAGCTGAATTCAAGAACACAGAAAAAAAAAAAAAGTCATCTACCATGATCAAGTAGGTTCAACCCAGAAATGAAGGGTTGATTCACCATACATAAATGTATAAATGTAATCCATCATATAAATAAACTGAAAGATGAAGCCACATGATCATCGCATAAGATGCCGAAAAAGCCTTTGGCCTAATTCAACACCTTTTCATGATAAAAGTTCTAGAGATATTAGGAACACTAGAGACACAATTTTATCAAAATAAGGGCAGTTTGCAGCAAGCCCATAGCCAACATCAACATAAATAAAGAGAAACTCAAAGCTCCACTAAAATCAGAAGCAAGACACAGTTGTCCACTCTCCATACCTATGTATTGTAGCCTTAGCTAGTGCCGAAAGAGAACTGAAGGAGCTCAAAGGGAGTGGAAATAAAGAAGTCAACATATTATTATTTGCAGATGATATGGGAGTATACATAAGTGACCCTGAAAATTCCACTAGGAAACTCTTATAGCTAATAAATACTTTCAACAAAGTAGCTGGATAGATTAAATAAAAAAAAGATCAGTACCACTCCGATATACAAATGATGGATTAAAAGAAGGAATCAGAGAAGCAAGAACATTTACAATAGCCTCAAATAATAGAAAATATTTGGGCTAATTCTAACCAAGCAAGTGAAAGACTTGTGTTATTAAAAACTTCATGGGATTGAAGCAAGAAATTGAAGATATCAGAAGCTGGAAAGAACTCCCATACTTATGGATCAGTAAGATTAACATAGTGAAAATGCTAATCCTATTAAATGTAATCTATAGATTCAGTGCTATCCCCATTAAAATCCTACCACAGTTCTTTTACAGATATTAAAAAGACTGGTTTCAACTTCATATGGAAACACACACACACACACGCGTGCGCGCACACACACACACACACACACACACACACACACACATGCACGCGCACACACACACACACACACACACACACACACACACACCTCAGAATAGCTCAAACTATCATAAATAATAAAACATCTTCAGGGAGTATCACCAATCCCAGTTTCAAGTTGTATTACAAAGCTATAGTAATTAAAACAGCACAGTATTGGCACAAAAACAGACACATTGCTCAACAGAATCTAATTGAGATCCAAATATAAATCCAAATCCCTATGGACACCCAAATTTTGGAAAGAGCCCAGAAACACACATTGATTAAAAAGACAGCATCTTCAGCAAATATCTCTGATCAAACCATATGGCTGCATGAAGCAGAATGTAAATAGACCTTTATTTATCACCCTGCACTAAACTCAAGTCCAAGTGAATCAAAGAGCTCTACATAAAACCAGAATCACTGAACCTGATAGAGAAAATAGAAAATGTCTTGAACTCATTGACACAGGAGAAAATTTTCTGAACAGAACACCATTAGCCCTGGCATTAAGAACAATTACTGAACGTGGACTCATGAAACAGAGAAGGTTTTGGAAAGGCAAAGGACCATCATTTAGACAAGGCAGCAGCCTACAGATTGGGAAAAGACTTTACCAATTTCACATCTAATGAAGAGCTAATATCCAAAATACATAAAGAATTCAAAGAACTAGATATTAAAAATAGTATAATCTAATTAAAAATGGGATACAGATCTAAACAGAATTCTCAATAGAAGAAACTCAACTAGCTGAGAAGCAAATGGTCAACATGATTAGTCATCAGAGAAAGGCAAATCAAAACTGAAAACTACTTTGAGATTTCCTCTTATACCTGTCAGAATGGCTAAGATCCAAAGAACAAGTGACAGCTCATGCTGGTGGTGATGTGGAATAAGAACACTTGTCAAGCTGTTGGTGGCAGTGCAAACTATTACATGCTCTATGGAAATCAGTGTTCAAGTTCCTCAGGAAGATGGGAATCAATCTTCCTCAAGATCTAGATGTACCACTCTTGGCTGTGTACCCAAAAGATAATCCATCCAACTACAAAGACATTTGCTAAAACTTGTTTATTGCTGCTTTATTCATAATAGACAGAAATTGGGAATAATCTAGGTTTTCATCAACACAAAAATCGAAAAAGAAAATTTACAAATCATTAATTTTGTACATTTAAAAAATTAAGTACTACTCAACTGTTTAAAAAATGGCATCATGAAAATTTCAGGCGAATGGACACAACTAGAAAAAAACCATACTAGTGAGGTAAGCCAGACCTACAAGACATATGGTTTGCGTTGGCTTACATGGGGATATTGGCTTTCAACTCAATGTTAACCAAACTGCAATCCATAGAACCACAGTGGAAAGGGCAGAGTAAGTGACTGGCTGGACCAGATCTCCTTAGGAAAGGGAAATAAAGTAGATAGTCATGTATGGATGGGGGATGATGCTGTTCTGGGAGGATCAAGTAGGAAGGGGGAGGGTAAAGTGGATTGAATGAGAGAATATATGGAGAGATGGTTAAAATTAAGGGACATTTGATGGATACTATGGAAATAGAATACAGTAGAAAGTTCTAAAATAAATACATTTATAAGGTGATATAAAATTAATTGCCAAAAAATTCTCTTGTCACCAAATGAAGCTTTCAGTATGGGGATTGGGTTACCTCTAATTGATTTTTTGGCCAAGGGGTGCCATAGGAATCCAAAAGCTCCATATACTGTTGCTAAGATAATGGGTTGCTTGCCACAAACTGATAGGAAGGACCAATTGCTGAACACAACCCTACACCACTCATTGAGCATATGAGAAGCTGGTGCTTACTTAGAGCCTTCACCCCCATGTCTTGGGTCTTTGGTACAGGAAGGTATTTTATATGCTACCAAAAGAGAAGCATAAATAGCTACCCAGCTACAACTCCTCTGATCTATAATGGTGTCTTGCCTGAACACATGCTTATGGGCGTGGCCACACAAAGCTTATAAGGGTAACCAATCATTTGACTTAAGACCCACTCCATGAGATGGAACCCATATCCAACACTGCCAGGGTGACCAATAGTCAGAGATTAGATAACCCAAGGTACCTGGGATAAAACCAACTACTACTGCTCTAAAACAAACAAATAAAAAAAGAAAGAAAGCAACATAGTGGTAAAATGACTCCTAATGATATTCGTGTATGTTCATAGGGTCAGTTTGCTCAGTATATTCACCTTGTTCAGCCTTCATCAGAAAGGCTTTCTCCTGCAGCGGTTGGGAACAAATCCTGAGAGACTCACAACCAGATATCATAAAGAGAGTGAGAGACCTTAGGATACTCAGCCCTGAATGAGATGTGATCATCAAATTCCTCCCATTAGAGTTTAAGGAACATCTGAGGAAGAGGAGGCAGAAAGGGTGTAAGAACCAGAAAGGATGGAGGACAGGGAGAACACACAGCCCTCTAAATCAATGTAAGCAAAACTCATATGAACTCACAGATGCTGAAGCAGCATGCACTTGGCCTGTGCGGGTCAGCACTAGGCCTTCGGCATATATGTTATGGCTCTGAGTTGTGCTTTTAATGGGATTCCTGAGTTCGTAAACGAGTGGGTCTCTGATTCTTATGCCTTTCTCACGCACATTTTTTCTTGTCTTGGTTTGTCCTGTCCAACTTCAATGTGACAGTTTTTGCTTCACCTTATTATATTTTATTTTGTTATATGTTATTATTATCTCTTAGAAGACCATTCTTTCCTAATGAGATACAGAATAGGAGTGGATCTGCATGGGAAGGGGATGTAGGAAGGAACTGGGGGAATTAAAGTGAGGTGAAACTCTAATCAAGATATATTATATGGGGGTCGGGGGAGAAGCTGCCAAAGATGGCACTGAAGAATGTTCAAATGTAAACACCTATTCTCAGGTAACCACATTACTGCTTTGGGAATTGTACATTGCACATCACAGTCTTTCTTCATTATGTTTATTTTGTGTGTGTACAGGTATGTTACAGAACACTTACTGAAGTCAGGAGAAATGTTTGCAGGAATCTGTTCTGTCAGGTGGTTCCTGGGATCTAACTTAAGTAGCCAAGCCCAACAGAGAGCTCCTTTACTTCTGAACAATCTTCTAAATCCTTGCTCATTCTTTCAACAGAGTTTAAGTGAACTCTTATCATGTGTCAATCTTTGTCACCAGCCATATAATGCTGACCACAGGCATAAACTTCGACCTAGTGAAACATAGAGTTTATCACTGGGAGACATGCCATAGATATCATGTAAAAACTAAAACAAAATTATACTGTGTACAATGATGAGCCCCATAATACCATTAGAGAACCCAAAATGGGACTTAAGACCTATTTTTGAAATCAAAGAATAAGTGGGTGAGGAGAAGGGAAGTTCTTGTTTAGAAAATGTGACATACTTAAAGACATGTAATTTGGGGAAGAGAAAATGAGGTTTGGCACTACTTCATAAATGGAAAAGAATATATGTTATTATAGAAAATATTTATCTGAAAGTTGAAAGTGTAGAGTTTTCAAAAACTAGACAAAATGAAAATAATTTTCAGATTAAATTGCAGATAAAATATTTTTTAAAACTGGAAGAGGGGCTGGAGAGATGGCTCAGAGGTTAAGAGCACTGTCTGTTCTTTGAAAGATCCTGAGTTCAATTCCCAGCAACCACATGGTGGCTCACAACCATCTATAATGAGATCTGGTGCCCTCTTCTGGTGTGCAGGCACACATGGGGGCAGAATGCTGTATAAATAATAAACAAATAAATCTTAAAAACATAAAAAATTAAGAAGAAACAGGAAGCAACCTAGATATCCTTCAACTGAAGAATGGACAGAATAAATGTGGTACATTTACACAATGGAATACTACTCAGCTATTAAAAATAAAGACATCATGCATTTTTTCAGACAAATGGATGAACTAGAAAAGATCATCCTGAGTGAGGCAACCCAGAGCCAGAAAGACACACACATAGTATCCATTTATAATATCCATTTATAAATGGATATTAGCCATAAAGCACAGAATAACCATACTATAATCCACAGACACAAAGAAGCCAAGGAAGGCCCAAGTGAGGATGCTGAACCTCACTCAGAACAGAAAATAAAATAAACCTCTGAAGCAGAGGAAGGGAGGGAGATGTGCTGAGAGGAGGTGAGGAGGATAACAGGGGTGGGGATCAGGTGTACCCAGAGCAGGGGTGGAGGTTGGGAGGGAGGACCAGGAGAGAGGAGGAATATCAGCAAGGGGCATTTCAGGGGCAGGAGAAACTCCTGGGAGTTTATTGGGGTAACCTTAAGTGGAGAATTCTAGCAGTGGAGGTTAGAGCGCCTGAAGTGGCCACCTCCTATAGCGAGGGGGGACTTCCACTGGACAAAGTAGGTCATCACCCATAAAAATCTTTGAATCAAAGTTTGTCTTGCCTACAAGAAGTGTAGGTAGGATGTAAAGATGGATCAGAGATTGATGGAATGACAAACCAGTGATTGACTCAACTTGAGACCCATCCCATGGGAAAAAGCCAACTCCTGACACTACTAATGATACTCTGTTATGACTGAAGAGAGGAACCTAGCATAACTGTCTTCTGTGAGGCTCCATCCAGCAACTGATGGAAACAGATGCAAAGACGCACAGCCAAATGATAGGCTGAGCTCTGGGAGTTCTGTGGAAGAGTGGGAGGAAGGATAGAGGGAGCTGAAGGGGTTAAGGACACCACAAGAAGACCTACGGAGTCAACTAACCTGGGCCCATGGGGCCTCACAGTGACTGGACCAACAACCAAAGAGCATGTATGTACTGGACCTAGACTCCTTACATATATGTAGCAGATATGCAGTGTGGTCAACATGTGGGTTCCCTAACAATGGGAGTAGGGGCTGTCTCTGAATCTGTTGTTTGCCACTGGATCCTATTCCCTTAGCTGGACAAGCTCGTCAGGCCCAAGTGGGAGAGGACATGCTTAGTCCTGCTGTGATTTGAGGTGCCGGGGTTGGTTGAGACCACTTGGGGACCTCCTCTTCTCTGAAAAAAAAAGAAGGAGGCAGGGAGTGAGGGGATGAGGGTGGATCTGGGAGGAGAAGAAAGAAGAGGATAGGTCAGGCTGTAAAGAGATTAAATTAATAAATAATTAGAAAAAGGAAAAAATGAATTTTATTTTTAAAAAACTATGCTGCTTATCTGTTCAAGAGTACTAACATCTTCATCCATTGACTATCTTTCTCAAGTTAAGTTAAACCATGCTTCTCCTGTTTCCCTTATCCTAGAGCTTTGTTATGAAATCATGTCTTTTTTCTCTAGCCTCCTGTTGTGTTTGCTTCCTGGCCATCATGAGATGAGCCACTTCCTTCACTCTGTGCATCTAGCACTAGGGTTTTCTGATTCACCACAGGTCTATATGAATGGGATGGTGAATCAACCCTCCGTTCCTTAAGTTATTCTTCTAGGGTATTTGTTAAAGCACGGAGAGAAAGGTGACTAACCCAGAAGCTGTGCGTTCAAAGAAAAGATACTCATATTCATGTCTTGTTTTGTTGAGTTAGTAGTGGATTTCTGAGCCTCATCATACATAACTGATGGTCACAATTATTTTTTATGTTAGGCTTCCCCTTTAACCACTCTCCTTTCAGCAGCTGACAAGAGCATTTTGGACACTGAAAGAAAGGGGATATATCTCAATCTCTATATCCATATCTATGTAATAACCATCATCTGTAATCTGATTACAGTGAGCAGGAAAATCAGCAAACTAAGAGGTAGACACTCTCAGGAATCCACCTCCCGTAATTGGTACTTCAGGATTTACCCCAATGTTCTCTAGGCTACACTACTCTTCTTTCCCATATCTGATTTTGGTCTTAATGTTTGGTTGGTTTTGAGACAGGGTCTCATATAGGTCTGGATGGCTTTGAATTTCCTTGATTACCCCTCCTCTGCTTCCCAAGGTCATGAGACACTACACTCTGGAACAACCCCAGTATTTTTAAAGTTTCACATGTACAGGTAAGCCTTTTCTTTCACAGATGATAACTACTGGATCTGATGAAGCCATCTTTGAAGAAATAAATGAAAGGAACACAGAGGAGGCTGAGGTTGAGGTAAAACTGTGCTGAATCCCAAGAGCCTGAGGCAGTTAACCTTCAGGCTAGGGAAAGGCCTGAGCACACACGGAGTGGGACACAGAGAGCCAAGGGTCTGTAGGGAAGGGCTTCCTCTCCTCCTATAAAGCCACATTAACCTTGTTAAGGTTCTACTTTGATATTTTTAACCTGCCTTTGAGGAAGAATGACCTTGCCAGGCAAACAATAGCAGCAGCTGAGTGTAAAAGCCAGAAACTTCTTTTTAAAACCAGGTTCAGAATCTAGATTTGTGCAATATGAAGGCATTTCCAGTCATAGAAAAAGGCATCGAGGCTGCAGACAATATGTTCTTTCTCCCAGCTTTCAAGGCTAAGCTTTGTGGTCACTATTCTTGGTGAAGAATGACCTTACTGTCTCTTGTCTAAGCAAGAAGCTGCTTTCTCTCTCTCTCTCTCTCTCTCTCTCTCTCTCTCTCTCTTGGAATAATTCGTTCCCCTCTCTTGCTTCCTTCTCAACTTTCTTCAATTATTCTCTCCCTTCTAAACCTGCTATAGGAGGCTGCCACCTGGCATGTCCTTAGCAGCTTCAAAAGCTGAAAGGTTATGTGTAGTGAGGTTGCAGACCCTAGACCATCGTGCCCTTGGCTCTGTGGATGCAAATGAAAAGGCTTTCACATCATCAGACTTGCCGCAGAAACAGTCTGCTATTATGCCGTCTCCAGTCCCTTTCCAATAGTTGAAGCCCTAGATAGAATACGAAATTCTGACTTTTAATTACATGAACAGGCAAACTGCTCTAGATTTCATCAACACTATGGTCATTTGATTTAATCTGGAGCATATTGGTTGTAGTGGTATTTTTTATTATTCCCCCATCTCTCACTCTCTCTCTCTCTCTCTCTCTCTCTCTCTCTCTCTCTCTCTCTCTCTCTCTCTCTCTCTGTTAGACAGAGGTGGTGTATGCAGGATACAGTTGGAAGTCAGAAGATAACTTGTGTCAGTCATATGACAAAGGGCATGAGCCTGGGAGTAGGTAGTTCATCTGTTGAGTCATCTCATTACTCCTCTGTTTAGACCTCTTATATTTCAATTTCAATTTAATTTTTAATTTTTGTATTAAAGATATTTTTATGTATTCATTTATATTATTACACATATATACAATAACTACACTACTTACAGCAAGAAGAACCATGAAACAATCAGGAATTATATAACTGTTATATTCTTAGTGTTTGGGCTATTTGTATTTGGAAGCCTTGAAGAAAACATCTTTCCTATCTTGGAGAGTCTAAAATTCTGAATTTAAATCAATATCTATCATATCTCATCTTTATCAACATAAAACATCTATCTAGACCTAAAAATATCTTAAACCCTAAACAACTAAGCTTAATTGTAAGACTAAACTATCTGATCTTGATCCCCATCAAAGACTTGAGAAGGAAAAAAATTGATTACCTGAGTCAACTTAATTTTTAAACAACTTCTATGTCCTTCTTCCCTTCCCAAGCCAACTGTGCCCTTGTTAATTTTTAAAAAAACACATGAACTCCAATTTGTGCTATCCATATACTCTGTGTCATTTATGGGTCAACATATGAGAAGCTGTCTTCTGAAAGAACATTGATTCTCCCTGTAGCCATCCATTGCCAATGTATCCTTAGCCAGGAGAGGTCATGCTCACCTCTCCTCCCTATGCTACCCTTTTTCCCCAGGGATGAGTTGTTCAGGATAAAGCATACATAAGCATGCTTTATATATATGTATACATAATGTGCATATAAATATGTGTTATATATTATGTAAACATAAGAAACACATGGGGATTATCACATGTGATAATCGTTCAGTCTTCCACAGTGCTTCCATATAAAGCAAGTGGTATGACTTGTAACCCCAAGAGTTTGTCTTTGCCTGCCTTTCCCCTTTATGTCCATGTGTGGCTACTCTGCAGCATCAAGTTTTTCAGAGTCGTTGTGTAGATGAATTTCTTGTCAACTTAACACAAACTATGTTCATTTGTGAAAGGGGAACCACAATTCAGACAATGTTAACATCAGATTAGCTTGTAGGCCAGTCTGTGGGGGCAGTTTCTTGGTTGATGATTCATGTGGAAGAACATAGGTCACTGTTGTTGTTGCTTTTCATGGGTATCCAGAGGTATATAAGAAAACACTTTGAACTGGCTTGCCAAGAAGAGTGAGCCAGTAAGCAGCATCCTTCCATCATCTCTGGGTCAGGTCCTACCTGCAGCTTCCTTCCTTGATGTCCTGCATTGTGGAATGTGATGGAAATATGTACTCCAAATGAATTATTTTCTCTCCAAGTTGCTTTTGCTCATGGCATACCAAGAGAAAGAAAACTAAGATAGCAATGCACATGGAAGTGGCATCCTTTGATAGCTCTTCTCATTATGGGTGTCCAAAGATCCTTACATCTTCAGGCCTTAAGCATTAGCATCAGAGGACATTGCTAGAAGAACAAATTCCTAAGCAAATGTTTGCCATGCAGTATCACAATTTGGCCTGTATTTAAGCATGCTGAACTTCATTATCCTCACAGGATGGGAAATTGAAAGATATGTGTTTCAAGCTAAGCACATTTGAAGGACCTTCATCTACCATTGGTCTTTGACATTCTTTCCCTGAGTTCCAGAGAAACCAGAATTTCTCCTTCTCCACTGTGGATCATAGAAAGTCAGGATACTAGTCTGTTTTCTCTATCTTTCTATGTATGAGTTGGCCATGACAGAATTTCTTGACTTATTCTGAATGATAGAAGGTCATGATATTCTTCCAGAGAGGACTTGCTCCTTGTCTAGAGAGCGAATGCTATAGAGAATCTGAGAGAGAGTAGGCTTAGCTGGGATTCTTTCCTCCTCCATTACTCTTGTCAGACCCTTTGTACCAACAGATTTCAACCTTGCTTCCATGTGTCACTGAATCTAAACAGAAACATAGAAAGCTTCCCACAGGCCTGTGGGACTTAATGTCTGAAGATTTCCGTGTAATGCAGATTAGTTTTCTATGCTTCTCTCTTTGTCACCCCTCTATCATTGTAGAGGTGCCAGCCAGGGAAGAGAATGCAGAATCACATCCATCCAGGTGATGCTAATGCTCAGTAACTTTTAGAAATGTTAGTATGTGCTACTCTGTCTTTTGATACACTACTGTGATGACTTTGTCTTTGGGTCACTGATAGACATTTGGGCTACTTCTAATGTAAGGCTAATACAAAACCCGAGAATATTCTAGCACATGATGTTTGTTGATGAAGAAAATGCCTGCCTTTTGAGCATTTGGTAAGGAGTCTAATTTCTGGATCCCAGGGATAGTTTTGTGTTGGCAATGCAGTAGATGTCTTCACTGAGCTTCCAAATGATTACACTAATCTGTATTCCCCAGCAGGAGATGAGATTTGCAGATTCTTTTAAAAATTATTTATTGATTCACTTTACATCTTGATTGCAGCACCCCCTTCTCCCCTCCCAATTATTCCCCTTGCACACCCCTTCCCCTATTCTCTCCTTTCCCCCTCAGAGAAGGCGGAGGTTCCCCCATGGGTATGAGCCCCATATTGGCACATTGGTTGCTGCAGTACTAGCTCCATTCTTTCCCACTGAGGCCAGACAAGGCAACACAGTTAGGAAAAGCTGATCCAAAGAGAGGCATCAGAGTTAGAGAAGGGTCCTGCTCCAGCACAGGAAGACCAAGCTGTGAATCTGCTGCGTATGTAAGATTTGTGGATTCTTAATACCCTCCTCAATCTCTAAACATACATGCCTTTCATCTTTTTTTTTTTTTTTTTTTTTTACATTCTGGTAGCAGATAGTGGCATCCATTATGCATTTGTCCAGGTGCATTACACATCTTTTCAACATTTGTGCATCTTTCTTAATACATACACTCTACTCTTCTTCCTCTTTCTCTGGCACGTTCTATATAATTTCACTGACTTTCAGATACAAGTCTTTGTTAAACAGAATGAAAAATAGCTCTCTTTATTTTATGAATGTCTGGTAACTGTATCTCTGAAAACAAGAATTCCAAACTACAGACTAATGGCGTGCCTTTTAACGTTTTTGGATGCACTTCCCCTTTTCCGGCTGTCCACTCACAGTTCTAAATGATGCTTCATTGCCTGATGTAGCCCAGTTTTATTTAGTTGTATATGAAATTGACTTGATGTTAGTAAAACTATATGAAAAGCTTTGAGACATATTTTGGGTATGTCAATATTCTATAGCAAGGAGAACATCAGCCCATGTTTAGAGTTCATGTCCCCATGTCTTCAATGTGTCACAATGTCTATGGTAGCCCAGTAACTGGTACTAGACTGTGGAATGTGATGAGTGGGAAGGATGACAATTGTTTGGTTATTTGGATGAAAATCCATTTAGGTTTTGATCTCAAACCATTCAACAAAATAGGCTTCAAGTGAAACAAAAGTTAAATATAAAAATTCTAAGCACAGGAACTGACTCTGTCATGAACTCTGGTGCCCCATATTTGATCACCTCCTCTGGGTGGGTGGGGCCTGAGGGCACTCAAAGAAAGAATAAGCAGGCTACCAAGATGAGACTTGATAATCTATGACCATAAAGTAGGGGAGGAGATCTCCCTTGGTCATAGACCTAGTGAAGGGGAATAAGGTGAAAGCGGGAGTGAGGGAGGAGCAGGAGGATACAAGTGATGGGATAACAATTGAGTTGTAACCTGAATAAGTTAATAAAAAATTTAAAAAATAAGCCGGGCGTGGTGGCGCACGCCTTTAATCCCAGCACTCGGGAGGCAGAGGCAGGTGGATCGCTGTGAGTTCGAGGCCAGCCTGGTCTACAAAGCGAGTCCAGGACAGCCAAGGCTACACAGAGAAACCCTGTCTCAAAAAAACCAAAAAAAAAAAAAATTTAAAAAATAAAAATAAATAAGTAAATAAAATAATTCTAAACAAAAGAATTAGAAGATAATGTTTGTGAATAATTTTTACATATTTATGGGAAAGGAAATAGAAATGGGAAAATATGTAGAATGCACCATGTATATTTCACTACCATGTATTGAAAAGTTTGAACTTCTAAAAGCAGGCTGAACTCAACAGTAAAAAAAAAAAAAAAAGAAACTAAAACAAATATTTAAGTATTTGAGATATATTTCTGAATTAATACTCTGAGTGTGTAAAGATCATGAATCACCAAGAACATGGTTATGGACTCAATGAGAAATGTATCAAAAGACGGACAGGAAAGGGTTGTTGGGGGAGGGACAAGAGAGGAAGAGGGAGAGAAGGTAGAGAAAGCGAGGGGAGAGAGTGTGGGGAGGACAAGGAGCGGGAAGAAGGGGGGAAGAACGAGGGGAGAAGGTGGGCAGGAGGAAAGAAAAGACTTAAGAAAGATTAACAACTGACTACTAATTTTAAAAAAGGTATTTGTTTATTTTTTTTTTACTATACATGTATCGATATTTTAGCAACATGTACGTCTGTGCATCACACCTGTTCAGTGCCTGTGAAGTCTCGGGGAGGGCATTACATCCCCTGGAACTGTAGTTACAGATAGTTGTGAGCCACCAAGTGGGTGTTGCAAACTGAAGCAAGACCCTCTGGAAGAGCAGCAAGTGTTGCTAACCACTGAGCCACATCTCTCCTGCCCTGGTTTGACTGTTGTGATTTTAAATAATAATAATAATAATCATCATCATCATCATCATCATCATCCAAATTCACTATCAAAAAATAATCTATTTCTTTAAAAATATTCTCCCAACACTGTAGAAGCTTTACTATCAAAGTTAATTTGAGTTAAGGAGTAAACCAACCCCTCTTTGCAGAACCACGCATAGTTTCCATCATAGTGAGACATAAACTGAAGGGAAAAGGGACTGTGAGGCCTTTCTCTTTCCATGCAATTAAAGAACTGAGTCTGGGGCTGTCTAGTGACAGCCAAAGGCAGTGACTTCATGAGCTGTGTGGAAAGCAGGCCAGGACAACTGGAGGAGCAGAGCTGCAGAGTCTAGTGGAGATTACAGGTTGTCATTGATTAGAGCTGGACATGGTGGGGAGTGGGAAGAAGCCCCCTCTCTCCAGTTAAAAACATCATTCTTTAGGTTGCACACAGTCTAGGAGTCCAGGCTAGGGCGAAGCTGACAAAGATGGATACAGCGGATGCCTGCCTCCAAGGGCCTTACACTGGTTAGTTGATAATTTGAATAAAATATTGTTGAAGTGGTTATACAGTTGGCCTCTGGAAGAGGATTTTATTAAATCTGCCTGGAGCACTTCTACTAGCCTGTTGGAAATGCAAGCTATTTCTGCTGTGGTGAGTGAGTGTGTGTGTGTGCGTGCATGCATGTGTTCGTGAGTGCGTGTGTGTGTGTGTGTGTGTGTGTGTGTGTGTGTGTGTGTGTGTGTGTTTCAACTGAAATGAAAAAACCTAAAGTCGATGATGATAAACCTTATTCAATAGAAAGGGCAAAACTGAACTAGTTACATTGTAGTGAAGATGATAACTTAGAAAAAGAATGTGTTTTCCAAATATTCGGAGCAAAAATTTTGTAAAATGATCATTCAGGCTCTTACAGAATTAATCTGCAAGCAATGCACCTCTGTGTCGAGCCAGGGCTCTGCAGCGCAGCCATGTTGGAGCCAGGTTTCCTCTGCGGATAGCATGGAAGCCTTCCAGCGAGCTCTTCATTCAGCTGCCTTTGGGAAGACAGACCCAAATATCGAAAGGGAGAAATGGGACGTGTTTGATTCTTACACTACACCACTTTTCATAAAGACAGTTGCTCCAGGAAAAGTCATACAGAAGTGAGGATGCACACCTGGTATTAGGAACATAAAAAAAAATCATCTGTTGTTTCCATGAGCAATTACCATAATTCCAATTGTTTCTTTCTGGCAGCACAAAGGTCATTTTCTGCAACCTCTGCTTCCCTTTGCAACCTTATAGTGTAGTTATTGCCATCCCTACCTGAGGATATGTTTCAATTTGTGAAGCTTCCTTTTGCCTTTTGCAAAATACCATCTCTTTTATAAAATATTACACTTGGGATATATTCATTACTACTGTGTGTGTATGTATGTGTAAGTGTATGTGTGTATGTATGTGTGGAATTAGGGTAGCATTCATAAATGAGATCTAGCTATACACTTGTTCATTAAAAAGAAAAAAAAAACCTTTCATGCATCATGCAACTGATGCTCTGGGAAATTCCATGAGAAATATTCATCCATTGTTTTCATAGTAATCATTGCATCGTGAAATTAAAACTGTTTCAATACTAAGTGTTTTTTAAAAACAATTACCCAGCAATGAAATTAGTATATATTTTCTCCTAAAAGCATGTTGTAGGTAGGTACAGTTACATGAAAAATAGCTAACCTTCTGATTCAGCTCCGTGGCTGCCTTCCTGAAATTCACTTTCTCGTTTCTTTCACTGGCTTGCAGAGACCTGGAGGCTGCAGCACTGAAGGTCTGGGGTGTAGGCAGGTGGACAGGATCCTCTTGATCAAAACCAGACCTGACCTCTCTCCTTACCCAGCTTTCCCTTTTGTGCTTGTGTGTTCCAGAACAGCCTCTCAAAAGAGAGTCCCACATTGCACTGACGTCCCAAATCGCAGGATTAATGTGTCTACGAACAGACCTCTTATGCCTCCAAAATGAACTACTCCTTGCTAATTTCTCTTCAAGACACCAGCTTAATTGCATTTTAAACAAATGGGCTGCTTTGCTGGCCAACTTTTAAATGAGATAACAGCAACGCTCACTCTCCAGCAGTGATGGGTGCCTCGCAGTAGATTCAAAACTCTGTTCAATAACAGGTTTAATCTCACACCAGCAGATTTACTGCAGAATAAACTGCCACTGAGATCATAATTAGTAAAACAACAACAACAAAAACCCAACCTACCAAATATTATTTTCCAAAGCAGCAGGCGATGTTTTAGCGGAAATTTTCAGCCCTGCTCTTTGTGTGTTTTATTGATTTTATGTATGATATTGGGAATTCAAGCTATGATTTAAGGTAATGTTCTTTTATTGATCACGTAAGCAGTTGTTTCGCTATCTGGTATCAAAATGATGCTCCCGCTTTCAGAGTCTGTGGCATGCACACCCGGGAGATGACAACGTGACTCGCTTTTAATGTTTCTTTCAATTTTATCATTTCTATTTTCTAAAAGCATATTCATTGCTAGAAAACAACAAGAGCAACAAAGCGTGAGAGCTTTAGAAGCAATCTCCTCATAATTTTCTTTGTTGCAGCTATCAGTAGCTGATTGTGAATCACTGAAAACCCTGCTCAGCAAACAGATGCGCACAGGGCATGCTCTGCCTGGTGTATCTAAACAAATAGTAATGAGGTAATGGGAAAGACTACAGGAGAAAGAGGGTTTGCTATATACTTATCATCTCAAGACACAATTCTATGTGCCCTTCTAACATTCCTGTTTATCTTACACAACAGTAAGATGCATTGTAATGGCATACCAAGGGACTCGTTTTTCATAATTGTCTCAAATACATGTGCAAAAATGTGTGCTACATGATATTAAAGAGGCTCGTTTGTAAGCAGAAGTGAACAAAAGCCTTTAAGTTCAAGTGGCGGAAAGCAGCGATAGATATTAAGCAAGACAAAACAAAACAAAACAAAAGCCAACCTGTCTCTACACACCACGAACAGATTTTTAGAAATTTCAATGCTGCCTTGCATATGTATAAATCCACTTTGTGGTAGCAAAGTAAAGCAATGACAAAGAAGGTTCACAAATAGCAGCATGCTTTTCTAACAGTTTCAAACCAAAGTTGTCTTCGGAAGAGTGCTAGCTCACCTCCCATCACTCAAACGCACAATAATGGCATGTGAGGCTCGCTTTATTTCTGGCATTAACCTTTTGATAATGAGTGTTACATCAAATGGAATTTGAGGAATCTAATGGCACTGCTGTGCAGTTTATTTTTTCAAGACCCCTCAAAGCAAATTAAACCTCAGTGAATCTGACATCATATTCACAGACAATAGCAGTTTTAAGAAATAACCTAAAAAGTACCAATTTACAAGTAAAGCTCTCAACATTTTACCTTTTTCTAGGTGATGATTCAAAAAAATTTTTCACTCATTTTTTCCTCTTTTAAATTGATTCTTATTAGTAAGGGAAGAAAGCCCTCGAGCTCTGTCTCCAGCTAATTACTCTGGTATTTCTAAGTCACAGACCCAGAGAATTTCAGAGGCCCATGGCCACAGGAGTTTCCATAATTCACACAAGAGGAACATAACATCCAGTCAAGTGATGTGATAAGCTGAGGGCACATTTCTCATTTGCTTCATCTCTTCTACGCTTCGTGTTTATTCCTACATCACATCCACAGAAAACGTTCAGCACCATGAGGTTTAAAGTCATGGCTCTTAACGACACACTCAAAATAGGTGTCCAAAGTATAACCATCTGATAGATCTTGTGCAAGATTCTGCTGGTTGTTCCTGAAATTTCAAATGTTCAGCCTAAGTCCAGCATGAACAAACATTTCCATCAGTAACTTTTAGCCACCCTTGCTGGAGAACAACACACCTATAAACTGCACTCATATCTCAGTGTGTGAGCTTGGGGAAACACCATTTTCATCTTGATACAGAAAACTGTTGTCGTCACAGAAATTGTCCTCCTGCCTCTTTAAACAAATTATTCCTGTCATTTCCAACACCAGAGACGTGCTTTTCTTGTGCTAGGCATAGGGGCATCTACTCTATGGATTAGACTGTGAATAATGGTCCAACACATCTGAAGATGGTGGTGTCATGTTGGGTTGACAAACACTGGACATCCCTGGTTAGGACTTCATATAAATCGAAGCACAGTTTTACTAATTGGCTTGGCCACTGATTACATAGGATTTAGAGTGTGCAAGACACTGGTGCTGGATTGACAGAATAATATGTGATCCTCATAGCTGATATGAAGTCAATTATATTTCTGTACTGTGTAAGTGGTTCCTTTGTTCATGGGTTGGAAACTTGGAATTTTAGCTCATTAATCAACATAGATCATGTGTCATTAACACTATGCAGTGCCACATGAGAACAAGTAACCATGGAATCAACCCTTACTCCTCACTGGCCATGCTGACAAGTACTTACTACTATTAGCTCATTTAACAGTTCTCAGAACAGTTCTGAGACAAGAAATTATATCTCTTGAGTTCACAGATGAGAAAATGGTGATGAACAAGGGAAAGGAAAAAACAGATACAAAGCCAAGAACTTGAAAAACACCCCTTGTGAATCTAGAACCTGGAAGAGGGCTTGGTTTGTGCACAGTGCTCAATGAAACACACATGCACTCACATATGTGTATATGATTGATAACACAATACTCTTCACATCTGCCCTTTGCTGTTGCAACTTGCCCTACAAAAAGATGGAATCAAACAAACAAACAAACAAACAATACCCCACCATCTTGTTAAGGAAAGTATATAATATAAAATATTCTTTTGTCCATACATTTTTAAGTGCAAATGTTCATTGCAATAGTCATTGGTCTGTTTTGAGGCCTCTGACTTCTGCTATGTATACTATGTACACTGGGTCCTCAGGGGACACTCCTCTTGGATTTCCTGTTGTTGTCCTGTATCATGGAGATTCTCCAGCTTTGTATCTGCAGTACAGGCCCTTTCACATGCTCCAGAAAAACATAGAATGAATAAATATTGGGGGTGGGCCAACTCAAAACCCTGCATCTGGGACTGGGAGGTAACTGAGTTGGTCAGCTACCAGCTCTTCTGTGCCCACTCCATGAGGGTGAGCTCTCCAACACTACCCAGGCTTGCTAACCCCATGCCATAGCCAGCAGAGTCAGCGTTCCTGCTCTCTGGGAAGGGTCATCCGTACCTTTGACCCAGAGCTACATCTACTGTGCTGCCTAGGCTAGGTGAGGGCCCTCTTTCCCAAGTGCTTCCTCCAGTGAGGGGTATGGACAGCTCTCCTGCTCTCATGACCTTGAGAGCAGCTTTACTCTGCCTGGGGAGGCGGGTGGTAGTGAGCATCTCTACCTTGTCTATAATACTGCAGGGCAGACAAGGGGCAGGGCAAGCTTTCTTGTGCTCACACCCTCAGGGCTGCTCACCTTCACCCCTGTCTCCAGGGTCAGCTCTAATGAGGTTCCCAAGAGAGGTGCAGGCCTGCTTTCCCATGTACTACTACAGGGGGATGACCGGTTCTGAGTCAACTAATTTTTTAAAATTTTTATTAATTTATTCAGATTACAACTCAATTGCTAGACCATTACTTGTAGCCTCTCATTCCTCCCTCCCGCTTTCATCCTATTCCTCTTCCCTAGGTCTATGACCGAGGGAGACCTCCTCACCCACTATATGATCATAGGCTATCAAGTCTCATCTTGGTAGCCTGCTTATTCTTTCTTTGAGTGCCACCAGGCTTCCTCACCAAGGGGAGGTGGTCAAATATGAAGCACCAGAGCTCAAGTCAAAGTCAGTGCCCACTCTCCACATAACTGTGGAGGATGTCCTGTCTGTTGGATAGATCAGAGTAGGGGGTGAGTCAACTAATTTTATGTTGAGTTTCTTATTATTGCCATTCTACAAGTGAGAAACTAAAAACAGAAGCTCGGAAAGAAAAGAGTACAAGAAAATTTACAAATCAAACAATGATTACGTATTTGTAAATCCAAGCCAGTGGTTTTCAAAGAGAACATATTTTCCATAATTTTTTTTGACCCTGTTCGATAAGCCTACCCTGTAGCTTGTATACAGTGATCACACACACAAACAGAGAAGTGCTTCTCACCGCTTGCTCTCCATTCTAGAATGCCAGTGGGTAGGGTAAATGGCACATCTTGAGATACTTAGCTAGGGAAGATTATTCCATGTGCTGCAATTCAGGTGAGGACTGGAACATGACATCTGCCATTTGAAAATCTCCACTGACCAGGGCATGTTCTAAATACACCATGTCATCAGGTGAGGATACGAATGGTGCAAAAATAGCAAAGTCTGTGACATTGTGTGAGTGCTTCTGTATGTCACGGGTCATATCCATGATGTTTTATTGAATTGCACTGTGGAGGTTTGAATAGAAATGGCCCCTATAGACACAGGTGTTTGAATGCTTGACACATAGGAAGTGGCCCTATTAGGAAGTGTGGACTTGTTGGAGGAACTTATTCAGTGTGGTGGAGAACTTTGAGGCCTCACATGCTCAAGCTATGCCCGGTGTGGCTCACGGTCTCTTTCTGCTGCCTGTGGATCGAGATGTAGAACTCTCAGCTCCTTCTGGATCCAGAAGCATGCTACCAAGCTTTCCACCACTATGATAATGGGCTAAGCCTCTGAACTGTAAGCCAGCCACAAATAAATGTTTTTCTTTCTGAGAATTGCTTGGTCATGGTGTCATGTCACAGCAGTAGACACCTTAACTAAGAGACCCACGTGCCCACTTATTAAGATAAGAAAGCAACTCCAGGTTTTGAATCAATGATAAAGGTCATGTATGGACATTATTTTTGTTTTGCAGACAAGGAAAACAGGGATAGAGAAACAGATGGAACCCAGACCCAGAATCTGGACTTAGGTGGCTCTGGAGTCTGCAACTTCAGTGGATTTTTCTTATTATTTTCTGCACCATCAGACTGTTTTGCCTGTTTTCCGTAGTATTCCTGAAAGGGGGACATTTTGGAGAGTATACATTGTTAGAGAATATTAGTATATTTCTGACCCAAATTTTTCTATTTATATGGCTATCTTCTGAACTGCTTTTTGATTAACATTGTACATGGAATCAGTCCTCTTATAATGGCACAAGATCCCATGCTCCCTAATGTAGCAGTCTTTGATTTACATGGCTAAGTATACTTTCCCAGATAGCCTTGTTTTTTTTAGAGTGACCTACTGACCCGTGATAAAAACAAGGAAAATGTCATATTTTGATAAAATGTTCCTCCCAATGTGCTCCTTCAATGCATTTTGCTTTAGTACTGGAATGTTTTAAGGTTTGGGCAAGACATTTAGTCTAGGGCTAAGAAAATTGTTTGCCAGAGAAAGGCACTTACTGCCAAGGCTAGTAGCGTGAGTTCCAGCTCTGGGAGCCATGTGGTGAGGGACAGAAGTGACTCCTGCACTGTCCTTTCCTCCATATGTGTGGCTCTCCCAATAGTACACATTAAAACACCCAAATAACTGTACAAATGAATAATTTATGTGTCTTATTGCCTTTTAAAACTCTCTAATTTTTAACCAGTGTAAATTTAAAGCTGCACAAAAATAATTCATTAGAGGAACCAGGTCCCCACATTCACTCACAGTTGAGTTTTGATCTTTCATCTCTGAAGTCAAGGCTTGTTAGTTCTGATTAACCAGGTGCTGCTCTTCTGGCTCTTTTCCAGTCAGACAGGGATCTCTTTTTTTTCCAGAATCTATAACATTGGCTTCTTTTTCCCATGTATGAAAGCCCTCTAGAATTTAAAGGCTCAGTTTTGTAATGGGAGTTCTGATCACAGCAAATTAGATAAAACTTACCCAGTGTCTGCAAAGACAAACACATTCTTGGTTCTTACTTTATGTGAAAAACAAAAAGCAAAACAACAACAACAACAACAACAACACAGTGCAAGGTCTTCATTATTTTATCTAAATAGTCTCAATAAGAAATCCTTCATGTTCCAGCACCATGTGAATCAGCTGCTGTGCCTCATCAGAACAGGACAGGTCCCAGGACAGATTCGAAGAAAGCCTCCAATCCCAATTGGTCCAGCATTTCAGACTGTCCTACATAGGACTCTAATTAAGTCTGGAATTCCTCAACATTTAGAAACTGGACCACAAATGCTATGCTTAACTTTTTTTTAACCATTTTCCCCAATTTTATTTGGGCCCCTACAAAGGTATTATTTGTTCTAAGTCAGCTGGAAGAAACCTTAAGGGAACAATACCCCATTTCCCTTAAGGAGGGTTGGGTAAGTTTTTGGTTGTTTTCTTGGGTGATAGTTGTTTTCATTGGGAATTGGTTATAAGTTATTATTATTCTTATTTAGAGAGAAAACAAGATTGGACTCAAGAATGTCTCTCCTTTCCTTTATCTATCATTCTTAAGTTTGGAGATAGGGGATGAAAAGAAAGAAAGGGTAATATAGAAATATATAAGGATGATAGGAAAAATAGATTTGTGACTCTAATCCTCAACATAATGCCTTAATTATTACTCACACGGTTATTTTTAATTCACTGGTACAGACTTTTGTATATAGATGTGATATAAGTTTCCTTTTAGATACACTGGTATAGAATTCACACACATTATATATATTTCTATTCTAATATATGGTATTATATCTATACAAATCAATTATAGTACAAGACTTACTTCCAATACTTTGAAAGTGCTATTGCAGGTTGTTTAGGATAAGTAAGTTATACAAGCTAATTGCTAGTTGATCAAATCATGGTCATATCAATTACTCCTTTATTTTTATCACAAGAATATACATCCTAGGTGTAACAGATAGATAGGAGTCTCTAGATACATAAGGTAAAACAGTTAGATAAGGTCTTCAAAGATCTCAGAGACATATGAAATATGGCATTTAAAGAGGTTTTTATTATTTCAAAGATACATTTACATTGAGGCAGGTTATCTCCTGGCCACACCCAGCTGATCTCAAAGAAGATGATTAGCATCAAAGAACCTTCTTATGGAGATAGTTTCAAATGTGGCAAACAAGCACTGGGGAAAATGTCCTCATTTCTACCACAGACAGAATTATGCCTAAATATGGGCAAGCAGGCAAAGTCAACAGCCAAACTCTGCCAAGACAGAGTAAGAAAGACCTCAATAGTTCCTGCCTCACAAGTATGTCTGTCAGATATATTGGTGCAGAAGACTGAAGATGATGCTCCAACATTATAGAGAGTTTTGGGAGACTGCACACGTAACAAACCATCTCTGTCATCTTCTCATTTGGGAAGCTGCTAATCTGCACTCCCAGTATACTCAGGTAATTAATTTTATTCTTTCACAAGTTTCAGATGGGGTTAAAGACCAGATAGTTTAGTTTTACAATTAAGCCTTTTTATTTAGGGGTTAAGATGTGTTTAGGTCTACATAGATGTTTTAGGTGGATAATGATTAAGATAGGACAGATATCAAATTATATTCAGAATTTTAGACTCACCAAGGTAGGAAAGATGTTTTCTTCAAGGCTGCCAAATACAAATAGCCAAAACATTATGAATACACACACACATACATACACACACACACACACACACACACACACACACACACACACACTTCCTGATTTTTCTGTGTTTCTTCTTGCTGTAGGTAGTGTATTGTATATGTGTAATAATATAAATGTATATATAAAATATTTAATAAAATTGTAAAAAAGAGTGCTTGATGAGTGCTGTAACAATACAAAACAAATAAAGAACATTTTCAGACCTCTAAAGGAAAAAAGAATTTTTAGTCACCTGTCTACTTTGAAATCTTAAAACAGTGGCAATGTTATCATCTATTCTCAACTCACCTCTCATGTCTCCCTCTCTCCCTTCCTTTTTCCCTCCCTCATCCAACAATAGCTTGCTAACAACAGTAAGGAAATAATGTTCTAAAGTATAGAAAATCCGTACTGGGAGCTTCAGCTAAGTGCTATGTCTCATGTCCTTAAGACCTCCAAGACTGCTCTGCATGTCTACCACCTCCAGGAGCTGGCCAAGAATCTAAACTTTCTTTGCTTCAAGCAAAGTTAGAAGAGCCTCATTGGCTGTTGGACTGGCCTCCTGAGGTTGTACTCTTTCTTCTGGATATGCCTCATACTCAGTGCTCTGCACATACTGTTCCATGCTCTACTGTTTTCATTTCAGACTTGGTAATGATATTGCAATAGGAGTTCTCACACTTTCAGTTTGCACTTGGGTACACAAATCTCTAGGGAGATGAATTTTTATCTTAGCCAAAATAGACAGATAGCTGTCAAAAAGGGGCCAAATAACTGTCATGTTTTGATTTAATTATTTATCTTGAAAAGGAAGTTTTCAGAATTTAGACAATAGCGTTTAATTATAATTTATCTAAAAAATACAAGCCCCTTTCACTGTTGAAAAATTCAATGAGAATTCATAAAAGTTAGATTTTTCTATCATCTATCATAGAATGTATGGACTTTTAATAATTTGTTTTCAAACAATAATGTGGGAATACTGATTAGTTTTAATTTGGAAAAAAACAGTTAAGAGTAATAGAATCAATTTAAAAAGCTACAGATATATAGTCATTCTAGATTGAACTCTGGCAATTTTATTTGATCTTGCTGAGAGAAAAAAGAGCTATGTAGGATCCCTTCTACAAAATGATTTGTATGAATTGGATATACTTTCCAGATAATTGTAAAACTGCATAAGACACACACACACACACACACACACACACACACACACACACACACACACACACATATATATATATATATATATATATATATATATATCACTAGAGGAAAATTTCCACTATCTCATTCCATGTGACATCAGATTCATTTAGAGGACTCTAAAGCTATTCTTCAAAGATACTGAGGAGATGGCTTAAGAGAGCATTGGTAGTAAAGTCAGTGATAATCAACACACAGAGTTTATAAAATATATTTTAATCATATAAATCATACATTTTAGCTATGGACTTTTCATATAAATAAAATACTGAATTTATGACTATATAATGCAATTACTATAGCTAATCTTTTGGCAATTTAGTCAACATGTCTCCAATTTTATATATATTTAGAATTACACAGTTTTATTTTTTTTTTTTTTTTAATACATTTTTATTAATTTATACATATTACATCTCAGTTGTTAGCCCATCCCATGTATCCTCCCATCCCTCCCTTCCTCCCACTTCCCCCCCCTACTCCCCTCCCCTATGTCTGTGTCTGAGGGGGATCTCCTCCCCCTGAATATGCTCATACGGTATCAAGTCTCTCCTTGGTGACCTATTATCTTTCCTCTGAGTGCCACCAGGCATCTCCATCCAAGGGATATGATCAAATATGGGGCACCAGAGTTTGTGTGAGAGTTAGATCTTCTTCTCCACTCAACAGTGGAGAATGTCCATCGGCTAGTCCGGGTAGGGGTTCAAGGTTTTTACTGCCTATTTTTTCCTTGGCTGTTGCCACAGTTTGCGGAGGACCCCAGGGCCCAGACTCGCCTGTAGTTTTCCAGGACCCACTGGATCCTTCCATTTCCTCTTTCTCCCAGGCTTCTCACACCTAAAGATTCAATAGGATGTCCTCCCCTCTTACCCATTATTCTGGTAGGTACAGTTTTTCATGGGGACGTACACCTTGGGCTAGTGTCTCGATATAAGTGAGTATATACCATTTAGCTCTTTTTGCTTCTGTGTGAACTCACTCATTATGACAATTTCTAGTTCAATCCATTTGTCCACAAATTTTGGAAATTCCTTGTTTTTAATAGCTGAGTAGTATTCCATAGTGTAAATGTACCACAGTTTCTTTATCCATTCTTCTGTTGAGGGACACGTAGGTTGTTTCCAAGTTCTGGCTATTATGAATAAGGCAGCTATGAACATGGTTGAGCATATGTCCCTGTTGTGTGGTAGTACATCCTCTGGGTATATTCCAAGGAGTGGAATAGCTGGGTCTTGAGGAAGCCCTATTCCCATTTTTCTGAGAAAGCACCAGATAGCTTTCCAAAGTGGTTGTACTAGTTTGCATTCCCACCAGCAATGCAGGAGTGTTCCTCTTTCTCCACACCCTCGCCAGCATGAGGTGTCAGTTGAGTTATTGATCTTAGCCATTCTGATGGGTGTAAGATGGAATCTCAGTGTCGTTTTGATTTGCATTTCTCTGATGACTAAGGAGGTCGAGCATTTCTTTAAGTGTTTCTCAGCCATTTGATATTCCTCTGTTGAGAATTCTCTGTTTAGCTCTGCGCCCCATTTCTCTATTGGGTTATTTGGTTTGGTGGTGTTTAATTTCTTAAGTTCTTTATATATTTTGGATATTAGACCTTTGTCAGATGAAGAGTCGGTGATGATCTTTTCCCAGTCTGTAGGCTGTCGCTTTGTTCTCTTGACAGTGTCACCAGCCTTACAGAAGCTTCTCAGCCTCATGAGGTCCCATTTATTAATTGTTGATGTTAAGGCCTGGGCTGTTGGTGTTCTGTTCAGGAAGTTGTCTCCTGTGCCTATGAGTTCCAGACTCTTCCCCACTTTTTCCTCTAACTGGGTTAATGTCTGTGGTTTTAAGTTGAGGTCTTTAATCCACTTGGACTTGAGTTTTGTGCATGGTGACAAATAGGGGTCTAATTGCATTTTTCTACATGTAGACATCCAGTTAGACCAGCACCATTTGTTGAAGATGCTGTCGTTTTTCCATTGAATGGATTTGGCTTCTTTGTCGAAAATCAGGTGAGCAAATGTGTGTGGATTCATCTCTGGGTCTTCAGTTCGATTCCATTGATCCACTAGCCTATTGCTGTGCCAGTACCATGCTGTTTTAATTACTGTTGCTCTATAGTACAGCTTGAGATCAGGTATGGAGATTCCTCCAGCGGATCTTTTATTGTAAAGGATTGTTTTTGCTATTCTGGGCTTTTTGTTTCTCCATATGAAGTTGAGAATTGTTCTTTCAATATCTACAAAATATTTAGTAGGTATTCTGATAGGGATTGCATTGAATCTGTAAATTGCTTTTGGTAAGATGGCCATTTTTACTATGTTGATTCTTCCAATCCACGAACATGGTAGATCCCGCCATCTTCTGATGTCATTTTCAATCTCTTTCTTCAGAGGTTTAAAGTTTTTTTCAAATAAATCCTTCACTTGCTTGGTTAGGGTTATTCCTAGATATTTTATATTGCTTGTGGCTATCGTGAAGGGAGTAATTTTTCTAATTTCTTCCTCTGCCTGTTTGTCATTTGTATATAGGAAAGCTACTGACTTTTTTGAGTTTATTTTGTATCCTGCCAATTTGCTGAAGGTGTTTATCAGCTGTAGGAGTTCTCTGGTGGAATTTTGGGGGTCACTTATATACACTATCATATCATCTGCAAATAGGGATAATTTTACTTCTTCCTTTCCCATTTGGATCCCCTTGATCTCCTTTTGATGTCTTATTGCTCTGGCTAGAACTTCAAGAACTATATTAAAGAGGTATGGGGAAAGTGGGCAGCCTTGTCTGGTCCCTGATTTTAGAGGGATTTCCTTGAGTATCTCTCCATTTAATTTAATGTTGGCTGTTGGTTTGCTATATATAGCCTTTATTGTGTTTAGAAAAGTGCCTTGTATTCCCGATCTCTCCAGAACTTTAAACATAAATGGGTGTTGGATTTTGTCAAATGCTTTTTCTGCATCTAAAGAGATGATCATATGGTTTTTCTCTTTCAGTTTGTTTATATGGTGGATTACATTGATGGATTTCCGTATGTTAAACCATCCCTGCATTCCTGGAATGAAGCCTACCTGGTCATGGTGAATGATGTCTTTGATATGCTGTTGTATTCGCTTTGCGAGTATTTTGTTGAGTATTTTTGCATCAATGTTCATAAGAGAAATTGGTCTGAAATTCTCTTTTTTTGTTGGGTCTTTGTGGGGTTTAGGTATCAATGTGACTGTGGCCTCATAAAAGGAGTTTGGTAATATTCCATCCATTTCTATCTTTCGGAATAGCTTGAATAGTATCGGTATTAGCTCCTCTTTGAAGGACTGGTAGAATTCTGCGCTGAAACCATCTGGCCCTGGGCTTTTTTTGGTTGGAAGACTATCAATGGTTGCTTCTATTTCTATAGGCGAAATAGGGCTATTTAATTTGTTTATCTGGTCTTGGTTCAATTTTGGTAAATGGAATCGGTCGAGAAATTTGTCCATTTCCCTTAAATTTTCAAATTTTGTGGCATAAATGTCTTTGAAGTAGGTCCTTACGATTCTTTGTATTTCTTCGGTGTCTGTTGTTATGTCTCCCTTTTCATTTCTGATTTTGTTAATTTGGATAGCTTTTCTTTGTCTTTTAGTTAGATTGGCTAACGGTTTGTCTATCTTGTTAATTTTCTCAAAGAACCAGCTCTTGGTTTTGTTGATTCTTTGGATTGTTGTCTTTGTTTCTAATTTATTGATTTCAGCTCTGAGTTTGATTATTTCCAGGCGTCTACTCCTCTTGGGTGTTTCTGCTTCTTTTTTTTCTAGGGCTTCCAGATGTGTTGTTAGGTTGTTTATGTGGGATGACTCCATTTTCTTTTTAAAGGCACTTAGTGCTATGAATTTTCCTCTTAGCACTGCTTTCAATGTGTCCCACAAATTTGGGTATGTTGTTCCATCATTTTCATTGAATTTCAGGAAGTCTTTTATTTCTTCCCTTATTTCTTCCGTGACCCATGTGTCATTAAGTAGAAAGTTGTTTAGTTTCCACGTGTTGGTATGCTTTTTGTTATTTCTATTGTTGTTGAAGTCCAGCCTTAGACCATGGTGATCTGATAAGATACAAGGTATTATTTCAATCTTCTTGTATCTGTTGAGGTTTGCTTCGTGACCAACTATGTGATCAATTTTAGAGAACGTTCCATGGGGTGCTGAGAAAAAGGTATACTCCTTTGCGTTTGGGTGGAAAGTTCTGTAGATATCTGTTAGATCCATTTGATTCATGACATTGGTTAATGAAGTTATTTCCCGGCTTAGTTTTGAAATCAAAGTCCTATCCTTGAGTGAAAGTGGGGTGTTGAAGTCTCCCACTATTAATGTGTGGGTATCGATGAATGGGGCAAGCTTTGTTAATAACTCTTTTACAAATGTCGGAGCCCTTGTATTCGGAGCATAGATGTTCAAAATCGTGATGTTTTCCTGGTTGACTTTACCTTTGACAAGTATGAAGTGACCATCCTTGTCCCTTTTGACTAATTTTGGTTGAAAGTCTATTTTATTAGATATTAGAATAGCTACCCCAGCTTGTTTCTTGTGACCATTTGCTTGGAATATTTTTCCCCAACCTTTCACTCTGAGGCAATGTCTGTCCTTGTGGTTGAGATGTGTTTCTTGAATGCAGAAGAATGTTGGGTCGTGTTTATGCATCCACTCTGTTAGTCTGTGTCTTTTTATTGGAGAGTTGAGACCATTAATGTTGAGAGATATTAATGACCAGTGATTGGTAAGTCCCTTCATTTTTGGTATTTATAACAATCGAGTTTTTGTGAAGTTGTGATTTTGCAATGGTGTAGTTATTTATTTCTTATGTATTTTTGGTTGTAGTTTGACCGGTTGGGGTGGAGTTTTCCTTCTAGTAACTTCTGTAAAGCCGGATTTGTTGCTAGGTATTGTGTGAATTTGTTTTTGTCATGGAATATCTTGTCTTCACCTCCAATGGTTATTGATAATTTTGCTGGATATAGTAGTCTTGCCTGGTATCTGTGTTCTCTTAGCGTTTGCAGAACCTCTGTCCAGGCCCTTCTGGCTTTCATGGTCTCTGCTGAGAAGTCAGGAGTGATTCTGATAGGTTTGCCTTCATATGTTACTCGTCCTTTTTCTCTTGCCGCTTTTAATATTTTTTCCTTGTTCTGTATATTTTGTGTTGTTATTATTATGTGGCGGGAAGATTTTCTTTTTGGGTCTATTCTATTTGGTGTTCTGTAGGCCTCTTGTATGTTCGTATGCATCTCCTTCTTCAAATTGGGGAAATTTTCTTCTATTATTCGGTTAAAGATATTTTCTGGGCTGTGGAGTCGGTTACCTTCTCTTTCCTCTATCCCTATTATTCTCAAGTTTCTTCTTTTCATGTTGTCTTTTATTTCATGAACGCTTTGTGTCAGGAACTTTTCAGATTTAGCATTATCCTGGATGATTGTTTCCAATTGTGCGATTGTATCTTCAAGTCCTGATATTCGTTCTTCCATTTCTTGCAATCTACAGTTCTCAAAATCCAGCAGTCTGTGGTTCCATTCAAGTCCCTGGTCTCCTCAGAGAAGATCAGCTATGGTGCCTACTGGTCGGCGCCATCTTGGAATCCTCCTCTACACAGTTTTATTCTTCCTTATGTCCTAAGTCTTTCAATAAAGGAAGTGAAGACTTGCTAGCTAGGCATTTAGGTTGGACTTATGTTTGAATGTGTTCAGTGGTGACCTTTCAAAATCACATATTAACGTAAAGTTATTTTCCTGCTATTCCATTATTTGCTTCTCATACATGGTGGACGGTTGATTAGTGTAGATAATTCTCAGTTTAAAGGTTCCTTACAGTTAGAGTGCCAAATTGAATTGTCTCCATCGCTTTAGTCCAAGTCTTAGGTAGAGAATTTTTCCCAGATAGTCTGCTGGGGTTTATGGCAAGCACACAACGGCACTTCTCCCTAACTTAGACTTTTAGTGCTGAGTCCGGGCAGAGAAGGTCCAGTTGGCTGTCTCCCTCCACGCTCTCCTGTACTCACTGCTGGGGCAGTGGTGATGGTGTGGGTGAGTTTACACCTGCAGTGCAGCCCTGTGAGAATATTAAATGAACAAATGCGACAAACAGCCAAGTTATTCTGCACAGACACTCATTACTATTTTGATTAAAACACTTGCGCTGATATTTTTTAACCGTGTCTCTCCTATTCTCTCCATTCCTTCTCTCACAGTCTTGTCATAAATTGATTTTACTTTCAGTCTGGGTTTCTTGCATCTTTCATACCTTCACGTTGTTCATCCCAACTTCAACTCTATAGCCCAAGAGCTGCCTCAGGGTCGTCATGATGTCTTCTCTACTCTTACTTGTATGGTGCCCATAACTTTGTTTTTGCTTTAAACAAAGTAAAACCTTATTTTGTATTTCACACCCATCAATTTCTGATCCCAGTTCACTCTTTTCAGTTTTGCATATTGAAATCATCAACTTATATGGTATTGTGTGGTGCTTTAGGTCTTGTCTAGAAGAGACAGTTTTTCTTTAATAAATGGTTACATTTTATTATAATTTGGAATACAGTTAATTATACTCAGATAGAGCTTTAATAATATTTGTGCTCTAATTACGAAGTATAATTTTGCACAGCTTCCTTCTGCATATGTTCTCATTAGAATGGTCTCCCATCCAGATATTTTGTACTTTAGTTATATCTGCCCTACTGGCGGGGCCCAGCTCCTATGCCTTTCCTGCATGATTAAGGTCCTGATTAGTCCCGTTTGATGCCCATTTCTTGCCCTTGGTTATCTAGATCCCTTAAAAGGGTAGCTCCCAAAGATTTTACCAGAGGTAACTGTAATATCTAGTCACATTTGGGTTAACGTAGCTTATCATTATGTCTTTTAGACTTGAAGACTGGTGAAAAGTCCTGCACAAGACAGACACTCATAGACACATGTTGACAGGCAAGATGACTGAAGACTTGAACAGAGCGAAATGTCCTATTGAGGACTTCCTTCTCCTGGTCTCCTATTTTGAAAGGATAAGTTTTACTGAGCGCCACTTTATGATGTCAGTGTTATGGAAAGAATTCTAGTCAGAGACACTCCTCCTCTGATAAACCACGGCTGTGAAATGGCATGCAAGCCACATAAAAGGTGAATTATTCTTTTCATAATTAGGAATAATAAATAGCAGTCAGTGTTTAAAATGTCCTGAGTGTGTGTCAGGAACTCTTTGAATGCTTTGCTTATCTTACTGTCTTTAATCCTCCCCAAATGCTACCAGGCAGATCCTGTTATTGTTACCTTTCTACAAAACAGAGGCTGGGTCAGGTCCCAAGTTCAAATAGCTATTGGGTGATAAGAGATGCTATTTGAATCCAGTCATTTAAACCCCCAATGTGAATTCTACACAGTCAAGGGGTAGGCTAAATTCTGTAAGAGCAACCTTCTTGGGTGTTAGTGCACATTTTTACTTTTCATTCTATGTTTGCCTAAAATATGTTTATAAAAAGGCATTGAAAACTTAGCTTTTCAGGCATAAAGCCTACCCAGTCATACAAGTCCTGTCCACACAAGGGCTTGGTTTGATGTGTCTTGAAATTTATAATGAACTTTGAATCTGGCTTAAGATTTTCACTTTATCACCCTACTTTTATCTTGAACCACATAGGTGGACTTAATTTAAAATTTAGGTGTATATGACAGTGTTTTGTCAGTATATGAATGTAAACATTCCATACCTTCATTCTCCTCCTTCAAACACAACTCAAAAAGTGTGTCTTATCTGAGAATCAAGATTCTACAATAGCTGAAGAACTGTTTCTTCAGAAAGAATGTCCTGAGTAAGGTGTGAACACTTGAATGTCCATCTGGGAAGCATGAAATGTTTGGTAACATCCACATCCTGGTGAAGAATTATACACAGACCTCCATGAAATATGACATATAAATGCATGCATTCTGTCTAAGCTTTGCTTGATAATTTATTCAATAGCCTTTACTTATGTACCTTTGTTATTCTCTTCTCCTTGGTTAGACCATACTCTTCCTCATCCTCTGGTCTATCTGTGGTAACTCAGAGTGTGTTGCACTCCAGAAGGCAGATAACAAGATTACAGTTTGGCTGTTCAGCTTTATGTGGAGTTGAAATGAAAAGGTGCCCCATATTTGATCACATCCCCTACATGAGGAGGTCTGGTGACACTCAGAGGAAGGGTAGCAGGCTACCAAGAAGAGTCTTGATACCCTATGAACATATATAGGGGGAGGAGGTTCCCCTCAGTCACAGTCATAGGGGAAGGGAGTAAGGGGAAAATGGGAGGGAGGGAGGAATGGGAGGATACAACGGATAGGATAACAATTGAGATGTAATATGAATAAATTAATAAAATATATTAAAAAATAAAAAATAAACAAAAATAAAGAATTTTTAAAAAAAAGAAAGAAAAAGGATGGTCTTGGGATCATCCACTATGCTGCTTCATGGGTTTGACCCAGATACTAGAAAGAGATTCCTTGTCTTTTCACAGAGCAGATCTCCCTTCTAGGCACAGAGTTTAATATGAACCCATGAGGTGTGCTAGGGAGGTGAAATGAATTGTAGACAGCGTCTGTCACCTAGTGGACCTCTGCTTAAGGGATGAGTGGTCACATAAGTGATGCTGGTAACATTCATGTGAATACATGATATTTCAGGTAAGTGTAGAAATGAAATGGAACAAATAAAAAGGATAGAAGGACAAATTGTACTTGCGCTACTTTTGAGACTGCCCAAGAGTCATGACCACTGCAATTCTAAAATGAAAGGCAAAGAAATCACATCTGTATAAATGAGTGGCTGCTGGGCATGGGCTTTGCTTCTACTGAATCTAAGTAACAGGTATAAGAAGTGTAAATGTGTAGAAGGCCTACACATATGTTACCGATGGGCAGCTTGATCTTCAATTGGGTCTCCTAGTAAGTTGAGCAGGTGCTGTCTATGATATGGACTCTGTTACCTGCTTTTGACCACTCCCCCCAAATGAAGCTGCCTTGCCTGGCCTCAGTGGATGAGGATGAGTTCAGTCCTGATGTGACTTGATGTGCTGGAGTGGGTTGGTGGGAGGGGGTCCCATGTTTAATGAGAAGGGGATGGGATAGAAAGAAGAGAGTGGAAATGGGGGAGAGGGCTGTGATTTGGATGTAAACTGAACAGATAAATTAATAATAATAATAAAGAAGTGAAAATGTATATTTTATTCACCTGATATAATTGCCATCTTGGAGGCTTACTGCAGAATAATTTCACCCTTTTTAGATCTTTCTGAACTCTTTCTTGCTGCCTCGTTCAACTCAGTTGTTTTGGCTCAAAATTCCTTTCTAAGCTAACTGATTCAAATTGTCTTCTCTCAGCTTCTCTTGAATTGCTCTGCTTCTGTCTGACTGCATACACAGAGCTGCACTGAACTTCATAAACTCAACTGCACTCAAGTGAGCTGCTCAAACTGCCTATACTGTACTTTCCCGTACTGTACTGTACTTACTCAACTCTACTGCATTGCCTCTCAACTGATTCCCAACTCACCCACTGGACTAAATTGAAATCTACAGAACTGTCTTCTCTACTGCACTCTGCACTGCTCTCTCAAGTAGCCCCTCTTTTCTGTCTGTCCTCATTCTGTGAAATCTTTCTCTGACTCCTCACTTTGTCTGCTGCTCAATTAGACATCACTTTCAAACATGGGTACTTTCTTCTACACACTAACTTTACCTTCACAGTTTGGGACAGAAGATATATAAAAAGAGTGTGTTTGCATTCCAGCCAGATCACATAGACCTAGAAGTTCTTTGGATGTGATCAGGGCAGCCATGTTGCTGGATTAAAATTTATTTACAAAGAAGAGTACCAGACAGAAGGTCATAGAGTATTCTATTGAACAGAGTGAAGAAAAAAGGGTGGGGAGTGCAGAGATGGCTCAGTGGTTAACAGCACTGTCTGTTCTTCCAAAGGACCAGGACTGAATTCCAGCGCCCACATGTCAACTCACAACTGTCTGTAACTCCAGTTCAAAGGATCCTACCACCTTCATAACAGTGAACATAGAATAAAATTAAATTAACTATTTTTAAAAAGTCACAATTAACATTCCCTTAAGAAAAAAAAGAAGGAAAGATGTGAATCAATCCAAGGTTTTATGGAACAAAGAATCACAGGTGATATATGTGGCATGTGGAAAAAAATGGTTCTCTTCTCCCACAAAGATTTCTATATTCTCTTGCCTGAACTTTATGAATATACTAGTTTAAGGGAAATAAGGTTGTTGATGGTAGTTCATTTATCAAGTGATCATCAAAGGGCGATGCTGGAGATTTAGGTGTGCTGAGGTAAATAAATGTGATAAATAATAAATAAGCATAAATGTATAAGAAGGAAGACTCAGAGGAGTGGCAGACTGTGAAGGTTTCAGCCAGATGTCACTGGATTTTAGGTGGAGGGCTGTGGCCACAAAAACAGAACCTGGAAAAATACATTTGCCCTGGAACCTCTGGAAACATGTATCCTTGCTTACTCTTTTTTAAAAATCTGAGCAGAGTAGACTTCTGGTCCCCACAGTTATAGGGTAATATAGTTGTGCTGCTTTAAGTCTCTATGTCTGTGCTAAGTAGTCACAGAAAGAATAAGAAAGTTGCTTTTTTATAAAATATTTTTACATATACACTTATGTTATTACACATATATACAATAAACTACCTACAGAAAGAAGAATCATGAAACAGTCAGGAATTATATATATGTTATATTCATACTGTTTTGGCTATTGTATTGTGCAGCCTTGAAGAAAATGTATTTACTATCTTGGTGAGTCTAAAATTCTGAATGCAAATCAGTATCTATCATATCTAGTCATTATCCACTTAAAACATCTATCTAGACCTAAAAACATTTTAACCCCTAAACAACTAAGTTTAATTGTAAAACTAAACTATCTGTTCTTCAACCCCATCAGAGACTTGAAGATTATTCTTTATACATATTATACATATTTCTATTCTAATATGCAGTATTGTACCCGTAAAACTCAATTATAATACAAGGTTTACTTCCAGAATTTTGAAAGTGCTATTACAGGCTGTTTAGGACAAGTAAGTTATACAAGTTAATTGTTAGTTGATCAAATCATGGTCATATCAATTACTCCTCTATTTGTATCACAAGAATATACATCCTAGGTGCAACAGATAAATTGGATTCTACAGAAAGATAAGGTAAAATAGTTAGATAAGGTCTTCAAATATTTCAGAGACATACAGAATATGGCATTTGAAGATGTTTTTGTTATTTCAAAGATACATTTACAATAAGGCAGATTAACTCCTGGCATACTCAGCCTATCTCAAAGAAGGT
Source organism: Acomys minous (assembly GCF_964271855.1). Lineage (NCBI taxonomy): Eukaryota > Metazoa > Chordata > Mammalia > Rodentia > Muridae > Acomys > Acomys minous. The sequence goes on from NC_140496.1 coordinate 102,005,912, forward strand.
GATGAGCATCAAAGAACCTCCTTATGGAGATGGTTTCAAATGTGGCAAACAAGCCACTGAGCAAAATGTCTGTGTTTCTACCTCAGACAGAATTATGCTGAAAAATGGGTAAGCTTGGATGTAGGGAGAGTTGACAGTCACACTCTGCCAAGACAGTGTAAGCAAGTCCTCAATAGTTCCTGCCTCACAAATATGTCTGTTAGATATATTGGGCCAGAAGAGTGAAGATGATGCTCCAATGTTACAGAGAGTTTTGGGTGACTGTTCAGGCAGCAAACTGTTCCTATTATCTTTCCATTTGGGAAGCTGCTAACTTGCACTCCCTGTATACTCAAGAAAGTTGCTTCTTAAACTCATGGTACAGAATGGAAACTTTATATTTAATTTTAGAAATATTACTAATAACTGATACACATATTCACTGCTCTCTTCCTCAGCAGTTCCTTCTGCATGTTGCCACTGCCACCTACAATGTCCACATTGTTTATCTATGTAATCAGTATTCAGGGTCCAGCTACTTTTGAGGCAGAAGCGTAAATGTCAAAATGCAATCCAACCTCTCTACAAACTGGTAGAATTGTTTTTAAAAAAGTGTTTTCTGAGTCTTCTTTACTTTTATTTCATTCTATATTATTTTATTCATTGATAAAGGGTCTTGATCTGTAGCCCAGGCTGGCTGGGAACTCAGAGATTTCCCTGCCTCTGTATTCAGACTGCTGAGACTGAAGGACTGTACCACAATGCTAAGTTTAGTTTTCGTTTTCATTTCTGTGTATGTATGTTTGTCACAGGTGTCCAGGTGCCCATGGAGGCCAGAAGAGTGCATTGGATATTGCGAGCTGCACAATGACCGTATTAGGAATTGAACCTGGGTCCTCTGCAAGAACAGCAAGTGTCAATTGCTGAGCCAGCTCTCCTGCTCCTAATGAATTTTGCCATTAACATTATCCAGAGAGTTAGACAAGATGTTTCCTTAGGATCTGTGCTTCACTCCGAATCCCCTGTTATTCCATGACCCTCCCCTCCCCAGAATTAAAAGGTTAAAAAGGTCATATCTTAGGCAGTATCAAGTCCACCACTATAGATTTTGCTGTGCCTCTGCTTTTGACACAGGGTGAGACAGCTATACAAAACTTATTCACTTTCTGGAAACAGTGCTGTTTAGACTAATTGAACAGAGAGATTGATGTTTACTCTATATTCCTTTCACCATTGAAGTGGTAACTATGATGTATGGAATCCATTAGGTACTAAGAGGTACCTGGCAAACTGCAGTCCTGGATTTACTGCTATCACACAGCTCAAATGCTCACAAAATGGCAGAAAATCTTTGCCTGTTTTACAGGGCAAGTGATTTTATTTGAGCATCAGGAATATAATTACTGGTATTTTAGTTAGGAGTCATTTATCCTTTTAGTGGGATAGCCAAAGATCTTCCACTCACAATAATGGGTGGAGCTTGCTGGAACCTTGTCCACTAAGGGGAGGGGGTTGCAGAGAGAAGGTCATCAGTCACCATTTATCTGCCATAGACAAATAAGTCCATGTGTTGATGGTACTGGTTCCTCCTTGGGAACTAGGTAAGTATAGTTTTAAGCACTTTGCAGCCTATGAACTGCCTGCTAGGTAGGAGAAATGAAGGCAGTGATGTGGATGTTGGCTAGGCAGTTATGGTAAGAGGTTCTTCAAAATGCAAAATTTTAATCCTTTTCCTTTGCCCAAAGCTAGAAATGTCCTTGCTAGAAAACGGCTGTGAGTTCTTATCTTTCTTCTCCTAAGTGAAACCCTATCTGTACATGCCATGTGATGGTGTGAATAAAACTCTAGTCTAGACACAGCTCCTTTCTGGTGAACTGCTTTGGAAGTATGTTCCTCAATCCCAGCTTATGTCTTCAATGATTTTAGGTTCCCAACTCTTAAAGAAGAATTATTTCAGTAGTTGTGCAAGCGATTGAGGCTATCAAAGCTCTGTTGAAAACAGTTAAGGAAAATATCTCTTCCTAGTAAAAAGAATGTAGTCAACCTCTGGCCCCAGAGAACTGATCAGCTCTAAAGATTAAAACATTGCACAACCTTGTCTCTTTTCTTCAGAGAACCTAGCTAACTGATCAGGAAGCCACTGGCCAGGAGACTACTTCTTAAAAAGGCTGATTCATTTAAAGCCGTTCTAAGGATCTGGGAGGAATAATTATTCCCTAATGAGATAACGTAGTTACCTTCCCAGGAATATCACAGCATTGATTTGCAGAGTCTCGGCCGTGTACTTGAAAGCCAGCCAACTTTCCTGAGTAGCTCAGAAAAACGTTACTTTTAAATATTTCTTTCAAAAAGTCTGCCTGTGCTTTTTCTGCTTACTTCAAAGTTTTCAGTTACAGAAGCAATGCCAAAAGAGACATTTCTGGTAGACTTCATCATCAGTAATGTGGTTAGTGTGTAACCCATTGTCGGACAGTACAGTGCACCTGTGCACAGGTGCTTACTCTCACCTGTTGTTCCACCTGACTATTCTAAGTCATTCTTCCTAGTATTATTTAGGATCATGGATGGATATTGTTCTAATCTTGATGGAGGGCTGCTACTACATGTTATGCTTTGACAGTCCTCAGAGTAAAATCAGTCTGACAATTCAAAGTTTTTATAAAAGATATCGTCCAGCGCTGCCACCCAAAGCTTCCAGTGTGAAAGAAACAAATGCAGTTTTTTTGTTTGTGTTTCTGGTAGAGCAGACGAATATTTCTGCATCATGCTAAAGTCATGTGCAAAAAAAGTTTAAGTTAAACTAAAATGGATCACATTGATGTTATTATGCAAGAATATATTAATGAAAAAAAAAAAACGTATTCCTTTTGTCCTTCTTGGAAACCTTTAAATTAATCACTCTGTGACTCTTAGTAAGGCTCTTCTCCAGGCAAGGTTAGTGGAGAGTTTTCAAGCCTTCAGCCACCTGCACTTCTTCAGGACAACCAAACTTGATTCTTTAATCACTCTGGCCCCAGTACCCCAGTGCCTTCACTGAGTTTTCACCATCACTTTGCACTTCGACAAACATACTTGCAAGTAGTGATTATAAGAACTTAATTCCTGCTCTTTCCGCATAACACCATGGATGGTATGGCCCACTGTGGTGCACTGGCCTTGGTAAAGACATCTCCCCTGAGAGCTCCCTGCCAGGATTGAGGACCAGGGAAGGTTAAAAAACTGCCTTTTGTCTTTCTAGTAATAAAGATGTGCCCTGTCACATCCTGCTAACTTAGCTGAGAATCAGAAGAAATGTCATTTTACTTTTCACATGTTAGCCACTGGTTGGTTGTTTAGATTTGGCCTTTAAATATTCACTTTAGGCCTGGAGAGGCAGCCCCATAGTTTAGAACACTGGCTGCTCTTTCAGAGACCCATGGTCCTACGCCCTTCATCAACCTGGTCTTGACAGCCTCTGTACCTCTAGTTCCTGGGAACTGACATTCTTGTCCAGCCTTCGTATGTACCAGGCACACAACAGGTGCACAGACATACATGCAGACAAAACACTCGTATACGTGAAATAAATAAGGTTTAAATTTTCTTTAACATGCCCAGTGTGGTGCAGCATCAATAATCCCAGCATTTAGGGAGGCAGAGGCAGGCAGATATCTGTGAATTTGAGGCCAGCCTGGTCTACAAAATGAGTGCAGGACAGCAAGTCTACACAGAGAAACCCTGTCTCAAAAAAACAAAAGAACAACAATAACAACAATAACAACAAAAACAAACCCAAAAATTTGTTTAACATTAGCTCTTAATTTTAGTGAAATATTATTAATTAATTTAATTAATCTTAAAATGATATTTTGTTATTTGATAAACTGTAAGAAAAGAATGCATTCCAGGTAAGATGAAATTGAAAAATCAAGTAACTTTGGAATTCTATTCCTAAAGGTAGTTAAGAGAGGCTGCAAAGGGTAAATCAGAGCAATTAGTGAAGAAAGTTTTCTTTTATATTCTGGTATGATGGCAGGCATCCATTCATGTTTCCAATAAAGACATTGATCTTTCTCTTACTGCTGCAATCCATGGTGTTAAAAAGCTCCTCTCAGGAACATCAACAGGTAGTTTCACTGGTTTTAATCATTGCCACCTTTTAGGAAATACACGCTGCTCTGAGCGCACACAGAAAGCAGCTATAATTTATATTCAGGGTGGGATTGAAGGAAAAGCAATTTGAAAGCAAAGGGCAAGAGGCAGATACAAATGCAGATACGCCAAGAAGAGGGCTTGAAGGAAATCGAAACAAATGGCAAAGATGCTAAATGAAGAGTAGACACCATGTTCCCGAGGACTCACACACGCTACCCAACATGGCGTCTTCCCTCCAGGTAGCGTCCAGCTTCACCTAGGCTTCAGGAGCTGCAGCAGGTCATCTGCTGGTGATTGCATTGCTCGGAGGAAACCCACCTTTAACCTAATCTCATTACATGTCAGGAAGAGTATGTTATTATGTATTTGCAGAGATATGTATTATGTAAGTATATATGTACATAAGTAAACAAAACTAGGGCCTAACTTCGGGGGAAAATTATCTTTTTTTCTGGGTACTTGTAGTCCTTCATATAACCAGTTTAAGAATTCTGGACTTTTCATATTGCAGGGACTCTTCCTCCGTGTCCTGCAGTCCTAGTGGGCCAGTGGCTGTGACTCTAAGATTACATCTATTGTATAGCTGGACAAATGCAGGAACAAGCAAGAAAACATGCAGAGATACATACACTTAACCGAAAGTTAAAGCAGCTGTCCTTGTCAAACTCGACTCGGTAACTGGTTACACCTGTGGTCATACCGACCTTTCCTTCCCTTGAGGCTGAGAAATTAAATTAATGCATGTTTACAGCAATAATCAAAATGATTATTATTATTTAAGTGGAAGGGAAGAGACACTCACGGGCCACTGAACTCCGATGCTGATGCATACTTGTCTGTATCTGTGTCTATAAAATAATGATTATAAATGTTTAAGTAGGTAGAGTGCAAACGTGAAATTACCAGAAAATTGTAGATTTTTCAATAGTGTACACAAACTCCTTTTTTACAGATACATATTTATGTGTGTTATCTGTTGATCTGGATGATGATCCAATAAAATCAACTTAATGTAAGTTGTATGACATAGGCAGCCAGCTACTGTGTTGTTGTTGGGTTGTTAGAAGGAGGAAGAGGAGGAGGAGAAGTGGGGAGGAAGAGGAGAAAGAAGGAGGAAAGGGAGAAGGAGAAGGAGGAAGAGGAGAAGGAGAGGAAAGAGAAAGAAGAGAGCTTGAGGGACTCGCTAACTATTTCAAAATATGTTACCTGGAGTGTTACTACCCAGTGGCAGTAGCATGTTTGAGTGGTTTCATCCCATTGGTTTTGCTGGCGATCACTTCACTTTATGTCCTGCAGATGATATGTGTGTGTGTGTGTGTGTGTGTGTGTGTGTGTGTGTGTGTGTATCTAGAATCAAAGAGCTCATGTCCGATTTCTGTGGCATGCCATGTCCCAAAGGGCTTGTGGCAATCATTAAGGAAAACCAAGCAAATTTTAAAATGAGTTTGGTTTTGCTTTTATAACTAGTCAGACCTATATTATCTACTCAGCAGAACTTATGTTATACTTCTTTTTAAAGCAGAAACTTTACAATATAACAATTCATGTGAGGGAGAAACCTAATAATTATATGGGTGGTATTTTTATTTGACAGAGTTAAATTTAAAAAAGAACATTTTTCACATTTTCCAAATGGTGTTATTAATTTTTTTCTAAAAAACTTTAGCTTGTTGGACTTCTGTTTTATGCAAGTTTTTTTTTGATAATTTCCTCGATATTTTTTTAACTATGCTTTGTGGTTTCCTTGTTAAAAGGGTATAATGTCCACATTATATATAGGGAATTTTCTCCACTTGTGCCCATTTTATAATAGCATGTGAATATTTGTTTATGTATCTTTTTTAGTTTAACAATAGCAAATGTTTAAAAACATGAAACTGTGTTTCTAGTATTCTGCCATTCTTTTACAAAATGCATTTTATCATCTGGTTTAGAGACAAGATAATGTGTTATAAAACAACCGAGGCATTTGGTGGGTCACAGTCATGATCTTTCATTCTCTGCTGGGTGTCCTGAATTTCCTTGGGCTTTGATGCTCAAGCAACGAGGTCGATGTGTGTAATATTTGCTTATATCTTCAGGCCAGGACATCAACTTTCAGTGAAATGCTGATACTAAGATGACTCTGATCAACCTTCTGTGCTGTCGCACACTTAAGTATAAAATGCATGGAATGGAAAGGACAAAATACAGGTGGCAATTACATGTTTGATATAGGTAGATAGGCAAGTAGTGAGAGTTAAAGACAATGGAGCCACTTTGAACCTGTGTCACCAGCATTTCTTCATCCTTGGATTTCCCACTTCTCCACTTTGGGGACTAAATTTGGAGAACAGAAAAATTTTAAATAGGTAGTTGGGACTTGTAATATCTTAAAGGTTACAAGGGCCTCATGTGACTGAATATAGTTGATTAGCTTCCAGTTCTTTCTCAAATTGGAAACAATTGTGTGTTATGTCTCAGTCATGCCCTGGTACTCATTTAGGAAACAGAAAAAAATCTGAGTTTTCATCTCTGCATGAAAAATTTTTTTCATCTTGCCAACTTTTGGCTTCATAAACTCTGGAGTTGTCACTGCATAGCCAGTACAGTGGTGTACTGGTAAAAAAGACCTCCAGTTGGCGGTTTACATGTCATCTGAGACTGTAGTCTGAGACTCCCTGGAGGGTTCTCTTCTCTCCTGGTTCTCAGCGTCATCATCTGTGTGTTTCCAATGGCTTCCTTGCCACTCTTTGCGTGGTGATGGAAGGCAGCCACTGTCAGCAAAAGATTCTTAAATTTCCAAAGTAATGAACTAAATTGACATATTTTCTATATAAAGTTAGCTGCCCCAAGCATTTCATCCTATTATTCAAGATTTGTCAAATATTCTGAAGAAACACAACACTGTGTAATCCATTGGCGATATTAGAGAAAGGATGGCAGAGAGTGCCTCCCTACGCAGCAGATCTGGCCTGCCACTCTGTTTTGTAAGAACTCAGCCCTACGTATTGATTCATATTTTGTGAATTGATGTTTTCTTGATACAATGACAGCATAGACTAGTTGTAGTAGAGACCATGAGATCAGAGAAGCTAGAACTCCTTATTTGAGACACTTACAGGAAAAGTATCTTAGTAACGCTTGCTCCAACAACAATGCTGCTGGCACCTTGAGCCCACCTCTCCATGCATGGGTGGCAGTGTCTATCAGTCTTGTTCTGTTGTCACTCAACATACGTTCTGAACGTGTTATCATTCAGCAATGGAAATCCTCCTAGCTGTGGGAGCAGGCGGAGAGAGCAAGTCAGAGCCAACCTGCTCCACTAATAGAAAGCAGATTTATTTCCTGGAGTGATCAGTTTGCCATCTTTTGTGAGCTTTTTTTTTTTAAGGGAGAAAAATGTGGTTTAAATCACAGGAAAAGTTTTCAAATATCTTATACTCTGTAATGTAATTTTCCCTCACACAGTTTGTTTCAACTCAATACTAAAATAAAATTCGAAAATGTGAAGAACCTTTGTAGGTTATAAAATTGATAAGATACACATCTGCTAGCTGGAGAATTTTCTCAAGATTTCTTCCTCCCAATTTTTACCTCACTTTCTAAAAACTTGAAAGAAGATATTTATTTAAATTTGGGGCTGTGTATTTGCATGTGTGGGTTTTTATTTTTGAGTAAATAGAAGATAGTTCTTATTTATTTTAAACAGCATTACATGCACAAGCAGTCTAACAAATAAAACAAAGCATGCCAAAATGATTCACAGACCCCAATAGGTCAGGAACAATGGTTATTTTCTCAAAGTGGATATACCATTGCATCAGTGTGACGTGTAAATTACTTTAAAAGGAAAGAAAATTATTTTCTGCTGTCTACAACCACATTCTTGTCTTAGTTCTAAATAATCTATTGATTTATTTCTCCCTTCAGTAGAAGGTTGTTGCATGCCCCATTATTTCTCCTTCTTTCCCACTCCCAGAGGCAATTGCTCATCACTCTACAGAAGTAATAGCTACCCAAGTGTTCCCATCTCCTCTATGGCTGCTATCAGAACCCACATGATTCCTGAACAGTTATTTTGCTAAGTGTCTTGGCCTCAACCATAGTCTTTCAGCATGCTCCATATAAGACTAAATACACTAGTTTTGCCAGATGATCATCAAGCTGACTTAGGTATGTTAAACCCAACAACAACCAAAAATTTAATGTTAAATTGAGCAAAATGGTATAAAGAATTCATGCCATTTTATGTATTTTGCCACAGTCACAAATACAATAGAAAGAAAACTCAGAGTTAGAGGTTAAAACTGTATGTCTCCTTATTTTTAAGCTCAGAATCATAGACGAGTCGGTATCTACCATGTACTAAATACTGGGACTCAATAAAGCATCATGCGTGACTAAGAAGCACAATTGGAAAACACCACAGCAGTATAGGAACACTAGGAACTCTGGGAGCTGAAACCAATGGAAAACCTTAGGACAAGCATTTGAGTCAAGCCTCTTGCTATCCTACTGTTGCATGTGCAATTAAGATTTTACATTTTGTATAAAGTTTGCTGTACAAAAATTTAAGTATAGACTAAAACAGTAATTTTCGACCTGATATCCTGCATATCAGATATTTACAATACAATTCACAACAGTAGCCAAATTACAGTCATAAAGTAGCAACAAAAAACTTTTATGGTGGGGGGGTCACCACAACATGAGCAACTGTATTAAAGGGTTACAGTATTACTAAGATTGAGGGCCGCTGTAATAGAAGAGATAATGCTCTAGAGATACATTGTACTAGGAGATGCAATATATTAAATTTTCTATGTAGTAACTTAACTGTAGTAAGAGATATGGTGTAGTGGTAGATGGACTATACTAAGAGACACAATATAGTAAGTGATCAGCATAGTAGAATATAGAGTATACTAGGGTCCATGCAATGTGCAACTCGTAGGTTCATTTCACTAGGAGATCCCCTGTATTAGAGGTACATTGTTGCCAAGCAGGTAGAAAGAACCAACAAGCAACAAAGGAAACAGGCTCACCAGCAACCCAGTTTTATTTAAGTAGGTAACATTTGTGGATTAAACTCACATTTTAAGCCCCAGATTGTCTGATTAGTTAAGAAACATAAAATAGGACACTGTTCTATGCTATATTTTATTTCTATCTATTAAAGGAAAGCTGTACTCAAAGAAGAAAAGTAAAGGAAATAAAATTACATTGCAAACACTGTTGAGAAGGAAATATCTGTAACAATAATGTCATTAAAGTAGAAATATCTCCATGGTCCAATAACCACATTAGCAATATTTGGATTTTGGAGGGCGCATATATAGATAAGGGCAGAAGTATTCTATGCAGCAATTAAAACTTAAATATCTAAAAGTCCCAATACACCCTAATTATATTATCTGAATTCTATACAGTATAAAAATTAAAAAATTCAAAGAAGAAATTCACCAATCCACACATTTAACATATAATATAATCTTTATAGATTAAATGTGAACAGATAAGAGAAGTCTGAACAATCAGCTAACAAACTTGGTAGAATATCAATACACATATACATTAAAAAAACCTTTGCATTTAAGGACCCTTCTTAGCCATTTTGGAACACTTGGGAGAATTAACTTATGATGTTATTAATGAAAGAATTGTCATCTAGATACACTTTATCAATAGTCAACTAAAGCAAGAAATCAGTAAGAAACTTAACTGTTGTTTTGCGGTAACACTTTAGAAAAATTTAATGTTAACATGAGAAGCTGACTAATATCTAAGTCAGCTGTTGGGGGAATAAGTGCATTTCCATAGGTGGATAACAATACCAACCCAGAGTAGATCCAAGAAGTATTTGAAGAATCTCTGTTTATATCATGTACACACACACACACACACACACACACACACACCCCTTCTCCTGCACCTTGGCCTTTGTCTAATCATTTGCCTACATTTCTTGGCCATTTCCAACTCCACTTCCAATAATCCAACATATTCCTCATTGTCCTATCTATGGTTATAAATGTTGGTTCCATGTCTCAGATGCCTTTACTTGCCTGCCATTCTAAAGATTTTGTTTGTTTGTTTGTTTATTCTAAAATTTGAACAGGATTCCCAATGGTATCCCATTTAGAAACAATATCAACTCTAGCAATCAAATAAGAGACTGCCAAATTATCCTTCTACAGAGATACTGTACCATGTATTAAAACAGTAGTGGCTCAAACATACACATTGGCTTCTTTGAGGAACAGCACCCCTACAGTAGCCACTGACAGAGCAACCTGTTTCTTTGTTGACATTATCAATTCTCCATTTTAAAAGTCAGTTTCTCAGCAGTGACAATTCTCTGTATGTTTAAACTTGGCAGATAGACTGACACTGCAGAGCGGTGTTTTCTTCTCCTCAATTTTGGAGGGAAAGCCATTAGTTTGTTTTTAAGATCTTAGCAGGAAGGAAGGAGAAGGCATGCCAACAGGGATGCTTCCAACACTTTTTATTGCTAGAAAATTGAATAACCAGTTGGCATTATTTTAAGCAGTATGGAAATATGAAAAGTAACGTTGGACTTTTGAGGGTTCTTTATCATCTGTGATACTACCAGCCCATCTAATCAATTTTAATATTCTTTTTTTTAATGTTGAGAGTGGATTCTGGCCCATAAGCAATTGCTCATTTTCTTCAGAAATTTCATAAGGATTTTTAGTATGAAAAGTTATTGAGCATGCAAGGTTCAGTGGATGAAAAGCTCCCCAAGCATGCATTGACAAGGAGGACCAGGGTTGTTACAGTTTGTTGTGTCAATGATTTGCAAATAATGGGTCTCCAGGAGACTTTTAAATTGCAGCTTTCACTCCAGGCCATGGTGCTTTGTAGGATGAGCTGAGTTGCTAGGAGGTTTGGCACTCTTCGTTGCACCTTAGGCAGGGGCTCTAATACTTCCACGGAGATTGTAACAGCTGGCCATTACAATCAATCTCAATGACATATTTTTCTTGCATTTTTCTTTTAATATAATAAAAAAAAAGCACCGTCAAAAGACAATATTAAAGTTGTAACTTAAGCCCACTACAGTGAGGAGCTTTTACAGAATGCATGAAAGGTCATGAATCAAGTCGTTACAAAGCCATGTTTAGGCCATACTGAGATGAAGGTATTGATGCAAGAGTGCCTCAGTTTTAAAATGAATGCATTTAAATCTTTGAAGTGTCATCAAAATGGCTTGAATTGCATATGAATTAGGAAATATGGAAAAATTGTATACATTCTTGATGACTAGTATATGAAGACCATACAAATATCTGAAACTGCAAAATATTTTATGTTCAAATTTATAAATCCACACTTTTTTTTCTTTAAGCAAACTCATTTTTAGCAGACCAAAATGTCTAACTCAGCATCTACAATGCTAGGCTAATATTCTGCAGTTTAGGCTAACAAGATTTTTGTTCTAATCACTAATATCTCTTAGAATTTGATAGCTAGAAGGAGGTCCTTTGATGGCCATGCACAATTGTACTGTGGACCAAATGGTTCACCATTTTAGAAAGCAGACCTCAGCAAGCTATCATTTCCCTGTAGGTATAATTTTACCTGGTTAAAGAACAAGAGAGGACAGAGAATGATTTAGGTACAAAATTTAGACTCACCTAGGTAGTATAGATAGTATTTTCTTCAAGGTTGCCAAATGCAAATGAGCTAAACATTTTGAATCTAACTTTTACATATGGCTTTCCTAATTCTTTTGTAACTATTCTTACTGTCTGTAGTTTATTACAAATAAATAAGGTATATATATATATAAAAAAAGAACTGCCCAGAATCAGTAAACATTACTTCTATGTCACAGGGGTATAAGTTAGTGAAGAGTATAAGCTTCTTATGTAAGAAGCCCTGGGTTCTGCTCCCACCACAAACTCAAGGGAAAACATTTCTTAAAACATATAAACACATATAATAAGCATGTAATGTTTAATAGTGTCTTCTGACTTGTCTTACCTTTACTTCCAGCCGATGGCTCTCTTACAGCAGTGCCCATCTTCCAAAATACTTGTCACCTCTTCAGCATTTGCAGCATAGCCTGGCACAATGGGCAGCACATCAACACATTGAATTTGAAGTTATTGTTGAATGACTATTATGCCTATGCCAAAATATCTGTCAATATTTCCAAACAACTCTGGTTGAAATTGAAAGAGGAATTTAAGGATTATTGAGAAAGTTGAAAAGCAAGTGTGAATCAGAAGTTCTGTGGAGAGAGAGAGAGAGAGAGAGAGAGAGAGAGAGAGAGAGAGAGAGAGAGAGAGAGAGAACAGAGGTCCCCATGGGAGCATGAAATAAATGTGGAATTGGGGATTTGAAGCTACTACCAGGATAAACCAAGATGAAAACCCATCCTCCTTGTAAGATAAGGTATCATTTAGGGATGGAATGAGGATTTCCTGTACCTGTGATGTGATGACAGGTGATTTAACTCTTCTTGTAGAGGGCAATCAGGCTTGCAGGAAGTTAACAGAACCAAGGAGTTGTGTTTTTATTGGCTTCCTTTGTTTCCAGAAAGTATTTATTTGCTTCTACTAACTTTGTACAGAGGCAAGTTGGCTAGACTTTTCTTACTAGCAGTTGACAGAGCTGCAGTCATGTGCTGAAGGGTGTGAAGGCAGCTTGGAGATACTGAGAGGGAGGACTGGATAGTGGTAAACCTGGGGACAACAATGCCCAAGAAGTATCAGGGGGAGTCTCCATTTGGAATGTGATCATCAGGGTATAGCATGGAGTAAACGCGCTAATGAGTGAATCTGATGCATAATTATGTTCCAAGAATGGACGTTTAATCTTAGGTAAGGGATTAGAGGGGATGGGCTACTTACTTTACAACCATTTTAATTCATTCCATGATAGATGACATTTAGGGAAATCAGAATGGGATTATTTGCTTCCATCTATGTTTTGAAGCTCTCCAACAGCAGCTAGAAAACCATCCTGCTTCCAAAGCCAGAGGAGCATATCTTAATGGAAGGTTGGCATTATACTTCTAGGTGCTGAGAAGACTCAAGAGAAATGTTTTTGTTATAATTACAACCCATATACTACCTCTGGATGCTGAAGCAGAGATGTGTTTCTTACGTTTTGTTTTATTTCTTCTTGTTCTTGTTCTTCTTGTTCTTGTCCTCATTCTTCTTCTTCTTCTTCTTCTTCTTCTTCTTCTTCTTCTTCTTCTTCTTCTTCTTCTTCTTCTTCTTCTTCTTTTCCTTGTTGTTGTTGTTGTCATTCTTCTTCTTCTCCTCCTCCTCCCGTCGTCTTCCTCCACCACCTCCTTCTTTTCCTTTTCCTCCTCTTCTCCTTGTTTTTGTCTTATATTTTTAAATATACATGTACATCTTTATGTCTAAAACCAAAAATATTCTTTGAGCATCAGAAATACCAGTAAAGCCCTTGTAAGATAATCATGAATTCAGCTATTTTTAAAAAAGATTTATTTATTATGTATACAATGCTCTGTCTGCATGTACACCTGCAGGCTAGAAGAGGGCACCAGCTTACAATATAGACGTCTGTGAGCCACCATGTGGTTGCTTGGAATTGAACTCAAGACCTTTGGAAGATCAGTCAGTAATCTTAACATCTGAGCCAACTCTCCAGCCCTCAAATTCAGCAATTTTGAAGGAAAGCAAAGAGGCATTCTGTTTTATAATTGCACAAGAGGATTCACCAATATTTAAACCTAGATGACTAACTTATTGAGCGTCTTCTTAGACAATGTGGTTTCATATTCATATTACTGTTTGAATTAAATAGCATGATAAGTGCATTTTCTCTTAATCTTTACTGTCAGAATTTCTCACTATGAAATTACTTTAAAAATCAAAGGCTTCCTTTCACAAAACAATATTCATCTGCTGTAATATTACAAAATAGAAAAAAATAAAGAAACCCAAATCTAAGCTCAAGGAACCTAATTTTTCTAAAAGCAACTGGATCTTGTTGCATCTGCTCATGTACGACAAAGGAATTTTTAAGGAACGTAGTTTGTTATCTTCAAGTTTTCCTTAGGATAGTGAAAGGGTCTTAATATCCCAGATGCTTCGTTTTAAATCAACACATGCAGGAACCATCCACTTCAACATAAGTGTCAACATCAGTGTCAGGAGGCAATTATCCCCATCTTAGTACTTCTCCTTTCCAGAAGGTTCTCAGATGGAGAGCTCATTTTTCTAGAGTGCTTAAGTTTAACTTAATCCAGAGAAGTTGGTGACTACATGTTGGCAAGAAATTATTTTGACAAGTAATAAACCAAGACATGTGGCCATTGGTGATGCATGAATCCAGCAAGCAAAACATTTCATCCAAATATGTCTTTTGAACCAATATGTGTGTCATAATTACTGGTCCAAGTGTTGAATGAGTAGTTCATTTAAACATGATAGTATAGAAAAAAATTATTTGGAGCTGTCAGCTTTCCAGATGCAAACAGTCACACACTGAAGATCAAGGCTCTCAAGGTCTACTGCTGAATTACCAGTAGGTGAGGTAGGGAGTCCTCAGATGGAAGCTGAACCCCCAGACAGGACCTGATGAGTGTGCTAAACCACACTCAGCATACCCAGGCAGCAGAGTAACTAATTCATCTGAGACATTAATAAAAATTAGAAAATGATGTTCTACCATATTTCTTAAATTAAAATAGAGAACTATCTAAAAGTTTCTTTACCAGAATCAGAGGCTCATTATTGATTCTGAGCCAAATGTTATGGTAATGAATTTGTCTTGGTTTGTAATTATAGTCTATAGTAATTTCAATTCATTTTTCACAATTCTAAGTAAGTAAAAACCATTTAATTTTAGGCTACATGAAATTTTATGCTAAATAGAATCTCAATCTCAGATTACCAAATAAGTGATAATGTCTCCTTCATAATAATAAATAATATTGTCTATATATTCAAGTAAAGAACTTTAGAATATTATTACAAAGTCAATAATTGTAAACAATTTAAAAATGTTTCTTTTAATTGAAGTCACTTTATAAGTGCTCCAACACCATTTTGCAAGTTATAATATGACTAATACTCAGGTTAATACAAACATACTTCTCAAATATATACATACTAATATGATCAGAAGGCACCAAAGTTGTATATGTATGTATTCTTTATATATATATATATATATATATATATATATATATATATATATATATATATATCTTGTGACTTGCAGAAACTACATGCTGTCTTTCATATTTTCAAAGAGCCAATTCTTTGTGTTTAAATTTGCTAAATTGTACTTAAATCAATATAAGAATATACAAAGATTTTTCTTATATGAGATGAAAACATTTCTTTCTTCTTGCTATTTATGTAAGTTATGCAAGAAAAATGTTTGTGTATAAAATGTTTTTGTTTATACATACATAGAAGTTATTTTGAAATGACTTGAATGTATAATCTACTTTTCATATGAATAAATTAAGGACACTAAAGTATATTCTCCCTTGTAATTACAAAAGAGACATTGTGACAAAGATCACTGCTTTCTCAATGTATAATAAATACACATAATAGAAAAGAAAATATTTAATTAACCTAATAGCATCATTCAAATTATTTTTGTTCCAATTCAAATGAATTCAGATTAATGACATCAGCTTTTATTTATTCCTTCTGCTGCAAGGGTATTTGGTGTGATATGACTGATTTGAAAGGTAATATTACCACAACTTCAAGCCACAAAGAGCTGATGAATTCTAATAAATGCAGGTGGCTAGGTGAAGCCCAGGTTAGAAAAATTCTTCTATTGGGAACATCTTTTCTCCTGTTTCTATCATCAGTCTTATGGAACTTATTAGCTCTGGTTATCTAATATTTAGTGAAGACAGTGAACCACCAATTGACTGTCTGCATCGATAAGTGTGGGTCCATGTGCCAGGGGTTCAAAAGAAATCAGGCAACTGTTCTAAGAAAACATGAAGTAATGTTTCTAATAAAGGCAAGGCAGTGGTCCTAATGGAGCTCAGGAAGGGACACTCATGAAAACAGGCAGTAGGCATAGTGAGACTGAGGCAGTAGGCTTACTGGGAAGTAAGGAACATGTCTAAAGAGAGTGGTAGACTCCATTCTGCTTATGTTTTATAATGAAGTTTGAACTAAGTGAACCCACTGAGAATCATGCTTGATTCTTACTTGTATTTACCTGACTAGTGCAGAAAAAGGCAGTGCTATTTGTCCATAAGAAGAGCACATGCACAGCCAATCTGCTCAACTGAGCTGTGTATGTAGAAGAGGTGGGATCACCACAAGTCCTGTGCGCACCGTCACCAGCAACATGTACCAAACGTCACAGATCAAATTTGAGATTATTCCTGAGTTTCTACGTTTATATTGTTTCTACTTCCTTCATAGCCTTTCCCCTCAGCTGTTCATCCATTCATTTATGATAAAACATTAAATCTTTCACTAAGCATTTATGAGGATTTAAATGATTGGCATGAATATTGCCTTTAAATTAAAACAAGAATACAGGCTATAGTCTTTCTAATATTCGATATTTAAATAGAAACATTTATGCAATTTCCGTGGATTTTAGGTACAAAATACGTAACACATAGCAGAAATATGGGGTCTCTTCAGTTCTTTTAAAAACAATTTGAACAGCCACATGATTCCTAGTGTGTATGACAATGTCTCCTCTTTTGTAGAATTTTCAGTGTAGTGGAAAGACAATCCGTACACAAGAATGGACTACACACAAAATAGACATTGTGGTGGTAAAGAGTACTACACCAGTGAACTCATAATCCCTTTGTTTGGTCAGGGAACACCTCACTAATGTGAGATGTCATACACAGCCAAGAGAATAGAGCAGTGACAAACAACCTTGACAGTCAGACTAACATACACACAGCAAGACACTGTCTTGTACAAGTGAGAAACTAAGGATCATTACAGAGTGTCTTCTCTTTGTCTGTTACCTTGTGAAAGCTTCTCCTGTGGTCAATGTCCACTTGTAGGTACGAAGTCAATCTAGAAACAGACAGTTTACATAGAAGTTGGTTTAGTTAAGCAAAGCAAGTATACAAAAGAGCAATCAGAGACAACTGTCAAGAAAGACAGGACAACAGTATGGTAGGTCTTTGTTTTTATGAATATCTGAAAGGTGAGTAACATGTCTATAAGTTATAGGTGACCCTTTTTCCTTCTCAAATCATGGTAGACTGAATTCCCCATTAGACTATTTCCATGACCCTCTTGGAAGCACATGAGGTTAGTCTTTTAAGGATAAAGACTCTTTATTCACATGTTTGTGGCAATTGAGAAAGTGTCCTAGTATGCTGTTTTCAGATAGAGCAAGATTAATCCAACTATTGCTTTCACAGTGCTCAACCCAAGAAAACATTTTACTGCCAATAGACACCACTAATGAAATACCATGGCAGTGTTTTTTTTCCCTTGAGTCTATTGCCTTGCCCAACTAGAGAACACAGCTTCCAAGATATAGCTGAGAT
This sequence comes from Acomys minous, assembly GCF_964271855.1. Classification (NCBI taxonomy): domain Eukaryota; kingdom Metazoa; phylum Chordata; class Mammalia; order Rodentia; family Muridae; genus Acomys; species Acomys minous. The sequence goes on from NC_140496.1 coordinate 102,023,520, forward strand.
TTCCTTTATTCCCCTCATATCTAATTGGTTTACATGGTATCACAGAACATTCATTATGTGTGACGTGACAGAGGGATATACAGGCAGCCATGCCTCTTGGACTTTCTGATCAGGCACTTAGCAATTTAGTCAAAGGAAATATTTCTCTACCCTTTCACATTCTTCTTGCTTATAGTGCAATGCATAATGTGAGATGGCTACTGAGTGAGGACTGACTAAATATGCTTTTTGGACATTTTTACTCAGCCATATTATTTTATTATAACAAAAATAATCATTACTATTTCTTTAGGTAAAAACAACAGAATAGAAAGTCACTTTTGTAGTCAAAACAGTTGTATTATTATCTATGATGTTCATACACACAAACATATCATTATCAAAACAGTGTGAATATAAGCATGAATATGAAAATAGCATCTGGGTCTACAGTGTAGCACTATGAAATTTAATCATTTAATCTTAAGATACTCTTAGCTGTGTCATTGTTCTAGTAATAGAGCCAAATATTACTTCCATAGGCAAACACTATCCATACCATATGACAATATGCATAAGAAATGAAATGTAAATATTGTCTTTAAAATGTATATCTTAATTATCCTAGTCATCCTAATGTTTCTTTCCTTGTTTTTAGAATTGTTATCAGAAAAACCCAACCTTAACTATTTGGATGCGATTCTTTTTTATTTCAAATTAAATTAGAAGGGAAAAAAACCACAACAACACAGAATAATATGTCTGACATGCAGTTTTCCTTCAGGAGATATTGAGTTCTTAGATTTTACTAAGTCCCTTGGAAGCTTTAGGGTTCTTATGATGCCTGGAGTCAATTTTGAGCAACTTCCCAATTTACTTTAGGGAATCTTAATTTAAATTCAACAAAACACTAAAAAAAAAAAGGAATGTTTGGGGGGCAGTCATGCTTCTCCAGGGGCACCAGGATGAGAGTCCCCAGTGAGGAGATGGAAGATGTAAATAACATAATGTGTTACATGGAAATGATATTAGAAAACTGTTGTCTGCTTTATGCATTTAATTGAGATGTCAAGACTAGGTCTAGAGATCAAATAGAAGTGTGAGAGCCTTCAGCAGTTACACAACTTATATTTAAAGGCTTCTGGTTTTTCTGAAAATTTTTTTAACATTTTTGGTATTTACTCCTCTGACTAGGTTAAGCCATCATTGATAACAAGAGCATGATTATGTATGCAATTCCAACAATGCTCTCCATTCAACCAGTCGTTCAGTGACAACTATATCAAGCGCCTTTCTACACAGGGATGACACAGTGGTGAGAAGGACCATTGTGCCTGTTCTTCCTTTTCTGTCCCACATGAAATTATAACGATGTGCTGTGGCCTCCCGTGTTGTGCTAAAAGACTCTTGTCTTATAGCTGTGTAAGTGTGCATGTATATTATGGTGCTGTCAGCATTCATTCATGGTCTCACTTGGAGCCATTGATGCTAGCCTAGAATCTGTCCTGGCCCCTTTGTTTATTCCAGGCAGAACTCTTTCCTAAGCAACAGCTTTCTTTATCAATCCACTTACATTAATTTTTTTTTAGTAAGAGAAACTATTTCTTGATTTCAACCCGCTATTCAATTTGTAGAATGACTTGACTATTGAAGACAGAAAGAAACTAAACAAAAGAAATTCTTTTCCCTTTCTCTACTATAATAAACTCAAGAATATTACCATACTTGGTGAATTTAAATGTATTTTATTCCTTGTTACCTTTGACACTCAGCTATCTTTGACAGTCAAGCATTTTGAAGGAGCCTTCTAAAACATTTGAAAAACACTCTATATATTAAGGAAAATTCTCTCATTTCTTAGTATAATAAGATTTTAGACCAATCTTGTAAAATTATTTTCCTAATATGGGGCGACTTGTATCTCCAGGGGTCTGTTGAAGCTGTTGAGGGTCTTGTTCAGAGTCTACACTCCAGTCAATGTGTTTGTACTTCTCAGTGAATGCAGCCAGGAGCTCTTTTGCTGTTGTTTTTACCAAATAATCATAATCTCACATTATCTTTCATTGTTACTAAAGATGACAGAACTCCTCACTGTGAAGCCATGTTTCTTCCAGACTCTTATAATCTTGTAAATGGAGACACAGGTCATAAAGAAAAGGATTACATTTTACTTAGTGAATATTCCTCATATCAGAAATAGAAATAGAATCTAATTGGAGTGTCTATGATTATCTCCTGATAATTATGATTATTATCATTCTTCTTAATTCCTCTTATACAGAGTATTATTTCATATACAGCAGCATTATTCACTCAATATTTTGTGAGAAGACCCAGTCAATTAAACTCTGTCTCCTCACCTTTAATCTTCTTTGTCCTACATCAATAAGTATTTCATTTGGGTGTCATTGCCATCTTGAATTCACAATAGCCAACCAAACATCTCATAAAAATGACAACATTTCTGCTAACTTTCTTCACTTAAAAAGATTTAATGAATAGTCCTACAATTTATCTTAAATTCCCTCTGAATAATCACTACTGTGATTCACTAAGATGAAAGAGAAGACATTTTCTATCATATTCTCTTGTCCTTTTGGGGTATTTAGTCATGATATAAATTATTTTAATGTAGATATCTAATTTAATGAAATGAAATTTGTAGTAATGACAAATTCATAAGTTCTCAACTGAAAGTGCTAAAATGCAATACAAAACTTTAATAAAAGTTTGCAAAAAGCCACCCTGAATGATAAAACTGTACCAATTATACCAATTGTCCCAATAGATTATGGAATCTCAACCTACATATCTATGTTTGGATAAATAAGATGATATCAACTACTGTGTTACAGAAAACCTTCCAAGGGCATTATTTCCTTTAAATGTTTAATAATTGTCACATTTTCCTTGCCTATAGTAAAAAACCATAGAAAATGGTTACAATTATTTATGATATTGCACAGGAAATGATAGTTCTAATAAATTATATGAATGTATTTGCCAAGTATATTAAAGAAATAAATTCACATTTATTCATTTCTGACCATGTCCTAAAGATGATATTTTTTACATGAAGGAAGCAAATATGCTCAGAATCTGAAAGTTTTCTAATTGATATGACAATAGATAAGTCATTCTCAACAGATTGTACTTTAGAAACTCAATGAATAAAACATAAGAACAAAAGCAGGGTAGTATGCTGCGGCATAAATGCACCACAGTTTCTTCATCCATCCTTTGACTGAGGGACATCTAAGTTGTTTCCACATTCTGGCTATTATGAATAAAGCTGCTTTGAACATAGTTGAACAAATGTCCTTGTTGTGTGGTGGAGCATCTTTCATATATATGTCAAGGAGTGGAATAACTGGGTCTTGAGGTAGCACTATTTGCAGTTTTCTGAGACAGCCCCTCATTGATTTCCAAAGTGGCTTTACAAGTTTGAACTCCCACCAGCAATGGAAGATACTACTTAGCTATTAAAACCAATGAAATCTTGAAATTTGCAGGCAAATGGATCGAACTAGAAATGATCATCCTGAGGGAGATAACCAAGACCCAAGAAGACACACATTTTATAAGTGGCTATTAGCCCAACATTGATGTCCTCTGAGAGATTCCACTCAGCAGTGGATTGGGACAGCTGTTGGGACTCACTCACTACTGGACTCCAGGTGAAAGAGGTATGGAAGAATGGGAGCAAAGAAGGACCAAGAGTGTCCAGGAGCCCTACAAGAAGACCATCAAGGCTGGCAGATCTGGGCCCAGGGGGACTTACACAGACTACCCCATCAAGCAAGATCAATGCATGCAGTAAACTAGACTTCCCCTTCAGACCTAGCCAGTGGACAGCTCATTCTCCAAGGTTGTGGAGGGAGTGTGGACTGCCTCTGACATGAACTCTGGTACCGCAAATTTGACCACTTCCCCTTGGTGGGTGGGCCTGGTGGCACTCAGAAGGGGAAGCAGGCTACAAGGATGAGACCTGATAGGCTGTGATCATATGGTGGGGAAGAAGGTCCCCTTCTGTCAGAGGTCTAGGGGAGGGGAATAGGGTGAAAGGGAGTGGTTGATGGGAAGACACAAATGAAGGGATAACAATCGGGATTTAATTTGAATAAATTATTTAAACAATAATTTTTTGAAGAACAAAAGCAGATTCAGGTGGCTGTTTGAGAATCCAAGAAACAAAAGCCCCCCAGCAAATGTGTTTCTGTGTAAGTAGAAGATTAAAGGTGTGGCTAGAGGGATGGGTCAATGGTTAAAACGGCTTATTGCTCTTGTAGAACTGAGTTAAGTCCCGAGATGTTCCAATATTATTGAAAGGGTAGGGAAAACAGAAGAAACTAGACAGAAAATGAAGAGCAATGGCATACAAAACACGTTCAAAGGAGTTTGCTATCTTGAAGTCATTCATGTTGTCAAAAGTTATGCTGAACCTGGAGGACGTTCACTATAACTAGCTGACATGGACTCTCTTGATGGCTTATAGAGTCTATTCTTTACAAAGAACAAGACCGTTTCTCAAACAAAAAAAAAAGGGTATTAATTAGGAGGGAAGGTAAAGTACATTTAAAAGTATATATACAAGAAATAAAAACTTCACTATGGTGATTGTATTGACATAGTTAAAAGATGGAGAAACTCCATCTTACCTTAGATTTCTAACTAGTATAATTATGTTCCAATGCAGAACCCAGAGTTTATGAGACGTGTCCACTTTGTCTGACTGGTGTACTTCCTAGGCTTCAACAAACTCTTGTATTTCTTCAGCTCATCTTGAAACACTTGCCCCCTTCTGGCTGCATAGTTGTTGTGTTCTCTGTGCATTTTTATGAACGGAATGAACATTCTATTCCCTTAAAGACTGATCCTCGTTCTAAAAATTGCCTTTAGTATAAACACACACACACACACACACACACAAACACACACACACGATTGATTTCAAATAATGTTTCCAGGAGAGAATATGACTGTAGGCATACTAGTTAGATTTGTGTGTTTGTTGTTCTGACACAAAACATCTTAAAGGAGGAAAGTTATGTTGGTTCACAGTTTTAGTTCATTGTGACAGGAACTGACAAATGAGAGTAGTGTATATCGTGGTGGCCAGGACTCAGGACCCTAGGAGACCGTCTGCAGTAGCTGACTCCTCCCACTCTGCTGACTCCTCCCACCCTTGCTGACTCCTCCCACCCTTTTCTTACTTTTGGGTGTGCAGCCTATGGAAGAATGTCTTCCACTTTATGGCTGGTCTGTCCCACTTACTCAGTCCTCTCTACAAAGCCCTTGAGGTCATATCCAGAAGTGTCTTCCTAATTTCCAGGCACTTCTCAATACAGTCGCCCCTATCATGATAGAAGGCATGCAAACATAATTTAAAAAATAAAACAAAGTTGCTGACTCTAAAATCGGATAACCTGTCTTACTGTAGAATTTAGCACTGCTTAGGAAGTGACTGCTTTTTCAGTAGCCAAATGACACATAGAGAAGTTATGTTGGTCACTTTGTGTAACTGTTCAGTAATTTTTGTCCAGGAAGAAACGCTGTTTATGAAACACAATCTGAGTAAGAGAAAATAGATATCGTGAATCTGACAATGATGAAGATCCACCATGTGTGGGTAGCTACGAACTGATAAAATAAGTATATGTCAGAGCAAAATAGCTAAAATAATTAAAATGGGCATTTTCTAAAAAAAAAAAAATCCATACAACCAGTGCACATTAAAAAAAGAGCTCTTTCTTTCATTATCAAGAAAATGGAAACTAAAACCATAATCAATGTGCAAACACACGTAGGAGAACAGGTAGAATGAGACATTTAGTCTAAATGTGGACAAAAATCTGGACCAACTAAACTTACAGTCACTGTGAGTGAAAATGCACCATCAACAGTTTCACTCTCAGTGTGTACTCTTCCAAAACTCAATCAGTTCTTCAGTAAACAAGTTGCCCGTTGCCCGAGAATGTCCATAGCAGCATTATTCCTAACACCATGGAAAATGTGAAGTAAGCAAATATCCACCTGTATTAAAATCAATATACAGTGGCTTGTAACTGTAACAGAATAGAGCAATGTATCATTTTGAATATAGAGGAATCTCACAACCAAACTTTGGCCTAAAAAGAAGAGGTTCTCAATCATACACTTACATTTTTGTTTAGTTTTGCTCACTTTTGAGATTTATATAATCTACAGCTATTGATGTGAGAATCATAGTTGCCTTTTCAAAGGCAGTGATGCTGACTGGGCAGCCATGTTGTTTTAGTTCTTGCTTTGACACTGATTTCTAATATGTATTGAATTTCTGCAAACCCTGTGATCTCTTCACTTAGCCTATAGAATATGTCGATAAAAACCTTTCTACAAGTAAAAACAATAGATAAATGGTGTGTTGACAACATGGCTCAGGGTTGAAATATGCTTATTGTTTTTGGTGTGTGTCCATTCTACCTGTACATAGGAAGCTAGGCTGAGGGTTCCCTCATAGACCAACTGAAAGAACAGTTTGTAGTTTTAAACATACCCTCTGAATGTATGCATACCATGCATGAGAGATGTTTGTTTGTAGAGGTCACATCTTCATTACTTTAGGCCAAAATCCATCACACTTTTGGTATTATTTAATAAGAATATCACTACTCAGTTAAGAAGGGTTGGGCACTGCTAATTAAATGGAATTAGTGCGGATGTTACCTCTGTCTCCGCTGTCAAAATCTATTCTGCATCCTGTGAAAGGACTCGTGGAGCAGAAGCTTGCCTCCACTAACTTATTTCATTCAATTAAAATTAAATTACACAATTGATGGTTTTTTTCTTGTCTTTTCTATGTAACATTGTAGTTAATTGCTTAATTAAAACAGAAGCCTGACGTTTGTTTCTTTCTCTCTAGGAGAGAAAAAAAAAAAAAAGGACAAGAAGAGAGACATGTTCCTTGTCACTTTCCCAAATGCTGTAAAAATAATTGCCATTACCAAAAAAGAAATGGATTACTCCTTTTCCATGAAGAGCGCTTAAAGACATATACGATTGTTGACTCAGAGCCAGATGTCAGTTTATAGGATGATGTAACTACATTCAACAAGTACCTCCTGTTTGCATCGCACTGAAAGGAAATCGATACTACGGGTGCGTCATCTTTCTTCCCATTAACATCTTTAGCAATTCTTAGTTGCCATATTCAATGTGGGAATGTGACTGTCTGCAGGTTGCAGGGGCCTCTTACCCCTAGTCCAGTGATCCAGTCAGTCTCCACCAAAATAAGGACTAACATTTATACAGTGTTTAGTCTTTGTTCCCCTCAGCATCTTTTTAAAAATTGTTGTTCAAATATTGTTTTTTAAAGAGTTTAGAGAGAAGGCTCAGCTATTCATAGCATTTTCTGCTCCTGCAGAGGACATGGCTGAGTCCTAAGCATGAACACAGTAGCTCACAACATCCTTTCAGTTCCAGTTCCAAGGCATAAAATGTCCTCTCTTGGCCTCCCTGGACACCTGGCACACATATGGTGTACATATATGGATATGTGCTGGAAAAAGCCACATGTACATGAATATAAATAAAACCTTTAAAAATTCTTTTAGATACATTTTTATTTGTTGATTTCTTTACTTTATTCAATGCATTTTAATCATCCTCATCCACACTACCTCCCTTCAATTCTCTCTGAAGTCCCCTCTGCTTGCTTCATCCAGGTACATTTTTCAGAAGCCCTTCCCGCGTACTAGAGTTATGGCTGCGTTGAAGGTCTTGAATACACACCCATAGATACTACGAGTTGATCATGTAACAGCCATGGCGTGTCTAGTGTTAGCATCTCACAATTCTAGTGTCCACTGTGTGACTCTTACATTCCGTCCTCCCCATCTTCCTCAGTGTCCCCAAGCCTTGCATTCGAGGTTATCAATTATTCTTTCATAGCTGCCTGTTAACAGCTATTTATGTTTCACAGTTAAAACTGAAGCCTGTGGGTAGCTTTTCTTTTCAGTACTCAGGGTGCATTTTTCCCATTTGTTCATTAAATCAGCTGAGATTTATAGGTTGTGTGCCATATGAGATGTGCTAAGCACATATCAGTGTGAAAACATATTCCTTGTCTCAACACAGCATATAGACAGCAAGCGAGTAAAAATAAATAGACAAACATGGAATTGAAAATGACAGTTCACAAGCACTCTGACTCTTAGGCAAATTTCATTTTGCAGTCCACAACAGGTGAACTTCAGTAACTAATGTACATCCTCGTAAAGCCGATCTTTGAATACAGTTCTTACTGTTGTACTTAATTATGAGTAACTGCACAAGGTCCTAAGCTGGCTGCTGCTTTTTAAATAGTCCACTGATAGATGCATGCATAAAAAACACACATTGAAGGCATTAACCAATAACATTATTTCTTTCAAAATCAGCCAGTGTGTTATTTCTGCCCATCTGTTATTTGGGTCCTGTCCATAGGGTAAAAGCTTGTGCTGTGTTACCTTCTGCCTCTCAGTGATAGGCCCATGGGACCGTCAACAAAAACATGTCATTTCAAGGAAAGAACTGGGTAAAATGATGAATGTACCAAGAAGAAAGCAAAAGTGATAATGTGGGTAGTGAAATGCAAATTGAAAATGAATGGAGTTACAGAAGAACTGAATATGTTGACAGTGTGTCCATTTGAGAGCCTAGCTGTGTAGCCAGGGGAATTTGCTGAAGGAAAATTCACTGACATAAAAGAGAAAAATGATTTTTACAGAAAGGATGTACATATCGAATGAAAGACCTAAGCAAACACCTGTAGAACGGCAAACTCACAAAAATATCCCAGGGTGCCAACCACGAACTTTATGCTACCACATAGAGCTTTACGCTAGAATAAATGGAACTGTCTCAGGCCTACAAAGGAGTATAACAATTTGCCAAGGAACAACAACAACAACAAAAAAACCAATTTTGCTATGCATTATATATTCTACAAGGTGGAGAGGCAGTCCTATTCACACAAGTTAGTCTCAGAAGCTCCTTCTGTTAATGGTTCTAAGGATGCTACCCCGCACTCTGGACATACTAGACAGCAGTTCTAATTCTGACTTGTATGTCAAGCTGTAACTGTGTATAATGACTGTGTGTGACTGTGTGTGCATGTGTGTAGTGCATCTGTGTGTCTGTGTATGTATATGCATGTGTATGCCACTCTGTGTGTCTCTGTATTTGTGTGTTCTATATGCTCATATGTGTGCATGTCAGTGCATGTGAGGCCACAGGAGGATGTCAATTGTCTCTCTCCATCTTACAGTTTGGGATAGGCATCACAGTGAGCCTGAAGATGGCTATTCAGGGTGGGCATCTGCCCAGCCAACTCTCTGGGACCCACCGTCTCTGATTCCCACCCCCGAGGCTATTAAGCACCCAGAGACACATCTTCCTTGTGTGAGAATGCTGAGGGTTTGAAGGCCATCTCCCAGATCCTTAAACAATTCTTGGAGTTTTTCAAAGTAATATTTCTTTAATTATATGGGAATTTCATATCGTGCATCCCGATGACTCTCATTTCCCAATTTTTTTATATTTTCAGTTTTCTGTATAGTATCTAGTATTTAAATAAGTTTTAAAATACATTGTGATTATTTTAATTTCTTCACTGAATAATTGTACAATTTCAATACACTTGATGATATTCTAGAGCCTCAACCACTGTAAAAGCTAATGCTTTCCTATACAAATGAAACAACCCCAAGACTTGAACCACTAACCCATCTTTCTTTTCTGGTATTATCACCCTACTTGGGAAACAACTAAACTAATATTCTCCTATCTCCTCCTAAATTTTCTATCATGTATAGTTTTATTCCCTCTATATAGGTGTGAAGTTGGCATAACCCTCCTCTGCTTTATAGCAGTATTATGAAGTCACCCTTGTTTTGTGCCACAGGTGACTTTCTCTATGTCTGTAAATCTATCCTACTTTGTTTCTTTTAAAGCTCCATAAAGAGAAAAGAATATTCGGACCTTGCTTGGCAGTCCTTCAGCATCAACTCAGCAATTCTAACACTTATATTTTTACTTTAAGATCAATATTAAATTTACTCTTCTATTTAATTATTGTGATCATTAGTCATATAATTATATATTTTTCTCAGCGATGATTTAGTACTACACCGAACACAATTTATCGTTTGCATTTATGCTTACAAGGCTGCTGGGTCAAACAAGATGAACCTTATTTCAGAGTTTCAGTTTGTGAAAGTTGCAGCTTAACTTGGCTCAACTTTACTGTTTCTGTAATGTCAGAAAGTAGACCATAGTGGGATACGGCTTATATTGAGTTACAGAGATCATGCCTAGCTCACTAATGTTTTCATGTGCGGTGAGAGTGAGGGCTGAAAGTTCCGTGTCAGAATTTGTTTCTCTGTGTTGTGTTCTCAGCACGTGCCTTCCTCCTCCTCTCTGTGATAAGCCTGAGGCTGCTGCCAACTCTTTCCTTCCTATGGTTCCCTCTAAATCACCCAGTGGCTGGTTAAGGTCTGTGTCCTCTGTTACTGTGTACGCATCTGTTCTGTGTAGGCCTTTGGACACCAGTTTTGTTTGTGTTCTTTCCTTTTAACAGAGTTTCACTGGACAAATGACCCCCCTTAATTATTTACTCATAAAAATTTGCATTCTTCCCACTAATATTTTAGATATTTTCAAGTCTGCTCTTTCTGGTTGCATTCTGGAAGAAGCAGATAGGAAAGTACAAGAGAGTTTCATAATTAATACATTTATTTATTCCCTTGATGACCTGATTGTAGCCCCTTCCCTCCTCCCCTTCAGGTCTGGGAGACTAGCATAGCTGTCCTCATAAAGGCTCCTCCTAGAAGCAAAACAGATGCTCACACTCACAGGCAAACACTGGGCAAAGTCTGGTGGAAAAGTGGAGGGAAGGATACAAGAGAGGTCCTGACCTGAGGTGTGAGAGGACGTGAGGAAAAGCCTCCTAGACTGAACACAGCCCAGAGGAAGCATTTCTCTGGCTGAGGCGAGTTTTCAAGCTATAGTGACCATCGATGAAAGAAAGTGTCAGGTTCTAGCAGTCCTACTGTTTAATTCTTAGCAGATAGAAGTAATGGGGAGCAGCACTGGCCTTCATCTGAAACTTGAAATGAACACTGAGGCTGCAGATGTGGCAGCTGGAAGCTGCAGCCAACTAAAGTCCTCATAGCATTCTTTCTCGCGGGTGATTGGAGGACTATGCCTGATAGTCCTGATAGCTACAGCATCTCGGGAAGACCATGGCATCACCTGCTTGTGTTATCCTGAATTAGGAGGCTGCTCAAGTGTGAGGGCATATCTCACTCAATTCTTAAAACCCTCCGTTACTGCCTGTTTTAATTTCTATTGTATGTGGCAGTAGATTACATAGGACATTTTCATACTAGTAAATAAAACACTTCGAGCCTATTGTTCTCCATGCTCTGCTACCCAGCCCATTTTCAGCATTCCTCTTTCTTTTTATTCCACTTTCTTTCTACAAACAATTCCTTTCTAGGCCATCAACCATAGAAATCAGCATGAAGCCTCAAAAAAGCAAAAAACAAAAAACAAAGATTTGTCTACTTTGTGACATAACTATTCTAGTCCTGGTTGTTCACCTGAAGGACTTAAAGGCAACATATCCTAGACACATTTGTATATCAATGTTCGTGACATTATTCATAATATAGAGAATAAACTATGTGCCTATCAACAGAGAAATGAATAAAGAAACTATGGATTATGTACATATTTATTGATGTTTGTGTTGCTTACATTTATCTTCAGTTGTTAGATAGCTCTCCTGTTGATTTACATTTGGCCCCTCACAGTTTACCAAGCGCTATCTAATGTTCTGAGTGCTGGAACAGCGCCTCTCGCTGCCTTACACCTTCCTTGGCCTCAAGCACAGCCCAGGTATAAGTGGGGTGAGGGTGTCGCCTTTCCAGGCTAAGCCTTACCTCGCAGAGATCTGTCTTTCTAATCCAAATTAAAGTCTCAGTTCTGTGATTTCAGAGCATTTACCCTTAGCAAACTGTATTTGGGTTTCTACTGTGTATGCAGTCTTAAATTTTGGATGATTTACACATGGATCGGGAGTTAGGAGCTTTTGCTTCACTTTTTTGAATTACAACAAGTCTTCTAGATGTCAAAAAAATGTCTTCTAAGTGTCAAAATATCAAAAAATCTCAACAATATGTGTTATTGTTCCTTTTCCTAAAAATATGCTTTTCTGTTGTTTGAACCATTTACTGAATGAATATATTTATTGAACGTTTATAGATATAAAGATGCTCTGGCTTCAGGAATGGCCGCATGGTGATGACAGAGATTATGTATTGGCCCCCATATCAATCTAATGGGAGAGCAGTCATTAAAAAGCTACATGAAAATCAAAAGATAATTTAACAGAATTATTATAATTAAAATAAAAGCATGATATATATCTTTTTAATCAAGTGTAAAATAAAGATATGTGGTTGTCATGAAAATGAATTAGAGGAAGATTTATATTTGTGAGTTTGTTTTAACCTTAGACGTAAATACACAGAGCTTCTGATGTTTACCAAAAACAAGATGTATTAACTTAGCACACTATTTCAATCAATACAAAGTACTCATATCTTTATACACAACATGTGCACACACACACACACACACACACTGAACTTATACTCTTTATTTTTAAAAACATTAGTGGCTGTTGATTAGACATTTTATCCCATACAAACACATTTGGATGAAGAAGAAAACAATAATCTCATAAGGCTGCCTTGAAATGATAGCCTTTGTTTAAAGACCTTAGTGACTGAGAACACATTCATAGTTTTATTTCTTGTTGCTGTGACAAAATACCCTGGCAAAAGCAACTTGGGGCCTAAAAATATGTTTCCTGCCACAAATCTTGGCTACAGACTACGCAGTGGAGAAGACACGGTGGCAGCAGCTTCGTCAGGCTTCACAGTCCATCACCCAGTAGGGGAGGAGGAAGCATAAGTATTACTATTCACCACTGTTTTAAATAAACACTTTATGAATTCTTGGAAATTGTATGGGGTATACTTCGATCATGTTCACATCTCCACTGCTTTCCTTAAACTTCTTCCTCCCTGTCTCAACTTTGCACCTCTTATTTTTTATTCACTGATTTCACTTAACGTTGCCCATGAGTGTGGCCATAAAACTACCTGCTTGCGTATTTTAGTAGGGGACACTACCAGGAGCCACACCCTTAAGGAAAACTGGCTCTCCTCACTCGAGAAGCCACAAACTGTCAATAGCTCCTCAGATAGTGGTGGGGGCTCAGAAGCTCCTATGCTCTTCAACACGTGATGTTGACTAGTTTGATATTGTACATGTGTGTGCAGGTAACTACAGTTCCAGTGGGGTCCTGAGTGCAGCAGTAGTGTCACATTCAAGAGACAGTGTTTAGTCCTACTTAAAGTGACCTCTGGCTTTTCGAGCCTCGGGAAGGGGATGTGATATAAATATCCCTTTTATGGCTCAGGCCTTTACAATCTGTTATCTTCTCCAGATGTGAATTTATGCAACAATCACTAACAATTGCATTGCCAACATTCAGGAAAATCAGAGAAAACTGAGTGGTCCTGTGTCTGGTAAAGAACAGAAAGTAGTGTACAGTGTCTGAGATGGCAAGTGGTTAGGGGATTAATAAACAAATATCGTAAGGAGTTGAGATGACGAACATTCCACCAAGTTTCAGTTCCTGTAGGGAGGAGGGCTTCTGTTTCATGCTCATAAAATGACTAACTCGTCAGCAAGCATAGTGGCACATTCCTGTATCCTCAGTACTTGAAGATGCAGAGGCAGGTGGATCTCTGTGTGTTCGAGACTAGCCTGGACAACAATCCAGGACAGGCAAGGCTACACAGAGAAATGCTGTCTCAAAAGAAAACAACAACAACAAACACACACACATAAAACAAAAACAAAAACAAACAAGCCCCCCCACCCCCAACTTTTAAGAGAATGATGTTTTGGAGAATTCCCTGTCATATTCTTAAATGGGTCTATTAGTGGAAACCCCTATTTGGACAAGAAATAAGGAGTGGGCATCAACAATATTAACTGAATGTTACAGACAGGCAGGTGGTTAATTCCTTCAAATTCTTTGTGTCTAAAGATCTTTGTGCTTTAATTTTTGAAAAAAAAATGTTTGTGGAGAATTTTAACATGGACATTTGATGGGGTTTTTGTTTTCTTTCAATTGAATTAATAGAGGATGTTCTTCACTACCTCCAAGCTTGAATTATTTCAAGACATAAATTTGTTGTAATTCTTATTTCTTATAAGTATGGCTACTTTTAGAACAAAGATCTCTTTAGACATGTATTTTTAGCCATTTAGTTATGACATGTTTTAATGAAAGTTTCCTGTCCGTATGCTTCAGGGTTTTGGGAGCTGTCTTTGATCTCTGAGCTTATAATTTTTTTTCTAATCTGGAAAAAAGTCTGAATTCTATTGTTCCTCTAATAAATTTTTTTGACCTACAGAGTCACACACACACACACACACACACACACACACACACACACACACACACACACACACACGCATAGAGGGAAGTACACACCACTTCCAGCTGTTCTACATTTTAATAACTGACTATTCTTATGAGATAGTGTGCTCCTGGGTCTTGATATTTCTTGCTACTTTCAATCCCCAGTCAAGCACCCTGGACTTTGCATTGCTTGTATTCATTGCATTCATAGTCTAGAGATTTGATCAGAGATGTAGTTAGACTAGTGAGAATCAATGAAACTTCATTTACAACTGGCTTTTAAGTTTTGTTTGGGTGGGGGCACAGCCACATTCATTGTAAAACTGAAGCTTCTAATGTAAGAAGACAAGATCGTTCTTATTCTTACGTGCCTTGCATTATGTGGTTTTCTATATAATTGCTAGAAACTGACTGTTTCTAGCTTGGTTTGTGCTTAGTAGATGCTTTTTTCCCCCCCAGTTTATTTGACAGGGCTTGTTTACCATGTTGGGATTTTTATTTATTTCTTAAATTTGTATTAATTTATTCAGATTACAACTCAATTGTTATGCCATCACTTGTATCCTCCCATTCCTCCCTCCCTCCCACTTTCACCCTATTCCCCTCCCCCAGGTCTAAGAGCGAAGGGACCTCACCCCCTCCCCACTATATGGTCATAGGCTATCAAGTCTCATCCTGGTAGCCTGCTTATTCTTTCTATGAGTGCCATCAGGCCTCCCCACCAAGGGGAGGGAGACAAATATGGGGCACCAGAGTTCATGTCAGAGTCAGTTCCCGCTCTTGACGTAACTGTGGAGAATGTCCTGTTCATTGGGTAGGTCAGAGTAGGGGTTCGATGTTGACTACTTATATTGTCCTTGGTTAGTGCAATAGTTTGAGCAGACCTCCCTGGGCCCCGATCCACCTGTCAAGATGTTCTTCTTGTAGGTTTCTAGGACACTCTGGGTCCTTCTATTTCCCCATCTTCAAAAAAGTCTTCACTTAACCAGGAGGTTTGGCTAGATGTGAGATCATCCTACTGAGACTCTAGGTAAGAGAAATATAGGAGATGGGGAATTTTTAAAAATAAAGTTGTTCTTATTGCTTTTTAGAGCAACATCTCCAGAACAACCCTGTGTAGCCTGTAGAGAGCTTCCCATGCAGGTGTCCCATCTTGAATCCCTGTGCGCTGTCCTTCTGTTCCCTTCTCCCTTGTCTGTCACTTCCCACAGGAAGCCTGTATGGCTGCCCTCCTTTCCCACCTCAGCCTCGAAACTTTCTCCAGTCGTTTAGCTGGGAAACAACTGGACGCATTTCCCTAATTTAATAGCTCTGTCTGACAGAAGACAAGCTTGGTAACAATTGTGTAATTCCAGTTTACATATTTTTCTTGATTTTAGTTGTTTCGGGCATGGGTCTAAAAATTTCAATTTTTAGCTTTGATCACCATTTAGACCAGTAGTCACTGAACTCTGGATCTTTATAATATTAGCAGTCAAATGCAAAGGAAATTAACAAAGAAAAAAAGAAACCTTAATATTTGAAAGTTCTAAATGCCCAGAGACATAAACATGGTTTAAGGCATAATTATGCAAATAGATGGCAAAGTTTAAGATAAAGGTGCCAGGTTTTCAACCTCACGTAGTAGGAAGGAACATAGTTTGAACAAAAAATATCTTAATTCATAAGGACATCTTAGTAAGTCTTATCAAAAGGACAGTGTAAACTTTACTAGTACAGCTCATTAAGTCGGAAATGGATCTGGGAAGGGTCACGGAGATTAGAGGTGATATAGGTCATAATCAAAGCAATTAGCGATGGATTATATACCTCCAGTTCCTTAGAAAAGGAAATCTCAGTTACACTACTGGACCCCAAATGGCATTTCGTTGCCCGGCTGGGACATTATGCCAAGGACCACTGCCTGCTTCCCTCCGTGGGCTGACTGCACTCTCCTTTGTCTATACTTCTGGGCTGTAAATACTGAGAAATGAATTTGAGTTTATGCAAATTACACAAATCACATCTCTGGACTGATTTTTAGCTACTTGAAAATTTCATTTTAAAGAAAGTCCAACTAGATAGGTCAACTTGGCAGTGACAGAACGAGAGATTTATTATTGGACTGTAGGGAGTGCCCAGACGTAAGGCAGCTCAATTAATCCAGATCTAAATCTCCACTACCAAACCCCCTTTGAGTTGTATTTTAATAGTTTCTAGTGTTGCTCTTCAATCTGGTTTCTTTCTCTCTCTCTCTTTTTTTTTTTCAATATTTTTTAAGTATAAGGTCTTTGCTCAGGGTTGGAGCACTTGCCTGCTATGCGGGAAACCTGGGTTTGGCACCACTCACACACTACACCAAGTGTGAAACCTCTTAGATTCTGTCACCTACAATGCTTGTAAATTTTTTTAACACTTATAATCATTAGGTTCTGTTACTGTGAAATATGGTCAGAAACCTTTTTCTTTTCTTGTGTTTCCCAATAGGAAAATGCTATAAGTGGACATTAATCTTCAGAAAGCAGTGCTCATTTTCAATGTATAAATTTGGACATTAAAAGAAAAAAAAACAAGGAATGCAAATTTTCAAAATGCCAGTTTCTTACCATGCACAAGCACACAAGACATTTACTATGATATATTATTAAACCTATAAAGAAATGGGGGTCTCATCAACATATGAAAGAAAAAATGAAATACGGTACTGATACACTTTAAGATCAGTGAGTATGGGTAAGAATGTTACTATAAACAGTTCTTTAGAAGATCATTTGGGAAGTATTTTGAAACCATGAAGCTCAGTAAGAAAAGCAGTGAGAAAAGCTCCATATAAGAGGTAAAGTTCCATGCAGGACTCAGTTGTCAATGACTACCCTACCCTGGCTATCAGTAAGATGATGAAACTTAACCTAGTTTCAGCATAAAGCAGTGCCTTACTGTATTCTCTGCTTATACTTGGCATTAATTTTCTAGTTGCGGGTGATTAGAAAATACTAGATCTGTATTTTGCTTTTTGGTTAAAAACATCACTATGGAATCGTGAACTTTTGGTTAAAACATCTCAGTTTATTAGATAGTACTGAAGAATTACTTTTTATAGGTACAACCAGGGTAAAAGATTACATTTTTATAAATAGTCCTTACCTCAAAGCATAGATTTTGAAATACATTTAAAAGATAGAATATGGAATATTTGCTGAAAAATAAACCAAAGACTGAGAGAGTCAGGATTTGGATTAAAAAAGACTTGCCATGAACCGACAGTTACTGAAACCAGATGGCAAGTTGTTCTATTTTCCCCTCTACATTTTCATCTTGGAAATGAAATAAAACTATTCCGTTCACACAATGCCTTGGCTTCAGATAAGTTGCTTAAGTGTCAATTCACCACATGTCCAGAAAAGGGGTAACAGACACCTGCCTCACAGAAGTAGTTGGAGGACCAAGTGAGTTAATTGATACAGCGTGTTTAGCACACTGCCTGTCTCACAGATGTGCAATGTGAATATTAAGTTTGAAGAAAACTTATCCACTCCATACCTATTTTTAAATTTTCACCTTTTCATTGTGTAGACTCACTGTAGACTCACATGTAGTTCTAAGACACAAGCAGAGAAATTCCCTACTTCATTTGTGTGTTTTAGTTCAATGGAAATATCTTGTACCTTTCTAGTACAGTGTCTTGTCCAGGATATTAATACTGATACAATCAGTGCACAGAATACTTCCATTATCAAAAGATTTCTTTAGTGTCGCTGCTTTATTGCTACCTCCACCCTCTCCTCAACCTCTGGTGGTAACAATCTTAGTGAATGTAACCTTGCAACCTTTTAAAGCTGTTTTTCTCCCTTATCGTCATTGTCTAGAAGTTAATCTAGACAATTGTTTGTATCAAGTTCATTCATGAGTATTGCTGAGCTGTATGCTGTGACCCAGACAGTCCAGCTTGTGTTTTTTATTCACAATTTCCAAAGTAATATTTGGGTTATTACTAGTGTTTGACTATTGTTAAGAGTCTATAAACACCTTAAATGTAACACTTATATAATTTCTTATTTTTTTTTGGGTTCTTCTTGCTGTATGTATTTTTTATTTATGTGTAATAATATAAATGAATATGCCAAAATAAACTATTTTGAAAAAGAGTTTATAAACATTTGTGTAGAGGTTTTTATATGGGTATAAGTTTTTGTTTCTCCATAGCAAATGTTCAGGAGTATAATTGTTATATTATATTAATATTATAGATGCTGCCAAGATGTTTTAAAGGTAACACCGACATTTTAAACTTCTGGAGAATTGAATGGTGATCTAGTTTTTCTACATTGTTTCTGGCAATAATTAAATAGTTGTCCTTAAGAAATATTTTTAGTCCTCATGGTTGATGATAAGGATACTTCACAGGAGATATTTTCAAGTGCTTATTTGACATCCCTATAAAACATAGATGATCATGTGTTTTTCTGATGTTCAAATGGAATTGGTTGTTTTTATAATGAGTTTTTTTTATTAATTTATTCTTGTTACATCTCAATGGTTATCCCATCCCTTGTATCCTCCTATTCTTCACTCCCTCCTATTTTCCCCTTATTCCCCTCCCCTATGACTGTTCCTGAGAGGGATTACGTCCCCCTGTATATGCTCATAGGGTATCAAGTCTCTTCTCGGTAACCTGCTGTCCTTCCTCTGAGTGCCACCAGATCTCCCCCTCCAGGGGACATGGTCAAAGGTGAGGCACCAGAGTACGTGAGAAAGTCATATCCCACTCTCCACTCAATTATGGAGACTGTTCTGACCATTGGCTAGATCTGAGTAGGGATTTAAAGTTTAATGCCTGTATTGTCTTTGGCTGGTGCCTTAGTTTGAGCAGGAGTTTTTAACAATCTTGCTACAAGGGGCTGGAGAAATGGCTCAGCAGTCAAGAGCACTTGCCTCTCTTATAGACAGTAAAAGGTGGTCCCAGCACCCATACTGTATGGCACAGCACCTGTAACAGCAGATCATTCTGTTATTTTATACTTTTTTTTTTAGCTTTCTCCATCAAAATTACCATCTTACACAAACTAAGCATTTATTTCAGATTCTCACTTTAATGTCTGGCATTTCTCTCAAGGAGCTTCTGTTTTTTTTAACTGGGTTTCATCTAATCTAAAGATTTTAAATTTCCTATACAAAGCCAAGGTGGCTCATATCACTTATTCTTTGTCCCCACTTGCCAAGTTAGTTGTGTAACATCACGAGTGTCATGATGAGATTATATACAGTCGGAAGTTTTCTGATTGGCCAGCTGTTTGGGTTAAAACAGGTTCTTTCAATCAGTATCTGACTTTAAAGCTCTTTCTTTTCTTGCTTTGTGATGTGTATTTCTTAGCAAACAGAGAGAAAAGGTTAAAGACCATTGCCAATCACAGGGAAAAATAGAAAAAGACCAAAGATCTAAAATATTGCCTACACTGAAATAAAATTAAACTGAATGCAAACAGATCATTGTTACGTGACATATAATATGTAGTCGATGTTCTTCAGATAGTAATTAAGGTTCTCAAGATCATAGTTAGAGGTGGTAGAGTTGTAAGGACCACACTTCCAGGGTTGGAGGTAGCACTAGGAATGTTCTACCTTCTCATAGATGTTAAACCATTGACCTGAGAGTGCAATGCTATAAGAGGCCGCAAAGCAGCAAGAGCACAATAGGACACTGGGAAGACTCTGCTAGCTTTGGCTTTCTTCTGCAACATAAACTTACATTTTTCATATCATACCAGAGTCTAAAAGGATGCTGTCTTTCAGTTTGAATAACAGCCATCTCAAAGAAGTGACAGAGACAGACACGACCGCAACGCTCACTGTAGACCACTTCAAGAGTCACTGGGATTAGCAAGAGCAGAGCTTGCTCTAAACATGTAGAAACACATTTCACTTCAGTGGCAGCCAGATTCGGGAGTGAAAGACCTCTCATCTGCATTCTTGTTAGAGTGATTTAAAACTGTGCTTCTACATATCGCATCCACCTGCGGTATCTCTGAATCAGCTTTGAGTATTTAGTAAGAAAGCAAAGGACTGATTTTGTGCTTTTATCCTGCTCTTTTCTAAGTAAAATATCAAACCTATTCTTTTTATTCCTAGCAACCTGAACAAAATTCCACCACAGGATCACAACACTACACTAGCTTTCACCTTTTTACCTTAACAATGTAGCCACAGTCATCAGAATGACGATCTCAGGTGAAACTGAGAATTGACGTAATTACACACAGAATTCAGACTAAAAATAGCTCCTTTTACTTGATTGGGATCAGTTTTTATTGATGTAATGGGTCACACTGACCCTTTGCCAAACTTACAGTCTGCACTTTTACCAACTGCCAAGAACTTCTTGGAAAGTCTTCCATGGCTTCAGTTATTTCTTGCTAAGCTTGATTTAAAACGAATTTTGAAAAGAATGGCCCACAGAGTTCTTGCTATGATGCTAAAGCAGATTGTGATATGGTATTGAGAGCTAACACTTTTGCTACATGATTTTGTTCAGTGGCATTTAACCTCAAATAAATGACAACACATTTTTGGTGACATCATAATGCTGGTGATGGTGGTAACTTTATTTCAGCAAGGTGAGCTTCCACAATTTAATACAGAATAAACATGTGCAAAATACATTTGTTTATTTTTTTATTAATTGGAAATTTCCTTAGGTCAACATTGAACAGGGGATGGTGGATTGTGTTGACTGCATTGCTGGAAAAGTCCTTTATGTTCACTAACGTTCTCAAGTTTGATAATGAACATGCTTGAGTACACACACTCACACCATTCCTTGAAATCTTGCCCGTTAGTTTATTAGAACATTATAAAATATTAGCTTGGTGACTAAACCATTAAAAAATGTCCTAGAGTTTCTTCCATAATATTCTAAGTCATGTTGGAATTTCAAATTCAACTTTGTCTGATAAGTAAAAATGATTTTGTTCTTATTTTTATCCTTTGTACACTTTAAGGTTTATACCTCTCTCTCTGTCTTTGTCTTTGTCTCTGTCTCTGTCTCTCTCTCTGTCTCTGTCTCTCTCTCTGTCTCTCTGTCTCTCTCTCTCTCTCTCTCTCTCTCTCTCTCTCTCTCTCTCTCTCTCTCTCTCTCTCTCACACACACACACACACACACACACACACACACACACACACACACAATACAGTAGAAGCTTGGATTAAAAAATAAGTACAGAGAATATTTCTTGCCCTACCCTGTCTAGGTCTTCTGTGTTACCAACAGGTGTTTACCATAAGAAATCTAAAAAGCTATTTCATCCATCTCCACTGTCTAGAGCATGAAAGTTCTCCAAACACAAACAGGAATAGGGAGGAAATGAACACAATATCAAATTACTCAGGACAGCTTCTTGAAGATGCCAGATTTAGATAAGAGCAATGGAGAAAAAAAAAAGTCATCCTACAAGATGAAACCTACAAATACAACAATAGAAGGGTTTCAATTTTAAAACTCAATTTGGTCTTTATATCACAGCAAGATTGCTGCACTGTACTGGGACAGATGGAGAGGAGGCATCTATGTATAACACTGATACAACAAAACATCAGCACAAATAAAGCTATGGCAATCTTACAATTTCTCTTCACATCTTCTGATCCAGAATGTTTATATGTCAACTCCTCTAGGGAATCCAAGGAAAAAGACAAAAACAAAACAAAAATGTATCAGAAACACATGAAATTAAAGGCGTGTGGTATCTTATTCTCATTTATTATTGCTGTCAGTTAATAATGCAGAGTGACAACTTTATACAAATGTGAAGTTCATTTCTCTCATAATTCTGGCAGCCTTCAAGTTCCGTAACATGGCAGTCAGGCCTGGCAAGGACCCTCATGTTGTATTATAGGTTGCAAGGTACAGGGGAAAAGTACCTCAGTAGTTAAGAATGCCAGGCCTGTAGGAGACACCCCATTCATGAGGAGACTGCTTACATCGTTCCTAAAGGTGACCCCTAAGCAGCTTCCCTGACACCAATGCTTTGGCATCCAAGTTTCTAGTTCACACTTTTGGGGTGCGTATTCAAGTCATAAGAGATGTAAGTATGTCAACACCTCACCGCTGGGTCAAATATTCTATGAACACTCAATTACAGTCTTATCCCATGAATGCAATTAATCAACTGTTTGAAAACAAATATATCTGAATATTAGTTTTCTGCTTGTGTGGACCCAAACTTTCAGTGTCTCTAGATAGAGAACATTAACTATGAGACGAGAGCCACAGGCTATGACTGCTCTGATGTGATTAGCCGCAGCTCAACATTCAGATCTTGGAGCACAGAAGATGTGAAGAGTGTGGGAGATGGAGGAATAGCAAACAACATTTTAATTAGAAATTGTTAGTTCTTTGACAGTGATCAGCGCACCGTTCCTCATGTCAGCAGGCCAGTCATGTTTTTCCTGCCCCTCTTAAGTTGGTTTATGAGTGCTGTTTTTGTGATGACTTGATTGAGCACACATAATAAAAAGTCAATAAAGTTCAAAGATGAGCAACCAAATACCCATTTTGAAAATAGATTTCTCTATAACAAAAGGGTTCCACAACCAAGAAGATAAGTTAATATATGGATCACTTTAGATAGAGTCCTCCAACTCACTCTGCAATCTGACATTAAATATTGCTCCGCTTTCACCACCTTCCTACAAAGGGGCAAGAAGCGAGATGTGAAAATAGATATTTATAAAGATTTGAGCTGCTTGGTGAAAACTAACCTGGGGTGTGTGCAATATTGTTGGGAAATAAAAAGCAGGCCATGCTGCCTTGTTTATGCAACATTTGCAAAGTTAAGGCTAAATGAAATATTTAGTTATATTCTACTTTACAATAAATATAGAATTCAACCTAAAATTCCTAAATGCATACAGCTGTTGGGTGTTATTTTGAGTCCTCCTTTCCTACGGCATCAAGAAATCACACGGGAGATTCCATGCATTGGTTCTGATATGAACTCAAATTCCGTGCATCATTCAACTGTTCACAAAGGTTACAAGAAAGGTGGAGAAGCAGATAAAAGGAGACTGAAGTGGTCTGATAGTTTGGCATGGAGTGCCACACAGGTATCCACTTAGGACACCATCAGGACAGCCCTATTCAGTGCCCTTGTTAAGCCAGGGAAAGGGGGGAAACCTTGCTTAGAAGATTTGGGGACTTTTAAATTTCTTATTACTCTCTTTATACATCTTCATGAAAAGAAATGAGTTCTCATTAAAGTGTGAACATTTTAATTTCAAATGCACAAATTAGCCCTTTATAGAAAATGACTCTTATTCTCGAGCGTTTGGAAATGTCACCTCTTAAATGCTAAGAACAGCACTCTGACCTTGTTCACCTGTGGAACACACTCTGAATCCAGAGTTCAAAGCAAGACATGTGCAGCTCAGTGGACTTCAGTGGCCTACAGAAAGTCAGGTGACAGGCTTGCCACAAGCTACACCACAAGTCAAAGCGTCCCTCACCAAATTTCATTTGCTTTTGACTTGCTGAAACAGTCTACAATGGCCTAGAGTAGAGGAGCAAGTTGGGCATCACTGCAACCGAGCGTACTGAGAATGTGCTACTGTGGATTCAACACAGATCTACTGTCACCTTTATACTTTCTTCCTTCCCCTTCCTTCCTTCCTTCCTTCCTTCCTTCCATTTTCCATTTTTTTGTTGTTTGTTTTGTTTTGTTTTGTTTTTGCTTTTGTTTTTCAGCCTTCCTTAAACAAATTTAAGTTGACAGCCATAGCAGCAGTGACTGTGCTTATTCTGGGTTATTCTGGAACTAGCTTTAAAATGGATATTTCTCAGAGAATGGAATCTGAAATAATAGGAAAAAATAGTCTTGTCATACTGAAAAACCAGAATCCACGCTATTAGCACTCTATTGCACTATAAGAAATTACCCCAAACTGATAATGTAAAACAGATCTTCACACACATTTCTAATGAGCTAAGATGTGGGTATCATCAGAGCCCACAACCCTTCCCAATACTCAAGAATAATATCAAGTGTCTTCACAGTAAACAAATTGGCAATGTCCCTTTTGCTACGTAATATGGTAAAAGGCTTTGAAGCTGAGTCACAACTTAGTCAAAGTTGTGTGCTTGGCATATGAATCTTCTTTTTTTCTTTTAAAAGATTTATTTATTTTTATCTTGTACGCGTGTTTTACATGCAGGTATGCAAATACTCATGTGCAATGCAGTACCCCCATATGCCAGGAGAGAGCGATTGGGCTTCTGAAACAGGAGTTCTAGGCAGTAGTGAGGGGCTTTGTGGGTTATGTGAACCAAACTCTGGTCCCCTGTACGAGGTGTTTTAACTGCTGAGGCATCTTCCCAGTCCACATCTGAAGCTGTGACATCATCTGTAGTGTTATTAAGTCTAAGAATCACATAGCTGCATTTATCTTTTTTTATTTCCTTATTTTTCATTACATTTTTATTAATTATTTGGGAATTTCACATCGCAGACCCTGATTACACTTACTTCCCAGTCCTCTCAGGTCTTCCTCCCTACTGTATTGACCCCCCACACCCCTCCACTACTACCAAAAGCAAAACCAAAACAAAACCAACATGTCCAATTTGTGTTGCCCATATATTCACTGGAGCAGGTCAAACTCCTGGTGGCAAGTTCTTGAAAGAAAACTGACTCCTTTCCAATCTGCACCCTTGCCAGAAGCCATCAGTTGTGAAGAGCTACACTTCAACATCCTTATCACAACTTTAAGAGCTGTCTTCCATGGATTTCTCTTGAAGCTGTTACTTTTTGGGGAGCCAGGTGGGAGGAAGGATTGTCACAGAAGCCTTCTATGTCCCTCTTTCTCAACTGAATCTGCATACATCAATGTCATGCAAAAGTAGCTTCCTTGCCTTTTATAGTCAGCTAGAGCATGGATTTTGGACTTCGACTTGGTTTCTGAAGACAGCATGGACCGGGATATCAACACAGACTCAAGTGGGAGTGCAGGCCACTCAATATGGCTTCCAGGCTCAGCATGGCCCAAGGACATCAATATGGATTCAGTCTGCAGCACAGACTAAGGACACTTGCATAGCCTTCAGTGGCAATATAGACTGAGGTCATCGTCACAGACCCCAGATGCTGTAGGACCACAGACTCAGGCAGTTGTTGTTGTTGTTGTTGTTGTTGTTGTTGTTGTTGTTGTTGTTGATGATGATGATGGTCCATGAACATCAATGTGGCTTCAGGCTATAGCACAGAGCACGGACATCTGCCTGGCCTTTGGGGGTTGAGTTGGAGTGCAAGCTCCAGGCTGCTATACACCACCCTGTCAGCCTACTTGGACATGTTAGTCCACACCCTGCAGGCTTCCCTCCCACCTATCACTGTGATTACATCTCTAACTCCACTTCTCTCTACTGCTCACTCACCACTCCAACTAAGTGGGCACCATTGAGCATGACTGCTGTGCCTATAGGTTGCGGGCGGAGCTACTGCTCAGAAAAGTGACCTGTTACTGCAGGAGCTCCAGGGAGCCTCACATCTCCCTGTCATCAATGCTGGCCAACCCAGGGATCATCAGTAATGAGTTGTGTGCTTGCATCCTGGTGGCTGAGACACGGTAGTGACATGTATAGATTTGTCCACTCCCTGGACAACACTCTATTCTGCCATTTCACGCAATTTTATGAGTCCACATTTTTAATTAATTTATTAACTTAATTAGTTAATGAAATTAATTTATTTGTTAGATTGTTAATTAATTATTGTTTTTTAACATCCAGACTGTAGTTTCCACTCCCTCATTTCCTCCCAGTACCTCTTCCAACATCCCCCATCCTCATGCACTTCTCCTACCTTTTTCTTCATAAAACAGCAGATCTCCCATGCATATCAAGCAGCCATGGCATATCAAGTTGCAGAAAGAATAGGCGTCTCATCTTCTATGAATGCCAGACAGACAACCTATTAGGAGAAAAGGTCCCAAAGGCAGGCAACAGAGTCAGAGACAGCCCGTGTTTCCACTGTTAGGAGTCCCACAAGAAGAGAAAGCTACACAGCTGTAATGTATATGTAGAGGGCCTAGGTCAGTCCCGTGCAGGCTACATGGTTGTCAGTTCAGGCTCTCTGAGCTCCTATAGGCCTGAATTAGTTGATTCTGTGGGTTTCCTTGTGGTGTTCTTTATCCCTCTGGCTCCTACAATCCTTCCTCCCTGTCTTCAGCCTACTGTTTGGCTGTGGGTCTCTGCATCTGTTTCTGTCAGCTGCCAAAGGAAGCATCATTGGTGTAAACTGGGCTAGACATCCCTCTATGAGTATAGCAGAATACTATTACAAATTATCTCATTGAGTTGTTTTTTTTTTTTTTTTTTTTTTTTTGCCTTTCATGCTTTGTTCTATCCTAGGTCTCTGGGCTATCTGGCCTCTGGGCCCTGTGCAGTACCAGGGTTGGGTTCGCTTTCATGACGTGGGTCTCAGTCATCGATCGGCCACTCCCAAAACTTCCATGACACCTTTACCCAGTACATCTTTCAGGCAAGGATGAATCAAAGGTTTTGTGGCTGGGTTGGTGTTCCAATCCCTTCATTGGAAGTCTTGTCTGGTTACAGAAGATGGCCAGCCCAGGGTCTATATCCACCATTGCTATGTGAGTCCACATTTTAAAAGAATCTTCCCATAAGACTTGTCTCTTTTTTTTTCTTTCTTTTTTTTCTTACTTGCTCTGGAGCTATTGTGGTGCTGCGCACTCCATTTCTGCAGATGCGTCACCGTTTCAGAGTCTTCATGGGTCTCACAGACTCCTTGGAGCTCTATGGCGGGCATTTTTTGTTTTCTACTCACCTCATCTATTTTTAACCATCCAAACACAATTTTATAAAAAGCTTCCCAACTTTGCCAAACTATTCAGTGCTGCTCTTACATATTTCACCCTAGATATTATTTCAATTTTAAGACTTGTTAAACTAATAAGACTTTCAAACACACACATATATAATATGATATATATTATATATCAAGTTTTATTTGAGAGAGAACTAGATCTCAACCTAGAAAAGATACACCAAGATATTATATGAAGCCACCCAGATAACTATACCTTATACAAGAAATGAATCAATTACAGACTATCAAAAAAACCTCGGTTCTTAAAGGCTAAAAACCTAAAGGCTGCTATGGCAAATATCATTAATGATAATTTATACTATAATTAAAACAGAGCAGACATGTTTAATTTAGCAAAGGTAGCATAGAATTCACCTACATAGGATGAAAACCAAGTTTGTTTTGACTATTAATTTTTATGGATTTTGTGCTTTATATGGGGATTTTATCTCCTTCAAGGTATATATGAAAGCAGCTCTTACCTGAATATTGAAAAAAAAAACTCTACAAGATGGCATTTTATTTAGGAAATAATTGCTTTAAATATAGACTTTTGTAGAAAGGAAGCTCATAAGAGGCCTAAAAGGCTGGGTGATTCCAGGAATACAGCACATTAGGCTGTAGCAAGATCAATATTAGTTGAAATGTAGTTTTAAATCTTTTTGATATAACTAATACCTATGTCTTGAATATTTCTTCCGGCAAAATATTCCAGTGCTATATCTGAGAATAATAGCATCAGGCTGGAACTCCAGCTTACTGGGCAAAACCTAATTCCCTTATTCTGAAACAAAACGCCTTTGTGATCTCCATTGATAATGGCTTCCTTACCACCCAGTGTTCTCTGGGCTGCCCAGTGACTGCTGCCCTACTGAGCAGAGGCCATGACTATGTGAGGGGAAATCAAATGGCTGCCTATAGAAATGAAAAACTGTGCTGTGCCAGAATGCATGCAGTTACAGAATTCCATGTGAAGCCACATCTATTCTTGAGATTTTGTAGGACTATACTATCCAAGTCATAATAAGCACAAGGTGATAATTCCCCCTTGCTGTTTTGTGACCCTTGTTATCTTCTGAATCTTGGAAGGTGATTGGCTCTCAGCCTTAAGAAGCAGGTGTAGAGGAAACCCTTTTGGTATCTATGACATACTTCATGGGCAGACTTGCTTGGTGGTGCTTGTGTATCCACACATGCATGTTCAACTTAGGATCTGTTACCTTGTGCCACCAGTTAGTACTCATGTCAAGCATACACGTATTTACAACACACACACACACATGCACACACACACACATGTACACACACACACACATGAACATATTTTGTAGGAGGAAGTAGAATGGAAGTTTTGGTTCCTTTGTAAACTCAGTTATGTCATGTAAATATATTTTTTATTCTAATCCCAAGTGTGGAATTTTAGTTTGAGCTTTAGTTTGTCCACACCTGTTAATTGTCTCTTGTGAGGAGTGGCTTTTGCCAGCTTTCCTCATGTGGCATCTTGAGAGGTATAGACTAAGGCTCTGATAATATAAATAAGAGCACACACACACACACACACACACACACACACACACACACAGAGAGAGAGAGAGAGAGAAGAGAGAGAGAGAGAGAGAGAGAGAGAGAGAGAGAGAGAGAGAGAGAGAGAGAGAGAGAGCATGCAGTGTTGGCATGTGATGTGTAGCAACTTGAAGAGACCAGAAACAGATGGTGTTGAAGTTTGGAGCCGAGAGATGCAGAGATATGCCTTGGGACACAGTGGTTTGGAGGAGACTGTTGTCTGTATGTGCTGTTGGCAGAGACATGTATAGCCCCAAAGAACACAATTGCCCCTACAGCCAAGAGAAGTAAAGGGCCCCCCTATTCCCACTAAGCTTCTCTCTCCTACAGCCTTGGGGGGATGCTGGAGGGGAGGTTTAGGCCTAAACACCACAAATATAGTAGAGTTTCAAATGAAAGAGTGGTACAAGGAAGTCTTGCTATTGTAAGCTAGCCTTGGCTTGTAGGTCTGTTGGCATTTAAAAAACATCTATTATATTTGCGTTCTTGTACCTCTACTCTCTTCCAATCCTTATTTTACCCTGATCTCTTCCAACCTCCCCACACTAGGTAGAAGAGAATGAAGATTAGAGGGGAAAGGGACCACAGACATCAATAGGCTACTTTTGGCTGATTAGGGATGTAGAAAGTCCAATCTTCATCATCAGAATATCCAGAAGTCCAGCAAAATACCAAATCAACAATCCAGCAATAGCAAACCTAGAAGCAGGATGAACCATCAGTAGTGAGAGTAGCAGCAAGGGGAACAGCAGCCACCATGGGCTCTCTCAGGGCTCTCCCATATACCTTCTCAACAATCTCCAGAATTAAATTATTTGCAGCTGGCAAAGATTAAACCCCTGCTAGTGCACAAGGCAAGTAATAACCCCCTGCCATGAAGCAGCCTATTATTCAATACCTAGGAATAAAACAAAAGCATAACATAACGAGAGTTTTAAAGAAACCAAAACTCTCAACTACATTTCCCTCTTTTGTCCAAAAAGTGACCTTTTCTCTAACATTAATGAACTATATAAAATAAGAACAATTATGGGAACTACCAAGTAAAAACTGTATTTACAATGTCCAGTCCATATGTGCTTGGCAACCTTGGAGAAAGTATTCTACTATCCTGTCCTGGGAAGTCCAAACTTTTGTACCCAAATATTTTCTAATCATAACTTGCACTTAACAACTGTTAAAACATCTTTGTAGACCCTAACGCATTTTCTTAGATCCTAAACAACTTAAATTTTATGTCACTAATCTTCAATAAGGAAAACTGTAAGACTTTAACTATCTAGTCTTCATCCCCATCAGAGACCATAGAAGGTTAAATATTACCTGAGTAAACAGGAAATACAAAACAAGCTGCTTTCATATATAGAAATGACAAAGATTGCCAGCTACCTGGACAGTTACCCATGGTTTCTTTGTGTCACTGGGGCATGCAGTCTTTGTCCTACAGGCCCAGATATCTGACAAACTTTTCTGTGAAGCAGGAATTTTGAAGGACTTGCCTACCTTATCTCTGTAAAGTTGGGCAGTTCATTTCCCAGTTTCCCACTTGCCCACAGTTCTGACAGCCTGCTGTCAGAAGTCAAGGTAAGGGCAGTTTTTACTCAGTGGCTAGCTTTGTCATATTTGAAGCAAACTCTATGTTGAGGTTTTTCAATGCCCATCATCTTCTTTGAAGTAGAATGGGGGTGCTACCAGGATCAGATGTGTCTTTCTGCCAGAAAAGTCTTTTTTTATTAAAACATCTTAAACACCATATTCTGAAAATCTCTGAAGAGTAGCATATTTGAATAGACAAATGTTGCTTGTTTCTAGCTATTTACTATCTGATTAACTTTTGAAAACACACACAAAAGACTAAATAAAATTTATTTCTGTAATTAATTTTACCTAGTAAATAAACTAGTACCTATCAAGACTACAAGTAAGGTTATTTATAGGTAACTAACTATTAACTTGCATTTCTAATTATCCTAAACAATTTATACTAGAAGCTTTCAAGGACTAGAATTTTCCATCACATTTTTAAATGAGCTACATATGTACAATATCTTAAACTAGAGTTGGACAAAATAACCTTAAATTTCTCTCAGTATACAATAATTCATACCAATGTAAAATATTTGAGACTACTAGATTCAATAATCTACCTTTTACCCTATCATTTCATATCCCAATTTTTATATCATTTTATCATCCCATTTCCCCATCTTCCCCTAATGGTAGATAGGAGAGAATGATGGGAGGAAAAATTAGGACAGAGGAAAGAAAGAGAAAGAAAGTAATTCCAGATTCTAAACTACTTTTTATCATTCCTGGCCATGATCAATAACAACTTGTAACCAACCCCATAAATGACAAGGAACATCCATAACTCACCAAATGACCAAATAGCACTCACCCTATCTCTTGGGAATAGGGCTGTTATGTTCTTAAAGTTACTTCCTGTTGTCTGAGGTTGAAGGCATATTTTGGAGACCCAAAGAAAATTGGGGTATTGGCCAAGTTCTGGGAGAATTAGCTATATCTTTTACTGTCCAGTCTCTGTGGGATAGGAAAGTTTACTGAAGTCCTGGCTGAAACAATCCGTGAGGTCAGACCATCTGAGCTAGCCATTTTGAGGCTGACATGAATGCAAAATTTTGAGGAAACAGTAACTGAGAAAGTCTATGAGCTGGGTCATCTGGGATATTTGCTTTGTTTTCCTTGAGACCTGGTCTTTTTGCTCTGAAAATACACAAACTTTAAAAATAGAATTATCTTTTATTTGTTGATCTACTTTATATACTGCTCATAGCCCCATCCCTTCTCAAACCCCTGTCCCACCCTGCCTCCCTCTCCCCTACTCCTCTTCCCCTATTCCTTAGAAAAGGGAAGCTTCTCTTCCACTCCACCCCAGCCCACGAAGTCACATCAAGCCTTAGTGTTCCCTCTTCCCCCGTGGTCTGGCAAGTCAGTCCTGCCAGGGGGAAGTGAGCAAAGAACTGTCAAAAGAGTCCATGTCAGAGACCGCCCCTGCTCCCATTCCTAGAGGACCCACGTGAAGCCTGAGGTATCCATAGGTTACATTGCTGTATGGGGCCTACGTCCAGAACATGCATAGTCCTTGGTTGGTGCTTCAGTCTCAGCAGGCCCTTCTGGGCCCTGGTTAATTGGCTCTGTCGGCCTTCTTGTGAAGTTGTTGTCACCTCCAGTTTCTTGTCTCTTTCCCCCCACTTTCCCACAAAACTCACTATGCTTTGCCCAATGTTTGGCTGTGAATCTCAGCATGTTTTTTCCGGGTGTTTCTGGGTGGAGCCCCTAAGAAAGCCCCTCTGCTAGGCTCCTGTCTGCAAGCCTAGCAGTGTTCCCTTAATAGTGTCAAGGCTTGTCTTTCTCCTATGTGCTGGGTCTTGGGTGGGGCCAGGCATTGGTTGGATATTCCTTCAATATCTGGCCTGTCTCCTATATCTTTATCCCTGCACATCTTGTAGGCAGGGCCAGTTTTGAGTTGAAGTTTGTGTGGGTGAGTTGGTGTTCCCCTCCCTCTATTAGGAGTCTTGTCTGATTAGGGGGGTCTTCTTCAGTCTCTCTGGCCCCTGCTACTACAAGTCTCTGTTACAGTCCCATTCATATCCTTCCTGACTTAAGTCTCCAGCTTGTCACAAAGATGCCCCTACTCACAGTTTTCTTTTCTCTACAGGCCTTCTGGCCTCTTGCTCTACTTTTCCCAGGTCTGATCTCCACCCTTATATCCTTCTGCATTCTCTTTCCTACCTTGTTCCCTCTCTTCAACCATTACCTCTGTCTGTTCTAATTCCCCTTATGTGTAAGGCACGGCCACACCCGATAATGGCAGCGACCGTTACCACTTGGTGGCAACTGTTACAGTTGCTACAGTTCCCGCACATAAACAGACATAAGCCCTCTCAATGCACCCCTCCCAACAGGGGTATGCAAATGAAGTACTCCAACACAGCCTCTCATCTGTGGGCATGCTAATGCGGGCATGCTAGTGGGACATGATAATGAGACATGCTAATGAGGCATCCGAATGTAACCAATGAGACATTGACACGCCACATCCAGACAGTATTTAAGCGGCGTGCTCGCAGGCATTCGGGGTCTTTCGCTTCAGCTTCAAAGGATGCTCCCAATAAAGCACGATTGAGAAGAATCCTGGTGTCTGCGTCGTTCCTGCCGGCAGGAGGACGCGACACTTATGTGTGAGATTTAAGCATTCTCCCTTGGGTCCTCCTTCTCACTTATCTTCTTTGGGTCTGTCCATTGTAGTACGTTAGTCCTGTACTAACATACATGGCTAAAACCCACTTATAAATGAGTACATTCTGTATGTGTCTTTCTGGGCCTGGGTTACATCACTCAGAATTATGTTTTCTAGGTCTAAAAATTTTTATGAATTTTTTGTTTTTAATAGTATTCCACTGTGTAAGTGCACCACAGTTTCTTTATTCATTCTTTTTTAATTTTTTATTTATTTAATAATTTATTCAGATTACATCTTATTTGTTATCCCCTCACTTGTATCTTCCCATTCCCCTTCGCTCCCTCTTTCATCCTATTCCCCTCTTTAGTCATTCTTAGGTTGAAGGACACGTAAGTTGTTTTCAGATTCTGGCTATTATGAATAAAGCTGCTATGACATAGTTGAACAAGTGTCATTGTTGTGTGGTGGAGTGTCTTTGAGTATATATACCCAGGAGTGGTATAGCTAGGGCTTGAGGTAGTGCTATTCTCAATTGTCTAAAAAGGCACCAGGTTGATTTCCAAAGTGGTTGAACAAATTTGCATTCCCATCAGCACTGGAGAAGTGTTCCCCTTTCTCCACATCCATTCCAGCATGTGCTGCCACTTAAATTCTTTATTTTGGCCATTATGACAGGTATAAGATGGAATTTCAGAGTCCTTTTGATTTTTTGGTTCCCTTATGTCTAAGGACAGTGAGCATTTCTTTAAGTGCTTTCCAGCCATTTGACAGTCCTCTATTGAGAATTCTCTGTTTAGCCCTGTGCCCCATTTTTTAATTGAGTTATTTTTTGTTGGTGTTTAATGTTTTGAGTTCTTTATATACTTTGGATATTAACCCTTTGTCAGATATAGGATTGGTGAAGATCTTTTCCCAATCTACAGACTGCTGTTTCATTCTATTGATGGTGTCCTTTGCCTTATAGAAGCTCTACAGTTAATACATAAACTTTTATTTTTTATTAAACATTTTTTATTTTTTACATATACATTTTTACATATACATATACATATATATGTACACATGTATACAATAAAATACCATGAGACAATCAGGAATTATATAAATGTTACATTCTTAGTGTTCTGTCTATTTTTATTTGACAGCCTTGAAGAAAACACCTTTCCTATCTTGGTATATCTAAAACTCTGGATGTATATCAATATCTAGCATATCTCATCATTATTAACTTCAAACATTTATCTAGACCTAAGAACACTTAACTCCTAAACAACTAAGCTTAATTGTAAAACCAAAGTACATACAATTTTAAAGTTAATAAACCCCTTTGTTCTTATTTTTCCAGTGCCTTTTGCTTTTCAAGTGCTTCAAACTCTACCTGCAAACTCCCTGTTGCACACCCAATTCTGCAACCATTTCAAAAATATTCTGTCAAGGATGAGCCTTTAAAATTCCTGAAATTAGCAAAGGCCCTGGAAAGTAGGAATTCTTCAAAAAATACATTTTACTTTCATAATAGCAACTGACTTTTTATCATTTGAATCTTACAATTATAACCGTTTCCTTTACCTTCTCTCTCCTCAGCTCTGCAGAATCCTTGCAACCAGCAGCCTTAAAATCATAGTATCTGTGGAAACCAGAAGCTACACGGACACAGGAAGGGCAAGCCAGGTCCAGGCCTGAGAAAAGCCCATCTATGAAGCTCAGGCACTATTGACCTGTTATCTCCCTGGAAAAGTCTGCTCATAGGATCATGTCATGATTCGATCTGCCTGGCAACTCCCTCTCCAGGAAAAGACCTATCCCCAGAGTGTTTGTAGAAAACATTCAGCAAAAAGCCTTGAACATTATAGCTGCCTAAGGCTGCAATACCAGTTCAAGTAAACAGCAGCCTGGATAAAAAATTTAAAGGAAGATCTGGAGTATACAAGAAGACCGTAGGGCTTTGGAAAGCTTTGACAGTCCCAGGGTGGCATAAAGACGTGCACATATGCATAGCTGAGCACGAGCCTGAGAGAGGATGGAGACAGCCTCAGTCTCTAGCCGCTGGCTGATGGAGACTTTTCCAATGCAACACGTGAAGGCAAACAAAGTAAGGTTGTCATATTCCTCTGTGCTATGGTAGACTCCTGATAGACTTTTCAATCTAATGTGAGAGGAAGCTGGGGAAATATGACCAATAAACATATCCGTCATGACAATTACCACAGAAAGGTATGTTGGCCACATGCTACCATGAACACAAACTTAATCCAGGACAGTAATGGGCAGCAAGCTGTAACCACGGCAACCACAAGGGAGAGGGGATGAGGACTTCTGTATTTATCATGTGATAGAGTTCATTTCTGAAGCACTCAGGCTTCATGACTAGGGCTGGTGCTCAATAGTAGAGAGCTGTCTTCATATGTCTTGGGTCTGAGTCTCAGACCCAAATAAAAGAAAAACAAATTCAGCTTTTCATCAATGGCATGGAAATAATAAGTAAACAAGTAAATACAGTCCATTCACTAAAGGAAGTGTATTCAAGTTGTCCCCAACTTGTTAGGGGAGAGACATTGAATATGATCAAAGGAAAAAGTGAATGTGGAGGAATTTTGATATCAGCCTTACATAGCATATCCACAAGTAAACAGGAACTACGAAGGACCAAATAAGGATACTATAGTGAATGTACAATCAGGTAAAAAAAAAAAAGTAGGCACTCAGCTTCACAGATATGATTTTAAATATTTGAATTAAAATTATGTCCTTAGAAACTCAATATATCTGCAATAGTGTAAACCTAAGATGTTTATAGTTTTGTACATCTTGGTAAAAAAGTGCTGTTTTCAAAGCTGGAGGATCATGAAAGCAGAAAACCAAGAAAAAGACCATTCAGTAGGAGTAACAGCTAAGCTCTCACGAGAAGATGGGTACCCAAAGGGAAGAGGATGATACATTCACAATGAAACAAATGAAGGCTTGCCATCCAGGAGTTCTGTCTGTAGCAGAAATCCCTGGCATCACAGACCCACATGATGGGAAATACTAAGAGGAGCCCTATAGGCTGAACTGGAAAAGCACCAGATAGCAAATGCTTGCAAGAAAATAGAAAGCGCTGATAGATCTCAATGGCAGTGCAAATACATTTGGTTTGTTTGCAATTCTCTGCTTATGGTTTGAAATTCAAGTTCAGCAAAACAGCATTTATGAACCTTGGTTAACAGAATTATAATATATACATCCGCAATTTACATCAACATTACAGCACAAGGGTTTAGCTTCTGCTGTAGGCTGTCCTGAATTCAAGACACTAATTTATTCCTTAATCAACTATTCAGGAAATTAATAAAGTCTAAAGATATAAAAATATAGGCAAGGTGATACAGCAGACATCAAGTTATGGAGAACAAATGGAAAACTGAAGGTGTGAAGCCTAGCATAAGACATTATATTAAATACAAGTATATAAAAGGTACCATCAAAACAAATTTAAAAAAATGAAAGAAACACATAGATAATGCCTTTTGCACTAAGGAAAATAGAGGATAAAAATCAAGATTAGAAAAAGTTATATAAAAAAAAAAAAGAAAGAAAGAAAGAAAGAAAAAGTTATACCACACAGACACTAACCAATGAGCTAGGTGATAAAACTAGTAACAAAAGAGAACAAATATTTGCTACCACAGGCATTTTTTAAAGGGTCTATCTACTCTATTCTTCTTGTAGACTCGAGCCCAGCATAGCTGTCACCAAAGAGGCTTCATCCTGCAGCTGATCGATAGGAGCACATCCAGAGACCCACAGCTGAACGTTATGCGGAGCTTGGGGTATCCTGCTGAAGAGGGGTTAGAAGGATTGTAGCAGTGAGAAGGGTCAAGGAAACCCACAGAATCACCTAGTCAGAGCTCATAGGGGCTCATAGAGACTAACATGACGATCAGGTAGCATGCTTGGGGTGACATAGGTCCTCTGCATATATATTACGGTTGTATAGCTTGGTGTTCTTTTGTGAACACAGTGGCAAAAGAGGCCACATTTGAGACCCTTTTCCCCAACCGGGTTGTTTTGTCCAGTCTTAGCATGAGGGGCTGTGCCTCGTCTTACAGCAACTTGCTGTGTCATATCTCTTGGAGGCCTACACTGTTCTGAAGGGAAATGGAGGAAGAGTGGATCTGGGAGAGGGGGGCAATGGATGGGAGGGACTGGGAGAGGAGGAGGGAGGGGACACTGAGATCAAGATAGAACATATTAAATCAGAATAAAATTTAAAATTATTAATGTGAGATTCTCTAGATGAACAAAAAAGGAAAGATTAGGGTTTATGGATTAATAAAAGACTTTTATGCATCAAATTGAAAATATATCTTATAACAGCTCATATATACATATATTAAAATATATTATAGATAATTCATGAAAATTATAGTTTAAAATCAGACCCGATTTTTTTTCAAGCAAGAAATGACTACACTGCAAAAGAGAGACAGACAAATTAATGAAAATTACTAAAGGCCTAGAACTTCTAATTTCAAAAAAAATTAGAATTAGGCAGACATTCAGCAAAGATGTAGTCATCTCCCAGCACTAACAGGTATCTACTGAGTCTAAACTCAAGGAGAACATTTATCAGAAATGCAAGTGGGAAGATATTTCAGGTTGATAATGTGGTCTGTCATAAAAGTGCCTTCATAAACCAAAAAAAGGGTGAGACCATTCAAGGTGCCCTTTTCTGGAAAAAAAAAAAGAAATTAAATATGAAATCAATAATAGGATGATTTAGGAAGTCAGTGAGGTGGATATTAAATAATGGCCTCAAAATAAACAGCAAGTCACAGGGTAAATCATTAAAATTTGATAAATATATTGACATAGAAATTAACAAAAAATAAGAAAACAAAACTTGTGAAACTTTAGGATGTAGATAAATTAGTATGTGTTGGTAAAAGTAGAGCTATAAACACTTATATTAAAACATATATATATACATATCTTATATTAATTAGATAAACTTAAAAGCTGGTTTATAAGCCAGCTCAGGATGAGGAAAATGGCTAATATGACATAATATGAATAAATTAATTAAAAAAAAAGAATGACTCAGCATGGTCCATCGGGGCACATCCTGGTGCGAACCCTGCTTGCCAACAGCCATGTAACACAAACCAATTGGTCCCACAATATCAGGCCACTTTAAGTCCTGGGAGACTTCATATCTCCTGATACCTTATTCCCTGCCCACTCCCTATACTCTATATAAGAGAAACCCACCATAATAAAGTTGAGACCTTGCTCCTATGAGACTCCCAACTCAGTGTATTTTTCCTCGAGGTTACATCGTTGTTGTGGGATCAGGCTGGGTCACCGACACTTATCATCCCACTCAGCCCCCAGAGAGAGGGAATGGCATGCCCTCCCATTCCAGCCCTACCTGCTGGAGTAAGAGACCCAGCAAACACTAAACGTATCTTTGCTGACCCACCAAAACCAAGTAAGAAGAAAAAGAAAGTCAAATAACAAATCAGACTAGGCCTGGGGATTTAGTTCAGGTGCTCAACATGCACTTAATTTTGACCCCATTCCCATATATAAGCCAACAAACAAGGAAATCCAAGGTCAAAAAATCCTTGACTGAAGAATTCTAACCAAATATTAAAGCAAAAACACCTATTTCTCTTTGGATCAGTATTTTATACCCAAACCACACAAATACATCACACACACACACACACACACACACACACGCAAATATCCTGACTTTCCATGAGTAAATATACAAAATTTCTTGACAAAATTTATGAAATAAATCTGAATTTAATCTGTCAAATCCAGAGGTTCATCTCAGGATTGCAATTATGAAAGTTTCTTTAACATTCTAATGCCAATCAATGCCTTATACCACATGTAATGGATTCAATATTTGCCCTCCAATATTTGTACATCTGTAGCCAGCAAATGCAACCTGATTTGGAAGTTGTCTCTGCAGATATAAATAAGGAATTTTGAGCTAAGGTCTTTGTGGATTAACTGTGCAGTCTCTAAATATAGCTGGAAATGTTCTTGTGGGTAAAGAGAAAGAGTTAAGGCACAGAACAGAGGAGCTGAAAGGAAGCAGGAATGTGAACCAGGTTTACAGAGTCAGATACTGAAATGATGCAGCCACAAGGCCTAGGACATTTGGATGTGAAGGAGCTAAGTGAACCACACCAGAGGAACCTTCCTCCTTAGAAAATGCAGACGGTGAGTAGTTCCCTGACACCTTCGTTCTTTCTTTCTTTTTTTTTTTTTTAAACTTTTTCTGTGAAAACTGTAAATTTTCTATTGTCTCAAACCAAAAGATGGATGGGTACACAGGAATTTGTTACAGCCATGCTAAGAAAATAATATGGACTCTTCATTTGTTTGTCTCTTTAAATGCTGAAAAAAGATTTGAAAATAACAAGTACTCTCTATTATACAAAATACTCATCAATCTAGGGAAATATTTTAATTTCTACAATTAATAAAGCCATGAGAAGCACGCAGGTGACGTCATGCTCTGTGTAATGGGGATGTGCTTTGCCTTGAGGTCTAGGGACTAGATGAGCACATCAGATATTTTAACTTCAATTTAACAAATGACCGTAAGTTCCACCTGAGACAATTACACGCAACAC
The DNA here is from genome assembly GCF_964271855.1 of Acomys minous. Classification (NCBI taxonomy): domain Eukaryota; kingdom Metazoa; phylum Chordata; class Mammalia; order Rodentia; family Muridae; genus Acomys; species Acomys minous. Next base: position 102,063,279 of record NC_140496.1, read on the forward strand.
AAGGCATCCAGATTATGAAGACATAAAGCCAGCCTTCCTTCGAAAGATGTGGTTTGTATAGAAAGTCAAAGGCAACCAACCAAAGAGCTTTTGAACCAAAGCGAGTTCAGCACAGGCAAGCCATGAGATCATTACATAAAACCAATAGTATACGCTTCTGCTGGACAGTTTCAGTAAAAATTAAGGAAAATACCATTTCCAGAAGCATTTATAAAGATATCGGTTTAAAATAAAACACTGCTGGAAGAAACCTACAGGTCTACTCAGAAATCTCTTCCTGTTTTCCTGGATCTGAGAACTTAGTACTGTCAAGATGCCAATATTCTCTAAACAGAGTTATAGGGGCAATCAACCATTTTATAATTGGATTCAAGGCCTGCTCTACAGGAGGAATTCCATGCCTGGTACCTTAAACATGGTTAAAGATCCACGGCTGGAGAGCTCATAAGCCCTAGGGGAAGAATGTACTGAAAATATTTGTCCCCCAAATATTTATATTGTTTTCCCTTTGTTTGCAGAGAACCTTCTTTTTTCAGCGAACAATAGCTAATACAGAAACTCATGACTGAGTATTTTGCAAAAGATGGGTCAACGAGATCAACCTCCCTTCACCGAAGGTTCAAAGAACATTTTGTAACAGAAGCAGAAAGAAGGTAAAAGCCTCACGATGAGAGGAAAACTGTCAAGTGTTGTCTTCTGGACACGACAGGGATGATGCACACATCAGCTTGTGGTATGTGTGATTGCTGTCAAAGGACATGCAGAAGATCAAGCTAGTCAAAATTTCAACAGGTGTGGGAAGGTTGTCCTGCAGCCCCATACCCGGCCTGGAAAGCTATTGGAGTTGCTCACTGGTGAGAGAAGAGAGTCACTTTTCTTTGGAGATGTGGTTGCTGGTAGTTTACTCTCATCACAGCTGATTTGATGGAATCAACACACACTGTACTCCTGGCATTAATCAAATAATCTGGGATGAAGAAATAGCTTAGTGGTTAAGAGCACTTACCACTCTTGCACAGGACCAAACTTCAATTGCCAGCACCCACATCTGGCAGCTAACACCTATCTCTAACTCCATCCTAAGGTTCTCAACACCTTCTTATAGATTCTGTGGGTACTTGAGTGAACATGTACTTATCCCTTTACCAACAGACACGTACAAATAATACAAATAAAATAAACATTTAAAAATAACAAATAAATAAAAAGGCCTACACTCAACAGGGAGACATGTTTCAGGACCTGAATGGCAGTTGAAGGGAAGTGATAAAGAAGTGGTTATAATAAAGATACACTGTCTTCATGTATGACAGTTTCAATATTAAATATTTTAAATGGTTCTATAAGGAAAAAAGAAATAAGATGAATTTAGAGAGTTCAGGTATGGGGGAAAATCAGCAGGAGGAATGCAAAAAAAAATATTGAAATAACAGGAAAGAAAGTTATAATGTTTAAAACTAAACACCCACTCCAAAAACATGTTTAAGGGCTACATACTTAGAAATCTTTAATTCTTCCATTCTGACTTACAATTCTAATCTATCACACAGTTTACACTTTCAAAGTCTGACATTACTCCTAGAACTTTTATTGGTCTTTAACTTTTCTTTCATTTTTTTTTTAGAATGTTTTTGTTTTGTAAACATCAATAACATCATGCCTGACATGCCTAGGATGTTGTTATATACATTTCATTACAGATTCAAATACACGAATGTTTTAATTTTAAAAAATCTTTATGTATTATTTTATGTATATGTATGTGAGCCTGAGTGTATGCATGTGCATACCATGTGCAGTGGCCCAGAGAAGCCAGAAGAAGAAGTCCAATTTCTTTAAACGGAAGTTACAGGAATTTGTGAGCTACTATGTGGGTTCTGAGAATTGAACCCAGATCTTCTATAAGATTTTCAAGTGCTCTTAAACCCTGAATTATCTTTCAAACCCTTAAAATTGTTGTATGTATATGAAATATATAATAATTTGTCATGGGTAAATAATAGCAAGGGTTCTCTGACAACATTAGCCAAACAATTGAGAGGGAAATGTTAGTCCTTGGGTGAATGAAGATATACCCAACAAAGTGGGTCAGTAAAAATGCATCAGTGTACGTGGTGGGACAAATGGCCCTCAGCACACTGAACTGGATGAAGAAAGTGCATATTTATGTACCTGCCATGAGTCATTTGTGCTAAATTGCTCTGTGAATGCCTTTGGGATCAGCTTTAACTCCAAACTTTTACAAATTAAAAAAAAAATAGCTGAAACTTTGTGTGACATACAAGAGGGAAACCATCAGTTTTGATTATCTAAATGCAGTGAATATGATTTGGCTTAAAATGACTTATTACACGAAGAGTCAATGAATGTAGTGAATGAGGCAGAAGCCAAATTTAATAAGGAGGAAATTAAACTCAAGGAATTCGATAAGTAGTAGGAAATACTTGTGCTGTATTGTCTCCACAGATGGATTAAATTCAAGGGAAAAAAGACAACCACAATGATGCCCAAACCAGGAAGCTAGCAAGAAAAGCAGCCTGTGCCATGTGCAATTAGTGGTCTGTCGGATTTCATACAATGCACGCCTTTGATCCCAAAGCCCTTCCAAGCCTCTACTCTGAAAGGACACTGGGCAAATGGAGAGTCATGGGCTACAGCAACTCTCAAGTACAGAAAGGCGGGTGAACCATATTCAACTGCACGTCTTGATGTAAAAGCTTGGATGCAGCCACCAGGCAAAGATGATTCCCCAAATCTTCAGGAAATAGCTCTTTAATTGTGCAGTCAGAGTATTGCAGTGAGGGAGTGATCGCTAGAAAGCAGTTTCAGTCATCTATTGGAAGTATGCTTTATCACTTACTGTGTAAGTGTAAGGCCATGTGACCACTCTGTGGTGACATTATGAAGCTTAGCTTACAGGTGCATAGCAGGTTTTGAATAAATTCCCAATCCAAATGCCGTGTTCTTTATTCACTTAGCAAACACTCGCACACCACTTCCTCCAGGGTTCAGCTGTGAATACTTTAGAAGTATTGGTTTGCTTAATGTTCTACGCAAGTCGATTAGGTGAGTAGTGTAACTTTGCAGTTGAAGGAGAGACTAGAAAAGTTTAAATAACTCGCTGACAAAGCATTCTGAGCTGAATCTGTGGCTTAGCTGCTAAGATGCTGCATGCATAAACAGCAGTGCATTGCTTGTGACGGCATTACAGGTAGCAAGTATTATAAAAGAGAAATTGGGGGAGAAATTAAATGAGATGTCGGAAAGAAAGCGAGAAAGCGAAGACAGGCATATTGGGGGCAGGAATGATCCTGTTCTCTTTTGGCATATTTGCAAGAGGTGTAAATAAAGCTAGGAAGCATACTTTCAACTGTGGGCCCTAAAATGTTTGAATATGAAACTCAAATGTTTGCAGTAGCTTCAAAAGGGGAAAGGTTGTTATTCATCTGGAGTCATGGGAAAGCATATGACCCACTCATAGTTGAGATTTAGCCACATAGGAGCACACGCCACCAATTTCATCGCCTGTCACTGGATTCATGCTGACTATGGTTTTTTTTAAATAATTCGTTAGCACAACTCTAATTCAGAAATACTTGGAACATGAGGAAAGGCCGAAAGGTTTCAGAATCCACACAGCCAAACAAACTTCATTATATCCAGACTCTTCTATAATAGTAGCATAAACTACAGATGTCACATCAATGCTCCTCATAAACCAAGCACACTCTGTGGCAACGCCATGTTCCTAAGGGAAGGAAGCCCCTACTTACACAGAACTTGCAGGACAGTAAACTCGAAATCACACGTGCATAAACTAAGGACCTCCTCAAAGGTAAAGAAGACATAGTTGAGCATATGTCATAAACATGAAGGCTGAGAGAATTGCATGAATCTAGAAGTGGAAGCATCATATAATGAGATGACCTGAACACTGAGGAGGCAGTGTTTTGGCATGGCAAGGGTGAATGAGAAGACCTTCAGAGGAAGGATAGCAGGCTACCAAGAAGAGACTTGATACCCTATGAGCATATACAGGGGGAGGAGGTTCCCCTTAGTCATAGGGGAGGGGAGTAATGGGAAAATGAGAGGGAGGGAGGAATGGGAGTATACAAGAGATGGGATAACAATTGAGATGTAATATGAATATATTAATAAAATATATTTTAAAAGATATCACAAAAAATAAAATATATATATATATATTTAAATTTAGTATAATCCTTGTAATGAGCTTCAGCACAATTCAATGTTACGTGTACTTTTAAGGGTGAAGTGTTTAAGATCATTCACAAACAAGGGACGTGATGACAATTGATATGTACATTCCAATGGCCTTGAGAATGCTCAAGCATGGGGCAGGAAGAAGGGTGTGGTGGGGCAGGGGATAATAAGTTCAAACAGCTAGTAAAGCATGCGCAGTGCTTCATGGAATAGCCAAACAACCGTCCAAAGCACAAGAAGCCGTTTTCATTCACCGGGTGCTACCAGGTCCCCAACAAGCACAGAGGAGAGGCTCTGCTTGGAGCAATGTGTGTCTTTGACAGGCCTGATTTATGAAACAGCTGATTTGTTATTTATTGATCAGAGCCTGATTCTCTTCACCCACTTTAGAGTCAGCTCAATAAAAAGCGAGCATGGTGCTTGTTTGGTTACAAGTGGAAAGTGCCTATCGACTTATTGTGTTGGCCTGCTTTGATGCTATGGCATCCAGATGTTCAACACGTGCCCACGCGCACTTCAGAAACAAAACAAAAGACCCAATATAGGTCTTCTCTGCCACTGAAGAGAGCAAAACACTCAAAACATGTTTCATCAAGGAAAGAACTCAGCAGCAGCACAAAACAGAGTCTGAAACATCCTCTTAGTAAAAAAGTAAGAGGCATTCATTGAGTTATTTTTTTTATTCATTCATTTACTGGATAATACCTTTTTCAGAGCCATGTTTAAGGCATCTGGATGGCATAGTACTAGCAGTTTAGATAAGCTATAAACAAGTGCTATCTGTATTACCCAACATCCTGAAGCAACCCTAGTATGTTTTCATCTTCCTATATCGTAGCTGCTGTTTAAACAATCACTCCTCATTCTTGGTCTCATAACCTAAGTGCCATTTGTCCTTGGTCAGGAAGGTCCTTTAATTTGTTTTCTTCCCCAGTGAGTCCCATGGAAATCTATATAAATGTGTTTTCAGATAACACAAGGGCCCTCCAGTCCAGTAGTGTAGACTTGCTTATACCCCAGTTTAGAGCATTTAAAGGTGACGTTGATGTTTCTGTAACATTGATTTGCTGTGTGATGATTTTATGTTTTTCCTTTGGCTCTTAAGATACTGAAAACATGAAATCCTACACTGATATTTGGGCAATTTATGAATTTTCCTCTTTTCTTTAGTATTCTAAAAATGAGAAAAATAATGACCTTCTCCACTGAAGTCAGGAGGAAAATTGATTCTTTTCAACAAAATTTCTGGAAATGACTTTGTCCAACATGGAATAATAAATATATTTAGTGGTAGTTTAACCTGTCATCTACTGGGATTTGATTTTTCTTTTTTTAACTTACCATTGTCTGAGAAATGGAAAGCATTATCACTCTTGGCATTTAGTGTAACAAAACAAGTTAAGTGAACATCACATGATAGATTCCACAGTCATTATTCTGAAAGCACTATGGTGTAAGGTTGATCATAACACTCATTCATGGCAGGCTCGTAATGAGCTGCCTGCTGTGGTGTGTAGTAGTGTCCCAGAGGGGTCTCTGCACAATCAGGCCCCTAGAAAGAAGAATCCCTCAGCCTGCTCATCTGGATTATAAAATACAATGGGGTATAATGTTCAGTGTATGTTTTGTGGGGTTATAAAGTGAACATTGATTATCATCTCCTCTTCTTACAGCATAGATTAGCCTTTCTGGAACTGTCACCTGTCAATATGGGACTGTGGCTCCTACCCCTAAGACTAATTGAATTGATGGTGCCTTTTTAGAACAGGCATTCTGCCAACAGGTAGTTTTACGAAATGGCTGGTCCATGCTAACTACCAAGAGAAAAAACAATTTCAATTTATTTTTCCTGGCTTGCCCTTGAAAGGGCTGATGATGAAGAAAATAAAAGTTTTAAAGAAAAGCCAAAGCAATGGAAATGGTTTTCATTTTACATTACACAGCACTGTCTGGAGAAGGCTCCCCTTTGGCTAAGAATATTAGCCAATCTTCATACTGTCATCTTTGCATCTCTAGATAATGAAAAATAACTCATATCCATTTCTCTTGAAAATGTATAATTCTACACAATATTATTTGTTACTTTTGTAGCCTGAGTGAAATAAATTTGGTGGTCAACATAAAACAATATAGCTTTGTTGATAATCACAACTAATCACACCCATTTTCATTACTTTGTGCAGAAAATTTACAGTACTCACTTTACAGCAAAGAAAACAACAGCATGTCCCCACCTCCTGAACACTGATGTGCTGCTTTAAGTGGGATGGGAATCCCAGCCCCCTAACTGGAGTACAATCATTTTACAGCACCATAGACTGAGCAGTGGGAAGGCTTCACTCATAGTGAGGAGGTCCCTCAGTAGTTGCTGATCCTTTGCTATCTCATTGTGCTGTCTTGAAATCAGCCCTACAACCGCAATGCCATATCCATACTTTGAAGGTTTTACACTTCTGAAATCACAGTTAGGGAATTTGGGTATGATTCACCTGAAGGCACAAAATCCGATTGTTTTAGTCATGCATGAGAAGTAGACACTCTCTGGAATAGTTTTATGGAAGAAAAGAAGGGTTTGTAGTATCTTCAGGCATAAGAGTTTAAAAATGAAATGAAGTGAAAAAAATCTAAAAATGAAATAAACTCTTTAGAAATACTGGCATCAAGGACAATACAGGCGGTAAACCTTAAGCCCCTACCCAGATCTAGACAATGGACAGAACACTCTCCACAGTAGAGTGGAGAGTGGGATATGACTTTCTCACATACTCTGGTGCCTCACCTTTGACCATGTCCCCTGGACGGGGAGACCTGGTGGCAATCAGAGGAAGGACAGCAAGTTACCAAGAAGAGACTTGATACCCTATGATCATATAGAGGGGGAGGTAATCCCCCTCAGGAACAGTCATAGGGGAGGGGAATAAGGGGAAATTGGGAGGGAGGGAAGAATGGGAGGATACAAGGGATGGGATAACCATTGAGATGTAACAAGAATAAATTAATAAAGGAGAAAAAAAAAGAAATACTGGCATCATTAAATCATTTTTTTGAACTACATTTTTCTCTAGTTTATCACATTAATACCTCCCAATACACAGTGTTTGGTATAGGTAAGTGTTTGCACCTTAGTAAGTGTCCTTTAACTATTATGGGATAGTCCACATAGCAACCTACCAAATAGTTGCTATCTGGAAAGAACAGGTTTTTTGTTTGTTTGTTTGTTTCTTGTTGTTGTTGTGTGAACTATTTTTTTCTGAATTCAGGATTTCTTTACCTGTTAGTTAACTTAGAGTTTTATTTAGAGGCTCAGGACATACAACAAACTGCTGGCTAAAGCAAGTGGGTCTATTTTGACATGACTATCTCCTATTCTTAGTGGCACGTTCACACTTTATAGAATATTTCTAAATTTGGAGTTAGAGTGACTCAGAGTTATCATTGTGACTGTCAAAGGCAGCCAAACTACTAGTATGAACTCATGCTGGGGAATAGACAATGTAAAATAGCACAAGAGCAGGCTATTCCACCAGGGATTTCGTCAAAGAAACTAGACTTGGCTCTGTGAGCGCAGAAACCATACTCTACCTCATCCATAGTCCATCTTCAATCTGTGGTGCAGCGTATAGCATGGTATGAAAGTTTAGGTTGTACTTTGTAGATGTAAAAACACTTCTGTGCACTTTCCTTTACCCACTGGTTTAACATTTTCTGAACCTGGAGATAATGCATGAAGGTCATTGTGTTTTACTCCAAATTCCAAGTTCTGGGACGCTTTTCTAGAGACATTAAGTGCTTATTATGTGTAATGAATCAATCATAGCTATTGAGAAGGATCATTTGATTAGTACATTATTAAGAGCACAGGATACCTGTGGGTGACCTTGTATTAATCACATCACAGGAGTCTCACCATTGTAGCTTACTTCCTCTTTAAAAGTTAAGAACTACAAAAATAATTGTTTAACCTATTATGAATTTAAAGCATGCTAACAAATACAATTCTGGCAGTCATAACTAATGAGTGTCTAGTTTCTAAAGGCCAGCATGTGTGCCTAGAGAAATCATACCCAAAAGAGACAAGTTTAATTTTGATTCAAATTTTGAACACTAGAAAACAAATGAGTTTAAAGGAGTCAAAATGCCCAGAAAGCTCCATTTGTCGTGTCATAATGTTCTACTCTTGAGGAAAATGTCACAAAATGAAACATCACATTTATATTCCTGAGAATAGCATTACCATACAAAATTTGATCCGTTTTTAAAGTATTTGTGAGTTTGATCAAAGGTAAAAATTTAAAATAGCTTTTTGCTAAGAAAAAGGACGGATTCTGCCTCCAGTCAAAACATTCACTTTTTAAAGAGCAAATTAGCAGATACCGAAGGCACAATAGCATTTTTTTGTGGCGTAAGTTGGCATCTCTAGTAAATATTCTACATATGAGCCGTGGAAAAACTTTCACAGTCTCAGGCTATTATTAAATATTACCTTAAATGAGAATCAAACTAATCTAAAACATACATTGGATGTCAAGTTTAACCAAAACAATGTCATCACAGATTCAAAACATGACCAGAAAAACGTATGACTTGGAAAGTAGAATAAAGTGTCATGGGAGCCTGGCGGGGGTGGGGGCGGGGGCGGGGGCGTGGGCGGGGGCGGGAATTCTGTACATAAAGCAGATCCCCAGCTCCAAGAGAGTAAAGCAAACAACACAGGCGGCTCTGACAGCTTTCTTCCACTTTAATGAAACAAGTTTCAGTAGAAAACTTAAAAGATTAAAAACTCACAGCAAAATAACTTGAGTACATTTTTCTCCGGGCTGTCTCGGAGCCCAGATGAAGGCCAGACTTGGCACTTCTCCTATAATGGGATCAGAGCACACAGCCAAGCTAAATGAGACGCTACAGAACCTGCATTTTCTAGATTAGTTGTCTAGCCTGATCAAATAAACTATAGATTGGCTAAATTTCCAGTTCATGATATGCTGTGTACACACACAAATCCCAGCTCTATTTGGCCCCAGAGTAATAATCAATTTCCAGAAATAACACAGCCACCTTCAGCGTGTCTTTGGCAATACTTCCATCTTATTATCTTGGAATTATGCTATTTTTCATGGCTTATGAAAATCTATGAAGGATATCCAAACAGTTCTTTTATATTGAAGATTTGTACTGAAATGTATATTGAAATTTATACTCCTTATTATGCTCAACTTATTGACTAGTTCATTATCAGACCCTGCACTACGACAGCTCCAGTTAAACGCAGAGGGACACTGTTATAGGCAACTGTAGTGGTTTTAAAAAGTATGATATCACTGATTGCGCACATGGGAAGAGAGGGTCTTTTTTTCATCTGATGACACCACAAACACTTAGGCTTTGTAAAACAAACAAACAAACAAACAAACAACAACAACAAAACCCCCGAAGATTGTCTTGGCTTTTCCTACTTAAAAATGATTTTTTGTTGCTGCCCATTTAGTTTGTGAATTATCTTCAACACTTCACCCTTAAAAGTACACGTGACGTTGAATTATGCTGAAGCTCATTACAAGGATTATACTAAATTGTTTTTTTAATATTTATTTATCTTATTTTTGTGATATCTTTTAAAATATATTTTATTAATTTTACATCTCATTCATTCCTGTTATTCAGCCATGAATTACATTCCTATTACATCTCAATTATTATCCTATCTCTTGTATCCTCCCATTCCTCCCTCCCTCCCGTTTTCCCCCTCCCCCCCTCCCCTATGACTGTGACTGAGGTGGACCTCCTCCCCCTGTATGTGCTCATAGGGTATCAAGTCTCTTCTTGGTAGCCTGCTGTCCTTCCTCTGAGTGCCACCAGGCCTCCCCAACCAGGGGATGTGGTCAAGATTACAGTCTAGTGTTAAGTTTTCATTAGTAAATATAAAGTTTCAGTGCCTAAAAGAGGTACCCAGTTGCCTATAAACACAAAGGGAAAAAACAATGATAACTTTCTAACATTTTATTTACACCATTTTTCTTTCTTTATTTAATCGATTTACAGCCTGATCCCCTTCCTCTGGTCCTCCTAGCCCCACCCTCATGCCCTCTCCCCTATTCTCCCCCCTTCTTCTTCTTAGAGGAGGGGAGGTGCCCCCAAGCAGTAACAACTCACCCTAGCATCTCAAGTTGCATCAAGACTAACCATATCCTCTCCCATTGATGCCTGACAAGGCGACTCAGATAGGGGAAAGGGATAAAGGGATGCCAAGGCAGGCAACAGAGTCAAAGACAGCCCCTACTCCCATTGCTGCAGCACCCACATGTTGACCAGGCTGCATTGCCTACTACATATATGTAGGGGGCTTAGGCTCAGCTCATGCATGCTCTTTTGTTGTTGCTTCAGTCTTTGTGAGCTCTCATGGGCCCAGGTTAGTTTATTCTCTAGGTCTTGTGTGGTGTTCTTGACTCCTCTAGTTCCTTCTATGCTTCCTCTCACTTTTCCACAGAAAAATGCTTTCTGATGTCCATGGCTGGCCAAGTACACTTTGTTTTATCTAGTAACGTCAGCTGTACTTGGCCAGCCATGGACATCAGAAAGCATTTTTAAAATCTTTCTAGTAAGGAATTTAATCTTACATAATTCTACCATGAAATCATGCTTTTTCATATTGCTTATTTCTTTTTTGCTTGTTTGCTGTTAACTGAAAAAAAAAATACATACTCTAGTTCTGTTAATTATTGGGTAGAGGGAAGCCCTATAAATGAGCAAAGGACTGCAAGCAGACTGTTGATACTATTCCACTCTGGCCGACTAATAATTGGAAGACAATTCATTGAATTGAATCTTTGAAGTTTCGAAAATATACTTTTGTAACACTCAAAGCCAAAAAGAGTAAGCGGATAAATACAAAATATTGGGCTTTAGCTATGTCATAGCCTCATCTGCTCTCCTAAAATACAATTACCATAGTATTAAATCATTTATTGCAACCTCATTGAATATGATTGACTAAGACTGTTATGAGCAAGCCCTGGAAAACATTGGAAGCTCCAACTCTGAGCCATTTTGAGATGAAGGTAAATATTGATAGTATCATGCTGTGTGCATATGAAAAATGCCAAACACATGGGTACGGCATTCCCAAGGGCAAAGAAAAATTCTGTCCAAAATATGTGGGAAAATAAAACAAGTTATACCGTGTGAGATAAATCAGATTTCTGTTCTTAATCTGCAGTTCCACTCACTGATGACTGTGAGCGTGTAAATAAGTAAGGGGACTGTATAGATTAACAGTATTTTGTTTCTATGTTAATAACAGAGCAGTAAATTCAGGGGCACTGGTATTTAAAGCTCACTAGTAACAAGGTATATTACTGAGCAGGTAATTTATGTGATCCAATTTGTGTGTGGTACTGTCTTGACCATGTAGGGGAAAAGTTATTTGAGAAGGGAAAAAGGCAAATCATAATACAACAACTCTTGTTAAAATTCGGTAGAGTGTGAAGGAGGGGTGATGAGTGCCAGATTCCACTTAGGGAAGATGACTCCTTTGCCGGAGGAGGGTAAAGCATATTATAAGGAAGACAGAGATAGAATACAACGATATGAAAGGGAAAGTAGAAGAAATATATCAGGAAACAAGAAAAATGAGCTGGGGATGTAGAAGGAGGTGAGAAAGTGCTTGTCTATGCACAAATCCCTTGGAGTTTAATCCCTAATACTGTACAAAACAGGAGGCCAGTCTCTGACCCACGGGAAGGACGTAGCCATCATCTGGGTTAATTTCTATGACTGTGATGTGGAAGTGTAAGCAGAAATAATAAACCTCTTCCTCTCCAAGTTTCTTTTGTTCCTATCTGGTGTTCTATCCCAGCAACAGGAAGCTAACTAAAGCAAAGAGTACAGAAAGGCATGCATTTTTAATTCTTGAAGAGAAAGTTGTTAGAACAGATGTATGGAAGAATACTGGTCTACTGAGTGTTTCCAAGGATACTTGGCTGTGACTCTCATCTTTTCTGTAGAGCTGTGAAGCCAGCACAACTCCACACCTATGCTTGCCACCATTCAGTTTCCAATGTGTTTATTTAGGTCCGGAGCCCAGGGAGGTCAGAAAGGGCATTGCACCCTCTGGAACTGTAGTTACCCAAAGCTCTGAGCCATGACGTGGGTGGAGGGAACTAAGCGGGTCCTCTGCAGGGAAATAAGTGCTTTTAACAGATAAGCTGTCTCTCTAATCAAATTTATTTGATTTTCAATTTTAATTTCATTTTCAGATATGTGACATCAAGATAGACTGGATGCAGATAAGGCTGTGACAACACAGATATTTATTTACACTCATTATTAAGGCTACATTTTATCTTTCATTGAGTCTTCACTCTCCTCAAAGCAGAGGCAGAATTTTTCCTAAGTGCATAAGCACTTGTTCCCTACAGTTTTCATCTACTGTCCAGGCCTTATAGTTTGGATGAAAGAAGGATATACTAGGTTAATTTATTAATAATAATAAGAAGCTTAGGGTATGCAGGACAGGTATATTGCATTGTTGGCTAAAATTAAACTATTAGATCAATTTCCTTTCCTCTTTTAATGGTACTACACAACTAGAGTTAAGAAATTATGTAAAAAAATTCACATTTCAGGCATTCAGATAACTGAATTGAATTAATTCATGCTATCATAAAGTTATTCTATTGAAATTTTACATAAAAATAATTAGGATGCATCTTAAATTTTCTTTGAATGTCTTAAAAATCTCAGATAAATTTTGTCTGAAAATGGTTTAAATAGTTTGACAGTTTTGATAGGGATTCAGCTGTAAAGGGCCAGATTCCAAGTGGTTGTGGAATAAATATTAACAATTCATGGCAAACTAAATCTCTGGTTCTTTATATTATTGTCTCTGAATGTAAACATTGTGCTTTAAATATGTTTACTGTAATAATAAAACACCAATTTCAAAGAAAGACATACTAAATTATCTAATTTTCAAAAATAATCATTTATTAAGAAATACCATCATTTTCTGGTTTAGCTTCCAGTCTTAATATTTATGAATTAAGCAAATAGCTGTCTATTCATTGGAAATGCATTTAAAAAATCACCTCGGCCCTTCTCTGAACCCTGGAGGCTGGTCATCAGGGAGGAATCTTCCAGCTCAGTTTCAGTTTGATTTCCTTAGACTTTTAAGCCCAGTTTGTATGATGTGTTCAGCACTAGGGACTTATCAGTCAGTTTTGGTGGACAACTGAGAAGAGTGGCAAGAGCTTACATTGCTTTCCTGACCTCTCTGGCCAATGATCCACAAGGTAGTGTCTCAGAACTGCCGTTAATGTTTGTGCTCTATAATCTGGCTCTCAGCATATAGACATGAAGGATACATTCCTTATAATTTGCCTTTAAAACTTACCTATTGTTAAATTCTAGGACCCACACTATCAACCTACCAAGCAAGATGTGTTCAGTGGTGCAATAGCGATATAATAGGCACCATGGGATCAACCAAATGGCTTTGGACTTGAAGCCTCTTCCACAGCAGGGAATTTACTCCTAGTACTGTACATTAGGTCAAAATCCCATGGCTGCGGTCCTGGGTCCTAGAACTGCATTTACTATGCTCTTTAGCTGTCATAGAGCCAAGCTGCCTTCTAAATATTTACGTTTTTGCCCCTGCACAAATGCTATTCCAAAAACTTAACTAAAACCACTTCTCTTTGCAATGAACTTTAATGTAGGTAAAGATACTGGCCTATTCTTGGTGCTGAGAATATGTTACAGTTAAGTGCCCGTCCCTGAACAGGACACTACTTACACTATGCCCTCTAATGCTCAGGAAGAGCTGAAGAGGTTTACCGAGACCTACTCCTCCCAGTTAAACTTGGCTACTGTTGGCTTTTAGGAAGGAAACAATCAATGTCCTCAGGTGTGCACTGTGGAGCCCCACAGATTCCAAGGGATGGTCCTACATCCATGGTCACATAAATGAGAAACTCAGGAAGTCTAAAAAAAAAAAAAAGAGACATGAATGTGAGGAAAGGATGAGATTATGGGGAGTAAGAGGAGCTGGGGTATTAGGGATGGTGGAGTTTACAATATTCAGAACATACTGTATACACAAATGAAAATGGCAAAGAGTGAAGTCAATAAAAGTTATAAACTGTTTCCAAAAACAGGCAAGAATGTTTTTAAACTACAATGTCTTTTTCTATATTCCTGACATTAGATTCTGCAGATGTTATTTTAAGCTTAAAAAAAAGCACACATGACTTTCACAGCTAAGAATCGGCAAAGGACGATGACATGACATTCCGTTTCTCTCTCAGTGAGCCTTCCTTGGCAATTCAAAGTGGAAACCCACAGGGTAGCCACAGGAGGTAACACCTTCCTGGATCAATATTTGTGCATCAGACGTTATAAGAATGTTTTGTAAGGTTCATAAATAAAGGGCTTTTTTTTTATTTCTCCAGATTCAAAGTGAAATTAAAAGAAATTTGGCTGTCAAGGGATTTGCCTTCTCCGGAGCAAACAGCTTATTAAAGGAAGGCTTTAAATTTGTCAATTAAGGGCAAACAGCGAAAAGAATGGTAGAAAAATTTCTCATTCTGAGGGTCTTTTTTCCCTGGTTAATTGGTAGTTTCATAAAAACTGTGTCATATCAAATAGAGTCAAGTACAGTCTTTTACAAAGTGTCAAGTTTGATTCAGTTCCATTTAACACTTATTAAATACCCAGTTTTTATGAAGTACCATAATGCTATGGCCTGCCTGGAAATGGTGAGGAACACACAAGCCAAATTCTCTAAAGAACTTACGATTTGGTGATGAAACTTGAACAACAACAGGGCAATACAAACAAATAATGACATAGTCATTGTGGAGTTGCATTTATTTGAGGTGTAGAATTGACAGACGCAACCAACGGTTGCATTGTGAATTGCAGAGCAAGGAAGAGCCAACGAGACAGATGATGGACGGGAGGTGTTTTTGTTGGTATCACACCTCTGGGTAGAAGAGACCTAGAAAATTATAAAGAATGTACAACTGATGTGGTGCAAACGCTGAGCAGCCAAGCTCTATAAGAGCTGTTAGTGGAGGTAGATACGACTGGGTTAAGCATCACTAGAATTGAACGGGAAGGTGACCGCCACCCTGCTAATTAATTCAGTCTTTGGGAAGAGAGAGTGGCAGTGGCAGGGGTTGCAGAGGAGCGAGGTGTTTTTCATGTGCTTGCAGTAAGTTTTATGCCTTATTAAGCAGGTCCCCAGATTAAACTGTCTTAAATAATAGTACAGGGTTTTGTTTTTAAATGAGATGCGACTGAGTTTGAAAACCTATTGCACCAAAAAAAAAAAAAAATGCTCTAGTTACTTGATGGCAAACTACTTAAAAAGAACCACTGAATCATGACCCAGTGATGTATATTCCAGAGATGCAAAGGTGGTTAAACATTAGAAAATCCATTAATATAATTCATCATTTAATAAAGTAAAGGAAAAATCATCTCCAAGGATGCCAAAAATGCATTTAATAAAATTCATCATCATAGTAACTGCATAGCGAAAGAAGTTGGCAAATGCTGTCTGAAGCAAACGGTCAAGGTCATGAGTAATAAGACGTGCTGGCATCCTTTAGCCCCATTAAGACAAGCCAGCAGTGACAGTGGGTCCTGATAATACTCCTCACCCAAGTGTACATGGCTCTGTCAGATCATAGAGCAACATCAGGATAATTCAAAAGGGGCACTAACTATGCTACAAGCTGCTGCAGCTGTGAGACGCAGGGACCCACAAAAGAGCTTACTGACCGGCGATGGGCTGATTAAGGCGCAATGCGGACAGTGAGCTGCCAGTGTGGAGAAGACACTGAAAGAACTGCTGGAGAACAGTGTCACGTGTGCCATGCCGAGTGTCATGCATGCGAGAATGAGACATTGGGAAAAGCTAAAGAATGTAAGAGAGTCCTCTGGAAATATTTTTGAAAATATTAAAACTAGTTTAAAATGCATTTTAAAAAGCATCATTCAATTTCACTATTAAAGGCAGCTAAATTTTATGTGAAATATACCTCAACACACCAAATTATTCAAATGATTGTCATTAATTGTGTTAAAGATGAGAGAAATCGTGGTTCTCTTGTTTATTTATTGTGTGTAGATGTAGTGAATACGCCCGTGTTTTTGTTTTGATCCCAAGAGCGGCATGGGGAACGGACTTGTGAGAGAACAGGTGATATTCATTCACCAGAAGAGGAACCACCTAGTGTCAGGGCTTGGCTTTTGCCAGGTGAAACACATCGTAGTACAGACTCTGAGAGGAGCTATATATATGGGCTCAAAACAGGAGGCGGGGCTTTTTTTGGGTCTTGGTAGTGATTGGCTGTTCGTTGCTCCACTTCAAGCCGCTCCTAGAGAGAACTGCTCCAGAGAACGCAGGGCTCCAGGTTCCAGCAGCAACTTGGGTTGAATTGCTGGTGTGCTGAAATCCTGAAGAGAGGAATCTCGCTTCCAGGAAGTGAGTCCAAAAAAGTCTTCTTCTCCTGTTCCCATTAACCTCTTTTCTTCCCTCTCTAGGGTAGGCGGGTTGGAAGGGAGGTATAAGCATTAAGGAACCTCAAATAAAGTAGGTTTGGAAAAGGTCAAAGCCTACATACATATCTTTAAATACTTAGAGATGATATGATAGCCAGGATTCATTAAATTATTTAAATCTAAAAAATAGTTTATATATGTATATATGTATATATATGTGTACATATATATGTATATATATATATATATAAAATTTGGTGACTGATAAAATAATGCTTTTAAACACTGTTTCAGTTTTATCAAAGTTTAATATTTTTCTTATTATATTTTAAATAGTTTGTGAAAATTTTTATTTCACACAGGCTTTCCAAAATATTTTTATACAATAAGTGGCCTACAAGCACATATTTTCCAGGAAATATTTGTCTAATATGTAAATACTATTATCTAGATAAACATGACATGTTAACAGTGAATGAGAAATATGTACTATAGAAAGAACATTGAGAATGCTTGGACATTATTTGTACCATATGGTTTTATAAAAGAAAAGGATATGTTTCCTCTTAAAATTTGTATCCAAATGATTTAATAGGCTAAAAAGAGAATTGGTAGGCCAATTTTAGTAAAATTTATCAAATAAAATGTTTTGTTGACATTACTGAATCTTCTTCAAGAGTTTGTTTCTACCAAAGAGAAAACTACACAAGTTTTAAAATCTATTTTGTTGTTGTGGTTGTTGTTTTTAAAGATAGAGTCTTACTAACTCTGGCTGTGTAGACCAGGTTTCACTCAGATGCAGCTGTCTCTGTTTTCCAAATGCTGAGGCTCAAGCCATGGTCCCAAGCCCAGCACAGGGTGCTTTTTTTAAGGGCATAGAAATTAATATTTTTAAATATTTATTTTTTAAGTTGTAATACAGTCATGTCATTTGTCCCGCCCCTCCCGTTAAACTCCCCTATATAGTCTTCCTTGTTCCCTTTTTGAAGTTGTGGCCTTCCTTTTCACTAACTGTTGTTATGTGCACATATACGATCATATTTTCCTAAATATCACCTGCCCCATCTGTATAATGTTACTTGCATGTGTATATTTTTTTAATTTTTAATTTTGTGTGTGTGTGTGTGTGTCTGTGTGTGTGTGTGTGTGTGTGTTTTGGGGCAGTTGCATTTTTATTTTTTTTTTTACATATACATTTATCTTATTACACATGTATACAGTAAACTACCTACAGCAAGAAGAACCACAAAACAATCAGGAATTATACAATTGTTACATTCATAGCATTTTGGCTATTTGTATTTGGCAGCCTTGAAGAAAACATCTTCCCTATCTTAGAGAATGTAAAATTCTGAATGTAAGCCAATATCTATCATATCTCATCATTATCAACTTTAAACATCTATCTAGACCTAAAAACGTATTAACCCCTAAACAACTAAGCTTAACTGTAAAACTAGACTATCTGGTGTTCAACCCCACCAGAGACTTGCATGTATATTTAAATTTGGTGTTGCAGAACCAACTCCTGTGTTCCTCAGCGTCTTTAGTGGCCTGTAGTTCTTACGGTAGGGTGAGTTCTGGAAGGCTTTCCCCTGTTCACTTCGGCACGTCTCCTGGTGTTGTCAATACTCAGTTCATCTAAAGTTCTTCATGATGAGACACTACGAATGCAGCTTCTGACATTTCTAGGAGACACACTTCATTTTTTATTAATGTATTTATTTATTCACTTTGCATCTTTGCTGTAGCCCCATCTCTCCTCACCTCCCAGTCTCACCCTCCCTCCCTCTCTCTTCCCCTTCCCTCTCTCCTATTCCTCAGAAAAGGGGAGCCCCCTTCTCTTCCACCCCAACTCATCAAGTCACATAGGACCTGAGCTTTTCCTCTTCCCCTGTGGCCTGGAAAGGCAGTCCCACCAGGGGGAAGTAATCAAAAGGCTGGCAAGACAGTCCATATCAGAGGGAGCACCAGCTCCCCTTACTAGAGGACACACATGATGCCTGGCCTGCTCATACGCTACATCTTTGCAGGATGCCTAGGTGCAGACCATACATGGTCCTTGGTTGGTGTTTCAGTCTCAGCAATCCCTTCTGGCTCCTGGTTAATTGGCTCTGTTGCTTTTCCTGTGAAGCTCCCGCCACCTTCAGGTCCTGTGCTCTTTCCTCCCACTCTCCACAAGACTCACTATGCTTCGCCCAATGTTTGACTCTGAGTCTCAGCATTTGTTTAGAGGCACTGCTGGGTAAAGTCTTTCGGAGGAAAACCCTGCTAGGAGACACAATTCTTTTATTTTATTTTTTTGAGTTCTTTATAATTAATTTATTCTTGTTACATCTCAATGGTTATCCCATCCCTTGTATCCTCCCATTCTTCCCTCCCTCCCATTTTCCCTTTATTCCCCTCCCCATGACTGTTCCTGAGGGGGATTACCTCCCCTGTATATGCTCGTAGGGTATCAAGTCTCTTCTCGGTAACCTGCTGTCCTTCCTCTGAGTGCCACCAGGTCTCCCCCTTCAGGGGACATGGTCAAAGGTGAGGCACCAGAGTATGTGAGAAAGTCATATCCCACTCTCCACTCAATTGTGGAGACTGTTCTGACCATTGGCTAGATCTGGGTAGGGGTTTAAAGTTTACCGCCTATATTGTCCTTGGCTGGTGACTTAGTTTGAGCGGGACCCCTGGGCCCAAATCTACCTATCATAATGTTCTACTTGTAGGCTTCTAGGACCCTCTGGATCCTTCTACTTTGCCATTCTCCCATGCTTCTCTCATCTAGAGTCCCAATAGGATATCCTCCCCTCTGTCCCAGTTTCCTGGTAAGTGAAGGCTTTCGTGGGACATGCCCCTTGGGCTAATATGCAGATATAAGTGAGTATATACCATTTGAGTCTTTCTGCTTCTGGGTTAACTCACTCATTATGATCATTTCTGCTCAATCCATTTATCCACCAATTTCGGGAATTCCTTGTTTTTAATAGCTGAATAGTATTCCATAGTGTATATGTACCACAGTTTCTTTATCCATTCTTCTATTGAGGGACACTTAGGCTGTTTCCATGTTCTGGCTATTATGAATAAGGCTGCTATGAACATGGTTGAGCAAAGTTTCTTGTTGTGTGCTGGAGCATCTTCTGGGTATATTCCAAGGAGTGGAATAGCTGAGTCTTGAGGAAGCCCTATTCCCATTTTTCTGAGATAGCACCAGATAGATTTCCAAAGTGGCTGTAGTAGTTTGCATTCCCACCAGCAATGAAGGAGTGTTCCTCTCTCCCCACATCCTCGCCAGCATGTGGTGTCACTTGAATTTTTGATCTTAGCCATTCTGATGGGTGTAAGATGGAATCTCAGAGTTGTTTTGATTTGCATTTCCCTGATGACTAAGGAGGTTTAGCATTTCTTTAAGTGTTTCTCAGCCATTTGATATTCCTCTGTTGAGAATTCTCTGTTTAGTTCCATGCCCCATTTCTCGATTGGGTTATTTGGTCTGGTGGTATTTAATTTCTTGAGTTCTTTATATATTTTGGATATTAGACCTTTGTCAGATGTAGGGTTGGTGAAGACCTTTTCCCAGTTTGTAGGCTGTCGCTTTGTTCTCTTGACAGTGTCTCCTGCCTTACAGAAGCTTCTCAGCCTCATGAGGTCCCAATTATTAATTGTTGACATTAAGGCCTGGGCTGGTGGTGTTCTGTTTAGGAAGTTGTCTCCTGTGCCAATGTGTTCCAGGCTCTTCCTCACTTTTTCTTCTAAGTGATTTAGTGTCTCTGGTTTTGTGTTGAGATCTTAAATCCACTTGGATCTGAGTTTTGTGCAAGGTGACAAATATGGGTCCAGTTGCATTTTTTTACACATAGATATCCAGTTAGACCAGCACCATTTGTTGAAGATGCTATCCTTTTTCCATTGAATGGATTTGGCTTCTTTGTCGAAAATCAAGTGACCATATGTGTGTGAATTCATATCTGGGTCTTCGATTCGATTCCATTGATCAACCAGCCTGTTGCTGTGCCAGTACCATGCTGTTTCAATTACTATTGCTTTATAGTACAGTTTGAGATCAGATATGGAGATTCCTCCAGAGCACCTTTTATTGTACAAAATTGTTGTAGCTATTCTGGGTTTTTTGTTTTTCCATATGAAGTTGAGAATTGAACTTTCAATGTCTTTAAAAAATTGTGTAGGTATTTTGATAGGGATTGCATTGAATCTGTAGATTGCTTTTGGTAGGATGGCCATTTTTACTATGTTAATTCTCCCGATCCATGAGCAAGGAAGATCATTCCATCTTCTCATGTCATCTTCAATCGCTTTCTTCAGAGTTTTGAAATTTTTTTCAAACAAGTCCTTCACTTGCTTAGTTAGAGTAACTCCTAAATATTTTATATTGCTTGTGGCTAATGTGAAGGGTGTGGCTTTCCTAATTTCTTCCTCTGCAAGTTTGTCATTTGTGTATAGAAAGGCTACAGACTTTTTTGAGTTAATTTTGTATCCAGCCAATTTTCAGAAGCTGTTTATCAGCTGTATGAGTTCTCTGGTGGAATTTTGAGGGTCACTTATGTAGACTATCATATCATCTGCAAATAGGGATAATTTGACGTCCTCCTTTCCCATTTGGATACCCTTGATCTCCTTTTGTTGTCTTATTGCTCTGGCTAGAACTTCAAGTACTATATTGAAGAGATATGGAGAGAGTGGGCAGCCTTGCCTTGTTCCTGATTTTAGAGGAATTTCCTTGAGTATCTCACCATTTACTTTGATTTTGGCCATTCGCTTGCTGTATATAGCCTTTATTATGTTGAGGAAAGTGCCTTGTATCCCCAATCTCTCTAAAACTTTAAACATGAATGGGTGTTGGATTTTATCAAATGCTTTCTCTGCATCTAAAGAGATGATCATATGGTTTTTTATTTTCAGTTTGTTTATATGGTGGATTACATTGATGGATTTCCGTATATTAAACCATCCCTGAATGCCAGGAATGAAGCCTACTTGGTCATGATGAATGATATCTTTGATGTGTTCTTGTATTCGTTTTGCAAGTATTTTATTTAGTATTTTTGCATCGATGTTCATCAGAGAAATTGGTCTGAAATTCTCTTTCTTTGTTGAGTCTTTGTGAGGTTTAGGTATCAATGAGACTATGGCCTCATAGAATGAATTTGGTAATGTTCCATCCATTTCTATTTTTTGGAGTAGCTTGAAGAGTATCGGTATTAGCTCGCCCTTGAAGGTCTGGTATAATTCTGCACTGAAACCATCTGGCCCTGGCCTTTTTTTGGTTGGGAGACTATCAATGATTGCTTCAATTTCTGTAGGGGAAATGGGACTATTTAGCTTGTTTATCTGTTCTTCACTTAACCTTGGCAAGTGAAATTGATCAAGAAAATCGTCCATTTCCTTTAGATTTTCAAATTTTGTGGCATATATGCCTTCAAAGTAGGATCTTATGAGTCTTTGTATTTCTTCAGTGTCTGTTGTTATGTCTCCCTTTTCATTTCTAATTTTGTTGATTTCAATACTGTCTCTCTGCCTTTTAGTTAGTTTGGCTAACGGTCTGTCTATCTTGTTGATTTCTCCAAGAACCAGCTCATGGTTTTGTTGATTCTTTGTACTGTTTTCTTAGTTTCTAATTTGTTAATTTCAGCCCTGAGTGTGATTATTTCCAAACGTCTACTCCTTTTGGGTGTTTCTGCTTCTATTTTTTTTCTAGGGCTTCCAGTTGTGTCGTTAAGATGCTTATGTGTGATGTTTCCAATTTCTTTTTAAAGGCACTTAGTGCTATGAATTTTTCTCTTAGCATTGCTTTCAATGTATCCCACAAATTTGGGTATGTTGTTCCTTCATTTTCATTGAATTTCAGAAACTCCTTGATTTCTTTCTTTATTTCTTCCCTGACCCAGGTGGAAGACACAATTCTTAAAGACACGTTTCTCCCAGTTACAACCAGACATTAAAATACCCCCCTGCAATGAGAGAGAGTCATATGAAAGAAACTGAATTTAGATATGTAGCTTTAAGTCACAAACTTAATAAGATTTAATCAGGCTTTAAAAATGGACATTATGATTAATTACATTTAAAAGTAAATTACTTTAAGAAAGTAAAAAATAGTTTGAGTATCAGAAGAGGAGGAGGACGTTGAATGTGCAGTATCCTCTCTGGGTGTACATGTGTGTTGTTTTTAAACATGGATTTGTTTTTGCAAATATTGTGAAGCCCAAATATGAGGATACCATTTGTATAATTTTCATGCAATGAAAGGTGTACTCCATTATGGCTGAATGATAGACTTTAGTCACTGAGCCATCTTACCTGTCCCACTTTCTTCCCTCCTCTCCTCCCTTTCCCTCCTCTCTCCTCCACTTCTCCTGTACTTTTCTTCTCCCCTCCCTCTCTCCCTGCTTCCACTCCTCCAACAGTAGACTTAGCAAAGTCATCTGGGTTTGGGAACCGAGTCCCCGCCAGTCCTAATAATGCGGTGACACATTACAAGGCTCCCAAGACCTTATGTGCTCAGCAGAAAGAGGCAGCTGTGCTGCTGAAGGGTTAGGCCATATTTCATTCCATTGTTCTGGAGGCATCTCACGTACGTGTGAGTTCACCTCTCTGAACTCCATTTCCATGTCTTCAAATGCATAAATTGCAGCAAAACCCATAAGGATCCTCTAATGGATACATAGGTTATTACACAAAATACCCAGAGTGTCGCCAAATACTCAGATGCTATAAATGCCACTCCCACTCATGGTGCCTTCTGATCTCTTCTGCACCCAAATGAGTACTGGACACTTCTGAAAGCAGAAGTCAAACTCATATGCTCAGGTTTTCTTTTTTCTCTGTATAGTTAATGTACTTGTCGCATGTTTCAGCTTTTGAGAGAGATGGTTTTTATAATGTCAAAGGGTATATTTCCCTCATATTATAATCATTTTTAAAATAGATTGAAATGGAGTACATTGGCAGAAAAACTCATTATTGACTAAAATTATAATAACTTGCAGAATTACAAAGGGAAATGTTTTTTGGTGTGTGCATGCATATGTTTATTGGGTCTCCTGACATGTCATGAGCACACAAGGATGCCATGACTCTATGAAGACTTCTTTTCTTCCTGACTTATTCTTTTTTTAATTTATGTTTATTATTTATTTATTTATCTTGTGTGTGAATGTGTGCCTATAGGGAAACATTGTCACCATGGTGTTGAGGACAGAGGACAACATGAAGGATGTGGTCTTCTCCTTCTACTGCAAGGGTCCCAGGGATTGAACTCAGGTCTTCAGGCTTGGCAGCAAGTGCCTTTCCTCACTCAGATATCTTGCCTGCCCCACTTTTCTTTTCTTTTCTTTTTTTTTTTTTAGATTTTTTTCCTCCTTTATTAATTTATTCTTGTTACATCTCAATGGTTATCCCATCCCTTGTATCCTCCCATTCTTCCCTCCCTCCCAATTTCCCCTTATTCCCACTTTTCTTATTTCTGTATCATTCTACATGCTTTGCTTACAACCTACACAAATCTAGTCATGCTTCTATTATTTTCTCCACAGGTTGGCAAGAGCTCTCTGTCTTACTGATGGTGATCTTTTATTTACATACCATGTCCACTCACTGTGATAATGACTAACAAGTATGAATCCCAGGTAGCACTGTGGAAGCTTCCAGCAACTTGATTTTCTCTGGGTCTTATACATACGCAAGGATAACTCTAGCTGATATTGCAAATTCTTTCTTATGTAGTAAATTATTTTAAAATCCTATCATCTACTCGGAACTTATTACTTACCAAGCCCTTAACATACATAGATTATTTCAAAAGACACTAAAGGATTGTTGCCAGCATCATTAATCTCCACTTAGAGAGGTGAGAATTAAAACAGTCTTTTCTCTCCTAAGGTCATCTTGTTGGTCTTCAGTCTCTGGTCCAGAGCAAATCTGAATGAATGCTTCTCGAGTTTAAAAGGGAACAAAAAGTAGAATCAAGCTCTGGATTGTACCAGCACTCAGCGGTCGTCACATTTCTATAAGCAGGGGTTCTCAAAGCCCATAACCTAAAGAACTTAAAAAGTGGAAAGCTTTTTTGATGGACATCAGGATAAAAATTGCTGGCAAAGAAAGACTTGTCATAGAATGAGGAAGAAACAGAAGTGAGCACTTCAGGTTTGCCAAAAACACAGGTCAAAGAACCCAGGCCAACTCTAGTGGCTGTTCCACCCTGTTCACCCTGTGCATATATTTTCCTCTTTTCACTTTTCTAGTCCCTTCTAGTAACTTCTCCCCGAGAACATCGGAATTGACTCCCAGGGGCCAGTGTGATGAGTCCCTGGGTCAAACCCCTTGTGGACCAAAAAGCTACACAACAGCTGAAAAGCACTGACCTCCATGTGCTCTCCAGACAGCACACACTCATGCACATGTGTGCACAGCATACCCACACTGAAAATATTAAAGATGATAAAAATAGTTCATGATAAACTGTTAAAAATTATTCTTAACATAAAATGATTTTTATGCTCATTACATACCCATGTATAGCATTCCAATGACTTAACACTATATTTCATATATATATATATATGTAGATAGATATATAGATGGTAGATAGATGATAGATAGATAGATAGATAGATAGATAGATAGATAGATAGATAAATAGATAGATAGGTGATTAGAGACTAATGACAGGGATTACACGTTATCAGTCTTTTACTTCCTTGCAATACCTGTGATTTCTAAACTTCTAATAATACAGAAACAATACCTTTTATTTTTAAGGATTCTTATTAATGTTGAAACCTAATTTGAGTCATTCCTCTGGGCATTTGAAATGTACAATCCTAATGACTTATTTTTTTCTCTTAGACACATGTATTCAGACAAAGACATTATTTACTCTAAGAAAAATAACCATACAATGAAAAATATTTTTACAATGTTTTTGAAAAAAAGTTTTTTTCACAATGTGTTCTAACTTACTGAATTTTTAACTATATAAGATGATTTTGACTAATTATACTACTTCTTGTATAAGGTTATTAAAATACCAATTGACATGTTTTGGGGATTTTGCAATACCCATTTCTACATCAAATACCTTTTCTTACAATCATCGTTTTCAAACTGGTAAAGGATTTTCTCTGTGGAGATAAAAAAAAAAGTGGCAGATTTCATTATTTTGATGTTTCCTTTTTAATTTGCATCCTTAAAGAAGTGTGTCTTCATTCCAATTCATGAGTTTACTCGTTTGCATTTAGGTTCCTGACAGTACACTTAAACTATTCAGTCACATCTACCTCTTCTGGGAAATTTTGACATCTTTCTCTAACATGCTTGCACTTTTTTTATTTGGTGACTTTCTCTTTTAAATTCCGTAGCAGATCACCAAGCCTTTGAATACGTTGTTCCTGGCAGTTGTCAGAGCAGAGAGGCATACATGTTTCCAAACACACAGATGTTCTTCCACTGATCTGAGTGTGTCTCTTTAATGAATGGAGGCTGAATTAATCAAATTAATTTTTCTGTATTCCAGAACAGTAAATTACTAAAATTAAATTATTTGTGTAGACTAGGTTCCAATAGCAACACTATCTTACTCTGAAACATATTAGCTAATCATTTGAAGACCTTCAATCTTAGATATATATGTAGAAACGTCTTCCCAGGGAAAAGCAGATTGACTCAAAATGAGAGTAGAATGTTTGCAAGCAATGGTGTTTTTCAGTACTTGTTTCTCTAACCAGAATATTTCTACCACAAATTATGTCCCAGAACACTAATATTTTTGTGATTTCTGATCATTTAAAGGTATACCTTTTCTCATCAACCCTTATAAGTATATTTATTATTTTTCAGCTTGAATTTAGGCTTCTGTGATCACACATGGAATTCTGAGTACTGTAAAAGTGACTTCGATTGGTGCAATAGTTTCTGCATCCTCCCATACTTCTCTCACTAGAGTCCCAAAAGGAAATCCCTGCATCTATTCCAATCTCCTGTTAAGTGAAGATTTTCATGGGACATCCCTTTTGAGTTAGTGTCCAATTATAAGTGATTATATACCATGTGAATCTTTCTGGGTATGAGTTAACTCACTCAGTATGATCATTTCTAGTTCCATCCATTTGCCCACAAATTTCAGTTCCTTGGTTTTTAAAAATTATTTTATTAATTTATCCATATTATATTTCAATTGTTATCCCATCCCTTGTATCCTCCCATTCCTCCCTCCCTCCCGCTTTCCCCCTACTGCCCTCCCTATGTCTGTGACTGAGGGGGGACCTCCTCCCCCTGTATATGTTCATAGGGTAACAGGTCTCATCTTGGTAGCCTGCTATCTTTCCTCTGAGTGCCACCAGGCCTCCCCATCCAGGGGATGTGATCAAATATGGGACTCTAGAGTTCATGTGAAGGTCATTCACCACTCTCCACTCAACTGTGGAGAACGTTCTGTCCATTGGCTAGATCTGGGTAGGGGTTCAAAGTTTACTACATGTATTGTCCTTGGCTGGTGCCATAGTTTGAGTAGGACCTCTGGGCCCAGATCCTCCTGTCATAATGTTCTTGTAGGTTTTTAGGACCTTTTGGATCCTTCTATTTCCCCATTCTCCCATTATTCTCTCACCAAAGTCCCAATAGGATGTCCTCCCCTCTGACCCACTTTCCTGGTAAGTGAAGACTTTCGTGCGACATGCCCGTTGGGCTACGCATTCATGTTTAAAGTTCTGGAGAGATCGGGAATACAAAGCTCATACCTAAACATAATAAAGGCTGAATACAGCAAGCTAATAGCCAACATCAAATTAAATGGAGAGATACTCAAGGAAGTTCCTCTAAAACCAGGGACCAGACAAGGCTGTCTACTTTCTCCATATCTCTTCAATATAGTTCTTGAAGTTCTAGCCAGAGCAATAAGACATCAAAAGGAGATCAAGGGTATCCAAATGGGAAAGGAGGAAGTCAAATTATCCCTATTTGCAGATGATATGGTAGTATATATAAGTGACCCCCAAAATTCCACCAGAGAACTCCTACAGCTGATAAACATCTTCCACAAATTGGCTGGATACAAAATTAACTCAAAAAAGTCAGTAGCTTTCTCATATATAAATGACAAACACACAGAGGAAGAAATTAGGAAAACTATACCCTTCACATTAGCCACAAGCAATATAAAATATCTAGGAGTAACTCTAACTAAGCAAGTGAAGGACTTGTTTGAAAAAAAACTTTGAATTTCTGAAGAAAGAGACTGAAGATGATATCAGAAGATGGAGGAATCTCCCTTGTTTGCAGTTCCTTGTTTTTAATAGCTGAGTAGTATTTCATAGTGTAAATGTACCACAGTTCCTTTATCCATTCTTCAACTGAGAGACATTTAGGTTGTTTCCAGGTTCTGGCTATTACGAATAAGGCTGCTAATTACACGGTTGAACATATGTCTGTGTTGTGTGGTGGAGACTCTTTTGGGTATATTCCAAGCAGTGGAATAGCTGGGTCTCTACTGTACCAACCAAAGACAATACATGCAGTAAACATTGAACCACTATCCAGATCTAGCCAATGGATAGGATATTCTCCACAGTTATGTGGAGAGTGGGGACTGACTCTGACATGTACTCCAATGCCCCACATTTGACCACTTCCTCTTGGTGGGGAGGCCTGGTGGCACTCAGAGAAGGATAAGCAGGCTACCAGGATGGGACTTGATAGGCTGTGACCATATGGTGGAGGAGGAGGTCCCCTTCTGTCACAGACCTAGGGGAGGGCAATAGGATGAAAGAGGGAAGGAGGGAGGAATGGGAGGATACAAGTGAGGGGATAACAATTGAGATGTAATCTGAATAAATTAATTAAAGAAAAAAAGGGAAAAAGAGTGCCTTCGAGTTAGTTAGAACACCTTAGATGTTGTACACCACCACTAATAGGATTTTATATCATTTTAGTGACAATGAGGCCATCAGGTTTTACTGTGTTTGGGGCTGACTTTTATTTGGTTTTCCAGAACAAGAAGTTCTCCATTTTCAGTGAGACAGATGTTATGAAGTATTTCTGCTACATTAAATATATGTAGATGGCTAAGTGCCATAACTTACTTAAGCCTCAATTTCTTTATTCACAGAGGAAGACAAAGCAGGTATACATTTTTTGAGTTGTAGGGTGCCATAAATAGACATATACATAAAATTTGAATATAAAATGTATATGCATAAAGACAACTTGTTTATTAGTTTTTTTGATTATATACATTATACACAAACCAAATGTCAATTGGGGAAAATTATTCAAATCAGTAAAATAGAAACAAAAAGAAATGATACAGTCATAAGATGAAAAAAACCGATTAATTATTGACTTATATGAAATTACCTTTGGCATAGAATATTATATAAAAATAAAATTTTAGAGGAGTATATCTTGTATATTAATAATAATAACATGCATAAATGAATCACTTAATTTTTTATATGTAAAATTAAAATTGTAATACTAAAAATTAGTCATTTTCTTATATTTTTGGTTGTGAGCCTAGCCTTTAACGGCTGAGCAATCTCTCCAGCCCAAAATTAGTCATTTTCTAAATGTTTATTAGTTTTTAAGATTAGGAAATGATTCAGGTCTCTATTTCACTAGACTATTGACTTACTGTAAATACCCTATATATTCTTAACAGACATTTTCATTTATTATTTTTAACTACTTCTGAAACCCATAGCTAAGGGCTTCCATGAATTACTATTATTATACATTTACAAATATAGGAATGTTTAAAAGATAATTCCACATGATAACCTAATTTTGGGACTGCTGCAATGCGTTCTTGATTTTGTGGGTGCTTTTGCACCTGTCCTGTGAAGCTGGGGACAGAACCAGTGTGCCTCCATAGCCTCACTGGGAATCCTGATTGTTCCTTTTCCATTCTCAGTGAGAACACACCCTTAAACTACTTAACTTGATTGGTAATTAAAACAGCAAAAATGAATGTGTGGTTCTTTAGGTGCTAACCTTAAGGATGAATTTAATTTTAGAAATTATATTAGGACTAAGAGAATGTGTGAATAAGGTTGTTACACCTAATGAATTTAGGAATTACTCTCAACTTGGCAGTTCATGAGAGTGTCTCTTGAGTGGAGTGTATTTTATGTGCAATTATTGAAGAAAACTGCAAATATCAGGCTCTTCTGGTTTCGATGTGAAATGTCCCCTATGTCTCCTGTGTTTGAACATGTGGTTGGCGGATAGTTGAAGCTGTTCTGGGAAGTTGAGGACATGGTGCTTATCAGATGAATAGAGTCTGGGGCATTTGGGGGCTGATACAAGAGGCCCACTTATAGCTTTCTGTTTTCTGTTAAGCCTATATGTGAGCAAGAATCCTTCTGTTTCTGCCCCACCTCTGAGCAGCCATGAGTTCAGCCACATCTCCCCTGGAAGGAAGATTTGTAGCCCCTCAAACCAAGTGTAACAACAGTCCTTCTTCCCTCAAGTCTCTTTCAGTCTATTATCCAATTTTCAAGAGTCACTAATGAACAAGCATACATTCATTCCCCTGTTCTTTTCTCATTATTTAATTTATTTATTTACTTCACATTGCCTGTATAAAGTTCCCCCTCCATCCTCTCCCCCTAGCCCTTCCCTCTCTACTCTGTCTCTTCCCCTATGCCCCTCCCCTTTCTTTTCAGAGAAGGGGAGAATTTCCATGGGTATCAACATGACTTGGTGTATCAAGCTGGACAGGGTCCATCATCTATTGAGGCTAGACAAGGCTGTCCTGTTAGGGGAAAAGGATCCGAAGGCAGGCAACAGAGCCAGAGGCAGGCCCTGTTCCTGCTGTTAGCGGTCCCACATGAGGAGCAAACTCATGTACATCGGTTACAAATTGTGTGGGAAGCTTAGAGCCATCCAATGGATACTCTTTGGTTCAGCCTCTGTGAGCCTCTATGGGTGCAGGTTAGTTGATTCTGTGGGTTTTCTTGTGGTGTACTTGACCTCTCTGGCTCTTTCAATCCTTCCTCCCTCCCTTCCATCAGGTTCCACAAGCTCTGCCTTATGTTTGGTTGTGAGTGTGTGCATCTGTTTCCAGGAGCTGCTGGGGGAAGCGTCTCAGACAACTGTTAACCTAGCCTCCTGTCTGCAATAATACTGGAATATTATTTGTCAGTGGTGGACTCTTTCTAGACATTGATTGGTTGGGTCAAAGGTCCTGTGTGTGAGTTGGTGTGGCCTTCCTCCACTGGAAGCACCACTTGGCTATAGGAGGTGACCATTTCAGGCTCCTTATCCCCTGTTGCTAGGAGTCACAGCTAGGGTCAGGACCATAAACTCCCTGGAACCCTCCCCTTCCCACAGATGCCCCTATACACTGATTTCAGTTCTCTCTCCCAGCCCTCCCCCTTTCCCCCACCTGATCCCCACCCTTGTCCCCCTTCCCACACCCTCTCTCATCCAGTTCCCTCCCTCCATTTACTTCAAATGTCTATTTTATCTCTCGTTTTGTGTGAGATTTAAACATCCTCCTTTGTATTCTCTTGTTACTTAGATTCCTTGAGTCTGTGGATTGTAGAATGTCTATCTTGTGCCTTGTGGCTAATATCCACTTATAAGTGAATACACACCATGCTTGTCTTTCTGGGTCTGGGTTACCTCATTAAGGATGATCTTTTCTAGTTACTTCCATTTGTCTGCAATTTTCATGATGTCCATGTTTTTAATAGCTGAGCAGTATTGCATTGTGTAAATGTACCACATTTTAAAAAATCCATTCTTGGTTGTTTCCAGTTTCTGGCTATTACGAATAAAGCTGCTATGAATATGGTTGAGCAAATGTCTTTGTTGTATGGTGGAACACTTTTTGGATATATGCCCAGGAGTGGTGTAGCTAGGTCTTGGATTAAAGCTATTCCCAGTTTTCTAAGAAAGTGCCAGATTAATTTCTAAAAATGGTTGAACATGTTTACATTTCCACCATCAATGGAAGAGTGTTCCCCTTTCTCCACATCCTCTCTTGCATGTGTTGTCATTTGGGTTTTTTATTTTAGCCATTCTTATGGGTGTAAGATGGAATCTCAGCTTAATTTTGATTTGCATTTCTCTAATGACTAAGAATTCTCAATTTAACTCTGTACCCCACTTTTTAAATTTGGTTATTTGGTTTGGGATTACTTGATTTGTTGGTGTTTATATTCCTGAATTCTTTATGTATTTTAGATATTACTCCTCTGTGGGTTGTAGGGTTGGTGAATATCTTTTCACATTCTATAGGCTGCCATTTTTGTTCTTACAAATGCTTTTCAGTTTCATGAGGTCCCATTTATTAGTAAGTATTACCTTACTGCCTAAGCTGTTGGTGTTGTGCTCTGGAAGTTGTCCCTTGTACCAATGTATTCAAGGTTCTCCCCCATGATGTCTGCTATTAGATTTAGAGTATCTGGTTTTGTGTTGAGGTCATTGATCTATGTGGATTTGAGTTTGTGTGGGGTGGTAAATATGGATGTCTTTGCATTCTTCTACATGAAGACATGTATATGAAGAGCAGCAGTATTTTCAAAGATGCCTTATTTTTCCTCTCTATGGCTTTTGTCTTCTTGTCAAAAATCAAGTGTCCATAGATGTGTGGGTATATTTCTGAGTTTTTAATTCAATCCCATTAAGCAGCATCTCTGTTCTATGTCAATACCATGCATTTTTTGAAATTATGACATGGCTTATGTTTACTGTCTGTGACATGGATATATATATATATATATATATATATATATATATATATATATTCTTAATTTTTGTTTTTAGATTTTTAATTGTATTTATTTATTTATTTATACATCTTACATCTAGGTGATAGCACCATACTTCCTCTCCTCCAAGTCCCAACATTCTATCCCCT
This sequence comes from Acomys minous, assembly GCF_964271855.1. Taxonomy (NCBI): domain Eukaryota; kingdom Metazoa; phylum Chordata; class Mammalia; order Rodentia; family Muridae; genus Acomys; species Acomys minous. The sequence continues at coordinate 102,095,881 of NC_140496.1, forward strand.
TCCCCTAGTCCTGAGAAAAGGGGAGCTCCCTCTTCATCTACCCCAGCTCATCACCTCACACCAGGATTGAGTTTATCCTCTTCTCTGTGTCCAGCAAAGGCAGTCTCATTCAGGAGAAGTGAAAAAAAAAAAAACAGAGTCCATGTCAGAGATTGGCCCTGCTTCCCTCACTAGTGGAACCACATGAAGCCTGAGCTGCCCATTGGCTACATCTGTGTAGAAGCTGTAGATCCATTTCATGCATGGTCATTGGTTTGTGTGTCATACACCACAGGCCCCTCTGGGTCCTAATTAGTTGGTTCTGTTGGTCTTCTTGTGGAGCGCTTATCATCTAGAGGTTCTTTTATCCTTCCTCCCAAGTTTCCACTGGACTACCTATGCTTGTCCCTATGTTTGGCTGTCTTAGTATTTGTTTTGAGGTATTGTTAATAGTCTCCTTTCTGAAAGCATAGCAAAGTATCACTAATAGTGTCAGGGGTTGCCTCTCTTCCATGGGGTAGGTCTTGGGTTGGACCAGACTTGGATGGAAATTCCCTCAATCTCTGCTGTATCTTTATCCCTGTACATCTGATTCGGTATTCTGCCCTCCACTAGGAGTCTTGCCTAGTTAGAGAGTGCTCATCTTCAGTTTCCATTGCCTCTGATACTATGTGTCACAGGTAGAGTCTTCCTCATATCCTCCCAGAGGCCTGTTCTATACAGCTTTTAATTACTCTAGCTTTATAGCATAGTTTGAAGTCAGGGATGGTGACGCCGCTAGCAATTTCTTTTAATGAACAGGATTGTTTTAGCTATCCTGGATTTTTTTATTTTTCCACATGAAGTTGAGAATTGCTATTTCAAAGTTTTTAAAGAATTGTGTTGGAATTTTGATGGGTTATTCTCTCATTGTTAAAAAATTAACTGTGGTATATTTAAATAAAGTTAAGACTTCTGACTTCTTTGCATAATCAAATACAAATATCATATATAAATAATTGAATGTCTATCCTGGAATGTGTAATTAAAAGAGAAGGTCTAAGGAGATTCAACTTTTACATATATATTGAAGTTGGAAATAATACTAAGTTGATGGCATGAAGAATATATAAATGAAAATATTGAATGTTTAACATAAGGGTTGTAATTAAAATAATACTTTGTATGCTAGAAACTTAGTGAGAAAATAATTTATTATAATTTCTCTTATCACAAAAGCAAGGCACATATTTTAGTTGATAGTCATATTAATTTACTTGGCTACAGTAAAATTTTACTATTTGTAAGTATATAAAAATCATTATGAGGACCTTAAATATATTTAAAATATCCATCATTAATTTTGATTATTCCCTATTTTCACAAATAAAATAATTTCATTGTAGTATCTCCATGGAACTCTCAGCTATTTAGTTGTTAGTGAATGAATTTTAAGGAGAGTAATGCTTTGGGAAATCTAATTACATAGACTGTCCTAATGAATTAATGAAACTTACAAATACATCTAGGAAGAAACTTTGTTAAATGTTTGAAAAATTAGTATTCATAATTAAGATGTAAATTCTGCAAACCTTTGAGGGACAGACAAAAATTTTGAAGACCTAAGAGCATTATGAGAGACTATTTGAAAAACTAATATTTTTATTTATTTTAGACATGTAATTTATATAGAAATGCATATTTAATTTACTACAAATGCCTCTCTTTAAATTATGGAAGGCGTTATTGCCAGCTGAACAGCTGTACAAGAAAAGGCAACTAAAAGTGTGTGCTAGAAAAGGCAATGGCGTATTCTGTCATCCTGCTTAGGGATCATCACTAGTACTGTTAATTGAGTAACCAGGTGATTCTCGAGAGGAATTGTTAATTGTGGAGGATCTGTAGACAGGAGGGTGTATTTCACAAACTCATCTTCAGAGACCAGCTGTGGCTCTTGCAATATAATTGATAGTAATAAACTATATTTTAAACATGCTGCAAAATCCAAGGGAATACTTCCGTCATCGTAACAGCAGCATGCCTCCAAGAAGACAAATCCTCAAACCTGTTTTGTATGATGGCTCTGCAAAATACATCCTTCTAATTTCTTGACTCTCTAGAAATACTAATCCCATTAGGTTTCTTGAAGTTGCAAAGAAAAGCGATTAACTTTCACTTCTTTTCAAGACTGGATATTTGCATAGGTCACTTTTTAATTGAAACTGCTTACCTAACCTATAAAGTGCAGTTAAACTTAGTGCTTGTTATCAATCATGACTCCAGAAATGTAACCTTTAATTTATTTTTATTACTTGTTCAAAATGTAAAACTTTATTCAAATGCCACAGCGTCCCTCTATCATGAAGAGAAGCCTAGTTTAACTAAAGAGCTTAAAACCTTTCATGAATGCTCTTTACTGCTGAGCCTGTGTGGAGTTTGCCCTAAATTTCAAAATGTGTAGCAGGCTTCTCTTGTCCCTTTATTCACCACATATGATCCATGTATGTGATCTTCCTCTAATGGAACCATTGTCATCATAATGACATGTGTAACTGAACCATAATAGTGTAGTTAATATGATATTGTGGAAGCTTTTAATGATGATTCTATAATACATATATACAGAAGGGCAGTATAGTGGAAATAATTTTTTCACTTTCTGAGAAAAGGTTTTCCAAGACAATTTTAAAAATTGGATGTCTAATACCTTAAATGCTCTAAAGAAAGCATTACTTACATATGCAAATTTAGAATTATTTCCATTATTATCATGAAAACTTTCAGATTCTGAAAGAAACACTCTAGCCAAGTGAATATCAATTCCAGCATAAAAACATAAGCAGCAATCTAGCATGAAATTTAAGAACAAATACAAATGGCAGCATCACTTTTGTCACTGAGAAGCAGAAACAAAGTAAAAATTTTAGAAACGTTGTTATATTGTGAGACAGGATACCATGCAAACTATTGAGTTGATTGGATGCAGATAAAATACTAAGAAGCATGATCTCCTCAGAATGTGGAAGTTAAGAGTTTCTTGTGAGGACTGGTAATATCACTGTAATTCTCACTATATGTAAAATGGACACTGTTGGCACTCTCTTATCAATACCATAAAATTGAGTTTGTGAAGAAAATGAGTCACTGTAGAGCTATCCTTGTGGATGCTCTTTGTACACCGAAGAGAAAATATACAATTTAATTGGAAGTCCATTGGCTATGAGAAATTACATGCAGAAATTGTCTTCTGGTGTATAGATTAATATCTACTTCACATTCTTAAAAGCCCCCATGTGCCCAAAACTCCAACTAAACAGTTGGAAGGCCACAGTGACAGAGGACTTTGCTTCATAAACTCACAGAATTTATATTCTAGTGGAAGAACAGAAAATGTTGAAGAGATTGCAGCTAAAACTGTAAATTAGGTCTCCAGTATTGACCTAACTGAGAAACACAACCTTGTGTAAATATCAAAAGCCAGTGAGGAGCCAAACATTTTGCTATCTAGAAAACACATGCCTAGATGGAAGCTTCTAAAACAAAGACCCACCTGTGAAGTTGCAGGGAATGCAAAAATAACCATTGCTAAAGCAAACATACAAAGGAGAGCTTAGTAGGAGATTGGGTCAGTATATACCAAAATGTATAGTGTCTGTGGATTTCACATAGGCTGCACATCACCTTCCAATCAAAAAATACTCAGAGAATATTAGAGGAGTAGGAATGTGTGTCATTAGTTGTAACACGGCTTGACCTGTTGGGGCAGGGGATTTATGAGGGTGCAAGTGTTGAATGAGGCAGATGACATAGGAAGAAGGAGAACAGATCGGGTGAGAAAATATAGGCACTAAAGTGAAGATAATATTAACATAGTGTAGTGGATCCTTAGCTTTCAAACAGATATTTAAGGATGAACTGCACAGATGGCCTGTTGGTCCTGTTGTGGCATGTGAGACAATGAAGGAACAGCAGACTTCAATCAAGGCTTCAGATGTTGTTATCAGCATTTTCCAGGAGAGAAACAGCCACAGGGAAAGCTGGTCATCAGAAAATACTATTTTATATTTATCATCTGTGATTTCTTAAGTTCAAAATGACTATAGTATACTTCAGGACACTGGTCTAGAAAAAAAATATTCAAATGTCCCCAAAAGTACAACCTGTAAAAGCCATCACTGACAAGTGGGATTCAAACAAACCGGGAAGCTTTTCCAGGCCAGAGGAACACAACATAGCCAGAAGATAAAACTTGGAGAAAATACTCCAAACTCTTTATACCCTATAGGATTAATATAAAAATATAGAAAGAATTAAAACAACAGCATAGCAAAAAAAAAAGTGTTTCTGTTCTCAGTAATTGGAGAAACAGCATACCACTTACAAATGGACATGTTTCTGTGTCTCTCCTCTGGCCCTGTAGTATGTTCATATTATTCCTAAAATTTTCCCATTTTTCATACATCCAAATGATTTCTATTACACAAAGACAATTTTAAAGTTCTTCCCCTTCTTAATTCCTTTCTATTTTACTATAAATACTTCAAAGATTTCACAGATGTCAATCAAATACCTATCACACGTGGAAACAATAAGATACAGTATCTCTGGGTATGAGGGTGTGGGATGGCTGCTATGAACTCTCCCTCACCCAACGGATGCACTTACATGGGCCATCTTAAATAACACCAACTATGTTTTCAGTTGGCTTTTCAGTTACATGGACTGTGTACCCACCTACAAGAAAACCATGTACAAGCTACAAAGGGTTTAGATTTTTTTCTACATACCATTTTTTGGGGCAAATTCAATAAAGACACCAGACCAAATATAGCTTAGAGTATATATTTGATATATATATATATATCAAATAAAACAAATAATGATCTATTTCCACACCAAATCAACCCTGGGCAAATTAACTTTAGACTTTGAGTTTTTCATAGATAATCTCTGATGACCAATGATTCATGGAATATAAATGACTCACTTCATACCTCCCTGGCCTTGCTACAGTTCTTTTCTGCAATTAGGTTTGGCTATTCCAGGCCATCCCCTGTGACAATTTTATTTGAAAGCTTAGACTGACAGAATTCCTCATCTCGGCTCCCACATTTACTTTGGGGTTTAGGATACAGTGAGTCCATTCACACTAAATATGCAGACCTGTCACTGTAAAATATGCCCGGGGTGGCTCTGCTTCTCTTCGGCTGTGGCTCGGAAGCCTTTCACAGGCCCATCGGAGTGGAAGCACTCAAGCGAGTACATTTTAAAGTGACAGTTCTATATCCAAACTCTATGGTCTTAATGAAATCTTTATTCTAAAAAGTGAACTTTTAACTCAGCAAGAGGCTCTGTGGTCTCTTGCCTCTCTCTCTGTTTAATTATTTCCAAATCAAGTTCACAGGCACAGGAAACATTTTCAGGATACTCAGGAGACCTGGCTGAACTCTGTAGTCAGTGGCAGCAGGAACCTCCGAAACATGGAAGGACTTTTCAAGTGTCTTGGGTTTGCACTTTGGAAGTGCTTCTTTGGGCTTTATTTATTAGGGGGAAGGAGAGAGGCTTTAGCTCTCACCAGTGGAGACTTTCAAAGGCCCTTGACATTACTAGACCACAAACAAAGTTCAACGTGGAACCTGGTGGATATTTGTACAGCTCATAGATGGGTCCGTGCTGTAATTAACTTGGCAGCCTCTGATAGCTAAACACCATGGCCACTAGCAGCAAAAAGATGGCAGGTCAGTATCCTGGTTCACTGCCAGACACTCCTGGGCAATGCTTCAGGATGTTTGGAGCAGGTCCAGATAGCTAGTCTCTGAAGAAGTTTCCATGGACGATGCTCACCCCCAAATTAACCTCAACAATTTAAAGCTGTAGCAATGCACATAGTTAATCCCAGAGACCTGTTCTATCATCTGAAGTTCTGCCAGTTTTTCAGTGCAATGATTTTGCTCTTTGCATAAAAGTGACCGCATTTGTGAGCTTTAAAGTGTGTAGGTGTACAGGTACCACTCTGAGAGGCAACTCACATTTGTTAGGGCTATAGAGCTAATTCAACTATGTAGGCAGTTTAAGCCACTCTAGTCAGACACTGGAAAACAGACAAATCTCTGTCACAGCTCGGCGCTCTGAATTTATTGTCTAAGTCTCAGTAGCAGATGAGTACTAGACTGTTATGGATGCTCAATGGTTGAAAGAAAGAGGGAAGTTGAATCCCTGAAACAGTGATAAGACCTTTAGATGCTTCATCTGTCCTGTTCCTTATAATACTGCTCTAGTGATACCAACATTGAAGTTTTCCAATCTTCTTTTATTTGGAGTGGTAATAGCCACTGGAGGCTGAGCATGAGTAGTAGAGCCAGATGAATCTCGTTTGTTCAATAAGTTAATTTTATCATGATTAAGGTACTTTTTATGCCTCATTTTGTTCACCTATGAAATCGGTTTGTTGTGTAGCATGCATGTGTGGCACAATTTGAGAAGTTTCTAGTACACTGTCTGTGTCATAAATGTGTTAATTTTCATTGTTCTTGCTTAAGAATCACCCAGTGATTTCCTCAAACCTTACGAGGAAAATACCACCCAGCAGTGTATTGAAACAGATGCTGAGACTCACAGACATACACTGGATGGAGCACAGGGAGGGGCTTGCAGATACTGAAACACCAACCAAAGACCATGTACGGATTGGACCTACGGCCCCTACACATATGTACCCAATGTGCATCTTGGTCTTTTCATGAATGTCCTCTAGTAAGGAAAGCTTGGGCTGCTATGAAAGGGACTCTGTTACATGCTTTTTGATCACTTCCCCCTGGCAGGGCTGCCTTTCTTGGACATGGTGGATGAAGATACGTTCAATCTTGATGTGACTTGATGTGCTGGGATGGGTAGGGAGAGGTTCCCCTTTTCTGATGGACAGGGAAGGGAGGGAAGGGGCAGGGGAGAAGAAGGAGGCAGCCTGAAACCTGCAGGAGGGGAAGGAGGGGACCACGATTGGGATGTAAAATGAATAAATAAATAAATAAATAAAAAGAGAAGAAAATGGACCTCCATGGCTTGGAGGTAAAGAAAGAGATTTTGTATTCAAAGCTGTTTGTGAATGGCAAGAGATGGAATTAGATAGATATTTAACTCCTTGGCTGTCTTATCTGTTTTTCTCAGAAGGTTTCTATGACAAACTAGTGTGAGAATTTATCATTTACACTATTTTACCTGTTAGTGTTTTCCGTTACAGGGTCTAGCAAAGCACAACTGAAAATAGTACCATGTACATTCCTACAATAGTTTTCAAAAAATCCAGTCCCTTCCCCTCAACCCTCCAAGCACCTTCTCAGACCTGAAATAATTAACTTCTTCAGGTTTTTGCCTAGTGTATATCACATGTTTTCTGTCAGTGATGCCTTTGAAATACCTGGAAAGTTGAAGGTGACAATGACAGTAGCTAATGCTACTCCTCCTGATAGTGATTTTTTATTTTGGTGTAATCACTCACCAGTTATAAATTCTTCTAGCTCATGTGATTTGCTTTGTGAGTTATCACAAAGTGACACAGAGGCTCTGAGGAATGTCAGCCAGTGCTTATAGCTAGAGCACTTCTCTGATTTTCTCATAGCGACCTTACTATTACAGCAAACAAAACTTAAACAAAAGCTTAGCAGGAGAGATGGCTCAGTGGGTAAAACGCCTGCCACTGCAATCATGAGACCCTGAGATCAGGTTCCACAGTCCCATGGAAAACTGGATACAGCAATGAGGTCTGCAATCCCGAACTCCTATGACAAAATAGGAGGAAAAGACAGGAGATTCCTATGCACATGTGAATCAGCTAGCCTAGATTGCCCAACAGAAGACAGCAAAAAACCATGTGTCAACAAATAGAAGCCAAAGACATCCTCTGATCATCACAACCTTTTGACACACACATGTGCACACACACATACATACTCTTATTCACACAAATATAAATGTTTGGACACACACAGATTTTGGAAATTACAGTCATCATATTTTTGAGGGGCTGCATCATCTAGAGACCTGGACAGGCCTTGGAAGATAGTGGCTACTCATCCCGTTGCTCACTTCACTGACCTTAGCATAGAAAAAAATAGACATTTACTTTACTCTTCATGCACACAAGGGACTCAACTAAAGACTCCTGTGAATTTTCACAAAGTGACGCCCCTTACCTGTAGAATTGCATTTTTATCGTGACCCACAAGGAGGGAAAGTGAAACTGAAAACTCTTCTGGAGTCTGGGACAATGACAGACATCCTTGTTATGGTGTGCTCTAAATTTCTGAGAATGAGGTTAGATGTTCCTTCCCTAGAAAATGTGGGCTTTTGGTAATATAGACATGGAAAAAAAGTCACTTCAAATATTTCACATCTTTTAAAATATCCACTCATTTGTTAGGGACATAAGGAGTTCTTGATGTGTGTATGCACATATATTTCAAATTCATATATATATCTATGTATGTATCTATCGAGAGAGAGAGAGAGAGAGAGAGAGAGAGAGAGAGAGAGAGAGAGAGAGAGAGAGAGAGAGAGAGAGAGAGAGAGAACTGGACCTGGACATGTTCACTACTGGTAACTCCTGGTAAGGGCTATTAGCAAATCAATGAAGCCTGTGAGACTGAAATCATGGCCATGGCTATGTACACACTTGAATAAAAAATGAAAAATTAAAGAGTTATATGATAACGTGGTTTTGTAATAAAGTAAGTCTATTTTTGTTAACTTGGGGAAACATGAAAGAGGAATTTCCACATTTCCAGGATAACAGTTGAGCTCTACAACAAATTTATTATTTGAACCTGGAGATTTTCAAATGAACAATGATCCACATGTGATTTTAAATTAGAGTGCTGATTGTGTGTGTGTGTGTGTGTGTGTGTGTGTTATAAAATATGGGAAATCAAACTCTGAGAATAAGGACCTTGTGTGAAGGTTTTCTGTATCAATAAAAAGAAGATGCCAAGTAGACTATGAAAAAATAGAAGTTGAAACACAAAAGCCAAGCAAAGTTCAAGGTGAGATTCCAGGAAGAGATAAGATGATTCTGTCATTTGAGGGATGTTATTTATATAAATTATGAAAAGGTTAACATGATTTCCTTAAAAATCAAAGAAATATGCCAAAAGTTTACTGGTGACATTTTTGGTCATTTAGGTCATTATTTTGAGGTGAATATTGAGTGGCTGGGCAATCACATCTCATGATTTCCTGATTCATTTAGAAGATATGAGACCAAACAGGTAAATTTATTATTTAAAAAAGATAAATAACTGTATGCAGAAACTATATTATAAAGTGGGTAACTAATTCTTATTTTTAGCTAACCATAAAATGCAATTAAAACAATCTGTAAGTTTCTATCCATTCTCATCAAAAAATTCAATTGAATTTTGTTACTTTTTTGGTGATATGAAAGATATACATGGGAAAGGGAAAAACTAAGACACCAAAATAAATAATTCATGTAGAGAGCATTTAATTGAGTAAGAAACTATGGTTTTTTTTTTTTACTTTTCAATGGTTTTAAATAATATATTTTTCTTTAACATATAGTCACATCATTCATTTCTAATAGACTGGCCATAGTAAGTGAAGCATTATGTTATATTACTCTTTCAATAGAACTAAGGGTTTGATAAACAGGATCTTATTTTTAGTGATGGGAAGGTAGGAATAAGGAATATTTATGTGATTTTTAAAATGGCTACAAAGTTAAAAAAAAGAAGACATGAGTTAAAATCTATCTCATGAATATCATTGAACTCTAAGTTTACATATTATGAAAAACACATTTTTGTAAGTAAGCATGAATACTTTTCACTGAAGTTTTACTGATCAATTGAGAAAGAGTTCAGAGTATTAGTTTCTCTGGAATCTCATGGTAAGTGGTTCAATTTCATCAGCCTTCCTTTGATGCCCTCCGGTCTAACAGAAGAGATAGAATAAGTTCTGAGGTTCTCTTCCTAAGACTAGGCCCGAGCTGGTGCTGAGAACCTAGCTGACTACCAAGGACTAGTGCAGTCATGATTCTTGGAGAAGAACCTACCATGGCCACTTTCTAAGACAGCACCATCCCCAATATTTTTCCATATACCTATAGCTAAGCATATTTCTCACCCATCACCAAGGAAACTTCAATTTCTTACAGATGAAGACCATTTCAGAAAATCATAGTCAACCAAAAGGCAGAGTTGTGTAACCGAGTCCCAAGTATACAACCACCAGACAACTAAGGCTCAGGCAACATTACAGAAGAGGGGCCTGAAAGGTTGCAAGAAAATAGGGGGTTTTCTATGAGATTGTGTCTTATGGGAAGGTCAGTTGCTGTCCCCATAATGTCTCATTAACATAAACATCTACACATGTGCTGAAGAAGGATAACAACAGTGGACATGGCAAACTGGGCAGAAGGATGACCATGAGTGCTCAACGATAAACAAGAACTAGGCCACTAAGTAATACTAAGAGCTGGAAGATTCTTAAGGAATGAACGTATCAATTGGTTATCCAATATCAAATGGTCAGCCCTGAAAATGTATACATACAAATAACATATAGACTGAAAATATATATAATTGTGTTTATATATTTAGAAATATATAAATGATCTTACATAGGCCATGAAAAAATGGGGCCATGAATTTGAAAGAGAGAAGTCCATGTGGATGTGTGGGAGAGTTTGGAGAAAGAAAGTGATATTATAATCTCAAGAAAGTTAGTTTTATAAAAGAGGCCTGGTGTCTGCCCTCTCTACTCTGGTATAGTAACAACTTGTTCTGACTGGCTGAATGTCCCTTCTAGTGACACAAGTGTTTGTTCCAAGTCTTGAGTGCTTCTGCCACACTCACTGGAGACTATTTTGAAAACAGATTGGTGTTTCAAGTGTTCAACAACACAAACCCATTCCATATTAGGAGTATCATTTCCAATCAGCCCCAGGCTACAGCTGCCTATCCTTATTGAGTTCTTCTCATCTCTTCTTTCATGGATATCCTATCTCATCCAAGGGTCACATAGATCTCTTAGAACATCCCTTATTTGGTCAATATTCACTTAAAAGTGCCAGGGTTAATAGCAGTCCCTGCTATGTGCCACAGCTGATATTTCTTTGGAGAAAAAAAAAAAGGCTTGCCCCTGACTCATTTATTTGACTACCCAGTGTATTAGTGAGGGTTCTGTGGAGGAACTGAACTGAATGTGTGCGTATGAGATCACGTGGTAAGGGCACCATGACATATCTATAGACAGGCGTGTTAGTCTAACAGCAGTTGTAGCCCAGCAATATCCTTCATCCCACCCCAGTGGGAATTATCACAATTAAATCTCTATTACACATAGTTTTATCCATTGTCTCTCTTCTGTCTTTTGTTGTTGGGATTCTTAAATCTTCCTTTACTAAATGTTAGAGAGGCAGTGCAGCAGTATAAAGGCAGAAACAGTCTTAGACATAACTGGCTATGCAGCAGGAAGTTTCTATTGGAAGTCCCTTGTTCAAGCTGGAAATTCTAAAATTGTCAAGTCACCCTTTTAGGCTGAGAATAGCTTCCCTAACTGATCTCTTCCAGATCATCCTTCCTCCCTCTCCTCTTCCTTCATGGTTCTTTCCCTTTCTCTAATATTTACCTTCTAAACATCCTAAAGGTTGAGTATGACCTCGTTTCATAGCTAACAAAAACCAGGACATGGTGCCTTGCTGGAGTCCGCATAGGTCATGAGTCTTGGAACTAGGATTCAAATTGGTATTTTTTAAAATGAAATTAGTAGGTGACATCCATTATAGAGAAATCATTTTTTATTTTCCTTTTGTAGCACTAACTTCTTCTCATGAGATAATTATGTTATTCTTTGAAAGATAATAACAGTACTGAAATCAGAGCAGAAACTAAAACTGAAAGTTGGATATTTCAGAGAATATGATCTTATGAGTTCCTCAGAGTCAAGTAATTAATTGCTGACGTACAGAGTCACCTGAAAAATGACCATTGTCAGGTAGTTTTCATTCTCACTAAGCAATGTGGTGATATAATAAATGCTTTCTCACTCAGGGAATAAAACCAAGGTTTACTATTATAAAACACAAGTAAGTTTATTCTTTTGCAACTCTATCCATTTGCTACTCAACTTCATTTATAACTGTATTCTTGGAATTCATTATTATCATCTTTCCACACTCTTTTGCAGTTACACGAATAAACTTGAATACCATTGGCTCACAGGTAGCAATTTGTAGGCTAGCTTCTTCCACCTCTTATCTCATTCCATTCTCAAATAATCTAGTGACATAATATAAGAATGTGATGGTGGCACTCAGAGGAAGGACAGCAGGCTACCAAGAAGAGACTTGATATCCTATGAGCATATACAGGGGGAGAAAATCCCCCTCAGTCACAGTCATAGGGGAGGGGAGTAAGGGGAAAATGGGAGGGAGGCAGGAATGGGAGGATACAAGGAATGGGATAACCATTGAGATGTAATATGAATAAATTAAGAAAAAAAAAGAATGAGATTGGCATAGCTGTCATAAGCAAACTGGCCTTGAGTGAAGTAAAACAATTTCTGACAGTTCTCAATCCGGAGAATGAAAAATGGAGGCCCGTCCCAGTTAACCACACCATCAAAACATGTTCTGCATCATGGGATAATACTGCCAAAGCCTATTAATATTTTAAAAATTAATTCATCCTTTAAAAACTTAATCATCTTATTTGTTTAAAATATTTATTTTACTTTGTGTTACTAATTACTTAATCCTTTCTTATCCTTAATCTAAAACCGTTACCCATTTCAGTGTAACAAAGTCATTTGAATATGATATGTTTAACGTGAGCCACGACTTTGGTAGAAACGTATCAGTTTTATAAATATTCCAAATTTATCTCTTCTAAAATTCAAATCATTTTGTATATTTTATCTTGATACATACCTCTTGTAATTTAAAAAGTAATAATGAAGAATGCAGAAGTCCTTTCTGAAAGGGGGGGGGGGAAGGGAGAAAGATGTTTAAAACTCAAGGAATGGTGTGTTAAAAACCAAATATTCTATTGCACAATAGTTAAAACATGTTATTTTGAATATTCTAAGCATGAAAAATGATAAATACTTGAGTTGATTTGGGCAAATAACCTTGCAATAATCATGACACACTCTATATATGTATGGAGAGGCCATACTGTACTCCATAAGTTTATACAAAGCAGTTTAGAAACAGAAAATATTTGAAAGAGCAGAATAGATAAAACCCATCCTTGACCTACTTCACTGATTTTAGAGAATCTGGACCATGAGTTAACGTTTTTATCAATATGTACATGTTATAGCATTCTTATTTCACTATTTAACAAGTTATCAACTTTATAACTTTAAGTATGTTTTCAACTGCTAAAATGATATTTTTGTTTAGCCTTAGAAAATATTTTATGTTATACAGGTAATATATAGTGATGAGTGTAGATGGGCTGGTAGTTAACATCATAGTGGTGACGTTTTCCCTGCCCACTTGCTCTTCAGAGAAAGTCCACAATCACAATAAGTGAAAATATTATTTTCCTTTATCTATTGTGTATGCACACAAATACACACATGACATGGCATGGGTGTGTGTAAATGATGGGAGTTCTTTTTTCCATTATGTTGGTCCCAGGGATGGAAATCATGTCACCAGGTTTGGCTGCAAGCATCCTAATTGATGAGCAATGGATCTGGCCAAAAATTGTCTTTTGTGCCCCCCTTTTCTTTAAAATGTTAGCTTTTTTTGTCAAGATTTACCAGGGCATCGAATTCTCCCAAGTTTCTTTTTATTATTTTTGCTTTTAAAAATAGACATTTATATTATTACACAAATATATACAGTAAACTACATACAGCAAGAAGAACCATGAAACAATCAGGAATTATATAAATGTTACGTTCAAGTGTTTGGCTATTTGTATTTGGCAGCCTTGAAGAAAACATCTTTCCTATCTTGTTGAGTCTAAAATCCTGAATGTAAATCAATATCTATCACATCTCATCTCTATCAACTTAAACCATCTATCTAGACCTAAAAACATCTTAACCCTTAAACAATGAAGTTTAATTACAAAACTAAACTATCTGGTTCAACCTCATCAGAGATTTGAGAAGGAAGAAAATTAATTACCTGAGTAGATAGGAAGTGCAGGTTAGCAGCTTCCAAAATGAAAAAAGAAAAGACAATCACCCAAAAGTCTCTCCCTCTCGCTTTCTTTCTTTCTTTCTTTCTTTCTTTCTTTCTTTCTTTCTTTCTTTCTTTCTTTCTTTCTTTCTTCATATTTGGTTTTTCCAGACAGGGTTTCTCTGTGCAACAGAGCCCTGGCTGTCCTAGGACTTTCTTTATAGATCAGGCTGGCCTCAAACTCACAGAGATCCACCCGTCTCTGCCTCCCAAGTTCTGGAACCCAAACCTATCTATAACATTGAAGCATGTTCTTCAGCATTCTGGCCCACTATATCTGACAGACATATTTGTGAGGCAGGAGCAATTGAGGACTTGCTTACCCTGTCTTGGCAGAGTTTGGCTGCTGACTCTGCCTGCATTCTAGCTTGCCCATTTTTACTATATTAATCTTCCTGATCCAAGAGCATGGGAGATCTTTCCATCTTCTGATACCTTCTTCAATCTCTTTCTTTAGAAACATTAATTTTTTTCTTCATACACATCTTTCATTGGCTTGGTTAGAGTTACACCAAGATACTTCATATTATTTGTGGCTATTGAGAAGGGTGTAGTTTCCCTAATTTCTTTCTCAGCCTATTTGTCGTTTTTAGACAGCAGGGCTACTGATTTCTTTAAGTTGATTTTGTGTCCAGCCAATATGACAGAGGTGTTTATCAGCTGTGGGAGTTACTTGGTAGGACTCTTGGGGATACTGATGGATACTATCATATCATCTGTAAATAGTGATCATTTGACTTCGTCCTTTCCAATTTGTATCCTCTTGATCTCCTTTAGTTGTCTTATTGCTCTATCTAGGACTTCAATAACTATATTGAAGAGATATGGAGAGAGTGGATAACTTTGTCCTGTCTCTTATTTCAGTGCAATTGATTAAGTTTCTCTCCATTTAGTTTGATATTGGCTATAGGCTTGCCATATATAGCCTTTATTATGTTTAGGTATGTGCCTTGTATCCCTGATTTATCCAAGACTTTAAACCTGAATGGGTGTTGGATTTTGTCAAATGCTTTTTTGACATCAAAGTTGATGATCTTGTGGTTTTTCTTTCAGTTTTTAATATGATGGATTGGATTTCTATATATTGAACTACCCTTGCATGTCTGGGATGAAGCCTACTTGGTCATGGTAAATGATATTTTTTATGTTGTTTTGGATTCTCTTTGCAAGTATTTTATTGAGTAATTTTGCATCTATGTTCATAAGAGAAATTGGTCTGAAATTCTCTTTCTTTGTTGGGTCTTTGTGTGGCTTAGGTATCAAGGTGACTGTGGCCTTATAGAACGAGTTTGGTAATGTTTCTTCTGATTCTATTTTGCAGAATAGGTTGAAGAGACTTGGTGTTAGGTCTTCTTTGAAGGTTTGGTAGAATTCTGTGCTGAATCCATCTGGCCTTTAGCCTTTTTATTTTTGTTTTTTTGGTTGGGAGACTTTTGATGAGTTACTCTATTTCCTTAGGAGATAATGGACAATTTAATTTGTTTACCTGATCTTGATTTAACTTTGGTAGTACCTATCTATCAAGAAATTTGTCCATTTTGTTGAGGCTTTCAAAGTTTGTGGCATAAAGGCTTTTGAAGTATGACCTAATGATTCTTTGGCTTTCCTCAGTGTCTGTTGTTCTGTCTCCCTTTTTATTTCTGATATTGTTGATTTGGATACTCTCCCTCAGCATTTTAGTCAGTTTGGCTAAGGGTTTATTTATCTTGTTGGTTTTCTCAAAGAACCAGCTCTTGGTTTTAGGGTTCTTTGAATTGTTCTCTTTGTTTATAATTTATTGCTTTTAGCTATGATTTGATGATTTCTTGTTGTCTACTCATCTTTGGTATGCCTCCTACTTTTTGTTCCAGAGCCTTCAGGTGTGCTGTAAAGTTGCGAGTATGGGATCTCTTGAATTTCTTTATAAAGGCCCCTAGTGCTATAAACTTTCTTCTTAGCACTGCTTTCATTGTGTCCCATAAGTTTGGGTATGTTGTGACTTCAGTTTCATTGAATTCTAGGAAGTTTTTAATTTCTTTTTTTTAAATTTTGTCCCTTACCCAAAGGTCAATGAGTAGGGAATTTTTCAGCTTCCATGAGCTTTTAGGCTTTCTGTTCTTTCTGTTGTTGTTGAGCTCCAACTTTAATTCATGGCGGTCTAATGAGATACAAGAGATTATTTCAATATTCTTGTACCTGCTGAGGTTTTCTTTGTCATCAAGTATATGGTCAATTTTGGAGAAGGTTCCATGAGGTGCTAAGAAGAAGGTGTATTCTTTTGTGTTTGGAATGTTATGTAGATAATGGTTAGGTCCATTTGACTCCTGAGGTCTATCAGTTTCATCATTTCTCCATTTAGTTTCTGTCTTGATGATCTGTCTATTGGGGGGAGTGGGGCGTTGAAGTCTCCCACTATTAATGTGTGGGGTTTAATGTGTGATTTAAGCTTTAGTAATTTTTCTTTTACAAATGTGGTTGCTCTTGTATTTGGGGCATAGATGTTCAAAATTGAGATGTCCTCTTGGTTTATTTTTCCTTTAATGGGTATGAAGTGTCCTTATCCATCTCTTTTTATTAGTTTTGGGTGAAAGTCTGTTTTATTAGATACTATAATGGCTATTCTAGCTTGCTTCTTGGGTCTGTTTCCATGGACTATAGTTTTCCAGCCCTTTACTCTAAGGTAATGTTTATCTTTATTGCTAAGGTGAGTTTCTTGTATACAACAGAATGATGGGTACTGTTTTTGCATCCATTCTGTTAGCTTGTGTCTCTTTATTGGGGAGTTGAGGCTATTGGTGTTGGGAGATATTGTTGGTTCCATTTTGTTTATATTGGTAGTGGTAGGGTGTATGTATGTGAGCTTTCTTTCCTTTGTTTTTGTGAATGTGGAGTTATTTCTTTTGTTTTCCTGGGTGAAGTTATCCTTCTTGGGTTGGAGGTTTTCTTCTAGTATCTTCTGTAGAGCTGGATTTGAGTCTAGGTACTGTTTAAACTTGGTTTTCTCATGGAATATCTTGTTTTCTCCATCTATGGTGATTGAAAGTTTTGCTAGTTATAGTAATCTTAGTTGACATCTGTGGTCTCTTAGTGTCTGCATGGCATCTGTCCAGACCATTCTGGCTTTCATAGTCTCTGTTATGAAGTCAGGTGTAATTCTGATAGGTTTGCCTTTATATGTGACTTGACCTTTTTCTCTTGCAGCTTTTAATATTATTTTCTTCTGTGTGTTTAATATTCTCATTATTATGTGGCAGGAAGATTTTCTTTTCTGGTCCATTCTATTTTGAGTTCTGTAGGCTTCTTGTATATTTATTGGCATTTCTTTTTTAGGTTGGGTAATTTTTCTTCTATGATTTTCTTAAAATATTTTCTGGATCTTAGAGCTGGAAATCTTTTTCTTCTATTCCTATGATTCTTAGGTTTGATCTCTTCATAATGTTCCAAATTTCTTGGATGTTCTGTGTCAGGAGCTTTTTAGATTTAACATTTTCTTTGACTATTGTATTGATTTCTTCAGTCATATCGTCTATCCCTGAGATTCTTTCTTCCATCTCTTGTATTCTTTTGGTGATGCTTGTGTCTGTGGATTCTGTCTTCCTCCTTAGGTTTTCTATTTCCAGGAGTGGCTCAAATTGTGGCTTTTTTTTTCCATTGCTTCTATCTCCATTTTTAGGTCTTGAATCTTTTTATTCATTTTCTTCTGTTTGATTGTAGTGTCCTGTCTTTCACTAATTTCTTTAAGTATTTTGTTCAATTCTTTTATCTGTTTCTTTGTATATTCCTGTTCTAGTTTGAGGGATTTATTTTCTTCCTTTAAGGCCTCTATCATTTTCATATCTTCAGATTTTATGTCTTTCTCCTGTGTGTCAGATGTGATATTATCTCCAGTGCTTGTTGTGATGGTGAAACTGTTGGTTTCTGGATGTATCCAATGGTCCTGGTAGTTGTTGCTTGTGTCTTACATTGACCTCCTCCCATTGTGATGTCTCTGGTGTTAGCTGGTTTGGTGGTCTCTGATGGTCACAAAGTTTAGGATTAGGTATAGACAATGGGGATTCAGCCCCACGCCCTACTCACCTGCTGAGATCACTGTCTCTTTGGCTCCCTGTTTGTGACCAGGGAGGTCAGGCACTTCTGTTTAATTCATTGTCTCTGTTGGTTCCCTGATTGTGAACCACATAGCCTGGGGAGAAAGCAGAAAGACATCAGAGCAGAGAGGTACTCCAGTGGGCCAGCTTACTTCTAGGGCTCAGAGGGCAATGTGTGATCCTGGTGTTTTAGCAGCCCACAGTTCCCTTTAAACCCAGGAGGTCAGAAGATTGCACTCAGACCAGGAGATCTGCCATCCTTCCGTGGGTTGGCCTGAGGACCAGAGGTCAAAGCCACTTGTTTTCTAGGCTGTGAAGTCTCCAGTGGGCCAGCAGCCACAAACACTGGAGTTTTCGCAGCACACATCTCCTCTGGGCCCATGAGGTCAGAAATTGCACCCCCCTCATTTTTATATTTAAAAAAAATAATTTTAAAGTTATTGAATGTAAAAAAAAGAATGTGAATTAAAAAGTAAAACTTACCTGGAATATAGTTAATTGAGCAACATACTCTTAAATTGTCCCTTCCCTGTTTCTAACATCTAATTCAATCTGGCAAAGAATCCCTGTTATCCAATCAAAGTATAGTAAGAAACAATATGCACTGTGTAAAGAAAGTAGGATGGAATGAATAACTGGCCGTCTTTTTGCTTGAATACTATTTATGTGGGAGGAAGAATTACAACACACAAACTTAGAAAAGACTCATAGGGTGCAACAACATTCCAGGTTTTGAGAGAAGACATGGTACTGTGAGGGTTTCAAGTGGTGTTGTAAAGTTCACAGTACTCTTAATTAGAATTTCATCACTCATCAGAATATCCTTTACTCTCCAACTCTCCAACCTTTGCTGCACAACCTGTCTGAGCAGCAATGGCTTTTCATGTAACCAAATAGTTAAAAAAAAAAAGATACATGGGAGTCATGTCTATTAATATAAAACCTTGTATTTATCAAAAGTAAGATAACCTTGTATTTATCAAAAGTAAAGTAAAAAATACAACCCGAAATGAAATACATTTGTGTCTGTCTCCAAACACAGGCCTATATTCTCTGTGTTACTCTTCTGGCCTGTTGCACAGGCAGCCTTTTTGGTCAAGTGAACATTGCCTAATCTTGCCTATTCTTACCTCTGCAAATCTTGACACCATACCTTTGGGCACAGTCTGGATCAGAATCTGCTCCTTTTCTTTCCTGTCTTCTTCCTTGTAGGGATTTTTAGGCATTGTGTACAAAGAGTATTTTTGTTTCAGAAGTCAACAGCTCACTGAAAATTACCTGTCTTATGCATAACAGAAGCAAATATTTTGCCTAGATTTAAGTCATCTACAAATAGAGATTTCCATAATAAATGCATGCCTATAATCTTTGATTAAAAATTATGTCTATGTCTGAAAATTACCTGCATTTGAAAGTACAACTGAATGAGCAATGTCTTTATTGGCTGAGGCTACAGGTAATGGGTTTCAGAAAGTGGCAGTATCTGGATGAATCAGAGCCCTGGTCTTCCCTTCTGTAGTGAGGGTTAAAATCAGTGACCCTGGGCTGTGAGACATAATGCTGATTGTTTGGTTTGGCTTAAAACCCAACTGAAAAATGCCTTAAACATTTTTAAGAAACAAGAACATGTTAGCATACCTCACTGTGAAGAATCCTGCAGATTATGCCCCAAAAAGAGCATTCCTGATTCTTTTATTAGTGCATTTAGCCTACTAAACTCACACTACTTGAATAATATTAAAGGAAAATATTACCATGTGTAACCTTTCAAATAACAGGTTAATGTAACATAAATTCCAACCTGAAAGTATTAGTCCACAGAGAATTGGCTTCATGTTTGTTTTCTTTTGACGTATTGTTTCAATAACAAGACATGATATTATTTAAGTTAGAAAACCTCCGGCGAAAGTGAATATAGGCAATTAGTTCCATATTCAGGGGGATTATAACCACAGTGCAAATACAGGATTTCTTCATTGTGTTGTAGAGCAGGCTGTGGATTCAGTTGTGAAGAGTTGTCTAATGAATCATCTTATTTTATTTACACATTTTTTCTTCCTTGTTTTGATATAAAATCTCACCAGAGAAGGGGTCAATTCACAGAGTGTCTTCTAAATTTCATTCAAAATGGTGAGCGTTTGTTAAGAACTTACAACTCTAGGAGATGCTATTTGGATGCCTATGTTCAAAGCAATATCACTCAGAAGTGATCTGTTCAGTATAAGGAAATGTGAAAGTTCTGATTGAGTTACAACACTCTAACTTGGCTCATACTGTTACCTAAGTGTAGTCTTGGTTTCTCTTAGAGAAGCCACAAAGCATCTAAACATTTGGTTCTTGGGCAGACACTATAAACTTCTTTAACTTAGCCAATGTTTTGATCACATAATGTACTGCATGCTCAGCATCAACAACATAAAGCAGGCGAAGTCAGAGGAAATGATTAGAACTGAAATTTCTTACCTGACTGAAGAATGATAATAAACTACAACGTATTTCAGCCAATGCTAAGGATTTATTAGTAATCATAAAATTTCAAGAAAATTTTTCAAAAAACACTCATTTTTGAAGACTAAATATTTTCTTTCTTTTTTTGGGGGGGAAACAAGAATTCTTTATCAAACATTGCTGTTAATACCTATAGACAGTTATGCTGAAAGCAATTTAAATGGGAGGCAGGGTGAAAGCATATTGTATAGCATGTGTTAGGAAACTGAAATGAGAGCGGTCCCTTCCCTCGAAGGGCGTCACCAGTGCAATAAACCCTAGAAAGTTGTGGGGAGAAGTGAGTAGCTTAAAATAAATAACTCTCGGACATCATTTATTGCTAAAAACAAAACTTATTTTGTAGAAATGAATGGTTGTATTGGGACAGCCTCCAAACCAGTCAAAAGAATGGTCAGTGGAACTGCTTATGAATCTGTAATTAAGTTCATCTAGTCCATAATACTTCTCTGAAAGCCTAAAGGTGAAAATTTAGAGAAGCCATGCACCTGGGCATCTGATTGACATCATTTTTGTTTAATATAATAATACCAATTGAGTTCCTTTGAGAAGCTCATAATAGCCTTTATTTACATTTAATTAGCACCTCTCTGGATTAATTCCTCATTTTATAAACCTAAAGCAACCTTAATACTGGAAGATGTGAATCGAATAAGATAACAACGTGTACCTGGTTGTTTTAATTAATCTGTCTAAACTGAACATGCCTCTTCAAATTCATAAAAACCAAGCTTATGCTACCCTTAGACTTCTCATCATGTTAATTGGCTGCTGCTCTAGAAGATGGCCTCTATAGTATTCTCACTCTGTGGCACAGACAGCAATTTCAGTAGTGATTAGCGTGAAGAGTACATATATAACATTTATTTCGGATATTGCACTATCAGAAATAAATAAAAGCACTAAATCTGGTTAATAATAAATGATATAAAACAAAAATCATTATGATTAAAATATATTTCTGTACTTTTAAAGAGTTATCTGTAATGCACATAGATAGCATACAAATTAGACATCTGTAACCCATATACATATTTGTGTTAACGTGTAATCACCCAAACAAGCCATCATTGTATGCTTTGAACTGAGTTATAGTGTGTAAATGTTAGAAACCCAAGGAAAACTTTCATTCTATCAACATTCATGAAGATGAAAGTGACAACCAGGTCAGGAAATAGTGAGACTAACTGGTCTTAACAGTTTAGACAAGGGACAGGGACAATGATGGGGATGAGACTAAATCAATGATGGCTTATGATTCTCCCATTTGGACAGATAGTGGGAAGGCTCAGCTATAGAGTAGTTGTAACATTCCAAATACATTTCTCCTTTTTATTTACCTGCTTACAATGGGATTGGATCCAAGACCATTTATTTAAAGTCAGAGACCAAGATCAGCATCTGTTCCCAGTAATTAAATACATTACTACAGGTGATATTAGAGCTATACACCACTGAGGTTTGATTGTGAAGCAGCCATACTGGGATTAGGAGAAAGAGGACTAGCCGCGTTAGAAAGGCAAAGCTTTTCAAATGTACAAGGACATATTGGGAAATGCAAAGGAACAACCAAAGGAATGCTGCCCTAGACATTAAAAATCAGAAACTCTTAGAAGGAAAATACAGCATGCGATGTGAAATCCTAGTCGATTCTCTAAATTGGGACCAATTTCAAATTGAACCAAAATTAATGCCACAAAAAGCATAAAGTATAAAAGTACTCGTGGTAATTTTCTCTTTGATCCAAAAATTTAAAGACAAAATGTTGTCATGTTATGAGTGTTGCCCTGGCATATTTAATGACAGGATTTATAAAATTTTGATATAACTGAAGAAAAAGCAGATGGCAGAGTCTATGTTTCCTTTTGATTGACTAAATTTGTTCTTTGACAATTTCGTAAATGCAGAGCGTGAGTTCTGTTTATTCTCACCACCCGCTCTACTTCCCTCCTACTACTGTCATTTTCTCCTTCCTCCATACAAGCTCCTTTCTCACATTCATGTTCTTGTTTCACTTGGTTTCCTGACACTCTGACTTGTACCGGGATGCTCTATGAGACCATGGCTTTGAAACTCTTGTCCTTGGGTATGCAACTGAAGGGAAGGCTGCCTTGCTGCAGAGTCAACCAATAGCTGGTAAACCATCCAAGAAGTGCAGCGTCTCCTGAGTCCTTCCCAGTATCTGCTCAGTTGGTGATAGGCCTGGTCTTGTGCAGTCCCGTTGCATCTGCTGTGCGATTCTATTTACAGTGTCTGTGTCATGTACTGAAGATGACACTTCACAGTCTTTTCCAACTTTTTTGTTTGCTATTTTTTCATGCCTTTGAGATATGCCCTAAGTAGTAGAAGGAGTGGGAAAGAATATCTTGGAGACTGACCATTCAACTTTTACATATTGTGAGCACCTTTTTTTGTTTGTTTGTTTGTTTAAACAATTTATTCAGATTACGTTTCTGTTGTTATCCTCTCTTGTATCTTCTCATCCCCCTCCCCCCCTCTTTCACCCTATTCCCCTCTCCTAAGTCTGTGACAGTAGGGAACCTCCTCTCTCACCATATGACCACAGCCTATCAGGTATCATCCTGGTAGCCTATTTTCTCTTCCTCTGAGTGCCACCAGGTCTCCCCACCAAGGGGAAGCAGTCAAATAGGGGGCACCAGAGTTCATGTCAGAGCCAGTCCGTGCTCTCCACACAACTGTGGAGAATACGCTGTCCATTGCCTGGATCTGACTAGGCAGGCATCTGCATTCAGTGTTGTCCACCGAAAAGAGAAGCTGATCTGATGATGAGAGTAGTATTTGTTTTTTTTTGTGGTTATAGCAGAAATATATTTATATTTCAGTTTGGTGCCATATCTGTTTAGCTAAACAACGGTGACTTTCCCATAGGGCCTATGACCTTCTCAGCCATAGATGTTTGGTACTGTTTACAGTACTAGATATATGTTTCCTCCTATGAAGTGGACATCAAATACAGTGAGACCAAAGATTACACCAATCATCTAGTGCAATAAGCATACAGTACCTGGCATGTTGGCATTGTAGTTTCTAGCATTCACACCTGGGTAAGATAACTAATGCCTTTTCTTCCCCAGCAGATTGCCTAGCAACTCCTGGAACTATAAATGTTATCCATGAGCCTTTAGTTCAGTTTCAGATTGATTCCTCTGTATATGGAAACCAGTGTGCATGTGTCTTCAGCAAAAGGGCTTTATCATCATGTTCGAAACCAAGAGAAGTGGCAAAAGTGTGTGCTATTTGGGAAGTCTCTCAGGGAGTTCTGACAAAGGACTCATAAGAGGTAGGTACCACACATCTGTTACTTGGGTTTTTGTTTACTAAACAATGTTTTCTAAGAATAGCATTGTCTACTCATACATCTCTCTTGTAACTCTTTTCATTTTTAACATGTGTTGTAATACTGACTTATAAGCTAGTAGATTTCCTTATGGCCCTTGGTACATGTGGCCTTTTGTTTGTGTTGACCTTTTCTCTCCTTGCCTTAGTCTCCCATGTCACCAAGCCCCTTCCCTGCTTCAATATTTCCATTCCCAGGGTTATCCCTCTACTTAAATATCAACTATGTCCAACTATTTCCTGCTGTTAACACATCCCTCTCATATTTCCAGTTTCCTTTGCTTCTTCATGTACCCTAGGTTGAAATCAAGTCTCAAAATTAAAAGCTGAGATACATATATTAGAGAGAACATGTGACATTTGTCTTTCTGTTGCTAGGTTACTTTACTCAGTATAATCCTTTTTTTATTTCATTTTTACAGATGAACAAAATTCCACTATGTAGATACAATGGAATTCTCTCTCTCTCTCTCTCTCTCTCTCTCTCTCTCTCTCTCTCTCTCTCTCTCTCTCTCTCTCTCTCTCTGTCTCTCCATATGTGTGTGTATGTAAGTGTATATATACATATATATATATATATATATATATATATATATATATATATATATATATATGTAGTAAAG
Source organism: Acomys minous (assembly GCF_964271855.1). Lineage (NCBI taxonomy): Eukaryota > Metazoa > Chordata > Mammalia > Rodentia > Muridae > Acomys > Acomys minous. The sequence goes on from NC_140496.1 coordinate 102,120,603, forward strand.
TGTCCTACAATCTTAAATCCTTATGTTTCCTTTATTTTATTCAGAGTGGATGAGGTTGAGTATATCCATATTCAACAAATGTTCTGGGTGCACTGGGATCCCTTCTTGGGGATAGCAATAACACTACTGTGCAAGAGCCAGCAGAGGTGGATTAGAATTCTGCTTCTATTTCTATTTGATTCTGTAACTTGACTAAGCATAAATTCTTGAGTTTGATTCATTCATTTGCTAAGGCTTCATCAATCTGTGTAATTTTAGCCTCTCTGATCTCTAGTTGAATCTTTATATTGATCCCATTTTGTGGAGTTTTAAATTGAGTAATTCTAAATTAAAAACAAAAACAAAAACAAAAAACAAAAAGCAAACCCTGAGTCTGCTTACATTTGTCTATATAAGAATTCTGAACATTTCATATCAAGAGAGTTAATTATGTGTTTTCTTTCTTGGATGGCTGCATTCATACCATGCCATTTTCTAGTTCTCAGCACATTATAATATGCTTCAATACTTTATAACTTCTAATTACTAAGTTATATTTCATCACTAAAATATATCACATTTTATTAATTCAACATTTAGTAGGATTTCATTTTCCTCCTATGGCCCTTGCACATAGTACTGCAAGGAATATTCAGGGACAAATTTAGTATTAATATGCATTTTCATTTTTCTCTAGTGTGGACAAAAGAATAGAAAATCTAAGGTTATACGACAAAACTATATTTAATAGTCTGAAGACCTACTGTGTGTTCCAATGTGGCTGTATAACTTTACAACAGCAGCCCAGGAATGTTCTTATTCGTGGTCATCCAAGTTCGTATATTTCCTATCAGTTTTTGTCATCTTGCTTGGTGAGAAATCACCAATTTTGATTTGCATTTCCTTAACAAATTTCAATCATTCTTATGGTATTCATTTACTTAGTGAATTTTCTTAATGAATTCCTTCATAAAATGACTTTTAAGCATCTATTCAAGTGTCTGACAGTTATTTGCATTATCTTTGGGCACATAGCATTCACACTGCTCTCTGTTTTTCATTTGGTTTATTTTCCATCTTATTATTGAGTTCTAGGAATTTTTTTATAAGTATATGATTGAGAAATATTTTCCCCATACTATGGATTTTATTAGCAGCCTTTACATCCTTGAGTTTTGAAGATTAAATTTACCTAATTTGAGGAAATTCAACTTATATAGTTTTCTTTTCTCCTCCTCCTCTTCCTCTTTCTCCTCCACCTTCTCCCCATCCTCTTCCCCTTGTTCTTATCTTCTTCCTCTTCTTTTCCTTTTTAATTATTTTATTTCTAGGGTTTTTTTTAATCCAGAAACCATAGTATATGTCAAGAAAATTTGATCTAAAATCTAATTTAAAAATATGCTGTGGCTGTATCATTAGGTCTAAAACTCCTTCTAAGTTGAATTTATTTCATGGTCTGGTGAGGTCTGGGCTCATTTGGTATAGGATATCAATATATGCTGTACCAAATCATCTTGACATTAAAATGTTGGCACCAAGCTCACATAATAACTGATTATAATACAACCATTTATTATTCTTGTTTGTTTAAACCTACTTTACATTTTTATTTGGCTATTAACTGTTTCCTCATCCTGCTTCATTTAATTGAAGGTGGACCTTTTCTGGTTTTTCAGATTGAGTTGTTATTTACTTTTTAACAATAAAGGTGTCTCCAGCTATTATCTTTCTCTTTAAGCACTGTTTAACCTGTTTGCATGATCTGGCCCAATGTTTCTTTTATCTCATTCAACAAAGAGCATCTCTTTGAGTCCATAGCAATATCTTTCTCCCCACTGGTTATTTAGAAGTATGTTGATTAATGTCAAATATTATTGAAGTTTCTGTTTTTGATTTCTGTAATTTTTTCCTCACATTGGCAAAGACCAGTACTTGTATGATTTAAATAACTGAAATTTCCTAATTCAGACAACTCTATGCAATAATGTATGTGAACCTGGAATGATCCCACATTGTAATGTTACAGAATAGAGTGTTCCAGAGACAAATGTTATAGTTTGCTGGTTTATACATCTATTTAAATATTCTACACACATGTTTATTGTCTGCCTGATTCTTATCTACCTTATGGAAAGCTGTAAGGTAAAGTCTTCAGGTATAATTTTTAAATCATTTGTTATTTCTTTAATTATTTCATCTATTGATATATGTCACTTAAGCCACCATCTACTGAAGTCTACTTCTACTGCAATGTACAGTTACAGCACTGTTCTTCAGGTGTGTCCACCTTGAGGCTCTCTATATAACTCAAGTTTGGCATTGACGTCATCTAAGGTCTTTGATGCTCAGAGATTTTCCTTATCTTCCCATGAATATCTGACTGGCATTTCTGTATTGGCTTTGCAGCCAAATATTGCCATGCACTACCTGCTAGCTGATGCCACTCCTTCCCAACAATGCTTTGAAGCAAAATCCTCACACAGTTTGATCAAATGGATACCTGCCTACTTTGCAGGAACATTTTTGATGCCCGTTTTTGAGGTTTTTTAATACACTCTTTTCAGCATTCCTTTAGGCTTTTTGTACTCCCACATGCTGTTGAAAAGAATGATGGACCCGTTGGGAGGCTCCATGTCTTATCTAGCTATGTCTACCCTAAGTAAGACTTCTACAGTACTCAGTGGAGAAGGAAAAGAGTTGTGTTACAGTCTTGGTCCTGCAGAATTTTCCTGTTCTTGCTAAAGTTCCACACATTTTCTTGGATACATATTTATTCATTTACTTAACACAATTTTCTGAGATTCGCTATTATTCACAGACATTCGTCCTTTTGAATTTATTCTATTCTTTGAGATTCACTATTATGAAGTTTTAACCTATCATAGTTATTTTCCGGGGACAACTTTGCTCAGCTCTGTCACCATTCTCGATTGCTTCTCCTCCCCAGGATGTTTTTAATTAGTTCATTCTTGTGGCTTGTCTCATCTGGGGTACTTATATGGAAAGAGATCTTTATAGTATAATTTAGTCTCAACAAACATTTTCTGGCCACATCAGGCAGCAGGTTTGCTCGAGTCAGCATCTCCGTGACCTCAACCCTGAGGAAACCCTGGAGCTGTGAATACAGATGAGAGTGGACCATGAAATCCGCTTATTCAGGTCTTCAGCAGATGGCTCTCGCTATATTTGTGGAAGGAGTAAGGATAGGAATAACATGTTATTGAGGGTTTATCTTGGTTCATGATACAAACAGGCTGAAAGAATCAGGAAAGTCATGGGAAGACCTCAAAATAATCATTAGTTATTTATCAGCCACCCACATCAACACAGTAGTACGTATTAAAGTCTTTTACCCTCATGTACTGTTTAATGAGATAGTACTTGGTGCCTTCTATGCTGGCCAACCACTTCTGTGTTTTTAGTTAAATTTCCATTTTTACTTCATCTTTTGTGCTATTATGGTGGTTGGAAATCTATAGATTTTATTGCCTGGACTCTCTCAAAACTGTCTTTGCTCTTAATTGTGCCATTGAGAGTCAGGAGGAAAGAATAGCGCTTCTTCTTAGCAGTTCAAGATCATCTCAGACAGTGGTGGAGCTGGGCGGGATCCAGGACAGCAGATGCAGGAGCACAGGGCACATCAGGTTCTGTGTTCTCTGCCCTGATATTAGGGAGCTCAGGAATCCAGGATGCTAGGCTTCTTCCTCTTCCTGGTGGGTGTCATTCTTAGGATTGATGACCTTCAATAAATTGATTCTTCACACTTTTACAATATATCTAGAAGCTGCTCTGGTTACAGACTCTGTGTAAAGCATAAAGGTTGTTGTTGTTGTTGTTGTTGTTGTTGTTGTTGTTGTTGTTGTTATATATTACCATAGTTACGCTTCGTTGTCAACTGATTTAGAGTCACTTAGGAGACACACCCCAGGGCATTTCCAAAGGGATTTAATTGAGGAGGCAATGCTCACCCTCAGTTTGGCACCTTGCTGTGGCCTAGGGTGCTGTGCAGAGTATAAAAGAAAAATTAGATGAACAGTGACATTCCTCTTGGCACTCCCTGCAGACACAAAAATCAGCTACCTCATGCTCCTGCCCAACAGCAAGAGCCACTCTTCCCACCACGGTGGACTGCACCAGGAAATTCTGAGCCCAAATAAATCTTTGGTAAGTTGTGTTGGTGAGATATTTTTTTTTCACTGCAACTAGAAAGGTGACAGATAGATGAGTATATCCTAAATTCTACACAGTATTGTAAAAACTTGCCTTCTATACTAGAAAGGTGAGAGGCGGCAACAGCAGTTGCCAGTGTCAGGGAAACTATGAGTAACTGGTAAGAGCTAGTATGGAAAAAGTTCCCACTTGGCATCAGGGCAGACATTAACAAATGTAACATTTATCCATGCTAAAATGAAAGACACTAAAATTATAAAGCTTTCAGAAACAAAATCACAAGGAAAGCTACTTCCAATCTGAAAGCAGAAAGTATAAAATACAAAATAATTATAAAAAAGAGATAAATTCTGCTTTTTGATATGTAAAACTTATTAAATGCTTTAAAAATGAGTACACAAACTACAGAATGAGGCTAAATATTTCTTATACACATACACACACAGGATTTGCCTCTAGGATACATAATTAATTCTTATAACTCTTTTATAGAGAGGTAATAATATTAGGAAAAGATTAAAAAGGGAAAAAGGTACATTGAAAGGAAACTATACAACTCATCAGCAACACAGAAAGTCCTCAACATCATTGGCCAACAAGCAAATACAGATGAAAGATACAGGCACTTACCACCAAACACCTACTACAATTGAAGGATGAATAGCATCAAATATTGTTAAGACATGTAATATCAAATACTCACAAATGCTAGCAGGTATGATCGTCACTGTTTCCCAAAAAGACACACAAAAAAATATCTATCTCATGACCTAAGAGTTTTATGCCTAAACATTTATGTGCAGTACATTAAAATCCATTCTTTGACTATTTCACAGAAGAATTTAACCTTTGCAGTAATTTTTAATATATTCAAGTTAGAAAAATATGTATCTCAGCACCAAGAGGTTGTGCAGAAAATTTGGAGACAACAATGGGACTTTAAAAAAGATTTTATTTTATTTATTTTATATGAGTGCTCCTTTTGTATGTACCCATTTATGTCAGAAGAAGGCATCAGACCACATTACACATGGTTGTGAGCCACCATGTAGTTGCTGGGAATTGAACTCAGGACCTCTGGAAGAACAGCCGGTGCTCTTAACCTCTAAGCCATCTCTCCAGTCCAACAATGGGATTTTACTTAGACACAAAAATTAGTGAGCAATGGGTGTAGTGCCACATGAGTTAACTTCACGGAATATAGGCTTCATGAATTGTCTTAGACACTAGAGAATGCTAAGCCCAGGGCTACATTTAGTCTAACTTGGTACTTAGAAGCCATACAGAAGACAAAAGGAGAGTGCTTGCACTTGAGTTTGGAGAGTTTGGAGGGTTTACACAGGAAAGGACCTTAGTTGTGACAGATTTGCTTTATTTAGGAAGAATGTGACATGGGTTTGTAAATCTACTGAAAGTCTTAACATTCACTCTGGATCTGGGTATATAACATGTAAATGTTTTCAGTTATAAATTTTTAAAGGCTACTGAGGTAAATATGGTAGCAAGGAACTGTGTGCTTTCTTGTACTCTGTTATATACATTAAAGGTAAGTTTTATGTACTTTATCATTGCTAATGAGCTAAGTAAATGCAGAATCAAGTCTTTAAAACAATGCAATTTTAAACAAAAGTAATTATTTATCATCTCAGTCCCTTCCCTGCCATTGTCATAGAACAGATACAACTGGACAATCTAAGTTCTCTACTTAGTTCCACGTTTTAAAGCTCCAAAGAGCAGCACTGCTGTCTACTTCCTGCAGGCCTTGCTTACCCTCAAGTTATGGCCCGAAACAAACAAGAGCAAACACATGGATGTTGATGCAAGGAAAGGAAGGCAAAATCCTCCAGCAGGAAATTTACATACCTTAAAAACATCATCTCATCATGAAAGCCTTGCTTCAGAAGCCTAGACATTATACGAGAAAGCATTGTCTTGTCCAGCCATCTAGTTGTCAACTGCATCTCATCATGAGCTGTGACAGAAGGAAGCCACTCACCAACCAAATTCATAGCAACACAGTTGGGTGTGCTGGTACACAACTGTGACTCTTGCTTGGCTTCTGGTGAGGGCTTCTCGCAGCTTCAAGACATGTCATGAACAAGAACAAACGGAGGGATGATCCACCATGGCCTTTACCACAGGCCCAAGTCTACTGAGGGATTTTCAAGCTTCAAAGCACTTCAAAAATCCAACGATGGCAATCTAGCTTTGGGTAGGCTGTTTGGTTCCACTCCCCACTCGAGTTCTTTTCCCTTTCCTCTCCCCCTGAGGGAGTCTTGTTATAAATATGGGTCTTACTTCTAGATCTGGGTGTCTTAAGTCTTCGACTGGTATTCATTAAATCATATAACAAATGCAAATTGATTTCTCCTGTTATATGAGGCCATGTTTAGTCTTCATGTAAGATGTAAGAGGTTGATGTAAGCTCTAGCTGAGAAAGACAGGAAGACCTCTGTATACACCACATACACACACACATACACACACACACACACACACACACACACACACACACACACACACTCAAAGGTACAGAGTCATAAACATTGTTGATATGGTGAAGATTAATGCTATAGAATATTGTATTAGAAGGGGTACAGAATTATCTTTTAAAAAGCACTATGTTAAGAACTGAAATTGCATTCTTGGGCTGATGGAATGGCTTTGCCAGTAAAGGCACTTTCCGTAAAACCTAAGAACGTGAGTTTTATCCCCAGGAATCATATGTTGGAAGAAGAGAGCTAACTCCCACAAGGCAACCTCTGACCCTTCTCATCCACACATATGGCATAGAACACATGTGAACACGTGCACAATAATAAGTGTTCAGCATTACTCTATTCCTGACACTTTACTACATGTAGAGTAACGGACATTGGTTTGATTTCGTTCCTTTATAAATTCTGTCAAAATTTTATAAAATGGTGTCATACTCATAAAGGCTATATGAGAAAATTGCACAGTGTGAAGCCTGAAGCTACAAAAAGCCTGTGTGCATGGCACTCAGGGATGAGGATGGGGCTCGTGGGACTGTCGATGCTGGCTGGAGCTTGGTGGAAGAGAGACCTAGTGAGATGATATTCATCTCTTTTCAAAGCTGTTTCCATAGAAGGGAAAGGCATAGACTGCTGACTCTGCAGCCTGCCACCTTGCTGACCCTAGTGATTTTATCTCACTGTTGGCCTCTGAGTTTCCTGTTGACACTCACTCCATCTTCTCAGGACCAGCCTGCCTTCACCTTGGCTGCCCATACCCTCACCGTAACTCAGCTTCCAGGGCTTCTGAGTTGCCTCTTCTTGAGCTCTCTGGGAATGTATTGGTGACATGGTTGCATGTAACCCTTGGCCCCAGGGCTACATCTTTTTCCATCTATTGTTTGAACCAGAAACAAGACTTAGCCACTACATCATTTCTATTTTTTTTTTTCAGTTAGAAGCTGTGACAGAGTTTCCATCCTCAGGCTAGCCTCAGCCTCTCTATATCTCCGTCCTCACAGCAGCTGGATCAGTGGCACAGTTCCTTTCCATTAGACTTTCAGATATGCTCAGCACTTAATATATTTTCCTTGTCTTACTTCCAATATCCCTGCAAGGTGAATAGTCTTTGCTTCTATTTCCCAATGAGAAATGTGAGCATTAAGGAGATTTGCTCACTTGCCCAAAGTTATACAATGAGTACAAAGTACAAATATATAAACTCAAGTCTGTTTAGTTCAAGAGAAAAAGAACAACACACAATGCTAATTATTTTGCTCCTAGTTATAAAGAAAGGAAAAGCCATAACTCTGGCTATGAACACCAAGTAGAATAAAGAGTGCCCCCCGGAAAGCACTGCTGTTCGATACAGGAAACCCATTTCTTACCCTCCTTTTTCCTGGCTAGATTTTTAGCTCTTTCCATTCTACCTGCTTATAGATTAGCAAGCACTGTAAGTGCACTCATTTAAAAAGGCTTGCAGCATCTCTCCCCTCTCGTACTCAACACTACAGGTCGGTTTGTAACACATAACAGTCTCTCAAAATAAACTTCCCAGCCTTCAAACGAAAGTTTTCATTCTAAATTGGACACGTCCCAACTTTTGCTGACACATTTCCTTGGTAGTTTTGTTGTTGTTGTTGTTGTTGTTGTTTAGATTTTTTTTTGAGGCTAACAAAATTAAGCGCGGATGCAAAGTGGAAAAAGTACATGTAATTTTACAGTAGAGGGGTCACCTTTCTATTTGGGTGCTATTTTCTTGAATGTTTATGTAGACCACGTAAACTAGGAAAGGGATTCTGAGAAGGAAGCACATTGTCAGTTATCCTAAATCCAAGATAACTAGCCTAAATCTAGAGGGATGGTGGTCCCTCTAACATCTGTATAAACTGGCTCTCAGCTGGCTCAGGAAGCATCATAAACTTTAACATGCACTCTTAAATCTCCCTCTACATTTTTGAATAGGAAGTTTTATCAGAAAAAAATTTTTCCAATTAAAGATTAATATATATGTTAGCTTGGCTTTTATATTTTTAGCAAACGGGTCTTCAAACCAGTTCCTGTATATAAAGTGTTAGCAAGTGATAAAAATTACAACAAACCCAGATTGTATAAAAACATATTAAAAGTAAAAACAAACAACTAAAAGTTGTAGCTCAGTAAAGTGCCCCCCAGGAAAAGTGCAAGGCAGTGGAGAGTACCGCTCAGAGAAGAGCTCATGGATCTTAATTCAAGAACAGGTATGGAGAAATGTTGAATGATGTGTGGGGTAAGTGAGTTTGATGAGACGCTACCATTTATACGGTTTCCCACTTGGGGCTTCTCCATATTGGAAACAATGACTTCTTATCTAAGTTGTCGGAGTGAGTGACATCTTTTCTGGAACACTCATCTGTTAACATTTAATTAATGTGTCCTTTTGATATTTTAAATATCATTTAAAGATGGGTTTGTGTGTGGGTAGGTAGAAGTTTAAACCAAAAAGGAGCAAATAAATATCAGATTCATTTTCATGAAATCACCAAGAGACACAGCCATGAACAAACACAAACTGTCGGATAAGCAGCCACCGGATCTCAATTCCCGTTCACGGTGTGGGGCATTCCACCCTTAATATATCTGTAAGCACATTGTCATAAAATCAAACTTCTTGATGCTTCATCACTTGGAAATTGTGAAGGGACCTGGATGCAGGAAATGTAATTTCCCTGTTGCTTACCTTGTGAAAAACCCTATTTTTAATATCAACTGTATATGAAGTAGAAGGCTGGTGACAACCTTGTCTCTAATGCAATGAGAGCCGTGTTTCTTTTACTGAGTTTTGCTCAAAGCAAAAATGCAGAAAATTCTGTGGATCCAAGCACAGACTTGAGCGTTCTTCCTGTTATTGTTCGAGTAGACAATGAATCATTTAGCCTCACAGAGCATCAGAAACACTGTCTACCATGCAAAGTGGGACCCTTATGCAGATACGTAGGCCAAGAGGACCTTAGTGTGCATTAGTTCTCGTTACGTAATTCACTGTGACTCATTTACATATATGCATTGAGTGTCTGGTATACATCTATATAAAACAGCAGGTAGTCTGAAAGCTTCTCTTTTTCTTCCATGAAGATCTTTGGTGTTAAAAAAAAAAAGATCTTTGGTGTTGAAGCATGTCAGGTTTCAGATGGAAAGTCTGTGGTGCAGATCAAAACCAATTTGATCAATGTAGTGATATATATATATATATATATATATATATATATATATATATATATGTGTGTGTGTGTGTGTGTGTGTGTGTGTGTGTGTGTGTGTGTGTGTGTGTGTAAGCATGTATAAGTTGGTGTGTGTGTGTTTGCATGTGGAAGCTTAAGGGTGTTGACTCCCTTTCTCTTCAACTCAAACATTGAGTCAGGGTCTTTCACCTGAACCCACATCCTACAGATACTCTAACTAGTAAACTTGTGCAAGGGATGCCCTCTAGTCTCCTACAGTCTGGGAGTTCAGGAGGGCTACCATGCCTACCTGGGATTTGTGTAGCTGTTACAATCCAAATGTTGATCCTCAAGCTTGCTGAAAAAATATTTTTCAGGCCGAGTCATCTCTCCAGGTCCTAGCACTTTATCTTTAAAGGCAATCGAGTGTCTCATGCATGGTAAGTTTCACGTTACAGCACCATAAGCTATGGTTGACCAAAAATGTAAGAAATGACCCACTAAGGGTGTTCATGAGCATGTAACAAGTGAGAGACCATTTCAAGGGAATCAAAGACAACATTCATCTCTTCAATACCACTGTATATTTTTACCTGGCCATATTTTGATTTAGAAATTATTTCCAAGTTTATGTCCACTGTTCCTTTGAAAAAGCATTGATTTAGTAAAACTGTTAGTGCTTTGCTTAGACTGGAGCATTCCTTAAAACTGTCTTTAGGAAAATTTTGCAAATACCCTTAATGCTGATAAAATTACTTTGGGCAAGTGGGTGAACTTGGATTCCATTTCCATTCTCTTAAATGGCAGAGTGTTAAACGAAGCACTGTCCACTTCCGCTGGTCCCAGGACAATGCACAAGGCCTTCCGCTTCACGGGGTCATCAGGCACGGCAGCCAGGTCTCTACTAGAACTGAGGGCTTAGTCTCATTTCTTGGGGATTAAAACCAGACATCTGACCCCTGATTGATGTTCTACTCCCCGCCTTGCTTCACTTCCCACAGGAAACTTTGCTAAACTCCCTAGGACACAGTAAGGGACTTCTCAGAGGCCTGGTATGCATGAAACATAAGATCAGGTTTACAGATTCTCAGGGAGCCCCTTCAAACCAGGCTGCAGGGTTACTACTGACCAAACGCAGAATAGACAGTGCTTTTGAAGAATTGCTAGACTGTTCTGAAAAGCAAGACAGATGTCAAGGGGAAAGGGGTTAACACAATGCAGATGAAAATCTGGATCTTCTGATAGACACTCAGCCTTTAACTAGCTATGAAAAGCAATAAAGCTCATCTTTTATAGCACTCAGATTAAAAGTATAAAGAGTGATTTTAGCTATGCATTTTAAAAGTGTATGGATAATTCAAATTCTCTGGGAGTGAGGGTGAACTCACAGGGTACTTATAACAATTCCAGTTGACTTTCTTGTAGAAATAAGGCTAGTTTTCTGTGGGGTTTAAACTATTTCATTCATTTCTTGCTATGTCTCTGCCACCTGGAGCACAGCCTGACAAACAAAAGTTGCTCAGTAAATGTTAGCAGTGTGGATCTGCAATAAACAGGTCAACTACTGACTACTATAGAGATATCTCTCTAGTATCTATTTTCTATTTCTTTTATCATGTGAATTTGATGAAAATTATTATGACTGACTTAGCTGTGACTGAAGCTCTAAGTGGCTCAAAAGGGACACAGCCAGTCTGGGTTGAATGCCACACTACTGCTTATCTCGTCTCACCACTGAGGTGGACATCACACTACCTCTAGACTAGGAGATCCTTTCCTTGGGATTTGAGGCATTAGCAGAAGATAGCCAAGGAATCTCCTTGGAAGCCCAAATCTGAGTCCAGAAAACATTTGCAGCCTCCTTTCCCACCATAGCAAGATGTAGCTTGCTATAGCCTAACATAGATGGTATTTGATCCCTCTTCCCAACTATCCTTAGGCGGGAAACATATATATGGTTTTTTATTGTGTAAGACACTTGAACATTTGTAAAACGATTCCTCTCATTTTCTTAATTATGCTTGAAATGTCTTTATAGCTAAAATGACTTTATAGCTAAAAATCCTGAGATCCCTTTCTTCCTCTTTCTTACCCTCCCTCATCTCTTCTCCTTTCCTCTCCCGTATACAATCCACACATTTCCCCCTCCTCCCTTCCTTCTCTCCCCTCCCTTTTAACTCTCCTTCCTTAATACCGATCATATTTTAAAAATTCAAACTACATATTCTTTAAAAGAGAACTCACATTTCAAAATAACTAACCAGCAGTAAGTTGCCAAATCCTCAAAGACCTAGCCTCACAACCACGTGACAAAGTGAACAGAGCCATGGAGTCGAGAGGTTTCCATCCCTTGGATATTATTAGTTATCTCTGTTGATAAGCACAGGGCTTAATATAGAAGATTAACATTATTAACAGGATTTTTTTTCTTAATAAGTTGCTTTCTTCCCATTAGGTCTAATGCTATGTTTCTTGACAGTATGACTGATGCAATTATTACTCTAAGTGCCAATTACCGAGGAAGGCAAGCACTCTCAGCTCAGTACGAAACTTCCAGGATGCTCTGAGGTCAAATGTCTGCACATCTTCAGGCCCAGAGGACTGTCAGGATTTGCTGAAGGGGTCTGCTTTACTGAACTAAAACCCAGAGGTCATTTCATCTTAATAAAATATATCTTTGTTGTTGAGTATCTCAGCCTTTAAATGATGCTGTGAAGATCACTGAAGGAAGAAAGCACCAGAACTTCATTGAAATAGTCATGATTTAAAAAATCTGTGGGCCAACTAAAGTGCCACTTAATAAAATTTGTGGATGATAATATCACAAATGAAGGTTGAGGTCCGCTAACAAGCATGCTTATTGTGCCAGGCTCCATGAGGACATCTTTTCTCCTCCTGAATTATTAGTTTTCCCATGATTATTTGTAGTGATTTTAAGACAAAATGTTGGCTCAGTTTCTCAGGCATCACATGGGTCATAATGTCCTGCCATGCTACAGGCCAGATGTGAGGTCTCCATCCACATGACCCACACTTAGTTGTCAAAGACAAGCTGATAGTATGAAATGCTCCAAATATCCTTTCAGAGTCAACAATCTTTCTCCTGATGAGTTGCTTCTTGTGGAAATTACTGGGTAAACTTAGTATGCAAAGTAGAAAGAAGAATGAGTCTGAGGTTCGATCACGAGAAAAGAAAAAAGTATGACAAAAGCAAATATAGAAAAAGGTTTACTTTCCCTTCACTTGTTAAACATTGATTTTGTTAGCCTTCTGAGGCTACTGAACATCAAAGAGAGATTCTGGGGTCATGTCGTGCAATGCTGGATCAGGGAATGTCTGATTTCCACCACCAAATGGTTCACAAGTAATGGAAGAGGCATAGTTCATGCTTTCCTTAACTGGAATTTTAAGGGTGGGGATGCCTGCCAGGCCTGTGATTCCAGTGATTTTGGAATCTTTAGCATGAGGATCATAAGCTAGAAACCAGCCTGAGCTACAGGAATGTTCAAGGCTAGCCCAAAGCACTTAAAGAAACCCTGTATCAAAAACTAAAAGTATGTGAAAGCACTTGGGACCCAAGTCTGAAGACCTGCCTTAGAATTCCAGGACCATATAGTGTTGAAGGACAAATAAAAAACAAGACACCCTCCTACAGGGTGTCCTCTGACCTCCACACACATGCTTCCCACACCCCAAGAACCAAATTAGTGTAACAAAAACTTAAACTAAAAAGATAAAAAAAAAAAAAAAAGACTTAAGCTGTAGTAACTTGCTTAGCTTGTGTGGAGACTCTATTTTCATACATCAATACAGAAACACACACACACACACACACACGAGAGAGAGAGAGAGAGAGAGAGAGAGAGAGAGAGAGAGAGACAGACAGACAGACAGACAGACAGACAGACAGACAGACAGAGACAGAGAGACAGAGACAGAGAGACAGAGACAGAGAGACAGAGACAGAGACACACAGAGAGACAGAGACACACAGAGAGACAGAGAAAGAGATCACATAAAATTTTTTATCTTGAATCTTATAAAACTTGAACATAACTACAAAAACTTTGTCTTAGCATATTGACGGTGTATGCTTTAAAATGTTATGTATCAAAATTAAGTATTAAAATTACGGATGAATGCCACCAAACACACTACATTATATTGTTTGTCTTCTGCGTCTTCCTGAAATTACTTCCTTTAAATCTCCTTCTGAAATGTGTCATACTAGGAAAAAAATTACCCTTTTTATTAATGCAATTTTAATGATCCCACAAAGTCTTAAATTTACATTTAAACTGAAATTTTAGTTTTAATGCACTTGATGATATTCTGAAGTCTTTCTTATTTCAACTATGTTTAAAATAGAATCACACACTTTTCATTATCTAGCCAATACAAAATAATATTTTCCAGCTAGTGAAATGGCTCAGCTGATAAAGAAAGGCACTTGCTGCTAAGCCTAATGATCTGAGTTCAATTCTGGAACCCACATGGTAGAAAGATAAAACTGATACCCATATGCTGTCCTCTGACCTCCACTCATTCACACACACACACACACACACACACACACACACACACACACACACACCTGCACTCCCACACACAACTATAATAAATAATGATAATAGCTTCACACAACTGGCTTTCACTTTTTCTGCAGAACAAAGGTGTCAGTATTGCTAAGATAATTTCCTGATTAATCTTAGCTATATTAGCAAATAGAATCTGACACCATGAAGAATTTTTTCTCAGAAATGGATATAATTTACTTTAAGAATGCTGACATTCATTAACATATCTATAATTTCACCATTTATGTCTTTCTCAAAACATTTTTAAAATAGGTGCAAATATGCCAAAAATATCAAAGCGGGTTTATTTTCAAAAGTTATTAAACACAGCTCTAATGAGCCCATTAGCTAAGCAGTGAGCACTTTCTCATTCGCAGCAAATGCCCCTCTGAATGGAGGGTCAGATGATTCAATGGTCCCATTGTGTATTAATAGAGCCTTGTAAAGATTAATTTGTTTCCTTGGAAGTAATGTGAAATACATGGAAAGATGCTCAGGTTCCACAACTATGAATGAAAAGAATTGCTACGAGAAAAAGAAGCAGTAGAATTTGGAAGTTCATTTGCCATCAGCATTGAGGTTAGTTGTGTATTTGTCTTGTAGTTACCACCAAGGCGTGCTTTATAAGATGGCATGGGGAGTGCATACAAGGCAAACACTAGCTGCTGTAGTGAATTCATCATGGCTTTGTGCATGAACACCCAGCTGACTCAAGAATTACCTTCAGAAACCTTTTATGGTCACAGATTTTGTGTTCTGAGTGTCTGGGCCATTTGTGCCATCCACTCTTCCTTTAGTCATTCTGCCCCTGCCCCTAACTTCCATGCCTGAACTCTGAATGAGTTTAAGCATCTGACCTCAGGAAAGTTCTCTTTGTTCTCCACAGGTTCCTGGATTCCATGGGAACAAAGCCCAGTGCATTAAGAGGAGCATTTAAACAAATATACACAAATATGCTGCAATAAATCGTACATAGGAGAACTTCGTTTTGTTTATATTGTTTGAACTTTTCTTCTTTTTCTTCTTCTTCTTCTTCTTCTTCTTCTTCTTCTTCTTCTTCTTCTTCTTCTTCTTCTTCTTCTTCTTCTTCTTCTTCTTCTTCTTCTTCTTGGAATTTCCATTGCAAGAGCTTTTACCTAGAAGGTGCTCCCAAAGAGCATTGTCTTATCTCTGCCACTAACTAATGACTTCATAGATTTGTTCCTGCTGACACGGGCATGACAATAGCCCCTATGTTGTGGAATGGTTGAGAGAATAAGTATATATAAAATTTGTGGAGCAGCATTTGCAAAACAGAAAGTACTCAGCAACTTTAGCAACTGTTTGTTTGTTTGTTTATCAGATTCAGTCAGGTTCCAAACCTCATTCTGCAAAAGATGCAACTGGAAGTGAAGGTTCAATGGGTCTATGGAGGGACAGCGTCACCGAGCAGGATTGGGATGCCCACATGTCTCAGAGAGTCCTCTCCTCTAGGCCTCCTTGAATTATTATCTATCAGCTCAAGGTCAGTGTTTCTTGGAGATGATTCTTGCAGATATTATATACATGGTTTGGACAAGTTTACAACTTGATCCATCTCCCCTGTCATTCTCCTACATAGCAGAACCAAGTCTTGGTGCCAGCACAGTGCCTTATAGTAGCTACACGCTAGTATCTTGATGGATATTTGTTGAGTAAATGAATGTATCAACATATCAACAAGAGTTTCAATAGTTTGAAGAAGGCATACTGTGAGCATCTTTCAGGAGATCTGATAGTGGTTCTACCCGTTACTCTTAGTTCTAAATAATACAGCTCAAATGGGAGTCAGAGCACTGTTTCCCTTCCTCTGACAAATGATGCAATTTCTAGTAAAGAAATCCAATTCTCATAGTCCTGACCATGTGTTTGAAAATGTGTCTTTTCTTAAACAGAAGCCTGCTTTCAAGAATTGAAGTATGATGACAATTGTATCTTTTAAAGAAAAAGGCTATAATATTATACTCCAAGTTAAACGTAAGCAATCATGGCATGAGCAGCGTATGAATTCTAGCTATCATGAGTGACATGTCCCACTCTGGAAGAGGTTGTATGAACTTTCATAGGTACAGAACAAAAATAGTAATGAATCGATACATTAGCACAAGCATTACTAAGCAAGGGAGAGCAAGGTAGGGCAATCGTTTCTGTGAGCTTCAGATGCTACCTTGTGGTACAGGTGGAGGTCAGAGGTCTACAAAGATTAACAATGTGTTCCAGGTGATTTCCCTAATAGTCTCTAGACTGCTAGGTCATATACAAAGGGAAACAGTAAATTTAAACTAAAAAACAAGCCTAGGAGATCCCAACATAATTTTGGCTCTCAACTTACAACATTGTATCTCTCCACAATGCTATTGCATTGAAGCTAAGGTCAAGCCATCTGCAGGATCCTTAATATAGATGTGGCCTCTCTGGAGAACTTTAGTTCCACACAGCTGTTACTACAATAAAGAACTGGAGATCAACACTATATTGATTTGCTATATACTGAGTTTAATTGGTACCATGTAGCTTTCACAGCATAGCGGAACTGAAGCCTAAGGACTGGTTAGAACTGCTAAAACCATTCCAAATATAAAATACATGTCATGGAAGACAATATTAAAAATGACATTCAATAGTTATTTTTAAAGGACAAAATAACAAACTTTAAAAGGGCATTAAAAAGATGAATTTTAAAAAGACTATGGGAATAAAAGAAAAAAGGAGGTGGAGATTGGAAAATGCTGAAAGAAAAAGCGAGAAAAATGAGTAGCTAAAAACTATCTGTAATTTAATTTGTGTGCTTTTCATTGCTTATTTAATTTATTTTCAAGTAAAAAGAAATTTAGCGTGCTAAAGAAGAATGACTGTGACAAGGTGTGGCATGGTGGCAGGTATTTTCCTAGCGGACCTGAGGCCCCCGTTAGCCCCTGGTTTAAATCCCTGCATAAAAGGCATAGAAGGTGGCTGGAAGAAGATGATCAAAGGTTCTTAATGTGGGAACTTCTGTTAATTTGATAATTGGAGAAAATCATACAGATTAATAAGTTATACGGCAAAGAAAGAAGAAGTGATGTTACTAGGGCAGGACACATGATCAGGAAGCATACATTAAGTCATGGGTGTTTTTCTCACCTTTGTTTTGTGTGTTCTATAAATAACAACTGCAAAACATGGGTATATGCAAAATAAAGGTATAAGCAATCAGCCCCACCCTTACCTAATGTTTCATTTCTTCTATGTGATTTGCCAGTAATATGTAAGACAGAATGACTGCTTGTTTGTACTGTATCCCTACAGACAGTTCACTTCTCAACTACTTTAATGTAGAGACAAAGGTCTCTATAAGTGATGTTTTATACATTTTAAACTTTCCCCATGTATAAGGCGTCATATGACAGATGGCTGGGACTTTTTCATCCACTCTTTATGTTCCAAGAATTGGGCAGACTGAGATTAGAGATGTCCACTATTGTATCTTTACATAATTTCTGAATATTTGAACCTAGTTATTCACACTTGCTTGCATGGCAAAGATATTATCTACTGAGTTGTCATATCAGTTAAAATATATTTTAATAATACATTTCATTTATGCTTTGAGAACTTTATTTATTTACTTATTTATGTAGTCTGTATATGACATATTTTCATCATTATCTATGCATTTTCCCTCATACTCCTCCAGATCCCGCCCAAAACACTCTTTAGATTTTAGATGTTCTTGCTAATTTCTTTTTTTTTAATTTAATTTAATTTAATTTTTAATTTTTTTATTAATTTATTCTTGTTACATCTCAATGGTTATCCCCTCCCTTGTATCCTCCCCTCCCTCCCATTTTCCCCTTATTCCCCTCCCCTATGACTGTTCCTGAGGGGGATTAGCTCCCCCTGTATATGTTCATAGGGTATCACATCTCTTCTCAGTAACCTGCTGTCCTTCCTCTGAGTGCCACCAGGTCTCCCCCTCCAGGGGACATGGTCAAATGTGAGGCACCAGAGTATGTGATAAAGTCATATCCCACTCTCCACTCTACTGTGGAGAATGTTCTGACCATTGGCTAGATCTGGGTAGGGGTTTAAAGTTTACCGCCTGTATTGTCTTGGCTGGTGCCTTAGTTTGAGCGGGACCCTTGGGCCCAAATCTACCTATCATAATGTTCTACTTGTAGGTTTCTAGAACCCTCTGGATCCTTCTACTTTGCTATTCTCCCATGCTTCTCTCATCCAAAGTCTCAATGGGATGTCCATGAGCACTGTGTTGTATCATTTCCTCCACTTCCTCTTCCCTTTCAACTTGGCCTGTGTTCTTCCACACTCCCTCTCAGGAGTCTCTTCTGGAACTAGTATTGCTATTCACACAATTAAGTTATATGTGTATAAATACAACCTGATGAGCCCGTGTCGTGTTGCTCTGATGTGTGCAAGTGTTTAGGGCTGAGCACTTGGGGTGTCATCCTGGAAAAGAGTACTTCTCCATCTCTCACAGCCTCTTGGCACCTGTAGAGCTTTTCATCTGGGGTGGGGTGTTAGATTAGTGTGTCCTATATGCATACTGGAGTGCAGTGCCTAAGGGCAGATCAGGATGGGCCATTGGTCAGAGCATGAGCGGCCTGCCAGCAGATGGATCCGTACGGATCTGGGCAGTATATCATGCATGCCAGCAACTGAGAGCAACGGATGACTTCCTGCGCTGTCTGGGAGGACTCAGAAGTTTTACTGACCAGTAAATCACAGGGAGGTATCACATGGTACTAAGAGTTGCTTGTTTGTTTTTGGTTTTGTTTTTATTTTTGGTAACTCATGCTTTCTGGGAAAGATTTGTCTACCTATCCTTGGTACTTGTGTCAAACTCATTTTTAAAGTTCTTGTTCTTTCTTTCTTTTATTCCTTTCCTTTTTTTTTTTGTTTGTTTTTTTGTTTGTTTTGTAAGACAGGATTTCTTTGTACCTTTCTGACTATCTTGGATGTACTGCAGCCAGGCTGGCCCCAAACTCACAGAGATCCACCTGCCTCTGCTTCCCAAGTGCCAGGATTAAAGGTATGTGCCACCATATATGGCTAAAAAGAAGAATTTTAAAAATAATTTTATTATAATCTATTGGGTTTTTTATGAAGCCTTCCCATACATCCCTAGCTATAGTCAACACGCCCTCTATCCCTTCCTCTCTTCTACTCACTATTCTCATCTCAGCTTAACTTTTAATCCCGATATTTTTATACCCTTTGTGTTCTGGCTTCTCCTATTCTGTGTTCTTGTTGGTTGCATGTGGGATTTTTCTACATCCTTCATTTTAGCTAACCCTCCACCCGCCCCCTCTGTGCTCTCGGTCTCCATTACTGCTTCATTGTCTTCATCCCTAATTTTCCATGCGTTGTACTGCATAGCTCCTAGAATCTCACATCACATGCAAAAAAAATAAAAATTCATAGTTTCCTGGTTTCTACAGACATGCCAAGTAAAATGTACAAAACAAAGCATTCAGAGCTGAGATTCAAGTAAGAGGTACACCATGTGGTATATGTTTTTCTGAGTTTGAGTTACCTAACTCAGTATAATTTTTAAAGTTTTATCTATTTACCTACAAATTCTACTATTTTATTTTTTTCTACTGGAATAAAATTCAAATGTGTATTTGCTCCACATTTTCCTTATCCATTTACCATGTTCAGGAATATTGGGCTGACTCCACTTCTTAGCTGTTGGGAATAGAGCAACAGTGGTCATGGCGGTGCAAGTATTTCTGGAATAGGATATAAACTCCTTTGAGTTTTATGTCCAAAAGTAGTTTAGCTGAGTCACATGGCAGCTTTATTTCTCTCTTTTCTTTTTTTTTTTTTAAGAAACATCTACAGATGTTTTCCAAATAATTTTACCAGTTTTCATTCCCATCAACAGAGTATGACAGTTACCCCCCCACACATCCACCCCTGTATTGGCTGTTATTTATATTGCTGTTGATGGCCTGACAAGGACGTGGGGAATCTCTAAAAGCTGTGGATGCTTAACACTTTTCTCAATATAATTAATCGATTATTTGTGAATTTTGCATAATACACCTCAGTTGCACTCACTTCCAAGTCTTCCCATGTCTGTCCCCTTATCCTTGCAACTCCACAGAAGAATAATAACAAGAAGAACAAGAAGAACAAGTTTTGCCATAACCTCACTGGAGCATGGTCAAACTCCCAGGGGCCAGTCATCTGAGGAAAACTGAGCACTTCCCCATCCACACCCTCCCATGAGAAGCAACCAACTATGAAGAACTACACTTCAGCATCTTCATCACAATTTTTAAGAGTTCTCATCGATGGCATGCTACTTAGGCTGTTACTTTTGGGGGTTGTGGTTGGGGTAAGGGTTGTCACAGAAGCCTTGAATGTCTCTCCTTCTCAGCTGTGAGTCTGCAGTCATATGTAACACTGAAATAAAAAAGATTCCTTGCCCTTTACAGTCAGCTGGAATACAGATAATCTGTTCTTGCATGATTTCTCATGAAACTAGTTACCATGGACATCCACGTGGCTTCTTGTATCTAAACATGCCACTACCTCCTGTGGCAGGACAGGCCACATACATCAACATGGTCTCCACGGCAACATGGACCATGAACATCAGTATTGTCCCTTGGAGCAGCAAAGCACATGGCTTCAGGTGGCAGCACAAACCATGACCATACATATACATGTTGAACACTTTTTAAAGTGTTTGTCACCCACTTGAATTTCTTCTGGAAAATTTCTGTTGATTTTCATAATCTGTTTTTAATTGGCATGTTTGCACTCTTGATGTTTACTTTTCTGAGTTCTTTGTATATTCTAGACACAATCCTCATACTTGTAGGGTGAATGAGCCCCAAACTTGAGCAACTCCATTAATGAAAAAATTCATTCAGGCAGAGTTACTTGAAACTGATTTTCCCCAGTATAATCATGGAAAAGAAAGTATAAATCCATTCATTTTTTTCTGACTTAAAAAAAAAAGCATCCATCTTTTAACATTTCTGTATCATTTCCTGAAGTAAAATGGGCCCATTGAATGATAAATCTTGAAATAAGAAGAAAAATATAAAATTTAACATTATATGTAAGAACCAGTCCAGGCCTGGAGAGATAGCTCAGAGGTTAAGAGCACTGGATGCTCATCCAGAGGTCCTGAGTTCAATTCCCAGCAACCACATGGTGGCTCCCAACCTTCTGTAATGAAATCTGGTGCCGCCTTCTGGAATGTAAGTACATGTTCAGGTAGAACGTTGTATACATAGTAAATAAATAAATCTTTAAAAAAAAAAAAAGAATCTGTTGTTTTCTTAAAAAAAAAAAAGTACTAGTCCATTATCCTGACCAATAAAGATAAGTTTATTTTAGCTTCAAATTCCAAATGAGCTCTCAAACATCATGCTAATGACTCAGTGCTTACCCATCTACTAGACAAAAAAAAAAAAAAAAAAAAAAAAAAAAAAAAAAAAAAAAAAAAATCCCATAGTTAGAAGCCTTCAAGGATAGATTAGATCTTCACTTGTCTGAAGGTCACCTGTAATTATTCATTCTCCTATCTCCCCAGAGCACTAGGTAGAATGACTAATGTATCATTGATAACTACTTTAAATGGTACATATTAAAATCCAGATTCACATCTTGTATTCCTTTATGGAAAGTCATTGAAAAGGTTGGATAATGAAATAGTCTTTGGAGACTAGCAGAGGGGAAAAAATCTGTGTGAATGACTGAGAAGTCATTTATAAAACCAATCACTCTAAGAAATAACTGAAGCTGCTTAAACTTATGGAGCCGGTGACATCTTAGCATGTACTACCAACAACCGTTAAGTCACATCACTCCTACCATCTCTGCAACTCTTTAGAAGAAAAGTGAATTTGATACACTACAGCTCATAGGGATGGAGAAATATCTCCATAAATTGCCTACAGTGCAAGAATGATACCTTGGCTTTATATACGCAACCCCAGTGTAAAACGTTGAGCATGGTGGTATGCCTCTAATTCCAGCACTGGAAAGACAGAGACAAGAGGATCCCTGTAACTTGATGCCTATGAAGCAAAGCCAAATCCAGGAACTCTGCTTTCCATGACCCTATCTCAAAAACTGTGTAGAGTGACAGGGGAAGAAACCTAATATCAACAGCTGGCCTCCACATAAACTTGCAAATGTATGACTTGCACGCATGCACACAAACACACACAGTACAGCTTGAGATTATTATTTTATTTTAAATAGATGTGTTTTGGCATCTCTGCCTTAAGTTTTCAGATGTTAATATTTTTAAGCCATAGTTGTCTATTTTAAAATTGAAACAGATTTTGAAGTTTTGGTTTAAATGCACATTGTTTTCTTTTGGTAAACCCTTGGAGAACACATCACATGTATCTGATTTTATTTTTCACCTGAAGAGACAAATTATAGCTTAAATTGACTGGAACTCACACATTTTAAATCACTGGTCCTGATTGTAGGAAATGAATGAGAAATAATGTTTCTATAAATCCAGAAAAGGTGTTTCTGAAGCTGCTAAGATGAAGAAGACATATTATAAGCTCAGAGTTAATTAAACAAGAAGCAAACATGTTATTGATCATGATGTGGTGTTGTGAGAAATTTGGCATCTTTAAAAACTCAGTTACGTCATGTGAATAGGTTTTTGTTTTAATCCCAGGTGTGGGGTATGGCTCTGCTTCAGACTGTCCACAGCAGGTAACTATAATGTGTCTTGGGCTCTGGCAGAGCCGTGATTTTTGCCTATTGATGACAGTTTATGTTTGTAATTCTGGGGAGTCTTATAAATGCCAGAGCCCTGAGAGGGGCCGGGGATGCTCTGAAGAGGTGAGGGCAGCTCCCCCCCCCTCTCCCCCCCCCCCCCCCCCCCCCCCGCTGCTGTGGTTTGACAAGTGGTCCTGTGCAAGGAGATAAGTAGGAGAAATTGGATATCCCACTGATGAGGACCAATCTTGCCTCAAGGAGCTCAAAGCCCCTAAGCAGCAGGAAGTAGTCTAAAGATACCTATGTCCCCTCCCCTCTCTCCTTCTTTCTCCCCTGCCTAGAGTTGATAGGTTAGAAGGGATTCAGATGGAGATGGATGGCAGGTAAAAGAACCCAATAAAGTTGCCGAAAAGCTCAGCTACGGGGTGGCAAGGCTTTTTACAGAACCAGAATAAGGAAGATGGAAGCAACTGTCAGAGTATCAGCATGTCTTTGGAAAGGAAGGACAGATTGTGCCAGGATGGAATAAACTGTTCAAATCCAGTAAGGCAGGACAGTCCCGTGGTGTGATCCCAGGTACGGCAAAAGGCTTGCATGTTATACGCCAGCCTGACGTAAAATTAAAATCTACCTATATGGTCACACTTTGCCAATCTTCGTGTCGTGGTTAATTTTTAACATCAGTTTGACTGCATAAATGAATATTAGAGAGCCAACAAAAATTTTAGTGCAGGTAATTACGACAGACTTTCTAGAAATTGGCGTACGGCCTCGCAGACTGACAGGAGCATGGCACCACCGCCTCCCCCGCCCCCCCAACCCAGTACAGTGGGTACCATCTAGCCTACTCCAGGTCCAAATATTAAAGCATGGCAGAGAATAGGCAAATTCTCTTTTATCCCAGAGCTGGGAAGGTATTCTGTTTTTGAACACCAGAACTCTGGACTGGATGCCCATGGACTCACTCTGCACTTCCAACTGGCAGACATCAGGATTATGGACTTGCAGCCTCATTGCTGAAGTCCTCAGTTCTAAACTTTTAACTTGCATTAACCCATGGCTATTGACATCCCAGGTTTTCAGGAATACAAGTGGGCTGTCACGAAATGTTAGGCCTATATAGTTGTGGAACAAATCCACCCTCATCGTTCTGTCTGTCTCTCTATCCCGTCATCCATTATCTTCATCAAATGGGTAGTCTATTGATCTTAAATCTCTGGAGAACATTGACTAACAGACTGTATAGTTCGAACAAAAGATAAAGGATTGCAGGAGTCCTTAAAGCTAAAAGAGGTAAAAATTAAGTGGATAGTAGAAGTCGAATGTGAATATGTAAGAAAGGACCTAAGGTACCCTTGTCTGTACTTAAAGCCCTGAAACCTACATATAACGTCTATTTTACACCAGACGGAACTGTGCAGAAATAAAATTTGAAGGTTGTTTTATATTACTAAGGAACTATTAAATTAAGAAAGTTATCTTTGATTCCTGAGGCAGGCCTCGTCTAAGCACACGAACACTTAAGAGCAGAGAATTCTCTCTAGCTGGAGACAGATGACATACCCTGGAAAATAAAACCCAAGGGATTTGAGTTATGCACAAACTCCTGATTAATGGGCTGGATATATTGGGGGTCACAAGACAATAAATGCCACTGGCCTTCAGAAGCTGAGAGACGCTTCAGCTGACAGCCAGCATGAAGACAGGACCCGAGGCTGACAGCAGCAAGGAACTGATTCCTGCCGACAGCCTAGCAGAGCTTGAGTGTGAAGTTTTCTTTAGGACCTCCAAACGAGACTGGGCTGACGTGCTGAATTTGACTGCATTAGGCCCCAAAGTGAGGAAGCAGCTGAGCCCACCAGGGTGACTGTCTTTCAGGACTATGAGATGAGACGTTGGTGTTGTTTAGATGGCGGTTTCCAGCAGTAAATTAAAAATAGCACAACATGTAGGTATTACACCTGATTGTGCAGTCGCTTCACATGTATGCTGAATATGCTGCTTATATTCTTGAAATACACCTGGTATCTAGGAATATGACCTTTTAAGAACTAAGCACACCCTTTAAGGAACCCCCTGCTGAGTCCTGGTGGGAAGATAAGGGTTGAGAAGGTGTCCACATCCACTTACAGAAGGAGGAAATCAGGACTAGATCAAAACCATGAGGAGCTCTAGGCCACTGGGAAATAACAGCTGTAACCAGAGTTCAAACACTGCCGCAAGATCCATTGCCAGGGTACAGAGACTGCACAGCAGTACTGACAATGGAGGCGAGTCCAAAGAGAGGGGCCCTGGTTGACAAGACACTGTCACGTGTGTTGAATGGCCAAAGCCGGACAGTGTGTCTCGGGCTCCATGGTGGACCCTGAGCGAAGCGGCACAGCTGCACTCAGACTTTCCAGGAAGAGCAGGGACTGTTCTAGTGTGTCCATCCTTACAGCTTTGACTGCTGAGACATTTGTACTTAAGCTCTTTCCGGGAGGACGGGGTATGTTGTGTGCTTCTTCTGTGTGAACCACGGGTCAGTTTTCTCTTGAGGCTTCCCAGGAACAGTTTGGAAGAATTGCTATTGATCAGTGACGTGAAGGTACAAATTATTGCTCCAACATGTAGACCTCTTGAATTATTATCCAGAAAATTCCAGGTCAGGAGTTCAAATATTTTCACTCATCATTTATGAAAAAAATATTTGTATTAATTCACGAGAATTTCTAAAGACAAAGAAAGCACAGTAGTTTTATATCTTAAAATCCTTACTAGGTAAATGTTGAGGTGACCACAAACTTCTTCTATGTATACCTTTTTTTTTATAACTTGCAAGAGCATATGGAAACCTAGTTTAATGGATCCCAATGTATAGGAGAAAATGTTTTAAGAAAAAATATAAAGAAAAAATGGTGAAGTAGGTTATTTTTTTAAATGACTAACTATCACGCCATGAGTTTGAAAGTCAGGGTTCCCAAGTGTTCCAGTAAGTGTTTCTGGATGTTAGTGTTGTTGCTTGATGATTGAATGTATACAATTTGTTGAATTTAGAACTTTAACAGTGAGTGTTCTACAAGGGCAACAGCAATAGACATGTTAATGTACAAGAAAGAAGTGCCACAGTCCTCATCGCTAGACACATGTGTACACATGTGTGGGGTGTGTGTGTGTGTGTGTGTGTGTGTGTGTGTGTGTGTGTGTGTGTGTGTGTGTCTGTGTGTAAATAATAGCAAAAGAAAAAGAGCCTGGAGATTTGAGAAAGAGCAGAAAAGGAGCATAGGGAATGAAATAGAGGGAGAATAATGTAATCATATTTTAATTTTAAAAGTTACTGAAAGAAAGAATAATAAATAGTGTTCTAGAGGGTGGAACATTAAGGGAGAGGCAAGTATCTAAAAAGAGTTCTACACAATAGGTAATGGTGGGAAAGATTACAAAGTAGAATTTTGTCTTTCATATACAGAATCTATATACTCATTAACATGTAACTATAAACTATATGTGTGACGTATATGAAATATATGTCATACGGCATAAAAAGAGAAGTAGGAAGCTACCTGGCAGGATTAGGAGGACCAGCTGGAGAGAGGGGAGAATCGTCAGGACCTCAGACTGACTGCTGCTAACGATTTACATGGCCTTAAATGTGGGTCTTCCTATCTCCAAGTTGTCTTTATTCCACCCTAAAAAAAATAGCTGAGTTTACCTGGGCCCTCAATCTACAGGCCTGTGCGATACGCTCTTAGAGATCAAAGCACCTTAGAGCAAATTACCATGCTGCAGATGAGAGAACATTACAGTTAAACTCATTATTTTATACATCACAAAGTGAAAAAAAAAACTGCCTGTTAACAGAAAGAGAGTTTCCAAGCACTAGGAGTAAGTAAAACTGTGAGCCTTTGAATTCACGTGAGAGATCCGGCACTGGAGTTTATGTAAGGATAGTGTGCAAATAGGTAGCTGTGGCTTTCTAGGACCATAAGTTGTTGAAATACTTAAAATACTTAAAAACTAACATGTTCAAACATGTATAAATTATAACTGAAAATGCTTATTGTAAAGCAGGCTCCACAGATATTATGCATGGATAATTAGTTAAACACCTGGCTTTGAACCTATATCACAGACTTTGTTTCTTTCTTATGGTTTTCTTCTTCTGATAGCACTTCTTATATTCATCAGTCAATAAAGACAGAGCAACTATGCTGCTAGGGTTTGAGAACCTTGGAGAACAAAATGCATTATTTAGCATAAGTAATAAGTGTCTTTAAGCATGCCATTAGTTTATTGCAAAGGATTATGTACTCTAGCATAGACAGGCCTGTATGCACAGCTACTCGGGAGGTGAGGGAGAAACACTGAAGAGTCAAATCCTGCCTGGTACTATAGAATGAGTCCAGTGCAGTGTGGACAACTTAAAGCCTGTCTTAAAGTTAAATCAAAACAAAAAAGTACACCCAATATTTGGAATATAGTTCAGTTGTATTGTTTGCCTAGCATAGGAAAAGCCTTGGCTTCAATTTCACTTTTAGAAAAAAGTTGTTACTCTGAAAAATTAGTGATAAATTTAAACAAAACATTTCGCTGGCACACTGGAAGCACACACAGAGAGAGAGAGAGAGACAGAGAGACAGAGACAGAGACAGAGTCAGAGTCAGAGACAGAGACAGAGATAGAGTGACAAATGGATAGAGAGACAGAGACAGACAGAGACAGAGACAGAGTCAAAAATAGAGTGACAGAGAGAGACAGACAGATACAGAGAAAGACAAGAGACAGACAGAGACAGAGAAAGAGTCAGACAGAGATAGAATGATAGAGAGACAGAGACAGACAGACAGAGACCATGAAGTAGGTGAAGCTGTAAGCTTCCAAAGTCCACTTTCATTGATGGCATGCTTTCACTTCCTAAGGTACCACAATCTTCCCAAATAATGCAGCCAACTCTAGAGATCAATTCCATGAAGCTAGTAAGTTTGAAGAGGGGAACATTTCTCACTCAACTTATCATTACAACCTGACAGTGGGATTCTCTCTATAGACCAGCTACTATCAGCATCACATCTTGAACTATACCTTAATATTTAAAATCTGTACTTTAAAAAGGCATATCGTTAGTATCCTGAGTTATAATAAAAGCTGTTTTAATAACATACAATTTTTTTTGTAGCTGGGCTGTACCATGCAGTTGCACAATTAGTCTAATTCATTAATAATGAGCAACTATTACGATCACATTTTGACACGTGGGATACCGAAAAGCATTTACAGCCAATATATTACAAAGCCGTGGTTAAAGAAGATGTAGATATGAGTTAAAATCACAGTGTGGTTCAGTTATTTTGTAGGAGGGTGAAAAGCTTAAATGTGCTCCCTGCTGCATCAACTGCACATTCGTCTTGGAAACTAAGTGTTCTGCCAGGAGAGGTGGCACTCACATTCACAAAAGAGACACCGGCTTTGCTCTGCTTCACCACACTTCCTTTGAAGATGTATACAAGGAGAGGTTGAGCAATTCCACCCAGTAAGAGGCTGTGTGTGCTTCGATAAATCACATCCTGCGTGGGGAGCTTACTTTGAATACGTTAACCTTGAAAAATAACAAGTCCTGAAGCTTTGAAAAAATTATCTAAAAATAAAAGACAAGAAGCCAATATAGGACCCCTTTTATTCCAGGCTCTGAAGTCGACATCTATCACCCACTAGAACAGCATTCTTTATACTGTCCGAGTGAACGCAACAGACTATTTGATTGTCTTTCCCTGTTCTTCTGTAGATGGCGGGACTTTAAGTCTACAAACTCATCAGGTCCATTCTAATATTACACCTATACATATTTTCCTCTGACCTAAATTAGGTAAAATCCTCTTTTGAAACAACACAAAATGTCATATAGTTTTCTACAGGCCTTTAAAAAGTTGTGAAGTCATGCTGTGAGACATAGTGCATTTATTTGTGTACAAGTAAGCAAGGACATAGCTTTGCCTAGTGACTAGTGGTTTTGGGAAGTGCATTCAAGAAAGTATGAGCTGATGAGATGGCTCGGTGAGCACTGGCCTTTGCCTTTAAGCACGATGAATTGATGTTGGTTTCTGGGACCCATGTGGTGGTAGGAGAAACTTTGCCCAGCTAATTGTCCTTTGCTTTTTATATGCATGCTGTGGCATTCTGGTAAATACACACAAGGAAATCAATCAATAAATCAATAAAGAGTAAGGAAAAACAGAAAATAAAGTTTGAAAACTAGGAACATATTACTTTTTGTTCTTCCAACATCACTCCTGCCTCTAGGAGCATGCAGCAGGTGCTTCCGTATGATTGGCTATCATGGTGCTATCAGAGTGATGGGCAAGAAGCTTCATTCAAGTTGGTGCCAAAGCAAACTGGGTGTTAACTCAACTCTCAAGGGTTACTCCTGTACTAATCTTAGAACTCAGACCAAGGAAAGAAGGAGGAATACTAACAAGAAATTGATGGCCCAGACACTTCCTCCTCCTTAATACAAACCTTTCTTAGCATTTGGTAGTAATGGGGTTAAAGTCAGTGCTTTGAAACACTTAAGATATCCCCAAAGAATAGCAAGCTGATTGGAAGGGCGTATCATTTTTTTTACCTTTTTAAAAACAACAACAGCAACGCATCCAAATGTTCAGTGAGACTAGCTTCTCTACATTGAATCACAATTTTACTCTGCAGTCTATTTTGTTTCAGTCAACTGTATGGCTCAACAAAACGAAAAGAAATCTAATATATTCTTATCCCTGATCCAGTCTAGGTTAACAATTATTTAATCAGTATCTAGGATGTGTCAGGCATTATTCTAGACCATCAATTTACGGTACTAAGCACACACAATCTCCTTCAAGAATTTCTTGGAAGAAATCAATTAGAAGGATACTTGGGGTGGCGGTGGGGGGCTCAGGAACACATGTTTTGTGTTGGCATATGCAGAGACTGTGCCAATGTTGAGTACTATAAAAGAAGCTCAGAATAACATAATTGTTTCAGATTGCAAATGCAGGAGGTACCTCAAATAAAGCCACCTTGGATCTCTTCTTTGAAAGATAGCATTTAGACAGTGTGGCTGAGATGATGAAAAGAAGGAACAAGTCTCATGTGGATCTGGTAAGAGGCAGTTCCTATAGGTCAATGAACAAGTGCAAACCTTTGGGTGTGGGGCTTGGTTTAGCCCATCAAGATGCATCAGTCATGTCCATGTGGATTCCATGGGGCCAGTAGGGGAGTGTAAATCATTAGCAATCATTAGAATGCCGGACTTTCAGGATCAATGCTCAAGATTTCCTGTGCTATTCACTGGGTGATGGGAAGCCTTTGAAGGCTTTTGGACAGATGAGTAACAGAGACAGAACAGGATGTTTTCAGGGTCATTGTTTTTGTTGTTGTTGTTGTTGTTGTTGTTGTTGTTGTTGTTGTAATGTATCTCTCGTTAGTGGGTAATATGAGTATGTGCTATGAATGAAATAGGAAGAACAATTAGAAGACTAATACATTATCTAAAAATTATCTAATATACCAACCTAATAATTATCTCAGGCAAGAGATAATTATGGCTTGAGCTAGGCTCCTGGCAGTAGAGATGCTGAGATGATTGGATTTCAATATATTTCAGTGAAGAAATCCACAAAACTTGCTGAATGAATGGATAAAGAACACTAAGGCAAGAGAGAAATCAAAGAAACTGCTTAAGGCTTTTGCCTAAACAACTAAATGTGTAGTTGTGCTATTTGTTTAGATAGAGAAGAGATGAGAGGAACAGATCTGAGTGTGATAATGAGCAATAATTTTAAATTCTGTTTACAGATGATGTAGATACATTTTCAGGTGTAAAGTTCAGTGATAGTGATAAAAAGTTCAGATTACATAAAATTACACTGTGCTCAAAACTGTAAAGGACAGCCCAGATTGCCTTTAGATATATTCATAGGGAGACAGAAGGGAAGTGATTTGGCGCTAGCAGTAGTTCAGGTAACACATTGAGAAAGCATAGAAAATACAATTTGATACAATTAATGCAGAAGAAGAAATCAACAAAAGAGTATCTTGGGAATCAAGAATGGAAACTAGCAAAATACTCTTCAGTTGTGTGCAGTGCTCACTGAGAAACTGAATGAGATAAAGAAATAAAACTGATTGGTGGGTTTGATATAATATGGATTTGTTGGCCATTTTATTAAAAGAAGCCCCGTCATGTTGTGGTAACAAAACCCCCTTGATGAGACAATGAGGGGAAGTATGACGTAAGCAATTGGATGGTAAGCATGAATCAACCTCTCCAGGCGCCTTGTTATAAAGGGACAATGACAGGGGTAATGGGGGACAACTTTCTCTTCTTCCCAGCCTCCCAGACTGTCTTCCCTCCCTCTGTGCCTCCCTCCCTCTGCCCCTCCCTCCTCCTCCTCTTCCTCCTCCTCCTTCGTGTTCTTGTTCCTCTTTCTTCTCCTCTTTCTCCTCCTTCTTCCTCCTCCTCTGTCTTTCTTTCCCCTATCATTTTTACAAATGTTATAAGAAACCAGGAAGTTGGTAGTGAAAAATAAAAGAAATAATTGTAGGGACAAAATCTAAAGAAAGAAGGAAGTGAAAGGATACAGCTGAGGGGCACTTGCTATGGCAGCATAGGATTTTCTTTATTGTGAAGAAAACTAGCTATGAGCTAAAACAGAGTTGGTGGGAGATGGCACCATACTCTTTTTACTGCTACTACAAAGGTTCCGTCTGAAATAAGAAATCATGTCTTAACTAGATGAGAGTGGGCAGCCTAAACAATTTTAGTTATAGAAGCATATGAAAGATAGACATCAGAACAGTTTTAAAGATGGGCATGGGACATAGGATAACGCATGATAGATATAAGGGTATGGCAAGACTATTAGAAAGTCACACAGTGCTGGGAACCACAGACTGTGTGGCTGAGGTGTGAACACAGTTATACATACATATGTATGTATGTGAGCTGCCGAAGTTTTGAGTTGGCAGCCATAACATAGGATTCTGGAATTTAGCCATTTAAAGTGGGGCAGGTATCTGTGATGGCAAGTTCTTATGGCTTCACTATGGCACTGGATATGTGAAGTGGAGTTGAGCGAATAGTCATCAGTGACACAGTGGAAGTACTGGGGCCAAAGATGATTCTGTGGGGAAAACAATGAGCCCTTACCCAGACATATAATGAATATAGAGAATAAATCTGGGAGAGTATGACTGCACAAGGAATACAGTGAGGGTCAGAATTTGTTGTCATGTGTGGCTTCAGTGCTGTGCTTATTGACACATTGTTAGCAGTACTACAAATCAGTCAAGGGACTTCAGACTTTACGATCTTGGGCCCTTGGAGATCAAGCACCCCTATTTGATCACAAGGAAGCCTGAAGTTCCTGGGGTAGTCTGATTTCAGTTTCAGTGATGTCAGTGAATTTACCAAACTTTATTGTTTACTAAAATGAGTGGTTACCTCATTTTGGTACATTTTTTGGTAGTCAACTTGCTGTAAAAATACTATTGGAATTATGATGATGTTACAGATATGCACCTGGATTCCCCCCACCCACCCTAGCACTCACCATAATGGATACTTTCCTCATGTTATCTAAAGTTTTTTATATTTAATTAATTTATTCAGATTACATCTCAATTGTTTTCTCTTACCTTGTATCCTCCCATTCCTCCCTCCTCCCACATTCACCCTATTCCCCTCCCCTAGGATGTTATCTAAATTTACTCTTATCACAATTCTATGGACCAACTCTACTGTCCACTCTACTCTACTATGTAACAATGTTGAAAACAGGCCTAAGACAACTTGGCCAGGATTTGAATCCTGTAGACCTTTGTCTCAAGGGTCCAGGGTTCCAAGTGGTGTCTTGTTTGTCATCACAACCCTAATTATTTTATCATCCCTCATTTTTGGACCTTGTCAGAGGAAGGATCAACCTATAGGAGTATTGCATTAAACCACAAACTTCAGCATATCTTGGCTATATTAATAGCAAATGCTGTAGTGCCATCAAATTACCTCGGTGCTTGAATCAGTTAGAGGCAAGAATTTATACCATGACTGAGAACAAAGGCCTAAAGTTCCCTTTCTTTCCCCAGTTATATTTTCCTCTATTTCACATTAAAGCGGATACCAGTGAGACTGAGTTTTTCAGTTGTAATTTTCCACTTTAATATAACAAATATCTATTAAGTTTTCATTTATGATGATATATAGAGAGATGAATATGTTGATGTGGTTCCTTACATCCTAAAATCTTGAGTCCAAAGGCAAAACATAAAATAAGTAAATAATCACTTACATTATTTAAAGTATGGTCATGAGATATAATTTTTAAGAATTCCAGGATCTAGTAAGAAAATGTAACAGAGTAACAAGGCATTATGGGATCATTTCTTCTTGCAGAGCAGTGTGTTGGGCAAGCCATTGTTCCTGTCAGTGGTGTCCATACCAGAAGTAGGATGGAATCTATAGCTAATACCATCCTAAGCAGGATGATTACAACCTGGGTGTGCAGAAAAGAAATAAAACAATGTCCTGAGCTATTGTATAACAGGTATAGATTGCATAACATTGGGTACAAATCTTGTATATCAAGATGTTCAGCTTTTGCAACCTGTCAGATAATACTGAGAAGATACAAGCCCTTCTAAGCCCTTATCCAGTTTGTAGCTCTGTTTTCTCAAGTGGAAGAAAGTCTGTCTTTCTGCTGATGTCATGATCACAGATAGCTCCATCCTAAATCTCCAGTGAGTCTACTAGAAGGATGAGGGGGACCAGAAACACATTTTACAAAAGCCCAATGAAGACCCATAGATATTCTAGTTAAAACTAGTTTATTCTGGGACTAGAAAGATAGCTCAGGCGCTCAGTGAGTGCCCACTGCTCCTGAAGAGGACTCAGCTTCAGTCTCCAGCACCTACGTATCCGATGCCTTCTTCTGTCTTCCTTGGGCACTGTCCACATTGGAAAAATGCCTCTCCTTATAAAACAAAATGTTAGGTTCCAGAAAGGTAGAAATGTATTTGAAAAGTTGCACAGATGATATGATTGTGTATATAAGTGACCCCCAAAATTCCACCAAAGAACTCCTACAGCTGATAAACACCTTCAGCAAAGTGGCTGGATACAAAATTAACTCAAAAAAGTCAGTAGCCCTCCTGTATACAAATGACAAATGTGAAGAGGAAGAAATTAGGAAAACTACACCCTTCAAAATAGCCACAAGCAATATAAAATATCTAGGGATAACTCTAAGCAAGTGAAAGACTTGTTTGAAAAAAACTTCAAATCTCTAAAGAAGGAGATTGAAGATGACATCAGAAGATGGAAAGATCTCCCTTGTTCATGAATCAGGAGAATTAACCTAGTAAAATGGCCATCTTACCAAAAGTAATTTACAGATTCAATGAAATCCCTATCAAGATACCTACACAGTTTTTAAAAGACATTCAAAGATCAATTCTCAACTTCATATGGAAAAAAAAACAGAGTAACTAAAACAATCATATACAATAAAAGATCCTCTGGAGGAATCTCCATACCTGATCTCCAGCCGTACTGTAGAGCAACAGTAATTAAAGCAGCATGGTACTGGCATAGCAATAGGCTGGTGGAACAATGGAATAAAATAATTGAAAACCAAGAAATAAATCCACACACATATCGGCACTTGATGTTTTGACAAAGAAGCCAAATCTTTTTTTCTACTCAAACTTTTTTATTTCTTATACTTATGCATACAAGTACATCTGTATTTATCACCATGTACAAAACTCAAGTCCAAGTGGATTAAAGACCTCAACATAAAACTAGAGACACTAAATCTGTTAGAAGAAAAAGTGGGAAAGAGCCTGGAACTCATTGACACAGGAGACAACTTCCTGAACAGAACTCCAACAGCCCAGGCTCTAAGGTCAACAATTAATAAATGGGACCTCATGAGGCTGAGAAGTTTCTGTAAGGCATAAGATACTGTCAACAGAACAAAGCAACAACCTACAGACTGGGAAATGATTTTCACCAACCCTACATTAGATAAAGGGCTAATATCCTAAATATATGAAGAACTCAAGAAATTAAACACCACCAAGCCAAGTAACCTAATTAAGAAATAGGGCTCAGAATTAAACAGAGAGTTCTCAAGAGAGGAATATCAAATGGCTAAGAAACATGTAAATAAATGTTCAATGTCCTTAGTCATCAGAGAAATGCAAATCAAAATTACTCTGTGATTTTATATTACACCCATCAGAATAGCTAAGATAAAAAACTCAAGTGACAGTACATGCTGGCAAAGATGTGGAGAAAAGGGAACATTCCTTCATTCCTGGTGGGAGTACAAACTTATACAACTATTTTGGAAATCAATCTGGTGCTTTCTCAGAATACTGGGAATAGGACTACCTCAAGACCCAGCTATTCCACTCCTTGAAATATACCCAAAAGATGCTCCACCACACAACAAGGACATATGCTCAACCATGTTCATAGCAGCCGTGTTTGTAGTAGCCAGAACCTGGAAACAACCTAGATGTCCCTCAGTTGAAAAAATGGATATAGAAACTGTGGTACATTTACGCTATGAAATACTACTCAGCTATTAAAAACAAGGAAGTCATTAAATTTGCAGGCAAATGGATAGAACTAGAAATGACCATACTGAATGAATTAATCCAGGCCCAGAAAGATATACATGGTATATACTCACTTATAATTGGACACTAGCCCAACAGTAATGTCCCCTGAAAGTATTCACTTAGCAGGAGATTGGGGTAGATACTGGGACTTCCTATTGGGACTCCACGTGAGAGAGGTAAGGGAAAATGGGGAAACAGAAGGATCCAGTAGGTCCTAGAAACCTACAAGAATACCTTTAAGGGTGGTGGATCTGGACCTGGGAGGGGGATCTGCTCAAAATACTGTGCCAACCAAGGACAATGCATACAATAAACCTAGAACCCCTATTCAAATCTAGCTAATGGACAGCATATTCTCCACAGTTGTGTGGAGAGCTGGGACAGACTGACATGGACTCTGGTGCCTCATATTTGACCACTTCCCCTTGGTGGGGAGACCTGGTGGCACTCAGAGTTAGGGTGACCAGGCTACGAGGATGAGACCTGATAACCAGGATGAGACCTGATAGCCTGTAATCATATGGTGGGGGACGGGGGTCCCCTTCTTTCACAGACCTAGGGGAGGGGAATAGGATGAAAAAGGGAGGGAGGATTGAGAAGATACAAATGAGAAGATAACAATTGAGATGCAATCTGAATAAATTATTTAAAGAAAAAAGAAAAAACAAAAAGAAAAAACAAAAAAAAATAGTTACTGCCTTTTCAAATTTCTGCTGGATCTCAAAGTTTGATAATTGCATAATTGTGGAAACACCGGGTATCTTTATTGCCAGAAGAGCCACTTTTAGGAGAATACTGCATTCTGGTCCCAGACTGTTCTCCCCCACCTGTCCCCAGTCCCCATTGGACTTAGCCTACCAATGTTACATGCTGTGGATGCAAGCACAGCTAAAGCCACTCTTCTTGACTTTCAGTCTCAGCCCTTTGGCAGAAGAATAAAAAAAAAAAAAACCACAACCTTGAAGGTGCTGGCTTCTACTGTCTTGCTTGCCCCTTAATAAGTATGTATTCAGAGCACATGACAATAGTGCTGTGACATTGTTACTAATATAGAACAAGGCAAAAAATGTTTAAATGGCTCTGGTTCTTTAAAAAATGATTTTGGAACCATTTTTTCTTCTAAACCCTGAATATCCTGCTGCTCCAGTTGGTAGTGAGAGCTCAGACAATGGTGATGGTGACAAATGGTCTTCATAGTCAAAGGTGTCCCTAGTGAAAAGCAAAGGCATGAAAAGCTGATTTCACTTGTGTGATGCGAGTCCAGGAGACAATGTCTGTGCATGTACTTTTAAGGCTGGATCTTTTCAGGTGATTGTTAAGCAGTTAACTCTCAATACTTTGAAGTGTTCCCATCTCTGTGACCAGACAGTTTGATCAGGGAAAGTTTCCACTATAAACCTTGAGCTTTTTTACAAATCAGTTGAGCTTAAATAATTTAATTATGGCCTTTTAACACAGAAGAGTTTAACCTTCCAGATGGCTGAGAAAAAGAGATATTTCCAATAATCATGGAAGGAATTATTCACTATAATTGACGTTAATGTATAATTTACATTTTATAACATTTCTAGTTCTTAATAAGTCCTAATAAGTAAAACTAAGAGTGAGAATAATTATCCCACAGGCCAAAGTAGAAATGCTCTCATTCCCTTTGCTTATGATTTCAGGGTTGTTATATTTTGTCTCAAATGAGTGGCTAGGGCTTTCTCGTGTCATATCTAAAAGTTACTTAGGCTAGTCAGCTCAAGGAGTATGAAGGTTACTTCATGGGTAACTTAAATGTGCCATTCTGTTATATGCCCAAAGAATCTATATTAAGTTGTCTGTTTTTAAATGCAAAAAAAGAGAAGAAAGGAGACAAAGGCAGAGACAAACTTCTTAGTCTAGGAATTCTCTCCTCAAACTCTGCTGTAGTATAAAATTACATCAAAAGTGGTATTGTATCATGCTACTACCTACATCAATAAAATACCAGTTTGACATATTATAAAGAAGAATCAGCCACACTCCAATACACCCAACTCTCTGAAAAGAAAAGAAAGCACACGGTATACAGCATGTTTCATCCACAACAAGTCATCAGAGAACACGGTCACATGACTCTGCTCTGCTGTGACAGTCTTCATTTCAAAAGGAGCTTCCAAGTGCAGGAATCTGCCTTCCTCGCCTCTGACATATAGGCAGCTCTAAGGAATGAATTGTGAAGTGAGTGCCAGATCACAGGCTTCCATGCTACCTCAGCCCCCTCCTCCACTCCTCTGTGCACATCTGGAACCCAAATTTTATTTCAATATTCATAATAAACTTTTCACTTGGATAATAAAAACATTCTTCTTAGAGACTGCCAACATTCGATCATTATAAAACTTGAACCATAGGGGTTCGGGGGCTGTCGATTTATTGCTCCTGAAGTACAAGCATAGATGCCAACTGCAAATTTACTATTCATTGAAGTCCTGGAAGAGTAGAGAGGTGTAAGTAATCACAGAGCTCTAGATAGATAATAAATCTTTCAGAGTTTTTCTCTATTACGTTTCATGAGGAAACCCAGAAGGTTATCTTTGAGGCTAACACACAGCGGGGTGGCTACTCACTTCTAGAATTGCCTGAAATAAACTCTGGAGTGCACGTCTATTTCTCTGATCCAAAAGACATTAATTTCTTGGTTACTGTTGGTCTGTTTGATTTGTCCCCATTTTTTTCCTAAATAAGGAATATTCTGCTTACTTAATACTTTATTCATTTTATTGATAACACTTTGACATTGGAAGCTTATGTTTTGCAGCCCTACTACGTTACTATTACTGATTTTCAGTGTCTTTGAAATGAAAAAACAAGTTAGCCTGCACCATGGAGCTTAAGGACTCTTCTTACCACTTACTGCTCATATCCATGCTCGGCTGAACAAACGTCATTCTTTGGGAGGTAGCAACCATCTGCATGGTAAAATTATCTTTTAAGAAGGGCTTGAAAAAATAGCTAGTATCTCCCCCATAGGTTTGCATAGTATTCCAGCTGGTAGGTAGATAGGTTTTGAATGTTGGCACATGAGAACAGCTTGTAGGGTTAAGCACAGGAGAGCTATGAGATAACAGATTTAAGAGTGTGAGATGACCAAGCACATTTTGAAAACATAGTCATTGATTTCCAACTCAGTGTATAGTAGTTTGAAGGCATTGAGGAGTTTGAATAATATGTTGCCACTGAAATTTACTGTGCAAATATTAACCAATCTTAATGTGTAGAAAAGCTGTAAAGAGGTAAAGAGAAGATGGGGAAATTAAGCGAAAGACATTGAAGCAACTTGTAATTATATGTGATAAGCACTTACTTCACTTTGCTCGAATTCCCTGGTCAAGCTTTAGGATTTGAGTCCTTATTGGCATCTTCCAAAAATATCTTCTGGAGAAAATTCCATGTTTTAACAGCCTATTACTCAAATCCTAGCTTAAAGAAACCTTCTAAGACCACCAGGTTACTCTAGAATGCTTTCATGGTCTGTGACTGTCATCAGTCATGTGCCTCATGGTAGACAGTCAAATGATGTGTGTAAATTATCTGACTACAGCACTTGTTAATTTTATGAAAATTTATCTTACACAACGAGAAGTATACTTTCATATTTTAATTTTTATCTTTTATAAAATGATTTGTGTAGAGTAGGTACCAAATAAAAATAGAAGTTCTCAAATGTTTCTTTTTTACTTTTTGTTGATTCTTTGTGAGTTTCACATTATGCACTCTAGTCTCACTCTTGAAATCTCCCTACCTAATCAAGCACACACACACACACACACACACACACACACACACACACACACGTGCGCGCGCGCGCGCATGCACGCTTACACACAGTCACTCTCACACACACAAACAGCATAGAAAACATCACACTGTGGAAGCTGTGGTATGTCACAGTACGTCCTAAAGTATATCCTACTGTTTGCACATCTTAGCTTGCAAATGTTCATTGCAATGACATTGGTCTGGTTCAAGGTCTCTGGCTTTTGTGACACCATCAATATTTGATGCTCACTGGAACTCCTCCTGTTTATCCTGTTGTTGCCCTGTGTCATAAAGATCCTGAAGCTTGGGATCAGCAGGATGGACCCTTTCTTGAATCCCAACCATTCACAGATGATGTACATTTTGCAGTGGGCCAACTCAGAGCCCTGCATCTGGGCCTGGGTGGTAGCTGAACTGTTCAGCCCACTGACTTCTCTTATTTGTACCACCAGGATGAGCTCTCCAGCACGGGTCTGGCTAGCCCATCCAATGCAGCCATTGGCAGAGGCAGGATCCACTCTTACAGACCCTTCCTAGTGTAGAGAACAAGACAAGTAATACATTGCTGATTGAACTATAAAATAATTGCGTAAGATAGATTTTTCCCCACCCAAAACTCAGATTATCCTTGTAAAAATCTTAAAGTAAAGAATTCAGGGACATCCAGACATTCTCTAGTAGTAATATGAGCCACAGACATTGACACCACCCCCTGCTTCTGTGTAGCCATGGCCTCAGACAGGGCCATCAAGGACAGATCTGGCCAGGACCAGATCATGGCCCCAGATGATGGGCCTGGTCACCCACAACCATCTCTTCTCTACCCCCGAGTCTCCAGTTCCATCTCTCATCGTAATGTTCATGCTTCTCCACTTCTCTTTCTTTCCCATCTGACATCACATACGCATACATTGTGGTGGCTCCCACTGCCGGCTTGCCATGCATCTGGGCAGCCCATGGGAGATATCCTCTATACTCACTGCTCCATGGCATGGACACAAGTGGGTGTCTGTAGCCAGGCTGCTTCATTCGATGGAGGGCATATCTGAGAGTAGCATGGCGGTCTGATGCCTCTGTTGGTCTTCCCCATCACACTACTGGGGAAATACTAGTGTAAGTCATTTTCTATTTATAGACATAAATAAAGGGCAGACTGATTTTTCTCAAGATCACCAAAGTCATGGGCGTGGTTGAAAATCAAGTTAACAAAATGTAAAGGCCATTCAGTTTCTACTGTGTCCTAGATTCCATGTTTTATGACACTGGAACTACATCCTATCACCATCTTTGTTTGTCAGTAGCACGGTTGTAATAACGGGTTTGGGAGCCATACATCAAGGTCACTATACACACATCAAGGTCAATATCCTATGAGTTTCACCATGATCCTGGGCACTGCTTCCCATGAGCCTTACTCACAACATAGCGTAACAGCAAGCATCCCTTGCATGGCACAGCCAATATAGTGTCTTCATAGACTTCACAGCCATCAATGGGACAAATGGCTGTGATCTTTCCTTCATCTCAGGAATGGTCCACTGCACCCCTCCAGTCCATCTCTTTTATAGAGTTTGAATAGCCCCTTGGGGCCAGAGAAGCCCATTTCCAGGTTTGCTATTTCTATCTGTTCTCTTGGCTCTAGAGATGGTAATATTTCTGACTTTACTCTGCCTGTATTTTCAAAGGGCATTCTTTTACTCTCCTTAGTAGTGAACACCCCCCCCTTTTTTTTTTTTTTACCAATTTAGTACTCTTTAATATTATACACTCCATGTTTAAAATATGTGTCTGATTTCTATACACTGAATGAACTCTGAATTATAGAGTCTTTGAGGAATATTCGGAAGGAAGACAGTCATCAGATGAAGAGGAGGACATTTATATTCTGGCGCTGATCACTGCATGCAAAGCGCCTACACATTTCTGATGGATGCTGTGGGATTCCTGATGCTCCTACACTTTCCCAGTGGGTTCTTTATAACTAGCCCTCAGGTTGCACACATCATTCTTTCCCATGAACACAAATGAATGAGTGGCTTTTGTAGCATCAGCGATCTTTCAGTTTTTCAGTAGCTGTTGAGTCACTCCAGAGATGCTGCTTACCTCTCCCTGAACAGATACTGCAAGCTAGCAGTGACAGAAGCAGGAAGACACTTTCTATATGACAGAATAACAAGTCTTCATTATCAGGTAGAGCCTAAATGGTGGGCAGAGAAAGAAGGTCTTTGAACAACAGCCTCGGGACAGAAGGACAGACATGGTGAAGAGCACCTGCCATGTGCCATCACATAGGCTTGCATTTTCCTCCATAGAATTATTCAAAGGGGACAACTGGTTTACATACCTTTTCACCTGCACTGGACCCCTGCATTGTTCCAATTGAAACCCTTTAAGCCAGGCTTCCATCATCTGTAGTGCTCTCAGCACTACTGTCTTCCAAGCTCCAACTAGGATGGCCCATTAAGGTCTTCTTACAGTGTTCAACCATTTTTGAGGTCTAAAGTTACAAAGTACTATGCTATCTTCCAAACTAGCATGCAGTCAGGTCTGTGCTAGGAACAACCCAACTTCTTTTTTAGTTATGTGTCTCTTGCTGAGATAAAGCACCATGGCCAAAGCAACCCAGAGAATGGAAAGTTTATTTAGGGCTTACGGTTCCAAAGAGATAAGAGTCTATTCTGTCCTCAAGGAAGCACGGTGGAGAGCAAGTATAGTAGCTGGAAGCAGAGAGCTAGGGATCACATCTCCTCCAAACCATCACAAGAGGCTAGTACTGTGTCTGTGTCTCGTTATTTGCCACATATCAAGTACAGAAGTGATGGATATTCTACACACGCCTGGCAAATGAGAGAGTGATTAATGTTCTACCAGACTGTGGTTATATCAGCAGCCACAAAGAACATTTATTGTCTGCGGAGATAGCTCAGCAGGTGTGCGCCCTTGCTACTCAAGCATGAGAAACTGAGTCCCGTCCTTAGAACCCATTTAGAAAGATGAGTGTGGCTGAGCGCACATGCACTCTCAGCATTGAAGTAGGGTGGAGACAGGAGACTGATGGGACTTTCCAGCATTCAGGCTAGCTCAAAGTTCACTGACAGACTGTTTTTCTGCTTTTGTTTTTAAATTCACCTTATATTCTAGTGATAGTCCCATCCCTCCTCACTTCCCAATAGCACTCTCCCTCTCCCTCTTTCCCCCTCCCTCTTTCCTCATAAAAGGGGAGCCCCCTTTAACTACCTACCCCAGATCATCATGTAGCATCAGGACTAAGCACTTATTCTTTCCCTGTGGACCCGCAAGGCATTCACTCCAGGGAGAACTGAACAAAAAGGTGGCAAGAGAGTCCATGCCAGAGAAAGCCCCAGAAGCTCTCAGTAGAGGAACCACAAGAAGCCTGAGCCACCCATTAGCTACATCTTTATAGGGGGCCTAGGTCCAGTGCATGCAAAGTCTTGGTTAGTACATCAGTCTCAAAAATCCCCTCTGGGCTGTGGTCAGTTGGCTCTGTTGGTCTTCTTGTGATGCTCCTGTCACCTCCAGGTCCTTCTCTCCTCCCTCCCCACCCCCCTACCAACTTTTCCACTGAAGTCCCTATGCTTTGCCCAATGTGTAGCTGTGAGTCATCTCTGCATCTGTTTTGAGGCACTGCTAGATGGAGACTCTCAGAGGACAACGCTGATAGGCTCCTGATTTCAAGCATAGCAGAATATCCTTAATACTGTCAGGGGTTGGGTCTCTCCCATGGCATGTGTCTTGGGTTAGAATGGCTAAGATCAAAAACTCAAGTGACAGCACATGCTGGCAAGGATGTGGAGTAAAGGTAACAGTCCTTTATTGCTGGTGAAAGTGCATGCTTGTACAACCACTTTGGAAATAAATCTGCCACTTTCTCAGAAAATTGGGAATACCTCTACCTTTAGGCCCAGCTATACCACTCTTGGGTATGTACTCAAAATATTCTCCACCATACAACAAGGACACTTGTTCAACTATGTTCATGGCAGTTTTACTCTCAGTGGCCCAAATCCAGAAACAACCTAGGTGTTCCTCAGCCAAAGAATGGATAAAGAAACTGTGGTGCATTTGCACAAGGGAATACTACTCAGCTACTAAAAACAAAGAAATTGTGAAATTGGCAAAGTAGAAAAGATCATCCCGAGTGAGGCAACTCAGACCCAGAAAGACACACATGGTATGCACTTGCTTATAAGTGATTTTAGCCATATAGTCCAGGAAAAACATACTATGATGCACAGACCTAAAGAACTTAAGTAGCAAGGAGGATCCAAAAAAAAAAAGGGTCCTTAAATCTCACTCAGAAGGAAATAATAGAATAGATAGAGGTAGTGGTAGAAAAAAGAGAGGAGGTAGGAGAGGAAACACAGAGATATGAGGGTGGAGATCAGGGGTGAGAGGAAGAAAAGCTTGTAGAGAAACTGGCTTGGGGCATCTCTGTGACAAACTGGAGACCTAAGTCAGGGCAGGCTCCAGGGGGCATGTGAGTGGGACTCTAGCAGAGGCTCCTAGTAGCAGGGGCCATGGAGACTGAAAAGGACACCCTTGACTAGATAGCTCTCCTAGAAGAGGGAGGAGAGCACCAACCCACCCACAAAAACTTTGACTCAAAAATCACCCTGCCTACAAGATATGCAGGGATGAAGATAGAACAGAGGCTGAGGGAAGGTCCAACCAACGCCTGGGCCAAATCACTGATGGACTTTGTTGCAGCTGAATAAGGCAAGCAGTGGTAAAGGAAGGTGCTTCCTGACCTCTATGCATGTG
Organism: Acomys minous; assembly: GCF_964271855.1. Taxonomy (NCBI): domain Eukaryota; kingdom Metazoa; phylum Chordata; class Mammalia; order Rodentia; family Muridae; genus Acomys; species Acomys minous. Next base: position 102,164,928 of record NC_140496.1, read on the forward strand.
TGGGCACTCATAATTGGGCACACACACACACACACACACACACACACACACACACACACATATTTTATACCACACATGTGCACACACAAACATGCACAAACACACAATAAATAAAATAATAAATAGCAATGGATAATATTTTGGAAACACAATAAAACAAGGATAGGGAATAACAGGTATGAGCTGAGTATTAAGTATTGAAGGTTGAGTACTGCATGGTTTCCTGACCGCATGCTTTGACTCTGTATGATATTTTACTTACATTGGAACTCAGGTGTTTTTGTGGCAGGTGTGGCATTGTGAGTGGACAGTAACTCTGCAACATCCCAGTTCTTTCTAAGTTTGATGGAGGGAATTGGACCTTTTACCCTATTTTATGTGATCTAGAAAGACCTGTCACATGCTTCCTTGTCATTGGATTTGAAGCACTTCAGGTGTGAGGTATCAGGATGTTGCTGAATTTATATTATCTGTTCTGCCCCTCCAGTGGCTCTGTCTTACAACATAACAGTCTAAGGCTGAAGTACGGAAGGGGTAAAGGGTGACATACGTTGCACTGTCTTCACCTGACTCTTCCTCTACTCTGTGCCTCCCTGTACATATATTTGACTTCCTTTTGCATAAATTACTACTGACTAAAGACCATCTACTTAGGACTCTCTTAATTTATTTTGAGAAGATAAATGTGTCAATCTATTTCACATCTATCCTGTTTATGACTTTCGCCACTAAAACATCAACAATTCTATCAGAGTGTCATCCTAATGTCCAGCCCAGGGATCCAGTAGGGATCTAGTAGGGAAGTGCCCTAAAGATCCAGGGATGTCAGGAAGAAGACTCCTCTGACCATGGGGAACACCATTACAACTGCAGGATATTTAGGATATACATTTTCCTTTATCTTAATTGTGCTTAATGGCTTAATTTTGATCAATTGCAAAGCCTTGATCACCGAAAGCTGCTCTGACAGATGACAGCTCATGTTTACACTCTTGTTTGGAAAGCTGATGAAATGATTCTGAAGACTGTGACTTAGAATTTTTTGTAATATCTGGTAGATTTTAGGCAACCCACCAGCGGTTGCCCCATCCCTGGTGACTCAAGAAAGTGATGAGTGTGAATATTAGTGATAATATGTCCTATCTTGTTTGAGAGGCAAGTCTAGTGAGGTTTTAATGTATGCCTTCATGTACTATGAGAGAATGAACACAATTTGCAAATCCTTATACACAACACCTTCTGCTGAACTGTCATGCGCCTTAAGTCAGCCACGATTAACACTGTGTTTAACAGGGAAAAACACAGTATTTATTTGTCCAACTGCTCCCTGCCTTGTCATCCTGGCATGGCTGGGTAGTAGTGAATGTCAGCTGAGGACCTTTCCCTCTTCCGTGTCACCATCTGGCTGTAGTTTCACTTCAGTCAATTTTGATTGGCTTTTTTTTTCTTTCTTTCTTTCTTTCTTTTTTTTTTTTTTTTGTTGTTGTTGTTGTTATTCTGGAACTCAAAAGGAAAAGGAAAGGCAGTTTGCCTACACGTTATGATAGCACCTTCTCCTCATTTCTGTCCCTTGGTCCCTTGGAAATGTGTGAAAAATCCAGCACCCAGGAGCCTTTATTTTGGTTTCATCAATAGTGAAGATATACCTCTGTAGCTGTAAAGCACACACACTTTACAGCCAAACTCTCATGTCAGTATCATCTACCCCATTGGTTTCCACTGTAATTGAGATTTTTACCTGCACAATGTCAAGCATTCACTGTGTTCTCTGCAGGTAGGTGACATGGCTCATCTTGATTAACTTGACTTTGAAGACCTTTCCTTTTGAACCTTTAATTTCTTGCATTTTATTGTTATAACTTGATAACATGCTATCTTCACTTTTCTGTCCCCATACACCCATTGAAGGGTGATATGTTGATTTCGTAATAACAGATCAGCAATTCTTGTGAAAGCTGGATTTTTCTAGATTTTTACTCACTCAGCAAAGCTGGGTATAGTACAACAATGAGTTTCAAAACAATTCAGTAGCATGTGTGTCCTTAGGAAGGGATAAAATAGAAGGCTATCCACTTTTCTTTCACTCCAGCACAGTGCTAATCATCTATTCATTGTAAATGTACTATTACATGAGCTACTGCTAACACTACTCTACTTAATGGTCAATTGGTTTCTCCATTAGACATTCATTTTCAGGGGTTAATATATCAACATTCCATTTGTACTAAATCTGAAATTTTGTACACAATATTGAAGCCTATCTTTTAAAAGACTTCTAAAGGGTTGAAATTTGATTGCTAGGTAAGCTCTAGTCTTTAACAGATTCCACCTGCCCACATTCCTTCTGTTTCTTCAACAGATTGGGTAGTAATGGCCTTTTGTTTGCTGAAAATGTTAGCTAAGGAGAGTGCATGAGTGCATGTGTGCATGTGTGCATGGTGTATGTGTGTGGTATATGGTTTGTGCATGTGTGTGTATGTGTGTGGTATGTGTATGTGCATGTGTGTGTATGTTGTATGACGTATGCACATATGTGTGTGCTTCTCTCTCTCTCTCTTTCTCTCTCTCTCTCTCTCTCTCTCTCTCTCTCTCTCTGTGTGTGTGTGTGTGTGTGTGTGTGTGTGTGTGTGCGTGCATGCGCCTGTCTGTCTATCTGTCCTCTGAGGCCAGAAGAGGATGTTGCATCCACTGGAATGAGAATTTCAGGATGTTGTGAGCAGCCTGCCATGGTTGCTGGGAACGGAACTTCAGTCTTGTAGCAGACTAGCTATGTCATTTTTGGCTGAGCCATTTCTCCAGAGCCCCAAATTTCACAGTCCTACCATTGTTTCAGGTTTTCTAAGCGTCTTTGCCTGCCCCTCAGAATGAACACTTTTCTGATAGACATGATAAGTTTGTGATTGTGAATGCATGTAACACACAAACAGGGGTGCTTCTGAGATCTGCCTCTCGGAGTACCTGGTCATGTTCAAGTGTTCCTTTATAAAAAGCCTATTAACATGAATCTCGTGGAATTTGCAACTCTTCGTATTGAATCAGGCCTTGGGGGAAAATGTGCAGTCTAAATATGGAGGAAAATCTGACGCTGAAAAGCTACTCAGTGGAAGATCCTCCAGCTCCCGGTTCCCCAAGCCTTGAGAAAGGAATGAGCCGATCCGTCTGCTTCTCACTTTAATTCAATGAGGTATTTGATTTTCAACTACTGTCTCAGCACTGTATTAAAACCTTGTTACTAGGGAATAAAAGAAAATTACCTGTAATCCCCTTTCCTCAGAAAGCGTGTTATTATAATGGATTTCTCACGTTAGTCTGCCTGAGCTGCTGCCGAGAGAGAACCTCAGAGCTTTAGAGCGGTTGGGCTGCTGCACCGCCTTGTAGGCTCCATCCTGGAAGTGGGCCTAGCTCACCTGTTGGTTCACAGGAAGAGGCACAAGGCTTGTGGAGTACAGTGGCCTTAACGCGGATTGCAGCATGGGTCAGGTGACAGGGAAGCTAGCACTAAGCTGAAATTCCAAATGGTGCCGCAGAGCAGTTTCTTCAAAAGATACCGTCCGCATCTACTAAGATCAGTCTTTCAGGGCGGTACAGTCAGCCTCCGTCACGTATACTTCTTCAGTGGCATGTTCTCTGGTAACTGTTCAGAAGGGCTGTGAGTGGGGGACTTCCCCCAGAAAATCTGTCCTGTTTTAAGAGGTAATGTAATCCTACAGGACAGCAGGTGCCGTCGGCCTTCTTTGTCTGATATGTCAGGCTCTTACCAGCCTGGGAAGATCGCCACAGACGGGACTGGGGAGGTGCTCAAAGGGATTCAAACCGTACTCCAAAGTATGATTTAAATCCACACTCCAAAGGAGAAAAAGAACAAGCTCAAGACAAGCTGGGCTACAAAGTGATACTCTCTCAACACACACACACACACACACACACACACACACACACACACACACACACACACACACACACGGACAAAGGAGTAATAGAGAGCAAAAAGGGGAAGATCCTGGGGCTCTGTCTTTACACCTACCCAGACAGAGGCCCACAGCTGGCTCCCCGATTATTATTTTAAGGGTTTTTTTTTAAAGTATATGATTGTTTTCTTAGTCCATATATGAGTGCACCATGTTCTTGCTTAGTTCAAAAAGAGGGCACCTAGGCCTATGGAGCTGGTGCTACTAATGTGAATAGCCATGTAAGAGCTGAGAATTGAATTTGTGTCCTCTGCAAGAGCAGCAAGTACCCATGGAGCCATCTCTCCAGCCCCTCAGGCAGATTTTCTAACAAAACCAAACCTAGTCTGCCTTCTTTCACCCATCACAGTATAACTTCTGTTAAGAGCCACTAAAAGTTTTCTGAAGTATGTATAAGCTCTAAAGTGTGTGTGTGTGTGTGTGTGTGTGTGTGTGTGTGTGTGTGTGTGTGTAACTGTGAATGCTCCAACTTTCTAGCACTCTTTGATTCTCTAAATGTATATAGGTTTTGTTTCCTGCACATTGGTGGCTTTTGTGTTTGAACCCCCATTTATCTACTGCCAGTTTACTTTATAGGCTGTAATAACTACTGCAACATCAGAGTGAAAAAGAAAAGGTTAAAAACCTCCCAACAACAGAAAAACATTAATATAGTTATTCTGTAAATAATGAAAGACAGCACATCAAAAGTAAAAACCATCCACTTCCTCCTCTTGCATTTAGCTTCCTATTTAATAAAACAAGAACTGCATACAGAAGCCACTTCTGTTTCTACCCATCTCCTCTTTATCCAGTGTTTGTGCTTTCTCACTTTCTATTTGGCCCTTAATTAGTGGTCACCATGATGTCCACCTACTGCTTAGTATGTATAATAGAAGAGGTGACAGCAAGCACTCATTCAGTCTTACTATGCAGCTGTTATGCTGCAAGGAATTTAAAATTGTTTTATGGAATGCCTAAAAATGTAGGCACCATTAAATGAAGGAAATTGAAGATTTACAAGGTAATTTTCTTAAGTTTTCCCCTGGGGTAGTAAAAGAATTGCTATTAGTAAAACAATTGATTGGGAGCATTAGCATGGATTAGGTAATAAAGAGGCATGAGGAAGTAAAAGGTCTCACGGTTTAAGATCTTGGGGGTAAATTAGAAGGTGTGTGTGTGTGTGTGTGTGTGTGTGTGTGTGTGTGTGTGTGTGTGTGTTGCAAACAGGAGAAGTAAAGACAGCATTCACCACGGAAAGGATTGAAGGAATCCATGCAATGATGCTCCTCAGGAAGACAGCAATGTGGAGCCATCAGAGCATCAGGCATTGATGAACAGCTGTCACTACAATGTCTTTGCATTGTGACTCCACTCATCCTTTGCTCAACCTTCGCTCCTTGTCTTTGTCACTGGTGTGCATCCGTGTACACACTTCATTAGACTCCTTCAGCAGCACTGTCCATTTTCCATGATTGGTCCTGAAACATAAGCCATCAAACATAATCACTCATCCTGCCTGTTATGTGCCAGCACAACACTCTGATAACTTCCCCCCACTCTTTGAAAGCTTCAGTACTTGACTCACTGCCTTCTGTTCTATCTCTAGCCCAGGAATTATTTGTGATGATAAACATAAGTAAAATGAAAGATCTCTGACTCCCTGCAGAGTAGTGGAGGGTGTGGCTAAGGATAAGGTGAGATAGCTCAGCCCATAAGCCTACCATGCAGGCTCTTTGGGCCCTCAGCATCCACTTACAATGATACTCCACTCACATCTGTAACCTTGGTGCTGAAGCGGGTAGACAGGCAGGTCAAGGAAGCTCACTGCCAACCAGCTTATCCAATTGACAGGCTTTTGGCTCAGTAAGAGTCCCTCTGCTTAAAAAAAAGGGGAGGGGAGCAGGATATGGACTGATAGAGGAAGGAAGGTAGTTCTGACGTCCATTCCATCCTTATCTCTTGTACATGGCGCTTTACAGAGACAGAACCACGATCCAAAGAGCATGCATGGACTGCAGCTATGGCCCCTACACATATGTAAATGATAGGCAGTTTGATCTTCATGTGGCCCCCTAGTAAGCTGAGTGGGTGCTGTCTATGGCATAGACTCTGTTGCCTGCTTTTGATCACTTCACCCTAATGGGGCTGCCTTGCCTGGCTTCAGTCTATGAGGATGAGCTCAGTCCTGATGCAACTTGATGTACTGGGGTGGGTTGGTGGTGGGGGGCTCCCCTTTTCTGCTGAGAAGGAAAGGAGGGATAGAGGCAAGAGAGTGGAAGAGGGTGGCCAGGAGGAGAGGGCCTGTGATGGGGATGTAAAGTGAATATATAAATTAAAGAAAAATAAATGAAGTGATTAGCTTCTAGAAATAGAGGGCAGTAAGAAACCTCAGTGCTATTTTGATGTAGAGCACTGTAGGGGAAAACGAGTATATAGGAAAGTGTCAAGCATGACCTCAAGGCCTTTTTAGTCTGCAAATGGAAAGTTCAGGTTTCAATTGACTCTAGTGGGAAATATTTTGCATGGGATGCTTTGCATGAATAAAATGATCAGGACTTTGGCTTCAAATAGATTTTTCTTTGAGTTGTGGATTAAGGCATCTAGGCCAAGTAGAAGGGTGAATATACAGAGGTAAAAGGTTCTGTGCACGAAAGGCTCTGAGGGAATGTGTGCCTATCCTGGCTCGCTCTATTTTCTTTAAAGTTGCCTTCCCCATGCTCAGATTATCCTGTTTGTATTCATCCTTCATCTCTACAAAATCTGCTTCAGGAACCAGTGGGATCTCTTGGAGCTTCAGGACCATCCTTTCAACAACATCCTCAATGTCTTGCACTCAGTTTTTATTGTACTTGCTTTTCTGATGTTTCCATACACTTCATCATCTTTGCTCCTTTTTGATTTGATAGGAAATATCCACCTGGCTTCTCCCTGGGATCCACAATCACTGTCTACAGATTCTGTTTTACTATTATGATGCTAAATGCTCAAGGAATTCTGTTTCCTTGTCTTCATGTCCCCATGGCCTCTTGCTTTAATGCCTACAGAAGCAAGGCAGTAAACAAGAGTAAATAAACTTAAGCCCAGAATGTAGCCAGCAGGGAGACCATTGGCCTAGATCATGCAAGGATTAAATTGGGTTTAATCTTCAACTCAAAATCAAAACAAAAAATTGAAATAACATCTCTCATAGAAAAAGTGTACAATGTCAACCTACAAAGGACACATTTTATATATGCCAATGAAAATATTTAAACACTGTGCAAATAAGACAAACTGAATGGAGTACAGTGCTTGGTGTAGATTGCTGTGAGTCAGCATTGCCCTTACCTGCCCAGTCATCTCTCCCATTGTGCTGAATTTAGCAATAACCTTTGTGCAAATAATGTGGGGATAAATATCACTGACTTTGCTATTTCTCACATTATACATGAACCATTGAACTAAAAAAACCTAGAGAAAACATGAATAGGATTTTCTTTTACCTTAAAGAGACTCTCCGTTCAGAAACTTTTCCAACTATTTTCCTATTAATCTACTCTACTGATACCCAAGAATCACTTCCACCCAAAAGATCAAACTCTTCAAAAGATTGTCTTTTCTGGAAAAATATTAACTCTGCTAATGAGCACTGGTTTAAGCATGTGATCATCTCACGTTCTAGTCCTTGGAGGTAGCTGGCAGCTTTACTGTTCCTCTGCTTATCTTCAAGTAGCCTTTGAAACAAGCACATGCTTACTCCAGAAAGGTTTGCCCATGAGATGTAGACAGTGATGAATGAGAATTCCTTCCGATGAACATTTTGGATTAATCTGGAAATAGGCATGGCCACTACACGCAGAGAAAAAAAAAATCAACCAACGCAAAACCAGCTCTCGAGTCTGGAAAACTTTCTAGCAACATTTGGTCACCTTTGTACCATTTGAATGGCATCCAAATCAAATCCTAGATATGTAAATCTCCAATACACCCCATGGCAGTGCCTGTCAAAAGGCCACCAAGATTTTCTTGAGTCACTGTGTTCCTTGGATGACATCACCTTATTGTGAGATGAACATTCTAGTCTATGGTACATGTGCCTGATGCCGACAAGGAATTGATTGATACGGTGCTGTGTGTTGAGTCTGAACACAGGTGGTCTGATTGCCTGCCAGTTTCCACTGAAGTTTTGCCTGGTGGGGAATACACAGGGATCATAGGCTTCCAATCCAATTTCATAATTATTATTTGTCATCAGTCATAGATGGGGATGGCTCATGGGATCCTATCCAGGAAGCTAGTGGCAGCTGATGACTTCTGGCAGAGAGAAGCCATTGTCTTTAGTGATGTAGCCAATGGTAAGTTACCCATGCTCCAGTGAATAGCTTCACACATAGACCCATACTAATAAGTCTGGTTAAAGCCAGTAACTAGCTCCCAAAGCAAAACCAAAACCAAACAGAAGAGACATAAAAGTGGGAAGGGGACATGGGAGGAGGGAGGTTAAAGGGTGAGAGTGAGAGAATAGAAGGATGGGTGTGACCAGAATATATCCTATAAATGTACGAAATTGTCAAAAAATAAATCAATTCTTCAAAAGAGAAGGTAAAGACAAGGGACAGGAGGAAAGGAAAGAAGAGGGATGGAGGAGGGAGAAAGAAAGAAATAGAAGGAGGGAGGGAGGGAGGGGAGATGGAGTGTGGAGGGAGGGAAGGAGAGAAATAGGAAGCAAGCAAAGAAGGCCAGAAGGCAGGCAGGCAGGCAATTCGGTTTAGGCATGCAGTTTCTTCAGATGACTTCCCATAAAGAGTACAGTACGTCAATATGACGTAGTGCTTGCTTCATGTGATAGGATTGTGAGGTAAAGCCATCAAATCATCCTTTGTTCTGATGTAGCCATCATGTAAACTTAATAATGTTCAGTTCCTTGGATAAACCGGAGTCAAGGCCAAATGAGCAGTACCATGTAGAACATTCACAGAAACACACATATGCTAAGGCATTTAAACTTTACCTATGTCTCTAGCCTACAAAATCTTTTTTTTTTTTTTCATTCATTTAGCCCTATCGTAGGTAGTTTAAATCTGAAATGTCTTCCACAGGTTCATGTGTTTGAATATTTGGTCTCTAGCTGGTAATGCTTTTCTTTTGAAGATTATGCAACCTTTAGTAGGTGGAGCCTTATTGATGTTTGTCCCTGGGGATGAGGATAGGGTGGGGTTTTACAGTCTGGTCTCATTTCTTATTCCCTCTCCCAGCTTCCTCCCAAGCCTCAGGTCAGTCTCCTGAGCTTCCCTTGTCCTACACAAAATGATCTCTATCCCTTCTATCCCTTTGGAACTGTAGCCCAGATAAACCCTTTCTTCTCTAGCTTGCTTTTGGTCCAAGTATTTTATCATAGCAACAGAAAGGAACTATAGGTAGCTCATTCTCCACTCCTATAAGCACCACCACCTTCTCAACGTCCACCCTTTAGTCCCTAAGTAATGTTGGTCCCATTAGGTGCAATTTGTCTTCTGTTTCACCTCAAGTTACATTCAACATACAGAAAATATTTTAACTCGAATCTTTGCTGGCTAATAACATGCTTCTTTGTGAGCTTTGACCAAGGGAGGAAAGTCCTCAGCAGCCATCACCAGCACCAGAACTAACACTAAAATCCCCTCCTAGGGGAATTCCAGCCATGCCCACTTACCCGGAAGCCCCAGCAGAGACCGTCAACCTTGGCAATCATTCTATTTCAGCACAAAACATTTCATCTTTGCTTTTTCTTTAGGTCTCAGGGATATTTGTTCAGCAGCATCTTGTGATTCAATCCCTAACATCAAAAGCATGCACACAGTCTATATGCGAAGGACTATGTAAAGGTGCTAATTTAAATTAGACAGAAACTAACAACTTTATGACCTATTCTGAAAAATAGGGGCATTTTTGTTGTTGTTGTTGTTATTGTTGTTTGCTTTTTAAAATACCCCAGTGGAAAGGCAAAGAGGCATTTTGCAAGGCTGTAAGTCCTTCAGTGCATGTGATATCACCACAGTAGGGAATAGTGAAGGAATTCAAAGTGGAATATTTCAGTAAAGCTACGGTGTGCCAACTTTGACACTCTCGGTTATTTTTTTTAAAGAACTAAGATGAAAGATTATGAGTGCTCTGATGAAATCACAAATCTTATTATTATTAATAGTAGTGCAGGCTATGACCCTGACAAAATTTATTGTGCTCCAGACAAAATTTGCCTTGCAGAGTATGTCATTTTTTTTCAATGTTGTTTAGTCATTTTCATGTGCATCCTGAAAAGAGAGAATTGAGTGATGACTATATTCCTCCCTGTCAGAGCACGCAAGGAAGACAAGTGCACTACTGCGATAGGAGCTAGTCCCCGAGAGTGTATGGGGTGTGCCTGTAGATTGAACAAATAGATAACATTACTCATCTTATTTCCTTAAAGATCAGACCAGAATCCTGAAAATTGAACTTTGTAAGAATTAATGATATGGTTATAGGATCAAAAGTATTACCTGTCAATGAACTTCCTGCAGGGCCCAAATTGCTCATGGGGTATCTCAGTGTCAAAGATACAACTTCCTCAAAGTCAGCTCAGTGTGGAGCATGACACAGCTGTCCTGGCTATCTGTGGAATAACTGAGTGAGTGTGATGAAGGAGCTGAGAAATTGCTCTGGTGTATCATAGTGCCTGCATCTAAAGCAAATTTGTCTTCAGCCTTCTTGGCTCACTGGATATTAAGATAAGGCATGGGATGGGGGCGGGGCAGGGTTGGAACATTTTCCTTTCAGTTTCAGTACTGAGACATGTGGAAGTGATTTTAGCCTGGACAATCACATTCTTCCTAAAAAATATTGGCAAGCCCTCAGAAACCGTGGCCAGTTATGATTATCATCTTCTGAGCATCATTTGGGAAAAAATAAGGTCTGAGAGAAACGAAAGAAAATTTTGGCACCGTTATGAATCCCCAAAAAATGTTTTATGGAGAATAAAGCCCTAAAAAAAAATGGTACAGAAAAAGTCAATAGAACTTGCTGACTGTCTTTTGGAGTGCAGGAAGAATTCTGATGTAAAGCTAATTACTGCCTTATTAGAATGAGCTTTGGACCTGGAAACCCCGAGAAGCCAGGTTAAATGGGAAGAAATCATTTCAGCTCTGTCTTCCCTGTGGTAGGAAACGGCAGAATTTGCATAGACTGTATTAAAGGAAAGACACAGGCTCTGACTTCTAAACGCCAACATAGTGATGACAGAATCCTGTTCACCTGGATCTGTTCTCTAGTGCTCCTAGGTCCTGAGTACAAATAAAAATCTCTCCTTGAAAATGAAACATCATAACCAAATGTCTTGTCAAAGAAAGTCAAGAAATTCAAGTGTGAAGTTTTAAAGTTGAACGGTGATCAGTGACTGGAGAGAAAGTTCATTGAGAGAAACAGTTCTTCAGAGGTACAACAAAGCTAACAAGTTCTACAGTGTGCTTGAATCAAAAGTTTGGGAGATATATAACTTCTGTGTATAAATTCAGTGGAAATTAGTGTTTTATCCGTAGGATTGGAACATCAGTCCCAATAACACTATGAAAAAGTTGAGCAAGCTTATATGGTTCCAGTTCTCTCACCTATAAACTAAAAATAAAATAGCTATAAAACAACTAAATGAACCAATAAAGTAAATTATTGTATTGTTGATATACATACATATATGCCATACATATATACATATATATATATATATACAAACAACACACATATATACAAGTACACACACACATACACACACACACACACATATATATATACACATGTATATATATATATTCAGACCAGAGAGGCAATGCCTATAAAATATCTACACAACTAAAATGCATTCTGTCTACTAAATATTTATATAAGTAGGTCATTCAAAAACTCTCACATGTTCTAGGTTGCTTTTTAAATTGCATTTGATAGAATAATTTATATTAATAACTCATTGATCATTGTTGTTTTACTCAGTTCTAAAACACTTTTAAAGGGTGAACATTATCAGTTTATTTTTAAGGAAGTGTGTTGGACCTGAAATTTTGAAGTCAGCTTTTTAAAACCCTCCTTTGAGACACAGAAGATTTCTGTGTCTAAAGCTAGGTGAAGTGCACAAGTCATTTTGCAATACAGCAACAGCGACACCCTTCCTATAAATATGGCATCATATGGTGATCTGTAGTGAATGCCAGATACTACTGTGTGAAATGGAAGTATGCTGTTGCAACTTCTGGTCCTAATGTGACGTCATGATGAAAGGATCATCTTGCTCTTGGAAAATACCTCATGCAATGGTTACTCAGCCTTTAGTGCCTTAGGGGCAGCAGGCACAACATTGCAAGGCACATTGATTCAGGGACACAAAGAAAATGCTTACTAAACAACTCACTACCCAGCTACTCATAACACACCAATAGCCAGGAAAATGGCTCTAGTGCTTGGTTAACGTTCACTTATCTTCCAGACATGAGGATATACTGACAATACAATCATATCCATTAGCCTGAATCTAGAGCCACAGTCTCTTTAGCATCCCAGGGTATCAGAGTTTGGTTGTTGTTGGTAATTCTATCTGTCTGACTGTCTGTCTATCTATTTATCTATCTATCTATCTACCTATCTAATAATTCTCTCTTATTCTTCTCCTTTACATGTTTTTTTTATCTCAATTCACAAATAACTATTGGAGGGATAGAAGAGAGAGAAAGAGAAACTAAGAAAGTGTTGGGTCATGAAAATGGAAGTTCACCCTTAAGTCCCATTCCTTGAAAGGATATCATTTATCTAATATTCTAAACATCCAGTTTTATAATTACAGGCCAGAAGGACATTTTAATGTGCAAGAGCGAAAGTAATTATAGAGTTTTTAATTGCACCGAGAAACCAAACTTCTTTAGGTGTCTCTTGTAGGATTTCTATTTTTGTGATGTAACACCATTCCTGAAAGCAACTTGGGGAGGAAAGTGTTGATTTCCTGATAACTCTCCTGTCATCAATCAAGGAGGTGGTGGAAGGAAATGTAGAAATTTTTATTGTTTCATGTGCAAGCCTGGGATTATGAGGTACCAGCCTTGTGGACTAAGTATGAGCTAGTTATGGGGCTCCAGTGAGAGAGAGCACTGTGGAATGGCTCTGATTGTTAATGCATTCAGTCTCCAGGGCTGAGTAATATTGGATTCTCAGCTTTTTTGTGATATGTCTGTTGTTACTATTTTACATCTTACTTAATAAATTCTGATACAGAGTCGGGCACTGTGATGCATGCCTGTAATCTCAGCATTCAGGGAGGCAGAGACAGGCAGATTTCTATGAGTTTGAGGCCAGCGTGGTCTACAAAGTGAGTCCTGAACAACCAACGCTACACAGAGAAACCCTGTCTCCAAAAGAACCCCACAAAACAACAACAACAAAACAAAATAAATTCTAATACACATTATAAATATATGTACACAGCCACAACCTCTTGGTTCTGTGGTACCCTGACTAAAGCACCTTCAATGATAAAAAATGTTCTAATTTTTCCTCTGACTGAAACCAAGAATTATTTCCTACAAAACAGAGAAATAAAGATATTTTTTGGAACTTATATTATGAAGAAGAAAATAGGCAGTAGTAAATGGTATTTTCCCCCTTTCTTTCTCTGTCTTATCAGCTTTCCAAATGATGGCATGAGATAACTCTTACAACCAATAAGTTGAGGTGGAGCAGAGAAGATTGCAATGTGCCATATTCTTTTTTTTTTAATTATAAATTAATATAGAAAAGTGAGTCAGTTTGTGAACTCTAGGAATCAATCGCGTGTCCTCCACTGTCTGTGTAACCTCAGAATGCTATGGGATCACTCTGTGTCTCTCAGTGCCCATTTAAAATTTCTTTTGTTATTTTTTGTTTTATACATACACATTTATATTATTATGCACATATATAGTAAACTACCTATAGCAAGAAGAACAATAAAACAATCAGGAATTATATAAATGTAACATCCATAGTATTTTGGCTATTTGCATTTGGCAGCCTTGACAAAACAATCTTTCTTATCTTGGGGAGTCAACAACTCTGAATGTAAATTAATATATATCAAATCTCATCTTTATCAACTTAAAACATCTATTTAAACCTAAAAATATCTTAACCCCTAAACAACTAAGCTTAATTGTAAAACTAAACTATGTGGACTTCAACCTCATCAGAGACTTGAGGAAGAATAAAATTAATTATCTAAGTAGATAGGAAATAAAGGTTAGCAGCTTCCAAACTGAGAACATGACAGACAGTTTTCTGTCTGAACAGTCACCCTAGGCTCTTTATAATGTTGGAGCATCATCTTTAGCATTCTGGCCCAATATATCTGACAGACATATTTGTGAGGCAGGAGCTATTGAGGACTTGCTTACCCTGTCTAGGCAGAGTTTGACCATCGACTCTACCTGCATCCCAGCCTGCTCATTTTTAGGTAGAATTCTGTCTGTGGCAGAAATGAGGACATTTTGCCCAGTGGCTTCTTTGTCACATTTGAAGCCATCTCTATAAGAAGGTTCTTTGATGCTCACCATCTTCTTTGAGGTAGACTGAATGTTGCCAGGAGCAAAAGTGGCTTATTGTCAAAGAATCTTTAAAATAATAAAAAAACATCTTTAAATACCGTATTCTATACATCTCTGAGGTTTTTGAAGACCTTGCCTAACTATTTTACCTTATCTATCTGTAGAATCATAGCTATCTATCTGGACGTAGGGAATATCTGTATTTTCCTTTATTTTTCTTTCCTAAGTTTGGAGATAAGTGTTGAAAAGAAAAAAGGGGGAGTATTAAAATATATAGGGATGGTAGGACAAAAAGTAGATTATTGAATCTAATCCTCTACTTAATGCCTTAATTATTACTCATGAGGTTATTTTTAATTCACTGGTATAGATTTTGTATATTGATGCAAAATAAGTTCAATTTTGATACATTGGTTTAGAATTCAAATTTAAGATTATTCTTCACACACATTATATATATATATATATTTTTCTTTCTGTTCTAATATGAAATATTATACCCATACAACTCAACTATAATGCAAAGTTGACTTCCAATACTTTGAAAGTGCTACTGCAAGCTGCTTAGGATACAAGTTAATTGTTAGTTCATCAAATCATGGTCATGTCAATTACCAGTCTATTTTTATCAGTGTCCATTTTAAAAGTTCATACAGGGTCTTTCCATTAGCCCTGGAATGGTACCTAGTGATGATAAAGTGCTTACCATTGTACGTGGACTATTGTATATCTCATGTAATTATTGCCTTTATATGTCTGTCATATGCCTACATATTACTTCTATGTGGCCAAATTTGTTTGTAAGTAATATGTTCAACTTGACTAAAGTTGGAGAGATCTGACTCATCAAGTCTTACTACAAAAATAAGAAAGTTCCTGGTTTTTCCTAGATGGTTTTTGTTTGTGTGGTGGTATGAATAATAATGCCACCTTGGTCTCCTATTTTTCAATGCTTAGTCACCAGGGAGTACAACTGTTTGAGAGAATTAATATATTAGGAGGTCTGGTCTCTTTGGAGTTGGTGTGGTCTTATTGTAGAAAGTGTGTCACTGCAGGTGGGCTTTGAGGTTCCAAAAATCTACACCAGGCTGGGCTCTCTCTCTCTCTCTCTCTCTCTCTCTCTCTCTCTCTCTCTCTCTCTCTCTCTCTCTCTCTCTCTCTCTCCCTCAGTCCTTCCCTCCCTCCCTCCTTTTCTCTCTCCCTGCCCTCCCCCTCATCTCAGGATATAGCTCTCAGCTACTTGTACAGCATTAGGCCTACCTACTGCCATGCTCCTGCCATAATGGTAGAAGACTAACCCCTAATTAAATACATTCTTTCATATGTTACCATGGTCATGGTGCCTTTTCATAACAACAGAACAGTTACTCTTTGTTTTTGTATTGACACAGGCTGGTTTTCAACATACTACGTAACCATGGATCACCTTGAACTTCTGACCCTCTTATCTCAGCTTCCTCTATGCTGTTCTTACTACACCACCATTCCAAGGTAATAAGGAGAGACCCAGGGTTTCTGCATGCTAGGTAAGTACTCCACCAATGAGCTACATCCTGGCTTCTTCCTAGCTGTTTTCTGGTTTTGTGCTCTACTTTAAGCATCTATTGTTTACAGTGATTTCTACAACTAGGACTTATAACTGTTTTGCAATTACAAAGCAGATTAATTTGTTCTCATGCTAATGGATCTCTATTCATTGGAAGGCAGAATATAAAGATGACTAACACACAAGGTAGTTTATAACTATTGGAGTAGATTCAAACCTGTGGACTGTTAAGACTATGGCATAAACAAGGAGTGAGAGTATTTATTAATGTATAATAGAAAAAGACAAACTTGGGCTTCATAATACTGATTTTTTAATCCTGTCATGGCATTTCTACCAATGACAGGGGCATTTACCCAGTCTACAAGATGATAGTGGAGGCCAGTTGTAGGTCTGCTGCTAAGACTTGGGACTTGTTGGAAATATGGATTTCTGGGTTCTACATCGTTGTCAGAACTTATCCACAGGGCTGCTTCTGAATGTGAGCAATTCTCAATTCTTATATTAGGTATGTTGGGGAGCAGGCAAAAATGTTATGGAAAATTTGCAGAAAATTTTAGTGATGAGAGATTAGCTTGCATATGAGTTATTAATAGTAACATTATGGCAGCATTATCACCCCCACCCCTAAGCTGCTGGAGTCATCATTTCTGTTTGTATGTCACTCCAAGTGACCTCAGCAGTTTTAGCTGCCATACCCCTTAACAGTCCTGAGTCCTTGAACTAATTTTCCTTTCCTCACATGGGGCAGGATTTCTTTTTCCCATGAATTGCCCCAAATATGCTACCTTGAGATATCAGAATGCTTGACTTTTGAGTCAATTTTATGTTTTGATTACTTCGGTGGTGCTAACTTTTTCAGCAAACTCAAATAAATACTAACCCATAAAATTTATTAAGGTGAGTTTTCAAGCAGGATTAAAAGTAAGGTGGCAAGCTTTGTTTCTTAACAGGCAAGAATGTTTCAATGACATTGGAAATTATGTTAGAGCATAAATAAGAGATAATGATTATGATGATGCCCAGACTCAGGAATATTGCTCTAGTAGTACATCTCCAAACCATTGGCCTTGCTATAGTTACCTGTGCCTCTGTCAGTGTTAAAGTGCAAGGCTATGAGAACCCATTATCTACTATAGAGAAAAAAAAATGAAAACAGGCCACTTTTGCTTTTAGAGGAAAACTGTCTTGATATTCTAAGTATCTAATTCCTAGACACTGAAATTAAGGAAAATAGGTTAATACCAAGTAAATATTGGAGGCAGGCAGGAGAGGTCTGATCTATTTCACTATTCAGAGTAAAGATTCCTATTTGATCATAGCCAAGACAGAATTAGTTCCAGGTGTTGGTAATTTGTGAGGGTCTCTTCTTTGTATACATTGAGAGAGGAGAGCCAAGTATTTCCAAATTTCAGAGAGGAAGAGAGAGAAGAATGAGAAATGCATGTGTGTGTGTGTGTGTGTGTGTGTGTGTGTGTGTGTGTGTGTGTGTTTCATCAGGAAGTAATATATGCACTTTGAGAAGAATCTGAAGCAGCCTCTCATAAACTTAAGACAGGGGCTCTCTTTATCCTCACAGCTCTTTTAACTTAAGCATGTGCAGGTCCCTGCCAAATCTCTGCTTCCAATAGAGGTAGAGGTTCCAGAAAAAAATCTAATGAGATAGGAGACATGCTTAATCTCTTTCCCTTAAGATGACCCACTTTATTAAACCCTACATCCCTTCCAGAAGATCCCTCACCAACATACCACACCTATATCCACTAGGAGATTTTACTCTTACTCTTATTGTCTAGTTCAATGCTGATCATCAGTGTCCTGGTGTTCAGAGCATCCCCCTAATGCTGTGATGCTGGGGCTCGACTTCCTTACAACATAGCATCTAAAGAGTCCCAGATACATTTACAGGCTCGGCTTTTTTTTTTCTTTCAAATTTATCTTCACAAAGAGGGCACACGGGCTATGTTTCATTATTCCAGCTAATGGGAGGGAGGAGAGGAGTGGATGATTCAGAAAAGGAAGTAATCCTCCTGGTAAACCTGTTAACAGCAGCTTGAGAGTCTTTTATTTGAAGAAATAAAAATAAGTATGTAGCTGGGAGGTATTCTTTGGGGACAGTCTGAGGAATGAAATGAATTCTTAAAATCATTCCTTTCTCCACATTAATATTTGCACTCAAAAAAAAAGCTCTTTCCATTTATTTGTTTGTAGATGTAATACCTGCCTGGCAGGAGGTTTCTGGATTACAAGAGTATACTGCTATTGTCTGAGAAAGAAAGAGAGCTCCAAACAGGATAGGAATATATTGTGGCTTAGTAAACCTTAACTGGAACCAGAAGCTAAAGGAGTTGAAGAACACATTCTTTAAGATAAAAGAGAATTGAGTTCAAATTTCTAGATCAGTCACCTGATATTTGATTAGAGACTTGCTTCTTTCATATTCAAGATAAGAAAATAAAATACGGGCACAAAAGTGGTTGCAGTTAGACAAAATGAGTTGTCATGTCGTGATGGTTAATTTTTTTATGTTTAATTTTATTAATTTATTCAGATTACAACTGAATTGTTATCCCATCATTTGTATCCTCCCATTCCTCCTTCCCTCCTGCTTTCACCCCATTCCCCTCCCCTAGGTCTATGACTGAGGGGGACCTCTTTCCCCACTAGATGGTTAATTTTCATTATCAACTCAACACAGTACAGAATCCCCTGGTAGAGACTGTCATTGAGGGATTACCAGTGGGCATATTTGTGAGAGGTTGACTCCATTGCACAGCCCAATGTGGGCACCATTTGCTTGGTTTGGGTCCTGTACGGTAGAAGTGTGGAGAGTAGAGAAAGCCAGCCAAGAGGACAAGTGTACATTCCCTTCTGTGTGCTCTTGATTGTACACACAGTCTGCCTGGTCACCTTGATAAACCTGCCATGATGGCCCGTAAGGTGGAACTGTGAGCTTAATAAATCCTTCTGCATATATTGTTTTTTTTTTTTATCACCATGAACTTAGGACATTTAGCTAGTGGATCAAAAAACACTGTCTCGACAACTCCCAAGGAATCGAACCGTCTCTTTCCCTATCCTTTATATTGACCTTATGTTGTGGAGGTATTGTAAGCCGATGACTTACTATTTCTCTTTAATAAAATGTACTAAACTCAGCAGGTTAAAACAATATCCATTATTATACTATTTCTCGGTTTGCTGGGGGGAAGTTCAGAGGCCGTATAATAACCTCTTCCTCTGGCACAGGGCCTCTTTGTGCTGGAGGTTCCCATTGGAACTTCAGAGTGGACACATGAAGGCTGCCATGGACCAGAAAATGGCTGCCATTTTCACATGTGTGGCCCTGAGCCAGAGGCTTCTGTGTGCACACTAAGTAAAGCAGTTATTCACAGGACACTTAACTTTCTCCAAAGTGGGGAATAAAAAAACTTGAAGAGACACAGAATGATTGAAATAGGAGCTAAAGCATCTGCGTAACTTACACCAGAAATGACATAACTGGAGTATGTCACAGAGACTGATCATATAATCTACCCCTGGCACACAGAGGCAAGAAAATGTACAGCGAGTTATTGTGGAGTGAGGGACCATCGTACACACAACCCTACAGTAACATGCAGTTCGTAGTAGGAAAATGATAGTGTGTTGTTCTGTTTCATGCTTTTTAAAATAAACATGAATGCCCACATTCACGCAGTTATCTATTATATCACAACTCAGTTGCCTTAAAATTGTATTTCCTCAAACATTTCTCCGACTCAGGCATCCCTAGCTTAGCAGGCTGGCTCTACTCAGAGGTCTCTGCGGAATGTGAGATCAAAAGGCATTCTTTGGCAACTCTTAAGGAACTGGAGGGTCTGCTACCAGGAAGGTATAGTGACACTGAGCCTACATCTATATACGTTTCTAATGCTACACCAAAACCCAAGATCACCAAACACACACACACACACACACACACACACACACACACACACACACTGTAATAAATGCATGTTCAGATAAAAATATATCTAGGCATTCTCTATTTTTCATACCTACAGCTATGTGCCCAATATATAGCTCTGGGTCAATGACAGAACATATGCTGCTCTACCCTGTGCAGCTCCAGGAATGAAGTGAACCAAGTCATTAAAGATAAAGACTACATACATGCAGGAAATAAGGCTCACTTGTTCAGTCAGAACAAGAAAGGCAGAGACATTATGGAAGGATAGCAAGGACAGAGTGTGGAGGGTGTTAAGCTGGCATATCAATATATCAATATCTAATACCACTTTTAGCGGAGTCAGGTTATAGATAATATGCCCTCTATATTTAACCTCTGGGGACTGATGACTTTAGTTTAATACTCAGAAATTTAAGTCAACTAATTAATTTTGAGGTAGCCTTAAAGAGGCTATGTCAGTTGCTCTTTCCTGATCCACAATGTTTTTCTGATCTTAAGAGTAAAAACAAAGAGAATTTGCATACAGTGAGGACCATTTATAATTGTAAGATTGAATTTCTGTCCTGGTTACAAATTATTTCTTAGAACAATGTAACAAAGCCACGTAAAGTATTTCTTTTTTTTTTTTAAGTATCTGTGATTTTATTTTTACTTTTTATTTGTTTTTCTTTTTTGCATATACATTTATACTATTACACATATATACAATGAACTACTTACAGCAAGTATAACCACAAAACAATCAGGAATGATGTAACTGTTACATTCATAGTGTTTTGGTTATTTGTATCTGGCAACCTTGAAGAAGACATCTTTCTTATCTTGGCCCGTCTAAAATTGTGAATGTACATCCATATCTATCATATTTCATTTTATCAACTTAAAACAACTATCTAGACCAAGTAAGTTCTTTGTAAAACAAAAATGCAACAAAAGCCAAACTATGCATTTTAAAAAGAATTGAGTTCAATAGAACTCGCCACTCAAATTTTGCAATCAAAATACAATTATTGTCTTTTTATAACTTTTAAAGTTACTAGACTGATTATTTTGACTATCATTCCTGGATATGATAAGACCAAATCTCCTTTTCAAAAATTCTTTTATATTTTTTGGTTGTGGGAGGTTTATTCCATCACTTAGACAGAACATAGATCATATCATCTTTGCCCTTAGATGCCACCTACAGCAAGTTGTGCTTCCAAAGGTTTGTTGTGGATTTCTAACTTTGTGCATATCATATAATATATCAATATATAAAGGTACAACTAATGTCTGTGTAAATCACACAGCCCAAGACCTCTCCATGTGTATCACAGCCTGGGCACATAAGGCTGTATTTATTCTCCTAAACAAACCAAGGCTTATAACTACAGGAGTGCCCGCAGCCACATAGTTAGAAAAAAATAATTCTCTCTGCCTGGTTTAAGAAATGGCTGCAAAGAATGCATGCTATTGGAAGCGAAGAATAGAAGCTAATGGGGTGCACAGAGTGGACTCCACTCTGCACCACATGGCCAGCAGGCTTCAGGCATTGCAGCTGGAAAGCAGACATTGGGCCAGCGAGGAGCCCGGCAGAGGCGCGTTCACATCTGAGTTCACTGCTAATGAGCAGAGCACGCTATGTAGCTCAACAATCACATTATTATCTAAGCATTATATTTGGAAGAGAATGCCTGGTATCTTTTTATAGATTTATGTTATTTGCTCCAAGTTCACACTGAGAAGTGGAGATTAAGAACAGAGAGGGAGGAGAGCACTACATGGAGTTATCAAAAAGAAACTTTGTACTGAACTAGGGCGTTTGCGAAAGATATGATCATTAGCATTTTTATGAGCTTTTAGCTTCCATTTTTTGACACTGATCTGTCTTCTCTTAAATGTAATGATCTGTATATTTGCCCTCATCTACAAGTTCAGGGTCTAGAGGAAGACAAATCCAAGTACTGTCTGGTACGGGACTTTTCTTTGGGTGTTGGGACAAAAACAAAAAGCCATTCATCCTTAAACAAGTGATGTCATGCAGAAGGATGCAGAATTTAAAACATGGACTATTTTCGGTTTATTTCATTTGGAGCAAACCCTCTGGTACTACCCTATTTTGGAATGTGTAGGTGGGAAGAATGGTAGGTGTGCAGCCAAAAGCATCTACACTACAGATGTGTAACTGTGCTGGCGGAAAATGTTTAATTTCTCCCCAAAATATTTCTTAAACTTTATGCATATGGGAAAGTCTTTGAAACCATTTCATTGTGTAGCCCAAGCTGGCATGGAACTCACATTAGCTAGCATGGAGATAAGCACATATGTCTTATCTCGGATGGGCTGGAATCTGCTGTCTTCTTGCTTTGGCCTCTTTAGTTCTGGGATTGAGTATACGCACTGCCACACTGGCTTGATTGTAGGACATTTACTAATTCACCGTGGACAGTTTGACTCCCATCTCATGAATTCTAGCCTATGGATTCCACACGTTGCTTCTCTTCTCTGTCATTGGGATGCAGTATTCAAGGAAAGTTAAGGACCTTTAGTCTGGATCCAATTCTTCGATCATTTGATCATCAACTTAATGGCTTTTTACTTTGGGTTTTCCATCTGTGAAATGGGAGTAAAAAAATGATGGAGCTTTGGCATGCTAAATGATATTATGCATATAACGCAGTTCCAACAGTCTTTAGAGTATTATATTACTCATTATCACTGATGTCTCTTCACCTATTTCAGGTAAATGGCATTTGGAAAGTTCCAAGGAAAAGTGGGGGTGGGACATCAGATGTAGATGACAAATCAGAATGCTGACCTGCCAGGTTCACAATATGCCTCTACTTTCTCAACGACCTGTGCCTCCTGGATTCTCTGGGATTCCCAGTGTGACCACCAGTTCATGATCCCTGATACCTGCTGGCATGCATCTGATCTTGTCTGTGGTGGTTTGAATGATGAATGTTCCCCCATAGACTAATCAAATTGGACACTTGGTCCTCAGCTGACAGCACTATTCGATAGGGTGACAAGCACTGTAGGAGGTTCATCCTCTTGTAAGAAGTATGCCATATAGAATAGTCTGTGAAGGGTCTTCCCCGCCTCTGCTGGGATAGGCTGTGAAGGGTCTTCCCCGCCTCTGCTGGGATAGGCTGTGAAGGGTCTTCCCCGCCTCTGCTGGGATAGGCTGTGAAGGGTCTTCCCCGCCTCTGCTGGGATAGGCTGTGAAGGGTCTTCCCCGCCTCTGCTGGGATAGGCTGTGCAGGGTCTTCCCCGCCTCTGCTGGGATAGGCTGTGCAGGGTCTTCCCCGCCTCTGCTGGGATAGGCTGTGCAGGGTCTTCCCCGCCTCTGCTGGGATAGGCTGTGCAGGGTCTTCCCTGTCTCCCTGCTTCCTGTGCTGATAAAGCATGAGCTCCCTGCTTCCTGACACTATGTCTGGCTCATCCACCATCATGGACTGTCCCTCTTTTTTCTTTAAGTTTCAGTTGGTCACAGGGACTTATTACAGCAACAACAGAGTACCTAATCTATCAATTTTTAGTAATTGTCCCCAGATATCATGATACCTTTTTCTGATTTCACGTATGTAGAGGTTGCCCAGTGATGTGCTGAGAAACAAGTGATAATGGATTTAAAGGGAAAATCTTTTCCTCACTGCCATCTTTATACATACTCTCTGCTATTTCGTTACATTTCTTCAACCTAAAAGTTATCCTCTGAGTCATAAAAGTAACAGAACAATGATATTTTCCCCTTTTAAAGAGCAAGTACCAATTCATGTTGACACATAATATTTGGATATTATGCATAATTTTACTGAATACATCAAGAAGATGACTACATGCAGATGTTTGTTTTTATTCACAGACATTCCTTCTTTTTAATTTATTCTATTTTTTGATGAGGTTAGAATAAGGAGAAAAGTAAAAAGGAACAATCTCTGTCTGTCTGTCTGTCTGTCTGTCTCTGTCTCTGTGTCTCTCTCTGTGTCTCTGTCTCTCTCTGTCCTTCTCTGTGTCTGTGTCTGTCTGTCTGTCTGTCTGTCTGTCTGTCTGTCTGTCTCTCTCTCTCTCTCTCTCTCTCTCTCTCTCTCTCTCTCTCTCTCTGTCCTTATGGACAAGAATTCCTATGTCTTCTTCAATGGCCCTTCACAGCAATGTGCTTGGAGGATAAAGAAGAGATTCTGGAAAATAATAAGAGGAATTGGAGTGCAGATAGTAGTAGCAGTCAAGAAAAAGGAGTTTGAGAGTACTTTAGGCAGAAGCATCTACTGGCAGTCTCTAGGGGTGCTTTACCTCTGCCTGTACTGTGTTCACCTACCAGATATTCTAGCTTCGGCCTGAAGAACCATTTCCTGGAAATCAGCTCTTACTACCAACATATTAAATTATGCTTCAAATGCTAATAAAAGTATGGTACATAGGCTTCTATGTGGCCAACCACTATCTCTGTGTCAGTATATTCAACTGTTGTGTGGACTGGTCCCATGAGGAAGAGGGATGAGTTTTCTAACCAGAAGGACATGGCTCTAATGGCAAAGTCTGACTTCTGGGTTGTGTCCTGCTGGCAACAGTGATTCCCTCCTCCCTCTCTATGTGTGTGTGTCTCTCTCTTTCTCTCTTGGTACTCTCTGATGGAAGCCTGGAAGCCAGATGTCTTGCCATGAGGACTCCTGAGAAGCCTTAGAGGCTCACACAGAGAGGAATGGAGGCCTCTTGCCAACTGCCAGTGAGGAAGTGAGATTTCCTGCCAGTGGCCCTGTCAGTCCGCCATCCTGGGAGCAGATCTTCTTGCCTGAGGAGGTTGCCAAATGGCTACAATCTTGGCTCTAATGTCAACTGCAGCCTCATGAGAGATGCAGAGTCATACAGATTCCTGGTAAGGAGTCTTGACTACAGAACTTTTGAGAAATCATTTGATATTGTTGATGACACTGAGGTTTGAGATCACCTGTCATATTGTGCTAGACCACTAAATGTGTTTAAGAATACTCACCAAAAAAAAATATGGACAAAAGAAAGCACTCAGAATTATTTTTACAATGAAAGTTACAAAGAGAAAATAAGATTTATAAACAAAACCACTCACCAAATTATTATTGATATTTATCATTAGCTTTGCAAGTTTCCAAGTAATTCATAGTCTTTTTTCATGATTATGATGTTTAGGTAGACATTAAAAGAGAAAGAAAAAAAACCCTTTAAGTTAGATACAGTAGCACATGACCAGGAATCTCAGCACTTGGGAGGTAGAGGCAGAAAAATCAAGTTTGCTGCACAGTCAGTTGGACTGCAGCCTGTACTATGTGGAACACTGTCTCAAATAAAATATGTTTTTAGTAGCTTTAAAATACTGGGGGCTAGATTGATGGCTCAGCAAGAAAGACATTTGCTTTTCTTGAAGGAGACAGACAGAATTCAGTTCCCAATACCTATATGGTGGTTCACAAGTACTTGTAACTACAGTTCCCAGGGGATCCAACACAGTCATCTGGCTTCTACAAGTATTAACACACACACACACACATACACACACACACACACACACACATACACACACACACAGTACACATTTTTAATTAAGTATATGTTTTATCAAATGCATATTTATTGCATAATTAGACAGATTAAGGCTGGCTTTATTTGTTAAATTGTTTGTTGATATAATAATAATCAGGTAACAATTTCAGTGTTTGAAATATGAAAGTCTAATTCTGGCTCTAAGTTAATGAAGTAAGGTTATTTTTGTGTACAGAACTTTTTCTTTAGCTAGTATGAATGGATTTGTAGTTTCCTTCAGCTTCAAACATAGTCTTAATTATAGAGTCAGATGCCATGCATTTTGATTCCCTGGGATAAAATCAGTCTACAGAAGGTCTGTGAGATCCTGTCTAGATGTCAAACTGTTATATATCATATTGCAGAAAGTAATTAAATTATGAAGCAAAATAAATATTGGATTATTGGCTGCTTTGTATTGTTTGCTCTTTGGAAACTTCGTATATGTATATAATTGATGTGCCACATAGTTGAGGCCAAATATATTTGTAGAGATAAAAGATATATCTGCTGCTGACATTGACTACTGACAGAAGTGTGGGCGGGTTTTTCACCCCTCACCCTCCTCTATCAGAGGGTGAAATCAACTTGACACGAGGGGTGGTTGTCTGACTAAGGCATACGATATTCCAATTGAGAACCAGTGGCCTGTAAAACTGGTTTGAAGTAATATATAATGACACATAATAGATGGCGAATAAAAAATGGTCTATTTAAATATTTTGCTTAGGATATGAAATCTCCCAGTAAGTAATCTAAATTTCCCATCAAGCAGTTTATTACCTATAATGATGCTGAAAAGTGAAGAAGAAGAAAAAAAAGCCCTTCCTGGGCCTTGCTTTCTATCACTGATAAGAGCTTGTGTGGGGACAAAGAGATGGCTCAGCAGTAAAGAGAGGGTGCTGATGTCTCAAAAGACCAGAATTAGGTTTCCAGAACTCAGTTGAGGCAGCTCACAACTTCCTGTAACTCCAACATCTGAGAATCTGACACCTTCTTATTGAATCCATAGGCACCCCACACAAAGTCACATATAGACACACACAGGGACACATATGCGATTAAAGACAAAATACATCTTAAGAAAAAACAACATGTAGACCATATTCAAAGGCTACTGTAAGAACTGAGGCAAGAAAAGGAATAGGACATACTTCCTGGTGTGTAATAAACTAAAAATACATATCAATACCCCATTGGTTGCTCCTTCGTTCTCTTTGTACTGGGTGGAAAGTGAGACAAAAAGCAATACGGAGTAAGCTCGAAGCACAGGTGCGTTTATCTCTAAAGCAGGCACAGGAAAGAGTCACTTGTCTCTTTTCGTTAGCTGAAACAGGACACAAAACAGGAATAAACTTATTTTGTTCTTGCACACTCATCTCTGCATGGCATACTAATAATAACTTCTACTCAGAATGGTAAATACTACTGTGACAGTTGAGATGTATCTGAATACAGCCTGCTTCAGCTTGTTGGGAAAAGTTTGTAACACTGAAATGCTTGCAAAGCCGACAACAGTGAGCCACAGGGTGTCAAATCCACCCCTGTCAGTAAGAACCTGGAATATCTTTATGAGGTTAATTTGGGGTCTCTGTATCTCTGTCAAAATAGTGGCATGTGAGCATTTGCCATACTTAGGACTTTAAGAATTGCTGAACAGCTCAGAAATCTAACATCATTACAGGGGTCTCTCTGGCATGTGTGCAGGTGTCCAGTGCTGAATTTTAAGCAAGCTGAGAATTTCTAATCTTGATCTTAATGCACAAGGTAGCCAGTCTACTGGGTGCTGTGTTCTCCGGAAAGCTTAATTTCCCTCTCTCCGTTTTACTAATGTTACTGTTGGTTGTTTGGAATATTTAATTAATGAGTTTTATTTTTAACAATCTGCTAGTACCCTGGGGCTTCTAAAACAAAAGACATAATTTTTTAAAAATCCAAACAAAGATTAATTAATTAAAATAGTCTTGTAAATTATTGTCCCAATACTCATTTGGGAATATTTTAACAGGCAAAGAATTAGGCAATAAAACAGCTCCCCGCATGACTGTGAGCCTCCTTAGAGTCCCTCCGTGCCTTGCCTAAAGCATGCTCTTGTTGACCGACTTACTAATCCTTTTTTATGATAGAAGCTGCTGCAGCTACTCAGAGGAATGGAAAATATGGGAGAAGATGGGAAGAAAGGAGGGACAGAAATTGAAAATGATCTAGGGAGAAAATAGTTCCATTCCTACTACCCAAATAGAGCTTCCCCCCTCCCCCAGGAATTTATTTTTACTTTCAGTTAGTCATAGAAGAAAGACAATGCATAGGTATGCAAAGAATATTGTAAATGTAATAAGTTTGAAGTAATTCTTCTTTTTCTTACCCAATTCTTTAGTCTAGCATCCTTCTCTTTGAGCGAAAATATGTAACAATATGTTAGTTATTTTTTTCCTCAGATGTTTTTATCTAGTATATCTAAGAAAATTGAACATCCTGTCTTAGAGCTGAAAATGGTAGAAGAAGATGAATTGGATGCTTAGAAGGTTATCTAGGCCTTTTTCTTTTCTGATTCAGAACTTGGCCCTCTGCCGTGCAAGGGTAACTGTTGAACTTCTGTCATGCTTGGCACTCACTGTCAGTATTACAATTAAGGAACCACTCATAGGATTTATATTAAGGTACATAATTTTCTTTAACCTTGTTGTAATAACATATTGAGAAAGTATGATGACTTTAATAAATCTGTTTTATTGTAGAGCTTAGAGTATAATAATTAAGCTTACTAGTCCATTAAGGTTTTGTCATCTTCTGGTATCAGTTTAGTCATTTTCATTGGTAAAGAAAATGCCCAGCCTGCCTTGTCAAATGAATCTCCTAAGATGGTTCACAATTTTTCTTCTACTTTGAAAACTCTACTATTAATTCACTGGGATAGAATTTTGTATATAGATGAAAATTAAGTTTAATTTTAGATACTTTTGTAGAGAATTCAAATTTAAGATTATTATTCACATACAATATATATTTCTATTCTAATATGCGGTATTATAACCATACAACTCAGTTATAATACAATGTTTACTTCAAATACTTTGAAAGTGATATTGCAGGCTGTTTGGGATAAGTAAGATACAATTGTTAGTAGCTCAAATCATGATCATATCAATTACTAGTCTATTTTTATTACAAGAAAATACATCCTAGATGTAACAGATAGATATGATTCTATGGAAAGAGATGTACAGAATATGGCATTTAAAGATTTTTTAATATTTGAAAGATACATTTACAATGAGACAGGTTAACTCTTTGCAATACCCAGCCTATTTCAAAGAAGATGATGAGCATCAAAGAACCTTCTTATGGAGATGGCTTCAAATGTGACAAACTAGCCATTGGGCAAAATATCCTTATTTCTGCCACAAACATAGTTCTGTTTAAAATAGGTAAGCTTGGATGCAGGCAGAGTTGACAGCCAAACTCTGCCAAGACAAGGTAAACAAGTCCTCAGTAGTTCCTGCCTCAGACATGTCTGTCAGATATATTGGGACAGAATGCTGAAGATGATGCTCGAATGTTATAGAGAATTTGGGTGACCATTCAGATAGAAACTGTCTCTTGTCATCTTTTCTTTCTTTTTTTTTTCTTGTCATCTCTTCATTCAGAAAGCTGCTAACCTGCATTCCCTGTATACTCAGGTAATTAATTTTATCCCTTTTCAATTCTCTGATGGGATTGAAGACCAAATAGTTTAGCTTTACAATTAAGCTTATGGTTTAGGAGTTAAGATGTTTTTATGTCTATATAAATGTTATAAGTTGGTAATGATGAGATATGATAGATATTGATTTAAATTCAGAATTTTAGACTCATCAAGATAGGAAGATTTTTTTCAAGACTGCCAAATACAAATAAACAAAACACTAAGAGTTTTGTATATATATATATATGTTACATATGTACACACACACACACACACACACACACACACACACACACACACACACATATATATATATATATATATATATATATATATATATATATATATATATATATATAATTCCTGATTGTTTTGTGGTTCTTCTTGCTGTAGGCAGTTTATTGTATATATGTGCAATATCATAAATATATATATGTAAAATCTTTAATAAAAATTTTTAAAAAGAAAGCTCTGATAATGCCTATTTTGCCCTCTCATTCTTTCCCTTCAATTTACCTTGTAGCTTTAAATTCTTCCTCCCATGAATCACACTTTGCATTGGTGTTTTGTTTTCTGTTTTATGATGTCCCTCCTGCTGCTTGCTTGGGATGTCGTTTCTATGTCCCAAGCTTGCTGATTTTTAGCCTTTTCTTTTCTATAAACGTTTTAGACTAGAAATGTTGGAGCAATTATGACATCTCCTTTATCTGACATGTCGGACAAGGCATTTATTATGACTCTATTAGTCTGTTTTTTCTTTTTATTTTAATTTATTATAAATAATTTAGATTGCATCCCAATTGTTATTCCCTCAATTGGATTTCCCATTCCCACTCTCCCTCCCTCTTCCATCCTATTCTGAACGAGGTCTGGGCTGGTCCATTTTGGGCAAACCCTTCACCTGATTCAACCTCCAACTGAGTATTCAAGCTATTCTTATTTGCCAATTAATATGCTCTGTTTATGTTATCTTCTTGATTTTCCTTTTCCACAGGCACCAATCATTTTTCTATTTCCCATCTCACTCTAACTTTTTGGATTAATTTTTAATTCATCATGATTCTATCTTTTCTTTCCTGTATGGAATTTCTTTGTTAAGTTTCTTTGCCGTTTTGGTAGCACCTAAAATAAAAGGTGCATTTTTACATTAGCACAGGCTCCATCAAGGAACATAATGGAAACACCTTCACAAATGAGTGAGACATTAGCATGCACTTCCATTTCCATATAATGTAAAAGCACCAGCAACTGAAACAGTGATTTACTGGTTATACACAGCCTTTGCACCAAGAATTTGGGCTATGCTCACCTGGGAAACACTTTATCCCCTGTGATGTTAATTTGGGTCAAAGGGCAGGGTTCAACTGGGGTTAGCAGCAATTGGAGTGTACCGAACGAAAAGTGTGTTTTCCTTCTCATCATCTCAGCATCATCTCTAATTATTCAGTGGCCAGCCAAACCCAGACCTCATTAAAACCCAAAGCTGGACTCCATAGAGAATTCCAAGTGGAAAATCCCTTGTGTGCCAGCTCTTTCCAGATACATATGTCATTTTTGTTGAATGGCCAAGAGTTTCTGCAGGGCCAGGCCAGGAGTGAGTGTGAGAGGCAGTTGAATGAGGCATTTATACTGTAAGATGTGTTAAACCAGAGTGGCCAGCATATAAAAAAAACATAAGGGTGACTAAATCAGAGGCCATGAATGTGTGCATTAACCAGATTACAGTGTCTGTAATGAGCTCTGACATGCTCCGTCTAGTGTTCTTCCATCTCACCAGCAGATCCAATTCTTCCTGTGGCAATATTCTTTTTCTTCAGTAAATTATAGCTAATATTTATGAAATGGAAGGTCAATTAAAAACAAATTTAGCTACTTTTTTTTCTTATTTAGAATTAGTTCCCTTGTGGTTTCATTTTGAAGGATGTTTTCACAGTACATGAAATTCCTATTCTACTGACTTAATTTTTTTCCATTATCCCTTTTAAAACGTTACTTCCTGTCTTCTATTTCATGCTGTGTCTTTGTACTTAGCTCCGTGGTGATTCAAGATGGCTCTATCAGGTTTGAAAGCTGCAGCTTTTATTGTGGTTAGTAAATTCTTAGACGTTCGATATTCAAATGCTCTCCACCACGTCGTCCTTGTTTTCCCCCTTCTGCAATTCCACCTACAAGAATCCTGCCTGTCTTTTAGTTATCCAGTGTGCTATGCCTTGTTTTGCTATCAACACTGTTATCAAGTCAGCATTTCCATGTACATTCATGGTCTTACCTTCCGCTTTGGTCTCTCATATTGAGTCAGTGCCTGAAACCCTGCAGTGTCTTCATATCTTAATTTTGGACCACATATTTTTTCCTCTGTGTGTGTGGGTGTGTGTTTCTATGTGTGTATGTGTGTTTGTTTCTATGTGTGTGTGTTTGAGTGTGTGTGTGTATGTGTGTGTGTGTTTGAGTGTGTGTGTGTGTGTGTGTATGTGTGTGGTTGTATGTGTATGTGTGTGTGCGCGCACATGTGTAGAGGCCAGAGGTCACCCTCAGATGTTTTCCATGGCATGATCTACTTTGTTCTTTAGACGCAGTCTTGTCATTTTACTGAGAGCTTACTGCACAGCTAGTTAGGTGATCAGGGAGCCCCCAGAACCCACTTATCTCTACCTCCCTGATGCTGAGATTACAAGGGCCATTACTGTTTGGCATTTTAATGTGAGTTCTGTGGGATAAACTCAGGTCTTTGTGCTTGTGTGTTAAACACTCCACTGCTGGCCTGAGTTATCCAGCCTGTTTTAATAAGTGGAAAGCCATGTTATCACATATATCTAGAGCTCTATTTTAGTTCCTTATTACCTTACATATGATATCCACATTTTATAGTAAATTTTACATATTTTGTTATAGAAATTTTAAGGCCTTATTGGATGATTCCAAGATTAAAACCACTTGTAGGGCTGGTTTTCTAAACTAGGTTCGCTTTCACTTTACAGAGCTTATTCTTCTTTTCCATTTGTCTCACTCTTTGATTGAGCTTGTATATTGAATGCTTTGCTTAAAAGCAGAGAGGGATAGTCTTCATGGCCACAAATGGTCATGGCCCCATTTCTGTTGGACCACTTGATTCCAATTTACTGTCAATTTCATGTGTAGCTGAATTGGAGACAGCTCTCGTGTATCTATAGTCCACCATGGCTCATCTTTGCCTTTTCTCATCCCTTGTGGATGTGATCTGGACCTTCCTGTGAGGCAATGTGCAAGCTCTGGGAATCTGTAATTTTTTGCTTTTTTGATACTTTTGCATTTCATCCAATCATTAAGAGCGGTCATTATCTACATTGTTATCTTCTATGGTAGCTGAGGTGTTTCTGACTGTGTCAGTTCTTACAGAGTGTTTACACTCATTTGGAGCATTCTCTTTTCAGTGTACCCCTCCTCTGCACATCTTACCCCTTTCCCTTACATGGAAGCAGTTTCCTTCTATGCAGAGAAGACTCACATTCCCTAGAAGTGTTTTCCATAGAATGTATTAACCCCACCCAGGTTATGATACCATGGCTAGTAGAAAAGTCCAATGTTTCAAAGGGTTTTCATTGTGAAGGACATTATTTCCTCTCCTATTCACTGTGTTGATCTTCACTTGCAAGGAGACAGACTTGGGTGGATTTCTCTCAGCTCTGTCCGGAGCAAGGTCTTTAAGAGCTGGCCACAAGCATTGGAGAAAAGCACATGAAAGTAAGATGACAAGTCTCTAAGTGAGACACTCTGAAATTCTACCTGCCCTGCTAATCTGCAAAATGTTTCTTAAAGAGCTGTAAAATTCTTTTTTTTTTTTTTTTCGGTTTTTCGAGACAAGGTTTCTCTGTGTAACCTTGACTGTCCTGGATTCACTTTGTATACCAGGTTGGCCTCGAACTCACAGCGATCCACCTGCCTCTGCCTCCCGAGTGCTGGGATTAAAGGCATGCGCCACCATGCCCGGCCCTGTAAAATTCTTAAACTCGGCCAAGTTTTGGTTTTAGATGCTAGCAATCGTCTAAAGGAGGGAAAATTTCCACTAGAGCCCCTAATTTCATGCCTTGTTCCAAGGTCTTCAGATATTAAAATTTAGTCTGGAGCATCTTGATGTAACAGAAAGACATATAAGTCAACTTGATGAGGCTATTAATAAACACTACCTATGTCATTTTTTAAAATAATGAAAACAAAGTTTGCGTAAATTATAATACATAGGATAAAACAGAAATGCAGGCCATACATATATAAATAATTAAGTAGAAGAGAAAAGGTCAGCTCTTTCTTAAAGTAAGACACTACCAGGTATATTTAAGACATGATGAAATTTTAACATTATTCCTTGGCAGCCACTCTCATAACAACTGACTTGTGCAAAGATCATTAAAGAATGCTAAGTTGTAGATGAAACAATGATGTCTAATGGAAGTTTACCTAGTCACAAAGACTGTCCAAGTAGAGGAGTCTTATTCACAAAGTGATGAACAGTGACTTAGTGGTGGAAAGAACCTGATCTGGAGCCTTTTAACCAAGTGACCAAAGCTAACAGCACTAATAATAAATAGGCTAACTAGGTGCCATATGTCTCCTCATATTCTGCCAAGAGAAAGACATAATATCATTTTCATTGTGTTTCTGCCAAAAACGCATATCCTGAATCTAATTATGAGAAAATACCAGACAAGGCCAAACTGAAAGACATTTTATAAAACAAATGAGCTGTAAGCTTTAAAATCTCCAGCATCGTGAAACACAAAGGAGGGTTTAAGAAATGGTCCAGATTAAAAAGACATGGAAATTAGCTGTATCATGTGCTGCAACTTGTAATGACGAATCCGCAAAAGAATCACTTTGCTGTGAAGGACATCATTCAGACTTTCCGAACAATGTGAATAAAAAGCTGTAGATTCACACTAGAGCTATATTAATGCCAATTTCCTGCATTGGTAATTAAGGTGTATGATAATGCAAAAGACCTTCCCTTGTAGAAAATACTGTGGAGTGTCTGGAGATAAAGCAGGGCACAATCACGGAGTTACGGTAGCTAATGCCCTCATAAAGGCTAACATTCATAAAGGGCAATGCGTGAATTATTTCTCCCAGACCTGGAAATTTAAGATCACACTTGACAATAAGACATATAAAACATGCCACCAAATATACAAAAAGAAATATTAGCAAACATCCATCAGCTTGCCAGTCACAGCAGACAATGTCCATTGTCTTTCAGCAGGTGAGGCAAGGTGGAAACATTTATTTTCTGTACCCTCACCTTGCAATGGCAAAGATTTTCAGCTACAAGATTTCAGTTATGACAGAGAGAATTTACTAGAGAGATGTACTCCTTACATGATTTGTGGCTTTTGTGTGACCTCGGGGGGGAATGCCATCACAGATGATCCCATCATTTAAAATGACAGTTGCTCCCTTTATTTTCAGATGTTAGCTAATATCTAAGAAATGGTTTCTTGTTCATACCTAAGGGTCCATCTTACAAATGCTGTCATGAATCTTTGGAAATGCACACACCTGGGTTCTCAGCTGGAAAACTTGAAATATTTCACCTCCCAGTAATATTGTCAAAGATTTATACAAGACACAAGGCCTGAAAGGATCCTTGGGAAATCATAGTTTTATAATGTATAGTGCATTATCGTTACTTATGTGCTATTCTTGAATCAATGTGTAGATACAATCTGATGAATTTAAGGTCATTTCCAAATATGAGTTGATAGTTAAATTCCTCATTCATTTGTTTTGCAAATCCAGTGGACTGTTTCCCCAGCATGTTGGATCTTTCAACTTTGATCAAAACAGACCAAAGTTAATACAATCATTCACAAGAATACACACACACACACACACACACACACACACACACACACACACACAGAGACACACACACAGACACACACACCTCTCTTGTATTAGTCAAATATAGCAAATGTATTATAAAGTGCTCAGGTGACATGCACATCATTGAGAGTTATGAGAAAGCACAACATGGATTATTTTGGAACAAGAAGAAAAGAAGTATTAAGGTTAGGTATTATGAAATGATACCTTTTAGATATAGTAAGCCTATTGTGCTAATGAAAAGATACAAGTTGGGGTTACCGTAGAAGGCCTATTCACAACTAAGCCAATCAAAATTTCATCATGGATGTGGGAGGAGCACAGTATCCCATCTCTAACTGGGATGCTATTGAGAACTAATACCTGGTGTGGGGTGGAGAACTCTTTTTCTTTAATAGTGCATCCACTTTTAGGTTGCCCATGCACCTGTGGATGCCTTCACACCAATGCACACATTGGCAGCACTAATTGGACTTAGTATTTTTTTTGTGAATAGAAGAAATCATGAAATTGGGAGAAGAACATGTTGAGGTAGTACATCATGCATATTAGGTATAAATATGATAATAATTCATTGTATACATGTATGAAATTATCTAGAAATTAAGAGAAATATATTTTCAAGATCTCAGTAGCAAAATTTATAAATAATTCAGATGCCCAACACTTAAAAATACCCATCCACCAATCTATTGTCATCAGGAGAGTGACAAATATATGTACTCATAGTAGCTATGGTATATGTACATACATACGTACATAAATATATACATACATACATATATACATAATTTATTGGTATTTCCAACAGGGTGTTTCACAATTATATTTTGGAAATCTTCATAGGTATGCTTAATTTACCTTTCACTTACTCAGTAGAAGTCAAACATCTTAAAATAATACTGAATATTACAACTTTTAAGTTATGCAAAACCCTATAATAAACATTTTATTCAGGCAATGTAACTCTATGAAGATTTTTTTTGCTCAATTGTTTTATACTTTTGTTCACAATATATCTTATGAATGTGCAATAATAACTAGTAAGTGTGTCTGTACTTGGCATAGGCTATGTAGTTAACAAATACCCAAAAAGTAGTCTGAATGGCTGTACTGATGTTTCTTACACAAAATCAGTATAACTTTCTCTTTTTCATATTTTTTAAAGATTTATTTAGCTATTTTATTTGTATGAATGAGAGCTTATGTGTATGTATGCTCGTGCAGAGGCTAGAAGTGGGTTGTAGACACCATGAAATTAGTTATGGAAGGTTGTGATCCACATCTTCTGCAAGAGCAAGGATGTCTCCCAACCTCTATGCCATTTCCCCAGACCCCCATACCTTCTTCTTTAATTTGTATTAAGTGTGCATTCAATTAACATAAAAATATTTCTGAAGAATTAACTATGATATTGTTAGCCATCTATAACCTATTGATTCAGAATCTTGGACATCATTCTAGGTTATACACCATAAAGAAGTTTCCACTCTAACTTTGAGATATGTATGTCTCTCTCTGTTTATTGGTTCATTATTTATTGAGATATTTGTTCCCTTATGTGCTTTGCACATCAAATTTGGTAGTGTAATACACATTTTACAGTGTCTCAGTTTAAGTATACAGTTTGGTTAATTTTGGCATCTTTAAACCTGGGCCATCAGCTCTCCTGTTTTTTGGGGTTCTGGATCTAGGACAATACTTGGACCCTAGTTCTCAGGATCCCGCACTCGAATTGGGTTCACATACTGGCTACCAGTTCTGCAAGTGAGAAAAACCATTAAGCACCAACCCTGAGTTAATTACTTATATTATATTTGCATGCACATTTATATAATCATATATTCTCATTCTGAAAGATGTCATTAGGGAATTGGATCATTGTTTGAACAATATATTATACTTACATGAGCTTATTATTTTTTAGTCACTTAAATTGGCAGCTTGATATGATCAAGAGGACACAGTAAACATCAAACATATAAATCTGATGCCAGGATAACACAGCATACTGCTTTAATTCAAATATTTTATAAGTAAAAAGAATATGTTGTAAAATTACAGTCATAGCCACAGCATATTAAATGCATACATTGGTAACAGCATTATCAGTTTATTATCAGCATCATGCATTATGTGCTATGCACAACCATTCTGTACATTTATAGGCTTGGTAGCATGGAGTTCTTGTTCTTAAAGCATCAATATAAACACTTATACAATGAATTACTCTGCAGTATAATTACAGCAACATCACTATGTGATGGAAATATTTTAGTTTGGCTATAGCTTTAAGATCTGTGGTGATAGTTGTAGTACATGATAAACTGAAGCAGTCATGTGTTTTGACTCTCCCTCCCTCCCTCCCTCCCCCCCCCTCTCTCTCTCTCACACGCACACACACACACACACACTTCTCTGTTCCTATAGAACATTAACATTGACTAATCTCATAGTATATTGCTTATTTCACTTAGTAATATAACCAAAGTTTCCTCATGTCTAATTATAAAATGACAGTTACCATTTTAGATAATATTGTGTAGATATGCCACAGACTGTTTATCAAAAGCATTAACAGTTATGTTAAGATTCATCAAGGACAGATCACAATGCATGAAAGAGCATTCCTATAAAGAATTGGCACACATGATCTCAGAAAGAGGAAAGTCCCATCATACCGTCTCAGAGGGAGAAAACCACAGGTTTGCCAAAGTCCCTGTCAAGATGGGTCAGAGCCAGACAGACCAATGATGCAGACCCATGTTCAAAGACAAAGAGATGACAGGACATGTTTCTCACTTGTGTGCATTCCAGAGTCTGAAGTTTCAGAATCTGGAGTTCTTCTCCCAGAGGGCTGTAAGAAAAAAGGGAGGGAAGGGGAGTAGAAGAAAAGGGAGGGGAAGTAGCAGAGGGGAAGGGAGGGAAGGGGAGGGAGAAAACATTTTCTTTTCTTCATGTTTAACTATATGCATGTAGAATCTTTTTATAAAAGCTCATGCATTGGGTATTATATTACCCTATTTGGAAATTGTTTGTTGCGAGTGTTGTGTCTATAAACAGCAACTATTGCTCATCATGCACTGGGGCTTAAGTCTTGCATTAACATGTTTGTTTTAACTTCTCTCGACAATTATTATTTCCCCTTTCTTCCATTGTTCTTTTGGCTTGAGTAAGGACATTTCAGTGTTCCATTACCTCTGCTTTATGGACTCATTATATTTTTAGTTTTAAAAAGAAATTTTCTGTTTTTTCCTTAGTTTATAGTATGTACTCAAATTTTATTCACTTTTTTTTCAAACTTTAAGCCAATTCAACTATGTGTATGGATGTCACAAACACTCTCACCTTTGCATTTTTGTTACTTATTCAATTTCCATACATTTTATTTCTCCATTATAAACACTAAACTGAATCAGTATTTTTGCTTCTAAAGCTCCATGATCACTTAAGTGAAAACAATCCATTGTGTCCGACAACGTATTGTGAATTCCAACACTCTTTCTCAGAACGTCAGACGATCCTTATGTGTTTATAGGAAGAAGCCCAGTGAAGTATCCGGTCCTGGTCTTGCCTCCGAAGAGGAAGATCCACAGATTCTTTCATTTTGATATAAAACTGTTGATATTCTCAGGTCCTATAAGCTATGTGAGGATAATATCCTAACAGAACAGTAATATTCAAATTCCAAGTCTCCAGGCCCTACAGTGAAGAGTTAAGTAGTAGGATGCGGGTTTTGAAACAGAAAATTGTGAGTGAATGAGTTAGTGAGTGAGTGAGTGAGTGAGTGTGTGTCTGTATTTGGGTGTGTAGTTGTACATCCTGTATATTTGTATGTGTGCACAGTGTTTGTTAGTATACCCATGCTCTCGTGTGCAGGAATCCGAGAGGTTCACGACACGTGTCTTCCTGTATCACTTACCACCTTACATTTTGTGACAAGGTCCTTTGCTCCAAATTCAGAGATCACCTACTGGCTGGACTACTACACTGGATCTCCAGGGAGCTCTGTGAATCTGCCTCTCTCCTCACCTCACCAGTGCTAGACTTATAAAAGCACTCCAGTGTCCATCCAACATTTTATATGGATGTTAGGGAATCTGGCCTTGGGTTCTCAAGATTGAAACACACACACACACACACACACACACACACACACACACACACACACACACACTTTATCAACTGGGCTATTTCTTCAACCCTCTTTGGAACTGGGATAAAATGTTACCAACCAGCTGGACTTCTATAGTTTGGAAACAGCTTATAAACCTAAGATTTAACTAGTCTGAAACATTTACCGTGAATAACCTTTCATTTGGCTACTTTTACTATAATAGTACTATTACTATAATTTTCATGGTAGATTAATGTTGTAAAGTAATATTTCTATATCTTAGATTTATGTGGTGCTGTTCCTTGGAATCTGAGCTATCAATGATACATGTCATCCCAACAGAAAATATAATCGGAAGAGATTCATGTATTTCAAATCCCACACAAAGAGGTTTATTGCTAAAATAATAGTAATAATTCTGGATGTATTTATTATGGTTTTTGAGGAAAGGTCATATTTTCATTCTGGCAGCTGGAGCTTGGCTATAAATGGCCAGCAGTTATTTAACTTTCAGCATGTCCCGTACATGCTAGAAATATTAATATTCAAATTATAAACAGAAAAGGCACACATAATGCTTGTATTGACTTTGAGACTGTTTATAAATTCATTAGAAATTTCTTCATGCGAACTCTGGGAAA